>NW_027526335.1:132143071-132743071 GCF_048455015.1 Haemaphysalis longicornis | reverse complement strand
GTGCGCTTGACGAAAAAGAACTGTTCCGTAAAATCTGTCATCAGCGAGGTGATGACCGCTGCATTTTATGTCGTAAAGAAGACAGCTCAAATCGTCGTTTCTCCAAAATTTAAACGAGCATTGGAGTAAGTTATTACCAAGGTCTAATTACCTTATCAACTTGGCGTCTAGAGTGTGCAGGGCGTGTTGCCAGTTCGTTCAGGAGGTTTACGTACTCTTTTTTTTTTACCCTGTGAAGAAAGCGCATTAAAAATGGCCGTCGTCATCGACCTGCTGACGTCTGCCATGCCGACGTTCTCACAAATAAGTGGGGCGTTATTTGAGGGTTTGCGAGCGTCTTAAATGTGTGTAAACTGTGCGTGGACAAACAACAAAAGGATTGTTCATGGTGCAACTACACGTACTGCAAACCAGTGTGAGTCGCAATTACGTGATTCGTGAAGTGGCCGCTAGGGGCTCATGGTGTTTTCTTCCGGCCTTTGCGGATGCATATAGTGCCCTGCGTTTCCGTCAAAAAATGAATATAAAGATTACACGAAAAGATTGGAAGCGGTGCCGACGGCCACTGCTGCAATTTTAGTTGTGTTCAAGAATTAGTAGTCATGGGGAAGATTACGACGAGTATTTTCACCACGTACCAACAGAGTTTTGTTTACTTTCAGCCAGGAATGCGTCCCAATATATGATTAAGAAATAACATCGGTGTATGCATTGTCTCGCCGAAGCCAATATATAATTAAGAAATAACATCGGTGTATGCATTGTCTCGCCGAAGTCAAAGATTGATTGATTGATGGTGAGGTGTAACGCGCCGACGCTACGCAGACGACGAGGCGCGCCTTAGTGGAGGGCTCCGGATCAATTTTGACCACCTGGGAATCTTTAACGTGCGCCAAAATCTCGTACACACGGCCGTTTTTGCTTTTCGCCTCCATCAGAAAAGCGGCCGCCGCGGCCGGGAATCGAACCCGCGATCTCGTGCTCAGCAGCACAACGCCTTAGCCACTGAGCCACCGCGACGGGTAAGGCAAGGATTCCACCTGCCCTCGTTGCATTTCGGCACGGAAGCAAGACAGGCTGCGTCGTTCTCAGGCCGCCATGACTCCAGGAGTAGCGACGGCCAAAAAAACTTCGGCCACAGAGCGTACGGAGCGAGGAAAGGTTGCGGGGACCGCCGCCGTCGACGTAACAGCAGGCCGTGGCGCCCCCTTTTTCCCTCTCGCCGTCATTCACCGCAAAACCAGCCGGCCAAGTCTTATCCCCCAACCTATTAATACCGTTTTCCAAAACCGACTAATCAGGCGTGCGCTATCGCTCCGGCTTCCTGTTGTTGGTGATGATGATAATGCGCGGTGCGTGCTCATCGCCTCGGGTGCGAGCGTCTGGCGCTCCCGGGAGGACGTCGAGGGAGGATCCGTCGTAGCTGCGCGTGTTTACGGCGGCGGCGGAAGAAATGATCGCGCGCACCGCTGCACGCGCCGAGGATGCAGCGCGATCAGGCGCGGAAGAGGTCGCGCGCGGCTTCTCCGGCACTCCCCGGCGCGCTAACGCTCCGGTGCCGAACCCTTTGTTTTCGCTGTTCTCCCCTCCCCTGCGGCATCTGCCGTCTGTCAAAGAGGCGTGGACGCTCTGCTCCCACAAACCAGACGTGTAATTGCGCGTTTCCTCATCGAATAGTGTTTGTTGAAAAGTGGACCTGCTCACGCAGGAATAATCTTGTTTTTGCTTAAAGGAGCTCGTTATCATCTCCACACCTTGTTGTGATTATAGTTTCGTAGTAGTAGTGGTGGTGGTAGTAGCAGTTAGTAGCAGTAGGTATACCTGGAAGTGGTGGTCTGAGAAACATTTCCCAGTTTTAAACAATAACATAGCAAGAACGGAAGGACTTGATTTATTGATTGAATGTGGGGTTTAAGGCGCCGACGCTACACGGGCGATGAGGCGCGCTGTAGCGGAGGGCTCCGGATTAATTTTAACCATCTGGGGATCTTTAGCGCGCACCGAAATCTCGAGCACACGGGTGTTTTCGCTTCCACCAAACAGCGCGAAGACGAAGACAAGAGCAGGTGGGGGGGAGACTGTCCCACTGCCTTCTTTTCGTGTCTTCGTCTTTTCGCTGTTCCCCTGTTAATATGTAACAACTTTCCCAAGCGTATACCTTTTTATGAATGAAGTTCGAACTGGTCGGTGTCAAGCCGTATTGAGTGCTGACGTGCATCAAGCGGGGGCAAAAGAAATTAGCATGCATTTTCATTGCTTTTGTTTTCAGTGGCCTTTTGCAATCTATTAGTGCCCTAGAAACCCACAAATGCGGAAGAAAAAAATTAGCAGTGGCTTAGCTCGGCTATGCCAAGATATACGTAGCGTGAGCTAAGGTTTAGCACCCGTACTCCAATTAGATTGGACTTCAATCCAACGCAATCCAATTTAATTCAACCCAATCCAATCCGATCCGATCCGATCCAAAACCAATCCAATGCTTCTCGCGCTTGCGCAGAACGGCCCTTCGCGGCACACGCGAAACCGCTCAACCTCGGCCAGTGTGGCTTACGCTACAAAAAGAAAAAAAAAAGAAAAAAGAAACGGTGTTCTTGTCCCTCCTTCCCTGCTTCTCGAAAAAGAAAAAAAGTGTAGGGTGGCGGGGAAGGTGGTGGCTGTTACGCGGCACGTAACGTATAGTTACTGCCCTCGCCCTTCACAAAGCTCGCGGGTCACGCGCACGCACGACCGTTATGTCAGCTTAGGCGGGAAAAACAAAGGCGGCAAAAGCAAGCTCGGCGTCTTTCGGGCCTTGAGACCTCGGCGTCACGTCAGCAACTTCGTCGTCGTTCGTGCTCTCCGACCCGCTGGCCGCCTTGTCACGAAGAGGCACTCGCTCGTCGTCCCAGTTTAGCCGGCGTCGCAATTACCCCGTCAGTACCCGCTGTCCGCAGAGCGTAATGCACGCTCAATTACGCCGAGCTTCGTATATTTCCCCGCGGTCGCGCGGATGGCCTTGTCGCGCGGTGGCGTTCGAACGATGGAGGAGCGGGCCGTGAAACAACGGCGGTCGTATGTCCGCGCTCACACCGCTGCGCGAAGAGCGGCATTGTGCGCCGCGGCGAGGGGAGAAGGTCGGTTATCTTCTCTGCTGCGTCGGCTAGGAGCGCGGCGATCCCCCGTGTATCGGTCGTTGGCTGCGTGATGTGTGGCTTCCTCCTTGGTGTAAACAAAGGCCGCGAGGGGACGACTGGAGGCGCTGACTTGGCAGCAGAAGCAGCCCCGCAGTAGGAGGAGCAGCGAACCGAAGGATGATGATGAAGGGACGATACGCTCAAGTGCGGAGGTCACTGAACTGTGATAGTTAGCGGCTTGCCTACTAACCTGCTGGTGTGCTAACGGATGAGTACGTTACCGGGGCAAATTGCGTATGCCGTAGCGGTCGCTTCACTCATTGGGGGGTGTTTCAGCGACGCCGATAAATTTCGAAGTTGTCAGCTGTCGTTATCGGTTCCTTCTTCCATCTCTCCCTCCCTTCGTATTTTTTTCCACTGTTAGTGGCGCTCCAATTAGCAAAAAACTGTGGTTGATTCCTCTGTCATAGGAATCAGTAAAACACGACAGTGTAATGTGCAGCGAAATCTGCAGCTGAGCATGATTTGCGGGTCGGCGGCCGTCTTGTCGGTGTGCTTGGCGAGCGACGTCCTGCTGGCGGGTCGCTTCGGCAAAGGTGTACTGGCGTCATTTCCGTGACGGATATGAGGTCAGTGAAATCTTGGGGTATCGCGGCAGAAAACACTTTCGTGTTAAAATATAAAACACGAAAACGAACAACCCGAAGTTTAACGTACTCTTTCGTACCAAAGGTTGCTTCCCCGCAAAAAGACCCTGTGTGCAGGGGTGCACCCTTTACAGGCCGCTTGTTTCGTTGTAGTGGCGTCACTTCCGTGACGGATACGACGTCAGCGAAATCTTCGTGTATCCGGGAGTAAAACACTTTCGTGTTAAAACTGCAGTTAGGTGGCACGTGCAAGGGGTGCCGAGTTTCCCGGTGGTTTGTTTCGCGTGTGAGCCTCTGTATTGTGTACGGTGAGCGCTCGCTCGCTCTCTCCCTCCTGTTACGCCTGCCTCACCTTCCCGCGTTCTACGGAGGCCATAAACAATCGTTCTGTGCTGCGAAAGTGCGTGACCGTCTCGGGTTTACGTTGTTCCAGTCAAATTCGCGTTTTCGAGAGCAGTAGATAACAAAATGATGGGGGAGGGGAGGGGGAGGCGCTTTGAAAGAAGAGATGCCTTGTTTCTACACCCTCGTTTTCCTGCAGGTGTAAGTGCTACTTTAGCTTGCGAACGCACGGCTGCTTCAGAGAGAGAGAGAGAGAGAGAGAGAGAGAGAGAGAGAGAGAGAGAGAGAGAGAGAGAGAGAGAGAGAGAGACTGCGAAAGTAAACAAACCGGCGCGCAGAACATTACAGACAGGTTCACGTGCACGCCGCGTTTTCACTTGACGCTGAGAATAGCTCGGGTAGAATGAAAGCAACATGATGAGCGGTTGAAAAAAAATGCCAGCGCTTCCAAATCGAGCTACGGGAAAGAAAGAGAGCACGCGCACAAAGGATGTGCACATGCACAACAACAGCTGATTTCGCAAGGAAGAGAAAAAAAATGTGCGCGTGACGGACGCCTTCATTGTCATGTCACACGGCGCGTTCTTCCCGACAGTCGTCACGACGAAGTCGCTGACATTAATGCCCGCCTTCCCTTCTCGCTGCATCGATCGTCCCGACGTGCATATACATACGCCGTGTTTATAATATACGCCCGGCCTCGATATGTGTATTTCCCTTGAGGGAGCGACACAAGCCTTTCTATCGAGTGACGCTCCGTGGAGGGAGTACAATCCCTGCAGCGTATCTTATTTCGATAAAGGTATACGCTCGAAGCGGCAGACGAGTGTACTCTACATATCATCTTCGTACGCGGATCGTATAGTCTTTTGCACATATTGTACTCCGAGTTTGCGGAAATAGGCGCATTTTGTACTTGAGAAAGGAATGCGTATCTTTTTCCAAACTTGAACTCGTATAGGCGTGCATGGATGCACGCGAACTTGCCCCGTGCTGTAGCAAGAAAAATCAGGAGCCATTACTTTCTTTGGAAGTGGATAACGGCGAAATTGTTTACACGTACGCGACATAGAGGTGACAGACAATTTAGGTATACATTTGCCGGGATGTAACGCGGTTAAACAAAGTTTGCGTTGAGCTAGGTTATTCGCGCTGAGAGCGCGCGATGAACGCGCACATAATTGCACCGAAAGACAACACACAGGCGCTGCTCGGGGCTGTAGGCGCGAACGCCCAGTGTTCGAACTTAGATGCAGCCAGAGCCTAGCTTCTCGTATCGTTTTCGGATGACACGCGCCCCTATCCCCGTTTCCGCACCTCTAAGCTTCCCCTGGAACGAAGGAGCGATAGACGCTTTCACTGCGCAACCGCACGAGGCGCTGGCTTGACCTTGACTGAACTTGAAGGTCAGATTGACGCTACGAGGGACGAGTCGTTTTCTGTGTCTCACGTGGACTAATAAGCTGTCACGTTCGAATTATAACTTCCGCAGCAAGGTGCTCGTGATAATTCAGAGTCAGTGCATGGTTACATGGCGTGCGATAAAAAAAAAAAAAAAAAAAACGACAAATCAGCGTCGTGCAAAGCAAGGTACGTCTGTTTTAAGCCTGCTTGAATGTGGTCGAAAGTACGTACTACCGTGATACATTGAAATACGCACAACGGAGCGCGCGGCTTTCAGTACATGCCGCGCATCGATGGGCCGCGTAGACGCAGTGCGAGCAAGTTTCGAGAGTTTGTGTCCAACGTTGACATGGAAACGCCGTCGTTCGGCGTGTGAGCGTTTTGGTTGGTCTTCCCACCGCGTTCGACGCCCGCTAGCTCACGGAAGCGTTATCCAGCTTTATTGCTGCGATGAGTGAAAACGACGCATGCAGCTACATTCCTTTATTTTTTATTTCGTGCTGAGCGCCCAACGGGCGATGGAAATACGATGGCCTTTCCATATCAAAGTTGGCCACGAACTCTCGTAACTTGTTCGCACTGCGCATGCGCGGCCCTCAATTCGCCAGGTTGCGCGGCATGTACTGAAAGCCGCGCACTCCGTTGTGCGTATTTCAACTTATCACGATAGTACATATGTCCTGCGAAGTATATAGCGCAACCGATCGACCGGTGCACTCGCACTGTACGCAGCGCTATTTTCTGCGCTCAAGCGATGTGTCAACAACACCCGCATTGTTCGCATATCACGGTCGATAGGAGAGCGCGCGCGCCGATCGAGCAAAACTTAATGGATAACCACGAGTCGCTCGCGTATAGAGCGGTCTCTGTGTGGCTTCCGTATTCCCTTTCAAATGTATCTGTGTCTACACAGTAAACCCTGCGTATAAGGAAGTTGCTTTATTCAAAATTTCGCCCAATTCGAATCGTTTCGTAGCACTCACTACTATACATTGAACGCAAACAATCTCCCCTTTTAACGAATTGTCGCTTATTACGAAGCCAGTTTCTATGTCCCCAAGGAGTCTGTTAAGCAAGGTGTAGGCGTCTTTGCAATCGTCCATCCAAGCTAAGGAAAGCGACTGCGCAATGATGTCTGTATTCCAGCGTGCAGTTGCTCTCTGCAGTGGTATAAATCTCCTCTCGATTGATTGATTGATTGATTGATTGATTGATTGATTGATTGATTGATTGATTGATTGATTGATTGATTGATTGATTGTTGGGTTTAACGCGCCGACGCGACGCAGGCGATGAGGCGCGCCGTGGAGGGCTCTGGACTAATTTTGACCACCTGGGGATCTTTAACGTGCGCCCAAATCTCGTACACACGGGCGTTTTTGCTTTTCGCCTCCATCAGAAAAGCGCCGCCGCGGCCGGGAATCGAACCCGCGTCCTTGTGCTCAGCAGCGCAACGCCTTAGCCACTGAGCCACCGCGGCGCGTCGGTATATAAATCTCTTGGCGTTAGCTACGTTTATACCTCCCGCGGGTAAGATCGCGATATGTAAAGCAGACTAGACTGAACTGAACCACGTGCCGTTAAATCTAAAACCATTTCTAACCACGGCCTCTTTTTGTTCCCCTTATCCGTGCCGGTGAACACGTGCTACATAGCTATACACGCCGAGCTAGGCGTTCTTCGAAAGGAGGTAATCCATGTATCGTTGCGTTCGGTTTACGCCGCGATGAAGCGAGACCGTTGGTAAAATTTTCGCACGCGTCGTGAGCCTGTTATCAGCCGAGCCTGTCAGGTATACTCCCATGCCCTTCTCTTCGTAGGCCCCCCTTTTTTCCAGGCCAAACGCGCTCAGTCGACCGGCGCGTGTATCGCCGAGCATGCACATGCACGCGCCCTTCCTCCTTCGCGCGTTCTTTAAATATATCCGCACAGGTCAACCGCACACACCGTACCCCGAAGATACACGTGTACGCGAAAAAGTGCCACGTGCTGTACAGTGCGCGATATATCGCATCAGGCGACGCGATCGCCGACCATATATATAACCCGAAACGCGCGCATATGCACTTCGACCGCTGCTGGGAAGAGTATATATACATCCATGGATACGCGGAGATCTGTTGCATTGTGCACGCCTGCGGCGGCCGCGAAAGGATGGGGACGGCCGATTTGACCTCCATATTATACGAGTTGCGTGCCCTCCTCCCTATAACCGCATACGCTTTCGAAGTTCTCCCATTGTTCCTATGTATCCACTGCAATTTTTTTGTTGTTGGAGTATTCGCGGTTTTCTTTTTTGTGCCAATCGTATCGAATGTGGAGTAGAGAGGAGGCGCCTAGAGGGGGAGTTTTTAAAAAAAGGCCCACCTTTGCGTCGTTTTCAGCACGTTAGGATGGCCAACAGTGGTAGAAGGCGCGCTATATTGTTAGCAGAGCCAGCAGATTGATTTTTTATTGCGCCATTAATACAAACAAAAGAAAAACGCCCTGATTCGTATTTTTGTGCGGATAAAGGGATCATGGAGAGTGCTCCTGTATACACGAGTGTTCTTATACACGAACCTAGAACGTGTGGGAAATGCCAAACGGGAGGAGGTCCCGTTAGGTCGTTCGCCCAATCAATCAATCAATCAATCAATCAATCAATCAATCAATCAATCAATCAATCAATCAATCAATATGCTGGAAGAGTCGCGGATGCAGCTTATGCACCATCTCACTAATTAAAGACTTGGTCATGATTTTACCTCTGAAATCGAAGATGCATGTACGAATGTGTATATACGCGGGAGGCGGGAGAGATGACGTTCAGCGCTTACACACAGCTTTGTATACGATTCGCGAGGTGCGCTGTGCGTTCTCGTTTTTTTCTGCAGCAGCTGCTGCCACAGGACGTTGTCCTTTGCCTTTTTTTTTTTTTTTTGTTCCTCGCAGGAGCGCCGCGCGTGTAGTTGTTATTCGAGAGACGAGAAAGGCCTAGCCATTGTGCGCGTCTTAGCGGTCCCGCCGTTATGAACAAAAGTATGCGTACACTGCTTAGATCTGAAATAGACGGCGCATTTCGCGGACGACGTTATCCAAAGCGACGTGCGCGCACGGTGACGCCTAAATTGTATGCACGGTGCGCTAATTTTTACTTCGCTAGCGGTTGTACGTCATTTCGCAAAAAAAAAAAAAAAAAAAAGGAACATAACGCGGTGGAGTTGTGTGCAGCGCACAGTACGAAAAAGGGGCCAGCCAGCTGGAGGGGTGAAGGGTGGTGGGAGGGGAATGGTTGAGGGGTTTTACGGGTGTACGGTGGGGGTATACGAAAGTTATGGCGTGTGAAATGAATTAGGTAGCAAGGAAAGCCGAGCTAGATGGTAAGGTCGCATTTTGAACAGCGCTTATGTCTTGTTAGCGCTGTTCACAATGAGAGTGAACTCAGTTGACCAGCACAAATATTTCACCCGACCGTAACCGCACTGCTAATCCTGACCCCGTCGCACCAATCAAACAGATCGGCCGTAATTTTTTTCTTCGATGCCAGCTCTTTCGGTATCGTTCACGGCATTGTCATTGTCAGCGATCCGTATTTCCGTTACAGTTCATCCTGTTATCTGTTACGCAAATGCCAAGGTCACTCGCCGCTATATCTGGCTGACCTTTCGCTATCGCGATAATTACCCCCAATGCGGCTTCGCGATTGCCTGCCGGGTCTATCAATAAAGGAAACGACGCCGATAAAGGGGAGATTGGGGCACGGTGGATGACAGTGTTTAAACATTTATTTCTCCCACGCCAAAAGTCCCCAAAACCTATGAGTTCACACTTTGATGTATTTCATCGTTTCAGACGATTGTTAAGCAGATATGTGGTTCGAAATAAAATAAAGAAACAGTCCCAAACGGTTGCCGTACGTGTCGGACTTCCTAACCGTATCCCGGGAATTGTACGCTTTTTTTGAAAGTCAGTCACGTGACGTGCCGGAACACGAAACGTCAGCGTCCTGAATCGTGTATCACCCTCGGAACCGGGTTGCCCCGTACACGTGTCTGAGTACGCCGGAAAAGACGCAAAAAAGCGCTTCCCGTTAACACAAACGAAGCGCGGACGGTAAAGCGTGGTGAAGAAAAAAAAAAAAAAAAAAAAAAAAAAAAAAGAAGCGGACCTCTCCCTTCGGTGTACCGCGATCTGATCGAAAATCTGGCACGCATCCGTCCTCTCTTTCTCTTCCTTTTTTGCTCTTTCTGCATGTTTACCGTTCCCACCGCCGTCATTTGCTTAGCGCGCAGCTTTCGGCTTTTATAATGGCTGCCCCCATTGTTGGGAACTGACCACCGGTTCCCGACACGCCGCACGTTCGCGCGTTTCTGCCCCGAATAGGAGCGCACGCGCGTATTCGCGCGTGCGGCGGAGAAAGAGAGAGAGAAGGCGTTTTTTTCTTTCCAGTTCCTACACAAACGGCGGGCATTATGCACTTGGTTCCATCCTGTTTGTTCACCTGTTTGCCTTAGCGAACGAACGCGCTGCTGCGCTGTAGAAAGGACGCGGGATAGCGTTTTGCGCCGGCGGCGGGCGGAAAACGCGTCGTGGCCGCTGCTGCTCGCTGCATGCCGCAACACGCAAGGCGACCGACTCGAGCCGGGAGAAGCAGCAAAAAGGGAAAATAATAAAGCGAACGCATTCGCTCGGCAAGGCTTGTAGTGTTGTAATCTGCGCCCGCCTCGTCGTCGGCGCCCGTCAAAAAAGAAAAGACTGAGAACAGCTGCAGATACACGGCGGTCCGCGGCGGCGGCAAACTGTCTGTCGTCACCGTCATGCAAGTTCGCTCTCGCACTTCTTTTTTTTTTTTTTGGTTCCCGTTTCACCTTTTCTTTTTTTTGTTTCCCCGGGAGTCATGGAGATGTTTGGGGCCTGCGTCATCACCCTGCACAAGAGATCACGCCCAAGATAGTTGAGTCTTGATTCAACTATATATATATATATATATATATATATATATATATATATATATATATATATATATATATATATATATATATATCCGGGGATAAATTGGTCACAGTTGGCACAGGACCGAGGTAATTAAAGAATAATGGGAGAGGCCTTTGCCCTGCAGTGGGCGTAGATAGGCTGGTGATGATGATGATGATGATATTATATATATATATATATATATATATATATATATATATATATATATATATATATATATATATATATATATATATATATATATATATAGGCCTATAGGCTCTTCGAGAAGCTTCTTCTCGAGGAGCCATAAGACATGCTTGAGAAAACGGTTAACTAACTTGTTAACGGTTTGTTAACACTTAGTCCTTTGTTTCCATGTCCAGCTGGTTTCTTCTAAACTTAATATGCACCAACTAGCCCAGCAACAAACTCGCCTGGTTGACTCACAATTTAAAAAAAAACGATGTTGTACTGACGTTTCAACTGGATATATATATTAATTAATTAATTAATTAATTGTAGGGTTTAACGCGCCGACGCAACGCAGGCGATGAGGCGCGCCGTAGTGGAGGGCTCCGGATTAATATTGACCACCTGGGGATCTTTAACGTGCGCCGAAATCTCGTACACACGGGCGTTTTTGCTTTTCGCCTCCATCAGAAAAGCGGCCGCCGCGGCCGGGAATCGAACCCGCGACCTCGTGCTCAGCAGCGCAACGCCTTAGCCACTGAGCCACCGCGGCGGGTGAATATATATATATATATATATATATATATATAGAGAGAGAGAGAGAGAGAGAGAGAGAGAGAGAGATAGCGCAAAATGAACAGGACTCGTATGGCTCGCCTCACCAAGTGCCGCCCTGGTATTCGACGCGCATATAGCCGCATAGCGAATTATCACTTATAGCGAGCCCGCTACTGCTTCGTTAATAAATGCGTAGGAAGGATTGATTGATTGTTAATATCCCCTTTTTCAGGGCTATGACGTGCGTCGTCGCGCCAAAGGAGCTAATGTGTCCACGTTATACCACTGGTTTAATTTTGGAAAACGGGCGCATCTCCCGCCCTCTAGCGGAGTTCTACCGCGGCACAAATACACAGCTCAATTTATGAGAAGCAAATGCCGCTCTCGAATCGTAACGCGACAGTTGTTTGCGCGCTGCTGCTTTGCCTGAATGCCGCCGTCGCTCTGAGCGAGCTAAGCTAAAAGAGGGAGGAAAAAGCAAAAAAAAAAGAAGGCGAGCGCGAGGGTGGCAACAACCTTCCTTTGTTGTCTCTTTTTGTCTCGTCGCACCCACGCCGAGCAGCAGCAGCTGAGCACAGTGAGTGCGGCAGACAGCGAGGCGCTGCTTCGTCGCCGCGCTTGCGACGCACGCCCTGGATATCAAAGCGCGCTACTAAATCCAGCCGTACTAGTCAATGCAAAGCCGCGCGCGCTTGAGGAGGAGCATCTTCTCCGTCGCAGCCTCCGCGGTTGCCAAGATTTCTCGGCGCAATTATAGAAGCTGACGTCGCCGCTTACCGCGCGAATTCCTTTTTTCTTCTCGCTTGGACGGGTGGCTATTGTTGTGGGGCGACTGCTTGGTGCGTCTTGCACAGCTGCGGGAGACGGGTTGGGGACTTCATTCAACCTTCGAGAAACGTCGCGACATTCGCCGGTGTTGAGTAATGCATCGACAGGCAAGACGAGAGAAGGATTGGAGACACGAAACAAGCGTCAGTAATTTAAAATCTTAATTAGCTCGCCGATGCTATACCTACAGGCTATGAGGCGCGTCGTAGTGCACGGCTCCGGATTAATTTCAACAACCTGGGGATCATTAACGTGCGCCGAAATCTCGACACACGGGCGTTTCTTGCTTTTAGCCTATATCTGAAAAACAGCCACTGCGGCAGGGATCGAACCCCCGACCTTGGACTCTACAGCACAGCGCATGACCCACTGCGCCACCGCGGCGGGTAACAACAATAATTACAGACGAATATATTGCACTTAAAGGCTAGCTCAGTGAATGACTTTTCATTGTTTGGTTTGTTGAGTTTCTTTTTTTATGCGACGCAAATTGATTGTTTCTTTTTTTTTTTTTTTTTGCGCGCGTGGGTGGCTCAAAAACTAAAACTAGATTCACACACTTTTTCATTCAGACGTGCGAAGCTCCAGTACTTCTTTTACGGGGCTTGTCTTTAGAGGGGCCAGGGAGACAGCGTACGTCCTTGTTTTATTTCAAAGGACTGGCCTTACAAAAATCACTGAACTCCATCTCGGTCCCGAATGACGTTGTTTTGACCAGGGCAGGAGTGCAAACATTGGCTAGAGTTAAAACTTCGCCAAACTAAAAGTACCAAAAACCGTACTGATAAATGCTTTACCTCAATGCTATCATTCGATAGGTGCGATCAAACAGAACCAGATGCTCTACATAACACTTGTACAGCCACGTTTCTTGGTGGTACTAGCCTGTGTGTGTGTGTGTGTGTGTGTGTGTGTGTGTGTGTGTGTGTGTGTGTGTGTGTGTGTGTGTGTGTGTGTGTGTGTGTGTGTGTGTGTGTGTGTGTGTGTGTGTGTGTGTGTGTGTGTGTGTGTGTGTGTGTGTGTGTGTGTGTGTGTGTGTGTGTGTGTGTGTGTGTGTGTGTGTGTGTGTGTGTGTGTGTGTGTGTGTGTGTGTGTGTGTGTGTGTGTGTGTGTGTGTGTGTGTGTACGCGCGCGCGTAGAGAGAGAGAGAGATTGCGCGTCGCGTTAAGCGCTGAATTGACTACTCCTCAAGGCTGCGTGATGCTCACGACCGAGCGAATACCTCGGGAGGCCTCCCATATGGCCTTTGCTGAGCGTGAACAAGGGCAAATGTGTATTCACTGACCTCTTGCAATCGCGTGCCGAATTCATTCACAAGGTCGAAGATGCAGAAGCCACCGTGTGTAATGCATACATTCGAAGGAGGCTGTTACATTTTTAAGGGAAGTTGAACTAGCGCAGAATCGCTACAAATATGGTCATTGGCCTTTACGAAGAAATTCAGCCGAGTCTGCGCTGCTAAACACGCGCTATACATACGCGGGAGCACTTTTTTATTGTCTTCGAACCCTTTGAAACCCGATTGAAAGGAACTTTGGCGAGGCTTTTTAAGAACACTGAGCGCGAACTCATTTTACTGTCGTGTTCCGCATACGTATTCAAGAGAATGAGCGAAATGGAGAACAGCTGGAAACGGCCTACGAGATGCTCCCATCATTTTAGACCTAGGGTTTGCGTCGGCGCGTTAAACCCTACAATCAATCAATCAATCAATCAATCAATCAATCAATCAATCAATCAATCAATCAATCAATCAATCAATCAATCAATCAATCAATCAATCAATCAATCAATCAATCAATCAATCAATCAATCAATCAATCAATCAATCAATCAATCTCAGAACTCATTAGCCAGTAATTACGTGACCAATTGCGTTAGTTTTCTCTCTGAAAACTGGCTTGTGCAGACAGTAACAAACAAACAAACAAACAACGGCAGCGCTTTTTGGTCTAATGTGTTGAAGCGCGCTGGGTGCCTCGAGGAGCGCCGTGTGGGCTCTGCGCCTTGCACTCTACGTTGAACGTGTGTTTGTCGAGGTTTGAGACCCAGAGCAAGCTTTTCGCTGTTGAAATGTTGTGATGTAGCAAACAGCCCAAAACAGGCACGTGCGCACCCACGCGAGCACACAGACACACACGCTGTCAGCACGGACGCGCAAGCAGCGCAGGCTACAAATAAGATATATAAGTTAAAAGCGAAGAAGTCCAGCCGTGACTTTTGAATGATGGAGAACAAGGATAAAAAGAGCAAGTCGAGGGAGCAGTGTTCCCGAGCACAAAGCGAGGAGGAGGAAGCCGAGGAGATGTCTCGGGAGCGCACTCGTCGCTCGGCAGCCTCCCGGCCTAGCCGTTCGTTGACAATTCCTGCCAAACAGAGCGCGCTGTGTGACACGGAGACGACGAGCACGCATGAGCGAATGCCTGCCTCCTCCCGGAGCACGCACGGAGGCGGATTGCATGTTTACGCTCCGCGTCTGCACAGGTCGTCCACGCCGGTGTGAGAGGCTCCGTCGGCTCCGTCGTTTCGCCCCCCGAGTAAAGTTGCCTCCCAATGATGCCTCTGCGCCTCTCTTTTCTTTGCCATCTCTCTGTGTGTATACGTCGCGGTTGTAGGACGAAAGAAAGACAATGGCGCTGCCGAGTCCCGCAGCGACGAACCCTACGAGCTCTGACCGCTTCGCAGTGAACGAAAAGGAGCTGAGAAGAAAAAGAGGGATCAGGGAAAGCTCGGCGTTGGACGCGACTTGACTTTATAAGGCGGAGTTTAATTCTCGACCAAGCTTCTCCTCCTTACGTCTTCCACTGCCGCGCCATCTCCAGTTTTTGTTCGTTCTTTTTTTCGCTTCGAGCGGTGCTTTGTTTTGGCTCTTTCGTGCGGTCGTACACCTCGAGATTGTCAATTGTTAAGGGCTGAATAAAAATAGTTGCCGCAGTGCAACGACGAGGTCAAGAAAGTTGAGGTAACGGGAGTGCCAAACTGCAGCTTCCGAGCGCCTCGTCCTGCGCTTATTTGCCTTCACAAGTGGAGTATCGCTAACTGGCGCTGCAAATTCGTCCCCCGTCATTCCGTGATAACTAGAGCGCCGTATCGGCCCGGCTATTCTTATTATACGCGACGAAACGCGTTGAAGCGCGTTTCCCAGGCTTGTAATTACGTCAGACATGTCGTCGCCATCCGATACGTCGCTCCAACCGCAATCCCCGTCTGGCGGGGATCGAACCGACGACCTTGGGTCGGCGCTAGACGGAGCCTTAATTGTAGCCATGGCGCGAGAATTCCGACCAGTAAAAAGGATCACGAGCTGAGCCTGCAGAAGGCCACAACTTCGCAAAGCTGACGAAAGCTTGTCAAGACCGCGTCTGGGAATTGGCGCTGCTGCCCAGTGCAACGCCGTGAGGGCGAGTGTAGATGTTGACGCTGTGCGCAGTCGCACAACCAACGCCTGGGTCCTTTCCCCAGGGCTAACTATAAGCACGCGCATCTGGTTGCAAATGGCGGTGGTTCGTCGCCGCCGTCTGTGCTTTCGGCACCTTAGCGGATTGCCCAAGGACCAGCCATGCGTGCCGCTGCGGGTTACGAAACCTAACCCGCACCGCCCTTAACTATCATTTTCCCCCGGTTGGCCTTGGTGTTTGGCAACGACGTACACACGCGCCCTTCCCTGGCGTCCCGGTCCCGTCGACGCGCCGTCTCATTTTAAATAGTTACGGTCGTTCCCATCCTGGCTATTTTCGCTGGCCTTGGACAGAGCCCAGACGGGATGTAGATTACCTTTCTCTCTCCTTTTTTTTTTCTATTTACATGAGGTTTACGTGTCCTCTTCTTTTTTGTTTGCCTTAAATGGTTTTCTTTTCCTTTTTTTTCTTTCCAGAGTGATTTTACAGCGCGCTGGCTAACCATGAACACGCATGCTATTCTTCTTTAAAGACGCAGTTGCATGAGTAACGTGTCATGGTAGCCGTGGCACGGAACATAGTATTGGAAAACTGATCGCCATGCGAGTTGGCAATCATGTACCTCCATGCAAAAAAAAAAAAAAAGAAGAAAAGATCGGTGAGCACGCAGTTCTTCTGTCCTTGACATCATACCTAACGACAAGGAAACACAGCACGATGCTATTAGGAAGAAAGGGGAAAAACACTGCCGCTCCGCTCAGTGTGCAGTGTTTCCACCTTTTTTGCATTCATGCACCAATTTAATCAGCTTTCAAAGTTTTCCGCGGGGATATTACTTGTAAATGAGAGGAGATGCGTCGTCAGCTACGCTAAGCCAACACACTACCACCTCCCCTTTCACGCCTTAACTGTAAACAAGCGCTCGTACCCTGCGTTCTCTTCGTTCTCGTCTTTAGGGCGAAAACCTTGTTACTCTAGGTGCAAACCCAGAAAACGCCTCGATCTGTCCGTTTGACCTTCAAGCTAAGCCAAGCTCAAGCCAGCGCCTCGTGCGGTTGCGCAGTGAAAGTAGAGTGAACTAGAATTCTAGTTCACTCTAGTGAAAGCGTGTGATCACTCGTTCGTGGCTGAAGGAGGGGTGCGGAGAGGGGGATACGGGCAAGGCCGCGTGCCGCCAGAAAGTGCTTGACGGTGACGAGGGGCATATATCGTAGAGGACTGCGGAGCACACCAATACATCGTAAATTCAAAGTGCCCAAGTGTGTGAGCACCCACGCCCCTTGGCCAAAAGTTGACGGATGGCTTTCAGGACGCGACTGGACTGGCCGAGTAGCTGTTTGATTGCTGGGCCCCAGGTCAGGCGATGGTCAATAGTAAGCCCCAGATATCTGACCTGGGTCTTCCACCGGGGCTGTGAGGCGTGCACTTCCAAGGGGGGATTCGATACCGTGCTCTGGGGTTGGGGTGGAATATCATAGCTTCTGACTTGGTAGTAGAAAGCCGCAGTCCGATTCCCGTGATATACTCGGAAATCGCATCCAGCGCTCTTTGAGCGCTCTTTGCAGATATTTCCTGATTTGGATGCTCTGGCGCTTTGGTCCCCGGGTCCATGGCATAGTGCAACATCGTCAGCATAAACGGAAATGCATACACTGTGTTCTAGGTTTGTTGGAATGCTGTCAGGTAGGCCCGACAGCGCGAGCTGCATCCTAGTTCACCGCGCGTTTGCGCCTAGACCGGCGGCTGCGGCGAGCAGCGGCTTTGTTTTGTGTTGCGGTGCAACTGTTCAATGCGCGCTAGCTATCGCTCGAGAAACTTGGTTTAGCCGCGTTCAGCCACGACAATTATTTTTATTTAACCGGCCAACCAGCAGCAAGTCATCAAATTTTTTATTTGTTGAGAGAGCGAGAGACACCTTCTGGGGGAACCACCAGAGCTTGAACTCCGAAGCCAGTAGCGAATCCGACGTCTGTTGTCGAAGATGAAGACCACCCGATCTCACGCAGCCCCTCGTACCTATCGGCCGCACACGACGTCACGTCACAGCAGCAGCAGCTCAGGCGAGACGATCTGCGCGACTCGGCCGAGTTGCGTCACGCGCGTAATGAGTCGGGGCGACCGATGCCCTCGACGAGGAAAGCCGCCGAGTTCGCGCGCCACCAGTCGCCGCGCCGCTACTTCTCCGTCATTAGGCAAGTTCTGTGACCGCACACGGGACGCTTGGACGGCTCCTCCTCCTTCTGCGAGGAACACACGGAGAGAACGTGCCCGGCATGTGCTCGTGTGTGACCAGCCGTCCTTTTCTCTGCTGGGCAGCTGTGTAGTGCACCGCGCGGTTTCCTTTCCCGACGGGGCATGCAGTCCCGTGTGCGGGCAGAATGATGCCCCCTTCTTTCTCTCTTCGCTGTGACCTTGCGCGCCCTGGGTCGTATCGACCGTCTTTATTTTCACAATCTTCATCTGCAATGATCTCGCGCCGACGGCGTTTTCTCTTTTTCCCTCGACGCGGCGAAGACAGAAGCCTATTGGCAAATCGTGCACTACCACTTCTAATAGCGAAAGCTTGAGCACCTGTAGCGTTACGTATACCAGAACTACGAGCTGAATGAAAGTGTGTCGAGATGTAGCGAAATGCTGGATGAGCCTCGTTTTTCCCCGCTCTCTTTAGAACAGTAAGGATGTCTTGTGTAGTGTAGGCGTTATATGCATTAGGAGATACCGGGGAAACAGCTAAGCTTGACTTGAAGCCATTGTGTCCAATCGTGGGGTATCCGTTTGCCATCGCGCCTGAGTCAGAAAAAAACGAATTGCCAATGACCTCTTTTTTTTTTTTTAATTTGCCTGCCAGTTCGCGCACATGCTCCGCTTGTGGAGTTTTGTTGGGATTCCCCCCCCCCCCCCCCCCTCCCAGATTTAGATCTATACATATGCCTTCATACGTGCGTAACGCAATCTAACGTACGCTCATGTAGCCGACCAAATACATTAAAAAATAGCAACCAATGCAATGCGGGCAACGTACGCTGCGTGTCCAGTCAGGGCTTAATTTGCATAGGCGCCGTTTTACCGACGCCCGTTGATGAGCCGGGCCCCTTTGTATTCAGCACTGTAATTTCTGCTTACGTCGATCACTTCGTTCAGATCGCGATTAACCCGCTTATCTTGACCGAACATCCGTGTCTCGCCCCAGCGCAGTGAGAGCGAGCACGCTTTGCGAAGCCGCGCCGAGCAGCGCACCTGTTCGGCGCAGGCTGCAGCGGTGCTGTCGGACACGGCGCAAGCAGGGCTCCTTCGCCGAAGAGCAGCTGTTCCTCCTCCTCGATCGGCGCTGGCGTGGGTGGGCGCCGACACGCCGGGCGCGTCAGCGAGCCGATTCAATGCCAAGGCGCTCCGGGGCCACGGCTGCAGCGGTGACTCTATAGGCCACGGTCGGGGCGGGACGTGAGCGTCTGAGCTCGCCGGGGCGTGCAACTGAGTCGACAACTGTCCAATCTGATTGATTTGTCGAGGTGGTTAACGGTGTGTGCACAGGTCCCATCTGTCGAAACTGCACGACGGTAAACGCTCGTTATAACAAAGTCGCTTTATTGGGAGAGTTCCAGGGACGTACCCCCAGTGCAATGCGTTTGAGAGCAAATCATCTGCGATTTTAAGCGAGGTTTTACTGTATTTTGAATGATAACAATAAAAGTAGTAGTAGTAGCAATGGTAGTATTAGTAGTAGTGGTAGAAGTAGTACAGGGGGGAGGGGGGGGGACAGTAAAAATCATGCACCCCGTCCGTCTAACGATGACGATGGTTGAACGCGGAACTTTCTCGTGATGGATTCTTTGGATGGCCAATCCCACACTGCCAGTATGTACGCAGCGCTTTACAAGCATGCGCATGCACAGCAACGCTCGAGTGTGCACTACGGTAGGCCTAACGTTTGACTTCGGGGTGTACGTCGCGAATTGGTACCTGCTGCTTGGCGTCCGCTTCGACCATGTCGAAATGCAGCAATCGGATAGACGCCGACTTTATAACGCGGGAGACCTAGCAGGTTCGGTTCCGGCCACAGGAAGCGTTTTTTTTTTTCTTTCACTTCACCCGCGATCGTTCATGATATCGTCAGAGAAAGTTGGCGTATTGGCCTTCAAAGGTATCAGTGAGGACATCCCAAAGCTTCGCTTTAACAATATGCTGCTGATGATGTGATGAGAATGATGGTGGTTGGTTGCTGGTGGTAACCAACTACCATGACGACGACGAACTCTGCCGTGCTCAGGTTGATGAGATTTTTCGTCGATGCGGAGCTGTGAGGCGGTGCTTCGAGTGATTGCTTCCGCGGAGAGTCACTGTGCCTGCCTCCTTCTTCGCGCCGGTAACGAAAACAACGCAAGAAGCGGCTGCTAACCCGTTTTGAGCTGTCGTATAAGCAGCGTTCGCGCGAACAGTTGTTGGGTAGAGGGCTAGCCGAGGCGTGAAAGACAGAAAATGTATTAATATAACATGGGGAGACGGGAAAAAAAAAAAAGGAATTGGTGCCTGCAGCAGCCATTAACCTGATTGGCCGGGCAGCACACGGCGAAGGCGCCGGGGCGGAATATAGTGTGCGGTATAAAAGCTGTGAACAACAACGCGCGCAGATGCGAAAACTGTAGTGGAACAATGGCGACGAAGAGAGCGAAATCCGTTCTCTTCTTGCCTGCTCCGTGTCGCTGCGGAGTGGGCGTAACGCGCCGAGACAAGGGGTATAAATAGCGGACGCTAGGGAAAAAACAAGTGCAGATATATATGTACGCCGATGAACTATCCGTCTTCGGATAATGCTAGGTAGCAGGGTAGAGTGGTCGTTTGCCCCAGTGACATGTAACAAGCATCGTGAGTGTAGTATTAGTACTATAATAGAGATGTTATGCTTCATTGGTTATGGCAGTGCTCTTGCGTGTTCAGTCACCATGGAACTTGTATACACGAACTCCTTGTGTTCTTGGGTTGTGTGCGTGTACGCGCGTATATATATATATATATATATATATATATATATATATATATATATATATATATATATATATATATATATATATATATATATATATATATATATATATATATATATATATATATATATATTCTCTCTGTGGGCAAGGACATCAACGGCGGGGAGGGAAATCCCCAATTGTCTAGGCTACGGTGATCAATGATTCGCCAAGTGTACAAACGCTGTCTGGTAAACTAATGAAAAGTTCAGCCGTATACTTCGAAAGTCGTCCGTCCCTACTTTTCAGGGCTGCGGAAGTGACTGCAGCACGTAATCCGTAGTCGTGGGATGCGGTGTCGTGTGATTTATGGGTCTTAAACGAGTAATTCATCAGTCTTAAGCGACTCTCCCTATCTCTTCCTCCGTGTTAAAATGCGCGTAACAGAAACAAGACCGCGTCCCAAATGTCCGCGCGTGTTGCTTTAATCATTGCCGATGTCCACGTCCGGTTCTTTAGCCCCTTCATTAATCTGTCCGGCTTCACATACTTCAATGCAAATTTTCTTCGACCATGTTTCATGCATTTGCACTCATTTGCTGCCGCAGCAGAGGGGAGAACGCGTGCTACATTTTTCCACTTTCCTCGACGAAGCGATGTAGCTTTTCCGTGCGCTACCGTGAAAGCTGCGCGCACGTCTTGCCACACGCGGCCGCATTTCGGTCGATTCGCAGTACACGAGAACAATCTCCTTATCGCACGGAGAGAAACACGCGCGCATACATCAGGTCTACAGACATCAAATTCCCCATCCCGTGGGCTTAAATCGTGCGGACTCTCGGGCTCCTACGCTGAGTTATTTGTCAGCCGTGTCTTGCGCGCTGCTCTACCGGTCGTGTCATTTCGTTCGCTGCTGCGTAACTATTTCGCCGTCGCAAGACGACGAGGACGAAGGCTTCGCCCTGCCGCGCGGTATACTTTCCCGTGTCGCTCGTGCGGCGTGCACGGCTTCCTGCGCCAAGATGTGGCATAAGTTGTAACTCGCGATTCCGCACGCACCCGGCTGCGCTGTGCCGGTATTAAAGCGGGGTATACACACACACACACGTACACCCCTTTCACTCCTCGGAAGTAGCGCACGCGTCGCGAGTGATGTACGACTTTAAATATAGCCGCCCGCGGTCGTCGCTGGTGTGCGAATGCGGCCGCATACGCGGTGGTGACCTCGTACGTGTGTGGGTCGCTCTCTCGCCGTCCTCGTCATCTGTCTCGTCTTGTTTGCTCGAGGCTCTCTCGATAGCGCCGATCAGCGCAAGGCAAACGCCGGTGAGGTCGCGCGCGCGCTAAAACCCTTTTTTTCGTGTGCGAGCGCACGCGACCCCGTTTGGTATTCGTTTGCGGTGAGAGCCGAAAAAAGAGCGCCGAAGTCGGTCTGCGAAAACGGCGCGGAAAACGCGGGACGAGACGGATGTATGTATAGCGGGATGGTGCTTTTGGCGGGAAGTACGAACGGGTTGCTGTATATATACACCGTTTCTGTATCTTGGCAGAGTGCCGGAAGCTCGCTGCGGAGATGTGTTAGTTACCGCGTTGCTTGCTTTTGTTAAACAGACGGGAAATGCTGTTCTAGCTTCGGCAGGCGATCACAGCACCGTTATAACGAAATTGCTTTATTAGATTGATTGATTGAATAAACTTTTATTTAGAAATATCGCTTTATTCGAAGCGTTTCAATCCCCCCCCCCCCCCCTCATCTCCCACTGCTGTGCGTGAGGCACAAATCACACCCGTTTTTAACGATAGCGCCTGCAACGAAGTCAGTTTTCTGTTCCGAGGACTTTATTGTAATGAGGGCTTGCTGTAATGAAAAATTACTCAAGCTTCCAAATTCAAAGTACCTTTGAAGGAGAAACTGTGGGATATCCCGGAAGCGTTAAAATGCGCTGAGACAGGATGTAGGTACGGATAAAAAACAATGCGAGCAGTAAGGCGTTTGCACAGACCGAACGTATTCGGTATGCTTTAGAAGAAAGTTTGGGGAAGTTACATTACACGTGACGTAGTCGTGGGCAACGAAATCCAGATGAAGTAGCAAAAGAAACGACATTATTTTGCGAGAGCAGCGGATGTTCCCGTAGTAACCCTTTTCATTGCGGTTCAACTATAAAAGTCGAGTGACTGAGCCAGTTGGTTATTTCTAATCTCTGTAAGTATTACTGTGCTCTAACACAAAGGTCGCAATCTCCATCTAGCAGCCAACACAAGCGTCACTGAACATCACCGTCTCCTTTCGTGCAAGAATTTCTTTTTATTCCGGCATTTTTGTTAACGACAAGAACACGTGCTTCCTGTTTGTGTGCAAAGCAAATGACGCACGAAAGCCAGACACTTCCCGCGCGTCGACCCATCCGGTACGCGTATTAGCGAAGGTCGGAATGGAGAGAAAATGCTTACGGAAGTGGTTGGTTCCTTCATCTGTCTGTACAGAGTCCCCAAAAGCGTCAGAAAGGGATTAGAAAAAAAAAGAGCGAGGTGAGAGCGAGTGTAGAGGAAGTCGGGCACGGGTTGTACGCGGGGACGCAACCGTGTTCACCCGAAGGACGCCACAGCCACAGCGAAGGACGTCGTTCTTGTGCCCTCCACACACGCGTGTACGTGTCCGTGAATGGCCTCTGCGCGCGATGCCGTGCTGATGAGTTGCAGGAGGAAGCGGCGCGCAAAAATATTCGGCGGTGGAAGATCCCCCGGTGCTACATGTACGCTGGATTGAGCGCGACAGTGCGTTCGCCGATCCCTTCGTTGCTTCCGTGATCCGTGCAGGACGTGACGACGAAAGAGCTCCGCACTTTGGCCAGTAAGTATACATTCGCAGTGAAGCTGCATCCTCTGTATGCGTTCCCAGGGGAGGCTAACCGGGCCGAGAAATGTGCGAACAGAAATCGTAAGGTGGCGCGGCAGCAGACGAGGCGCGGGAGAGGATGGAGAGAGTTTTGCGTCGGAGCGCAGTGGCAGCGGAGGAGGGGGAGAGAGCGGGGCGTCGAACGCGACACAGCCGCTCCCGGCGCGCAAATCACGTGGATGCCGCCGGCCGGCTTTACCAGCGGTCAGTCGTGTTCTGTTTCGTGAATGTGTGCAACACCCAGTGAAACCGAACCAGCCACGCTGGGTGGTAATCCGCCATCATATATGAATGTTTCGGCGTACCAGTTTTTTATACATTCTATACCTCTTTCCGTCCCCATCGGTCTCTTTCTCTCTTCCCGTGAAGGATAATTTGTGACGTCGGAGAGTCAAAATGTCATGAATGCTTACACATCGTTTCGCGTGTTTCGTGTAAACGGCGATCTTAATGTGCGCCCGTTCTATTTGACCACGAACGTATATATATATATATATATATATATATATATATATATATATATATATATATATATATATATATATATATATATATATATATATATATATATAATACTTGTTTCACTGGGCCATGGATTGACTGTATGGGCCTGCGAAATCAGTGATTTCGTGTAGTATGTAGTGCTATTTCGGCTTCCTATCACGCTTACAAGAACATCTATCTCTCGCCTCGTAACCTGTAATACAGGGAGGAACAGACAGGTTGTACGGCATCATTATATAGAGAGGAAGTATCTAACGCACGCGTGCATGGGCGGAGAAGTTCGTGAGGCATAAATTCACGGAGGAAAGAAACTGCATAAATCACTCCGAGCTACTCCGACCGCACCTCTAGACGTCGTTAGGATAGTAATGCGCTTCGTTGGGAAAGCTTTCTCCGCTCGATCTACTTAGTCGATTTGACAAAGCCTGCGCGTTGTACAATATAGCACGCATAGGACGACTGTTATTGGCGAAGTGTGGCGGCTGGCAGCGTCATTCGCGCTGCGTTCGGTCGTGCGTAATTCCTTATTATCCGGTCGCAATTACGCGCTCGTACGGCAACGTACAGCCACATCTCACACGCCGCTCGAGCCACTAAACGTTTATCTAAGCAGGCTTTCCGAGGCGAAAAGGCACGAATCAAAGAAGGCCGCCAGGTGGAGACCTTACTCTTGACCAGGCCCGAGTACAGGTACAAACCAGGTCTGCGGTAGCCAAATCATGCGGTTGGGCCTTCAATTAATCACACTTTTCACGCACACGATCGAAAAGCACAAAGCGAATCCACAGGTACGTGGACCCTACAACAACGAACGGAGCGGAGGGGGGGTGGCCCCTGCCAGGCAACCAGCTGCGTTCGCCGACCTTGGAACACAATCGCGATGGAACAAAGCAGCAAATGCGAGTGAAAGGATAAAGACACAGTTTTGGCAGCAGTGCATGTATGCAGGCTACAGCCGGTCCACCGGGACGCTGTCGACTGTGCAAATAGTGGGGCACAATCGCCAGCGGCGGGGTCGCACGCGGCGCGGTGCTATCGGCCCGCTGGCAGGCCGCGACCTTGCTATGTAATTACTGCCTTTTTTTTTTTCGCCGTGCGTCCAGTGCAAGGCTCGCGCGGTCGGAGGTCCGTAAATCAACTTTATGGGATCGGGCCAAAGCAGCCGAGACAGGGGAAAGAGAACGAATGTATGTGTATACAAAAAGTCGGACACACGTGGAAACAACGAAATTTGCCTAGTCCGCGCCTGAGTCAGACCCTCATCAGAGTCTGTTTTGTTTTCAGATTTTCAGCATACACACATATATGCACACACACACACACACATTAATATATATATATATATATATATATATATATATATATATAGAGAGAGAGAGAGAGAGAGAGATTATTGGCGTCGTTTTCGCCTTATTTCCGTCGAAGACACCCTACTCTGCTGCACAATAACGAAAAGTATACCCCATACAGAACACAACAGTGAGACAGCGCTCATGCCTGTGTACAAGCATATAAACTCACGTATGCGAAAGCAAAATAAGCTAAGAAAACAACACGTGAAACTAAAGCGAAATGTATACGTTTGACCGTCCGTAATTGCAACTCTGTGCATATATTCATCGAACGACTGTCGGCTGGGCGTGAAATCGTGCAGTACTGCGCGGTGGCGCCGTCACGATTCGCACCCTGTTCGGATAATCGGGTCAGTATTTACCGGAAGCTGCGCGGGGATAGTATCTGGTATGCGCGAGAGAAAAAAGCGGCGAACATTCCGGGCCGGGCGCAACTGGTCGTCTTCCTTCCGGCTTTCGCCCGCGCAAGAAGAAGCGGACGGAAGCGAAGGAGGCGGAAGGCTTTAACGATAGATGGAGTGTCAGTCAATCCGGTTGCGCGGAGGCCCGAACGGCTGGTTGGAAGACCGGGTCTAATGGTGCCGGTCGCCGTATTACACGGCATTAGGTTGTCTCGGGAAGAACTTACGTGATTCGAACGTCGAAAAAGCTTCCTGAGATATCATGCTTCAACGTCGAGTCAGTCTCCTTTCTCTTTCTTATTTTTCAGCTGTATCGTTCAGAGCAGTTTGTTCGCTAGTTGTTGCGGTGGTCTTATATCCAACCAGGCCAGCACCAAGATTTTTCTCCCATGGCCACTGGCAGGAAACGATAGCGGAGGAATAAATACTGAAATCGAGTGTTGGGCGGAAGCACGCGTCTGGTCGGGGAAACGCATGACACCAATTAAAAACTCACACCGACCGCGAGTGTTTATAAAACGGAAAAAGACGTTTCAAAAACTGACACCGACACGAGTGTTTGTAAACGAAAAAAGACGTTTCGTCTTTTTTTTTTTTTTTTTTTTATAAACACTCGTTGTCGGTGTCAGTTTTTAATGGGTGTTAGGAAGAAATACTCTTGTTTCTTGTTGCTTCTTCTGCGCCCATTCTCCCTTGAAGGGCGGGGGAGTTCGAACTTTTATATTTTTACATTACATTGAACTCTTTCTTTGGTCGCCTAAGTACGTCAGCTAAACGATAGTAAGCTCACAAAACTGTCCAAGCCCTGTTCGGAGTGATGCAACCAAGCCTGGAGATCTGGCGGTCGGCACGAAAAGGATAACTTACCGAGGGATTCGTGGCGATGTTTTACTTGGTGATGTGGTGGTGAAGGATTCGTAGGACATTATTGAACGCCCTCTTCCGTCCAAGGCCGATAGGATGTGGTCGCGCTGAGGCAATTGGTCGCTGTGCCTCCGTGTACGATAGCAGGCGCGCGAGGAAATTCGCGTGGTTTATGGCCCCTGGATTTTCTGGAAGGGTCATCTGGAGGGCTTGTATTGTGTTGCATTTTGACCTTAGGAGTCTCCGGTGTCGCGATCGTACACTTTACCAGGGACGCTTATTTGAACGGTTCAGGGAGCAACGAATTGCCACTTTACCAGACTGTCATACTTTACTTACTGTCATACTTTACTTTACTTTACCACTTTACCAGACTGACACACACACACACACACACACACACACACACACACACACACACACACACACACACACACACACACACACACACACACACACACACACACACACACACACACACACACGCACGCACGCACGCACGCACGCACGCACGCACGCACGCACGCACGCACGCACGCACGCACGCACGCACGCACGCACGCACGCACGCACGCACGCACGCACGCACGCACGCACGCACGCACGCACGCACGCACGCACGCACGCACGCACGCACGCACGCACGCACGCACGCACGCACGCACGCACGCACGCACGCACAAGAAAGCGGACATACACAGCGTTGACTTCAAACTGATCGCATTGAACTAGCCCGAACTTCAACCTAAGTTTAAATTCAGTTAACAACATTGTGCATCAGCTTGTGACATGGCATCCCATCTGTTTTCCTCTTCAGAGATCACCTGTTTAACTCAACAGATGTGGGGCAGCGCAGCTCGTAGTTTTGATGACAACGCTGACAGTTCCGATACTTTGTTTTACGTGGATACATTGGAGTGAGTATTGTAGTCAGTGGTCCGCTGCATTTGAACTGTACCGCATTTGGCCGTGGGACTGGAGTGAGGTGGCGTTACAAAACATGGAGGCGTTGTGTCAAGGGTAAAGCAATGCCGGGAGTTGACAAAGCTGCTAACAATACCACTTGTCCGTACTAAAGAGCAGTGTGCTGAGGTTAGGTCCTTGCAGAATGCCACCCCGCGTCAACTTGAGGTCATCTCGCACTTTTTAGAAAGCCATGCATTGTTTGCGTTTGGATAGTTTGGCAAACAACGTCGTACTTCAGCAGGGCTACAATAGATTTCTAGCCGTTAACACAGATGTAACAGACCGGCAGTTCATTTATTCCGAAGGTTTTTTAAGAAATGTTATCGTTTGAAACATTTGTCTGCCGACCACATACCGCTTCATTTTGTCCAGCCACAGCAAGGCGTCTGGATGTCGGTGTCTAGTACTCTCTCTCTCTCTCTCTCTCTCTCTCTCTCTCTCTCTCTCTCTCTCTCTCTCTCTCTCTCTCTCTCTCTCTCTCTCTCTCTCTCTCTCTCTCTCTCTCTCTCTTTGTTTTTTATGCGCACCGCCGCATGGCTTCCAGCCATGTGAGACGACAAAGGCTAGCATACGCTAACGGCAACACACCCTGAAAGTTGAAACACAAAGTGTCAAGACCCGGGTGTGTCCTTAACTTTTTCTCACAACATACGCCTCGTTTCCTTTGTCGTCCTTCTGTCAGGAAGCGTCGGTGACGCGGCGTCGGCAGAGAGAGAGAGAGAGAGAGAGAGGGCGAAGACGCGACGGCGTGTGTCACTCGATTCCCGCAGCCGTGGTGATGCAAACGGCGTTGGTTGCGGTGGTTAGAGCGCCGGCCTAAACGAGAAAGCGTTCGCCGCCGGTGCAATACGTGCGGCGGGACACGTGCACAGCAGCAACTGAGCGCGAGAGCGGGGCGGTCGCTAAAGAAACAGGTCGCTTGCTCGCCCGTTCGCCGAGCGACCGGCCGCCGCCGCCGCCGGGGTTTGGGGTACGACGACCCACATCGTCGTCTGCTGCGCGGCCGCGACCAACAGGGAAATGCGCGCGCGAGCTGCTTTTTCTTCTTCTTGGTCTTCCTCCGGGCCGACTCTTCCCGACCCAGATTCCGCGAACCCAATCCGCGCGCCTTTTTCTTCGGGGACCTTGCTGCGGCTGTTGCGTGCGCGGGCACTTTTCGCCGTCAACATCCGACGCAGCTCCTGGGCGTTTACCGCAGTGGTTTACCGTTATTCGGTGGCAGTACGTTCTATTTGTTTGTACTTCCATCTAACTGCTTACGCTGAAGTTTGACGAAATAACAGCGCAAGCACGCTGCAGTTGTCCTTCGCTTTTCCTTGAGTACATAGACTGAAAAAGGCGCTGTCAGAGCCGACGTCTTCTAATAGTGTTCTGACTGCAGCGCGACCTCTAGGCCGTTTCTGCGCGTGCATTTAATTCCAGGTTAGATCTCTTAGTGACCAAAATACCGTGGCAGTATTCCTGCGTTCTTTCTGAACAGTTCGTTTCGTTAGTTTCACTTTTCAGGCGGTGACTGGAGCTGAAAATGTATAGCCTTCAAGTGGGCATCTCGCATTATGTATACGCGTGGAAATGCGCAATTTTTTTCCTCGCCACGTTTATATCGCTGCAGCTCAGCTATCTTGTACCCTATACAATTGGAAATTTCCGCAGAAGCAGTGGTTGGGCGGGTTATGGCCATTTCGTGCGCGACGGTTTTCCTTACAGACAGGCGAAGACAGTCTATCACGCAGCGACGGCTATCCCCCGCCCAGATATGCCGATATGGGACCGCCCTCCACCACTTCCCTCCCGGAAGGGAAGGACGGAAAATTCCGGTGGGCATCCGTACTGCGGAAGTTCGCTTCGACCGTGTTTAAAAAAAAGAAAAAGAAACGGTGAAACGCGGACGAGGGGTAATCGACACGGCTATTTCACCGTCAGTCCATCTTTCAGAACAAAGCGCGTGGTCGACGCGAAGCCTAGAAGCGCCACTTGACATCCAGAGCGCACTTCACGGCAGTCACACTGCAAGGACGTGCAGTTCGACTGCGAGTTAATATTACTATTCACTAACTTACTATTACTATAACGCAACTTAGTCGCCGAAGTGGGTCAACTTTCATTCCCGCTGGACCGAAACCTCCGAGGGAAGCAATTTTCAGTTCTCGCCAAGAACACGCGCAATTGGAAGGCGAAAAAGGAGGAGGAGGAGGAGGGATGTGGAACAGCGGAGGGAAGAACCGGCACAAGTAATCTCGTAGCTTGGAAACGAACAGCAGAAAGGCTTAGCGAGCGGACCGGCGGCGGAGATTAGCAGGTCACGGAAAACATCCTGCCGCGGGAGAGAAAAGCGAAACGAACGTCGTCGTCGTCGTCACTGCGGCCTCGTCGTACGATCCGCCGGCGGGAGATGTGGTCGGTACCGAACTGCTGCCTGCCGCTCTCTCCGTGTCCGACCTTTCTCCGGAACACGACGCGCAGCCGTGAGTCGTGACACACACTCGCCAGCGGTGTCACTCGGTCGCCCGCAGCAGCAGGTTAGCAGCTGCTTCCCACGCGCGACATACTCGAAGAAGCGGCCCAGCTGATCGAACGACCTTCTCCTCCTCCACCACTCCCCCTCTGGGTCGTATTATTCCCCCTCTTCCGACGGCAGGAAAGCCATTCAGGTGCGCTTCTAAAGCTCCTTTGGGCGCAGAAGGGAATCGGGGGGAGAAGGGATAACGCGAAGTGGTATGCAGATTTGGCGAGTAATGATTCGAAACGAGGACCGGGGCGAGATTTTCGTGCGTGCCTGTTCTGGCCGAGGCTGAGATGGGATAAGCGGGCGGTTCATATTGCATCGACGATTCTGAGCGGAGTTGAAGAAAGTAATTTGCCCCCCCCCCCCCCCCCCCTCTTGTAATAAGGGAGCCTCCCTGATCGCCCTTTCAAGGTCACTGCGGAAGTGTTAATTTCGTTGTTCTTCCGATGCGTCGGAAGGGTAGATTAGGGAAGTGGGGCCCCGGAAGCGCGCGGTTATTCGTACGTGGTTTCTGGCTTTATCACTGGCTCAACCGGCGTGATTACAAGCGCCTTATTCAATGCTACCAGGTGAGAACTTGCGCCTGATTGGTGCCGACCAAAGTGCGAGTGGAGCGCTTTTTTGGGCAGAGAGGGAAAAAATGCGGAGAAAGGGGGGGGGGGGGTACACGATTTAGATGGTTTAAGCAAACGCGCAAGGGGAAATAGGACGCCCTGCATCTCGCCCGCGCTTAGTACGTACGCTTCGGCATGTTTCTTTTCTCATGTGAATCAAATACAAATATCGTCTTCGAGCAGAGCTACGTGTATCAAGAAGCAGGTTGAAGGTCAGCTGAATATTCACGGAGTATAAAAACACGCGAGGCGCGGAAGAAACCTCGCCCGCAAGTGTATCTATCTATTGGCAACGTCGCAAGGGCGGGTGAAATGTAAACACCTTTCGTCGGGAGCGGCTGTGTTCGCACATTCCCATAGCGGGGGGTAGTGTGCGCGAAATAACGGTAGCGAGGCTCGCATTCAGCCAGCAGGCGCCGCAACGCGTGACACGCGCGAACGCTCACGAGATGGAAGGGCGCCGCCGTATCTCCCGAGGAAAATACGGCGCCGCCACGCTGCTGCTGCCGCCGGCTGCTCGCTTCCTCGCCTCTACGACGCAGAATATCGTCGTAATAAAAGTAAAGACCGCGGTAGCAGCAGCAGCGACAGAGCAATGAGGGAAGCGCCAATCCCCGTGACTGCTGGCCCCCTTGTCTTGTGGTGTGTACGGCGTAAGGTTTGGGTGAGGCCCCGAAAAAAAGAGGTCTCGCTGACATATCCGCATGGGAAGACGCAGACGACGGGAAGAGCGGGTGGAAAGAAGCAGACGACAGTGTATTAGACCGTCGCTCGTGCCCTGGTCGGGCGCTGTTTACTTGCTAACCATAACGTAACTGGGGCGTGCGTATTTCAGCGCGATACAGCAGCGTGCCATGCGCAGAAACACGTAATGGTAGCAGCAGAAGCGATGCTGGGTGGGACTTACCTTGTTAGGTGGGCGCCTGACTAGGCGCGCTGTGCGGTCAACAAATTGAGAGACAGTAGTGGGAGTAAACGCTTTGAAACTTCGTCAGCATAGAAAGGAGTGGCAGCCTGTTACGGACTCATTTCCGTCCCGTTATCCTTTGCTCACGCCGGAATCCTGAATATTCTCTCTCTCTCTCTCTTTTTTTTTCTGTTTTACTTGTCTCCTGTCGAATGTGCGCGGTTACCGGGAGGTGAAAACAACGCCCCAAAAGTCGCTGCAACCCTTACTGATTAAAATTAAAACAAGAAAGAAAGAAAGAAGAGTAAGAAAGCGTAGATTGGACTGCTATTCCCGTTGACTGCCAGCGCGCGGTGGTAGTGCATGCCGCTTTGCGCTAGTGCATGCCGCTTTGCGCTGTGATGAAACCGAGAACAGTGTCGACACAGAAGCGGCTCTGGCGATCTTCCAGTCCCTTAAAGTCGCCACCGTTATCACGGGACGTGAATGTGCGGTTGCACTCCGGCTGTAGTAAGTACAGTCTCAGCCGTCAAGGTAAAAAGATGAGGAGAAAGCGAGATGACCGCAGGAACAACGCCGACCGGAAAAACGAAGCGCCCGCGCCGGACGTCCGCGGAAATTCGGAGCGGAAGCCAGCGCGCGTGGTAGACAAAGCGCGCGCACCTCGTGCACTGCTGTCTTCCCAGTCGGCCGTGGCGGGGAAAGCGAAGAGCGGCTAATTGCGCCGCCCGCTGCCGGGCTTTCCCTGCTACCTTCGGGGGCACCATCTCCTTCTGGACGCGAACAACAATAAGGAAATGAGGTGCCGCCACGGGCCCGTTTCCGGTGGACGCTCCTTTTATTTATTTTTTTTGTACCAGGCACTGCGCCAACCGAAATCGGCTGCTGTCTCGCTCAGCACCCGATAAAGGCAGGATGCCCGTGCCTACTTAATTCCAAAGCGATTCCTCGTGCGTTCATCATTCGACCCGCTTGTTGTCTGACCTTACTTGTTTGTTTGTTTTAATTTTTAAATGCAGAGCATTTCAGTAACTCACGATGTTACCCGCGTTTACGTCCGTAGTCGTAGTCCGCACCCCTCCCCCTGCACTATATAAAAAAAATACTATCCGGCGCCTGGTTTCGATCCCTCGACCCTGCGGGCGGAACGCAATGTACATGGTGCTCTACCCACTGCGCCACAAAGCCGACACAGAATGGGAGGCTACGAACGAGCCTTATATCCTTTACTCATTCAAACTACGCCAAGAAGCTGCTGATACAACGCATTCACTACCACCAACTCCCCAAACACTAAACGTTAACGCAATACACCCACCCCCTATGCGACGCATTTACTCGAGTCCCCATCGCGGGGAAATGGGCCCATTTTTTTATATATGTGGGGTAAGGGGGGGCGTGAAATTGCTGGGAAATTAATTGCCTTAGTGGCTTCGTTCAAAGCACGCGCTGATTGGCTGCGGAGGACAATTTCGGGCGTTTTGTTGCCATACAAGGCTGTGGAATCAGTTTAGAGGGGGAAATGTAGGATTGTATGCGTTTTGATTTGAAGCCCAAAGCGACGTAAGTTTTCCCGTCTGCTCGTCCCGCAAGTAGGAAGGCAAACGTATACTACTACGAAGGACGAGGTCAAAGTGACGCCTCCTGACTTTGCACGTTTTTTTTTTCTTTTTGAGGGGTGTGTTTTTTCCCAAGGGCGTGCGTATACAACGTGCTTTTTATATGCAAATTAACTTCCACGCCGTAATGGCGGCTCCGCAGCGCAGAGCGCACAGGGCGGGTTTTCCTCCCGCTAATGACAAACGCCGCAAAACGGAAATGGCTAACTCGCGCGGTTAAAACAAATTTGCCTCGAACCTCCCGTCGTCTCATCTTTTCCCAGGCGCCCTCGGCGGCACAGTCTCCCCGGCGCCTATCCTTCTTTCGTCGCCCAATGAACTCGCAGGGTAGGGTCTCCGATAGGTCACGTTTATTCGCCAAAATACATCGCGAAGCCGAGGTGGACGGACAGAAAGAAAAGAGGGCGAGTTCGGCAACCTCTGCGGCCGAGGGGGGATTCCCCTACATTGTGCTGGAGAAACTCGTTCAGTCCAAACAGGACCGGGCCAGTTTCGTCTTTCCGAACAGCAGGAAGAGGAGGAGGACGCTAGGAGGGTGGTGGCACGGGAGGAGGAGGAGGCGCGGCCCGCAGGGGGGGAGATGACTCAACCGCTGCTGCGCAACGGGTCACCGTATGCACCACGATACAAACAAAGGAACCGGCGCACAATCACCGTGCGCTTGTTGCCCGCTTGTTTACCGAGAAAGAGGCCCCGAACGTATATGTCACTGGACATCGCTTCCTCCTCCTCCTCCTGCTCATTTATCGTCCTGGATGCTGCAGCGCTTCGCGAGTTTGAAAGAAACAGAAGCAAAAAGGCGGACCAGTTTTGGAAGGAAACGTTCGCGGTCACGGTGCGTACGAGAAGGGGGAGATGGACAGCGGCGGAGGAGCAAGTACCCGTATCGCGCTGTTTATAGCCCCTTTCTTCTTTCCTCGGGAGCGCGTTTCGCTTCCTGTTTGCATCAGGCGACGACGACGACGCATGCGGGTGACGGGCGGCAGGATGCTCCCGTTCCTTTCATTCGGACCTGTTAATGGCCCCTCCCCTCCTCCCCCTCTCGGCGACACACGTCACGTGCTTGTCTTCGCGGCTCGCCCGTCGCTGCCGCATTGTCCCCTCCCCTTCTTCCGTGTCCATCCGGAAGAATTCATCCGCAGTGGACGACGTAAGAAGGAGTGTGTATCATCTACCTGGGCCCCCTTGCATCGTGATGCAAGGTTGGCGGCTCCGCCTTCGTCACCACCCTCCTCCCTTCGGCAGAAAAAAAAAAAAGTGCCACCCTAACGTTTCCCCTCCGCCTCCTCGCAACTTCAACAACGACAAAAAAGAAGCAACGCAGAGGGCGCTGAAAGCGCGAGAGGAGAAAAAACAAGGCGACAAAGAAAACAATGCTCTCGAGCAGGAAGTCCGATAATTATGGGGCAGCAATGGCCGAGCTTTTCCGGCGGTACGCGCGAGCGGACGCATGCACACCACAAAGCCAGTTCTCTCTTTCGCCTCGCTCTTCTGGCTGTAGCGCGAGGCAGGGGAGAAAAAAAGAAACGAAATCAGTAGCATAGGACCTGCGGCCTCTCGCCTTTAATACGCTTCTGTCCCGGTTCGCTTGCTGCGTGGTGTGTGTGCTACCGCCATTATAACCGCCGCAGTGTGTACGCCCCGCGGCCTCCTCCGTATACACTGACACGTAATGCACATCTAGCACGACCAGCTTTTGGACGGGCCGCATTTCTCGGCGAGGACCCCGTGTGCTACGGACGTAGATTCCCTGCGGTCACAGCAGCGGAGCACGACGGTTTTGTGATGTGCGTGCACTACATACAGAAGCTCGTTTAGTTGGGCCGCGCTAAGCTAACAACGAGTTGGTGAGAAGCGACCACCAGGGCCGTTTTAATGCACCACAGAAGACTACAGAACTCGCGGATCCAAGTCTGAGCCGCGTAATGAGAGTGGCCGCTGTACAGACCCCGTGGCGGCCGGCTTTAGATCAGCTTACAGGCAGTCGCTAGAGGGAGATAGTTTACGCGTACGTTGGCAGGGATTACACCAGTCTTCCAGAAGCATCACTTAGCGCGGAAGCGCGATATTCCGAAGGCGTTCTGCGTCTCTTTTAATGCGCCGTGCCGGCAGCACGCTCGCAGACACGCCGTGGGGGAGACGCGGCTTAACTGACCTTTCAGATCTCCTTTCATAATCGCGTTATCTTAATACGATCTGACGCAGACGATTTCGCCCCTCCTCTGTCTTGAATAAGTGCACCTAGCGGTCGGGGCTGTCACATCACTGAGACGACGATCCTACTCGCTTGTGGAGTGTACGCTACCGTCATGCGCACCTTCGCCGAAGCGTTGAGCAATTTGAAGATCACGAACGCAGTGGCGCGAATGTGGCCATTTCGTCCACCGGTTCCTTTACTCGGGTGGTCCACCATATGCGTGTATCCTCCGCGTCGCAAGCGCGGTGCAACTCCGTTTCTTCTCCACGAGTCTGTTCCCCGAGCTTGGAAGGCTACATGTTTTTGACACGAAAGTGTTTTATTCCCGCGGATACACGAATATTTCGCTGACGTCATATCCGTCACGGGAGTGACGCCGGTACAACGAAGCAGGCGGCCTGTAAAGGGTGCACCCTTGCACACAGGGTCTTCTTGCGGGGAAGCAACCTTTAGAACCAAAGCGTCCGTTATACTTAGTGTTGTTCGTTTTCGGGTTTTATATTTTAACACGTAGGTGTTTAATGCCGGGATACACCAAGGTTTCACTGACGTCATATCCGTCACGGAGGGGACAGCGCCTGGAATTTCGGAAGCCCGCTTGCGGTTCACTGCGTGCTTGCGTCATCCTGCGTCCGAAACAGCGAAACGTCTTTTTTCTAGATCTAGAGGAACAGCCAAGCGTTTGGTTAAACGGTGCACTTGTATAATAAAGGACTTAACACGGCTTTGCAGATGAGCGCCACTTGGGCGGGACACACGAATCGCATTTGGCAGGTATACAGGTATAAATATATATACCACTGCTGCACTTGTGCTGCTGTTTCATTGCGGGTTCGGAGCCCCCCTGTAGCCGCTGCACTAAGCGATAACACAACTGTTGCTCGTTCTTTCGTTGTCCTTTTTCTCTTTCTTTCTCTCACAGCGTGCAAGGCTGCAAACGGCTTCGGCGGTCGATTGCACCGCCGATGGAGGGGCTATTGGCACGGAGCACACGCTCAAGCTACAGGATTTCGCGCCCGACTTCCGTTCAGATCGCTTTTTCCCTTGCGCCCAAACCTTTTGCACTCCATTTCCAAATTTATCCCCAATCTAAGCGTCGCGAACCATCTAAACTCACAACCTGTTCCGCGCTGGTTTTATCGACCACCTCGCAGCGAGCGGTGTCGTTCGAATACGTCGCGGCACTGCCGCACTGATTTCGCGCGTGCGCGCAGCCGTAGACGTCGCGGCCGGCTGCCTTCACGGCTGGCTGTGCAACAAATTGGCCGAGGTGTCGACGGGCCAGAGCGGCGAGGAATGCAAATGACGGCTGCGAGCAGCGTGATGATGACGGATGGACGGATATACGCGCCGCATCAAAACGCCGAGCACAAGAAGTGTGACCACGGCTGGCACCTTGCGTGCAGGGCTTCTCTCTGTGCCCGTGCGCATTCAGGATCCGACTCCGCCGCGTCCGCGTATTATAATACGGTCCGCGCAGCAATTATACCAGCTGCACCAGCGGTGACTATACAGCGCATGGCAGGCGGAGAGGAATTCAGAAACAAAAACGGTGCTGAGAGAGGAAAAACTGCACTCCATCTTCTCATTCGTAAGAGGAACAGCGTGTAAGCTTTGTTTTTTCCCTATGTGAAATTTATTGCGCGGTCTTGCTACAGCAGTGAGGTCGGCGAATAACGCGGGCGCAACCCGCGTGAATGCTGCGCGCATGGCCCGCTGTTCCTTGGTTCGGTCGAGATAGCGAGAGAGAGACCGCGTTTTCCGCGAAGCCTTCCGTTTTCGGGAATAATGATCGCCGCCTTGTTGCCGATTTTATTTCCTCTTTCAATCTGAGTGTATGCAAGCGTGTATCGCATCTAGCCCTGTCCTTGTATGTGAATGCCCCTTCCACAGTAGGGGGCGAGAAAGTTCATTAACTATTTCTTCTCCGAGAAGCTCTTGCTTTCCTGGAAGTGCCGGCGGGCTTTCCTGCAAAGCGCGCATCTGCCGCGTTTGATCGCGCGCAGGGGGGCTTCTCTCGATGGGCGCTTCTCTCGAACGGCTCGGTGCGCCACTATAAAAAAAGTGGGCTGTTTGTGACTGTTATGCACAGCTGTGTACCCTGCAGCGTTGCCCCCAGTCTTCGGCGATTAAGCTGGCTTCGAGGTAGAGCGAAGGAGGTCTTCGCGAGCTATCTGTCGTTGCTCGTACAAGCACGCTTAATTGCGTTTACAGTTACCCTTGCATGCGGCAATCCACAGCTCCGGCACTGCTCGCTGTTGGCGTCTCCAAAGGCAAAAAAAAAAAAAATCCGGTGCAAGCAGCGGCTAACGAATAATAACAAAAGCGCAATTCGACGAGGAGAGCGCTTCGAACCGCAGTTTTGTGGAAGAAAGGAGGACGTTGAAAAGAAGAAATAGGGGCCTGAAAAGAAGGATTAAAACCCGCCTTCCCGGTAGCGGAACACGCCAACAAAGCAGGCGGGCAGGTGTGCCGAGCCACGGGCGCAGCCCTGCTCCCGCGATTTCTGAGAATTAAGACTCCGTCTTGTTGCCTTACACCAGTGCTGCGCGACGTTTTTTTTAATTTACACACTTCGTGTACGTCGACTGCATCTTCTCCCGCTTCACCCCGCAATTTCCCTGGTTCCGGAAAATAAAAATTCCATCACTCGATATGTATATGATGAATGATTCAATTGCTAGAAACCGTGGAAAGGGGAGTCCACCGTAGTTTGTCTCACCCAAGTGTGGACACGGTAACGCCTGCTGGGAGATCGGGAAAACAGACGGGCAGAAAAGGGAGAAGAAAGAGTAAGAGGAACACATGTACTCATAGATACAGGACAAAACACTGAAAAAGAAAACACAGCCACCATCCAGTTCGCTAACGGGAGAGAAAGCGGAGCGCCGAGACGTTGCCTGCCGAAAAGTTTGTTCCTTCGTAGGTTTACGTACGCCATCTCTTTGCTAATGCCAGGAGTCGTGAACGAATAGAATGACGTGAGTGATTGCGGTGCTCGTAAGCGACGTCGCCTTCTCGTCATCTCGCTCCCTGCAGAGACAAATGGTGGGTGGGTGTGGGTGGACAATCGAATGACACGCCCCTCCCCCTCTTCCACCTCCTATTCCACCCTCGGGTGGCGGAAAAGCGGAAATGTGATCCCTGCGTAGCCGATTGCAGAGGAGTAGGGGAAGCGGCATGAGTAATAAGCGCCTGTGTGGAATGTGACGCCAGTGTGAAACTGCGCACCAGCCGTGCGCTTTCTTCTCTTATTAAAAGAACAGAAGACCCGAGAAAAACGTGTAAACACAACAGCAGACACGGAGTCCCGTGTCTGCGTGCAGGTGCAGGGAGCAACGCGTGACTCGCTTTTATCGAGGCGCACGTGACGTCTTCGCGTCGTTTTCGATTGACTGGACGCGCGGCCGCGGTTCCCGCCACAGGTGGCGCGCCTCTGTTTTCTCTAAACTGCGCGCTCGCGAGTGTTCCTCCGGTCGGGAAATGAGGCGCAGGTGGCCGCGGTGGTATACGCGGAGTGAGAACGACGACCTTCCTCTATACCTACCCCGTGTGGGATATGCAGACACGGAGGGAAGAACTTATTCTTCTTCCCTCCTCCACGTAGCGCACTTTAATCACACCGCGCGTGATGCACCGCGTCATGACCGTGATGAAGTGGCCCTGATCGGACCCGCCTTGCAGCGGATGCAGGGTTTGTCGGGATCGGGCTGAGATTTTACGCACCGAGGCGTTACACGTGGGAATCCATGCAGGAGGGCTACGGATTAATTCTGCTCGCCTGGGTTCGTTAAAGGGGCCGTGAACGCAACAAACTTTCTTTAATTTGAAACAAGTAGTCTTTGGTAGGCACCGCTACTTCATCCTCTTCCCAAAAGACGCTGACATAAAAAAAAAAAAAAGATGTAGGAAAACTATCGAATTCCACACTACACAACGCTACCAGTGACGTAGCCTATAGAAGGGGAAATACTAAGAACAAAGTAATGAGTGCGTTTATTGTCTCCATGTTAGCATTCATGTGGTACGAACTAACCTAAATAGAGGGACCGCTACAATTACAACCTTGTTTCTCGGCGACAGAACTGGTGGGCCAATGACGCAAGCGAGTCCCTGTGATGTCAAAAGGGCTGAGGATTTATCGAGAATAAGTGTCCGAACTTTGCCTTTAGGGTAGAAACACAATTATTGGGACAAAGCATTGTTGTGGACCACACTTGTATTTTATCTTCATGGTCCTTATACGGGCGAAGAAAATTCCGAGCATTAGCGGAGAGCGGGATTTTTGTGACGAAACGACGGCGCCATCCTGTAAGCTTTAAACTTATTAGATAGTTGCTTCAAAGGGCACGGTCAACTTTCGCGACCCTGAAACCCCCTCAACACAGCGCTTTAAAAATGCTGTGTGTAGCGTGCAGGGCCGATTAGCCGCCATAGGGAACGGGAATGACGGCGATGAAATGCCGAAGCTGGTGTACAACAAAATAGCCTAAAGGCAGCCAACGCCTCCGCTAAAGCGAGAAAACTTAGTTTTGAATGCAGAATTCGTCGTGCGCGCGTCTGTTGCGGGGGATATGATGGATCTGTTTATTCTTGTAGAAAATGCAAAAAAAAAGCTTTCTTGTCGCTGATGCTGCTGCTTTCATCGACACGCGAGGCGCGAAGTAGGGAGAAGAATTTGCATATTTAAATGGCCATGCAGATTTACAACAGCCACTTTGTATACGAGGCGCCGTGAATACCATATAGCAGCGGAATGCACGCGCGCGTACTTCGAGAGCGTCGTCCGATTTCCCGTGCCAGCTGCCGCGATGTTATTGCGTCGCTGGCGTGCGGCTGCGCTGGAAGAAGACGACTTCACGAGAACAGCTAAGACGCTTCAACTGAGGCTGCAGCGACGCGGATGAACTTGCATGCCTGTAATAGAGGAGGTTACTTCCGCAGGGCGCTATAGTTTAAAAAAATAAAATTTGCAGAGGCTGCCTAAGCATAATCTTTTGAGGTGAGAACGCAGAAGCGGTTCTTTTGGCAAGGTTCGTCGGTGCGTCTTCTGCAGATGTCTACTATAGCCTACAACTTCGGCATCAGACTATTCATGTTGCTAGGACACTGGAGGCGCTTTTATTGCGTTTTTTCGCGCTTTTCATTCTTCTGATTTCCTGATGCACGCGCTATAAACATAGCCCGCCGTGGCCAATCGGAATTGAGCTCGCCGGGTGTTTCTGGGTGGAAGCATGCAAGGCTGATACACTGTTCGTTTATGGGTACTCGGCTTACGCATTTAATATGTGCAACTGTCCATCTGTCTTCGTCTGCGTGGTGTTTGAACACTCAACCGCGTGGCGAAAACCACCGTTGCGCACTCATGGAGAGCCTGCGCGCGCCCGTTGTCGAGACCGACGCACTGCGCATGCGCGTCCTCGCACACTAGCGAACACGCAGTTCCCTCGCTTCTCGCAGGCCGGCGCTCCGGTCGTCACTAAATCGCCGGAAGGTCAACGCCTCCGCAGCGCTTATTGTACCGCGCTGACACATCTGCGGCATGACGTGCCGATCGCTCCGGCTCTTGAGAACCTGTTCGCCGCGTTATGTTCTACTAATGGTTCGTTTGAAATTCTGTTTTTGTGCTCTGTCGTTTAATAAACGAGATCGCGCTAACGGTACGAATACACTATGAAAACAGCGAAACGACCTTTCCGAGTAGCGGTTGATCAGGACGCGATGCTCGTGCACATCAGCCGCCGCTCCATTTTTTTAACTAGAGGAGTGCTGCAGACCGAGCCAAGACAGCTTTCGCGCCTTCGAGTACGCGGGGACGCGCACGCTTGGCGTGTCGGTCTCGAAATAAAGTTGTTCATTCATTCATTCGACAGCAGGCGCCGAACATTCAGAGTGCGCCACGGTGGTTTTGGTTGGTACAATTGTTTCTGCGCGTGTGTTAACCGAGACAATTTTTAGTGCGCAGAACTTTGGTGCCCGGTACAGTGATTTGGCGGCGGCGGCGACGTCCGCGTAACCGAGCGAGCGAACGGAGTACAAAAGCATAAGGAAAATGGAGCGCCTGACGAAAGTGCGAGGGGGAGGGCGGCACGCGCAGCTATGGCGTCATCTCTCTCACTGCCTCCTGCTCACACTTTCGCCAGACGTTCCTTTCAGTTTGTGGCTCATCCGAGCCACGTGACGTTTGCGCGGGAGGTTCAAACACGATTTACAACAACATGCTCGGCGGCGGCGACGCGCTGCGAGATAGCGGCAGAGTAGCGCGCGCCGCGGGGCGTTCGCTGATCACTTCCTGAGACGCAGAAGCTATACGCCCTGGCCGAGAAGACTGCAGTTCGGGCTGCGCACAAGTTTCGCATTAGGGAACATGGCAATCGCCAGCTGCTTTTCGCTCAGCGGTATAAATTTCTCGTGTACATACGAACCGTGAAGTGAATCCCATTGCAAAAATGCACGTGCACGCATGGGCGTGCAAACGATGTGCATTGTTATGCATACTGGCGGATAATCTCGAATTCCGCGCTCAACAACAATGCACACGTGTGTCGCCGATGTCTCATTTGGCAACGAAGCCGTCTTATCTCCCGGGATGCCTGAAATTTCTTGTTGCTCCGCATCTTCCCAGGCTTCGAACTGCGGATCAGGGCACCCGTCCTTTCTGCCACCTCAGTTTTGATCTCCACACCCATCTCTATTGCTACTTCAGCGTTGATCCAGTGAAGTTGTTCGAACGACGCAGATAGTCGCCACTTTTGATTTTCGCGGGCTCCTCTGCGATTGGTTGCCTTGCGCAACTAGCGCGCAGGTCCGTAGCGAGTACTACCACAGCCGGCGGCAGTTAGCTGCCGAGCGTTGATCACGTGCTAGCTGTGCTAGCGCCGCTACAGTGACTCAGCGCCTCGCCTAGCGGCACTGCGCGCCTTTTTCCTCCCTCTGCGCCGCGGTTTTCCGCGAACTTCGCGTTCGGTTTCCGACTAAGGTTTGCCGCCGGGAGCGCAAAGCAAGAGCGGCGCTGGAAAATGTTAGAAACCGCGCAGTTCCGCGGCTTCTCGATAGAGGTAGCGCACAACTTTCCCACTACGCCTGATTGGGTTACATGTGGCGCAGCGGCTGTAGCGTTGTGCTGCTGATCCCAAGGGAGCGGGTTCGACTCCGGCCGCGGTGCCTGCTTTTCAGGCGGAGGCGAAAATGGGAGAACGCCCGTGCGTCGAGATTTCAGCGCACGTTAGAGATCCACAGGTGGTCAAAATTAATCTGGAGATCTCTATTACGGCGCGCCTCGTAGCCCGCGGGTGTAACTTCGGCGCCTAGAACACAAAGTTTTTTTTTTTATTGTTGTTCGAGTATTTGATTATCTCCCGATCATCAACCCTGAGACGGAGAGTAGCTACTCGTGCCGCCAATATTGCGACCAGGGCATCCCCAGCCGCTCGTCACGGTAGAAAGGCGACGGCCATGTTTGATCGTCCGTTCAGCCAGCCGCACGCATAGCCGTCCCGCAGCGGTGCGAGCATCCCAAGGCCTCTGCGTCATGGCGCGCGCGCGCACATGGCGCTCGGCGTCGTCACAATGCCGTGACGTCACGGTGTCGTCATCGGGGCATTCCCCGGCGGTCGTCCGTCTGCGCTCGACAAAAGGCGACCCGCCGACTCGCTGCAGAAGAGGCCTTCGTCGGAACCACGAGCCGAGACTATCTCTCCCTTGCTTCCTTCCCCTACCACGAACGACCTGTGTGCGTAGTAGTATCTGCCTGCCGCCATGCATGTGGCGCGGCGCGTACGCCATCTATCAATGTGAGTGCGCGTTCGTCTGCACACATGTGCGCAGCAGCAGACAGAGATGATTGTGCGCACGGGGGGCTCATTCACCTCACGTGTGTGCTCGGGCACCCCCAGCCGGAAGTGTACGCCAGTTGTACCTGCCTTGTTATCGGGTCCGACTAGACTGGGATGTTATCGAAGCTAACTTAGCAGCTGTATCTCGGAATCTCGAGATTCCGCTGGCGCTAAAAAGAGCGACGGTTTCCTACATAATTGGAAAGCGCGTAGACAGGTTGGCTGCGCAAGCCGTATGCGTAGCCTCTTCCGCCTTTACACGCGGATTCGCTTTCGAAAGCGGAAACCCGGCGGCCGCCCTTGAGACACCGTATGCGCCGTGATAATTGTTGCGCAGGTTTATCCCAAGAGCCCGTTCGCTTGCGTCGTAGAGTCTCGCGCATTCTGTTGCCGAATCAAGCCTTAAACTCACCTGGACAGAGGCCGCTGCGCACACAGCAGCGCACTACCCAACTACATGCGTTGACTTCTCAACTAGCTGCCGCCGATGGATCTGGAGCAACGAAGACTGTTGGTTTGGCATGCATGATCGGTGGCCTGAATGACAGACGGTGTCACTTCGTAAGAGCAGGCTACAATGGGAGAGAAAGCTTCAACCGGTGCATACCTTTTCCGAGAAAATTGGCCATCTTCAAGGTCCATAATGGGCTGTTTATGGTCTTTGATCGTCGCAGAAAGCGGTAGCGAAGCTTGCGGCCTGTTTTATTGTGATGACATTATACAGGGACGCATTACATTAGCGCGCATTGATGGCCTGGGTGTTGATAACGGTCGCTGTCATTGTATAGGGCAGGTTGCTGATGTTCTATGAATTCGACGAACGACGGCGGTGACGAGCGGCTGATGACTAATACCGATCTAATGACGCCTCAAGCTACCAGAACGTGTGAATTGGCGCGCTGATATGCTCTCTGGAGGCAAACTTCATTGCACTGGGGAAGCCGAGCTTCGCCGTAGCGATGACTCATCGCTAAGCCAAGACTCGAACGACATAAGCATGGTTGCCGTGTTGGGTGAATATAAAGCAACCCGCGCGCCTTACGTAAACACCGTCGTGTGCGCGCGATACACGGCGCGTCGCAGCTGCACAAAAAAGTAATAAATTTTCACCGCCGCAACTGTCATGTTTTACGCTGCTCTTTCCGCAAAGGCGCTCCGTGCTTCGGACGCGGTGTTTAGGGTCGTGTGATGTACGAGCTGCCGCATACGAGCTGCCACATATTCTACCGTTCTCAGAATTGCAGCGTTAACTGTTGCCGTATCGAGCGAGCGCTGGTTTAACTGCCAAACGCAGAACGCGCTTCACTGCAGACACAGAGCGCTCAGTGTTGATGCAGTATAAAATGCCGAGGACGAATGATTTAAAGAACCAGGGCGATAAGCCGATTTCGTTCGCAAAGCGACTCCGCCCCTTCATTTCCACTATCCATCCATTCCTTACACACGATTGTATGTTAATTGTGGACCGGCGCGCATGGCCGCTTTGAGGTTTGTGTCGTCCTTCGTTGCCTGCATTTGTAATAGTTCCCCCGGCTTAGCTGCGCGGCGAAGCATCGTTTCTTCGGCGAACGCTGCAGTGCCACGTGATTGCCGAAAGTTGGAATGCTCTTCTATATATGCGAATAATATCTCAGCGATTGGACACCGTGGTGTGCACACTCAGTGAGCCACCGTGGTGTGCACACTCAACTTCCGTCTTTGCCCATGAGTCCACGGGGAATAGATACGGACAAACCGTATACCGTCCCACAACTCGCTGCAAACCAGCTTGTTGCAAACCTGCTTATTGCAAACTTTCCTTCAAGGAAGCGGTGTGGGCGCGGCAGTGACTGCATTCTTACTTTCTTTTTCCTATTTTCGTTACGCTGCAAGGTGCATCTGGCAGGAGAGTAAGCGCAGTACGTGGCCGCGCGACATAGGCGACAGTTCAACAATGATCATTTTAGTGTTTTACCTTGGGGAAAATGGCTCTTTGGCAGTCGGCGTATGTATACGGCAGTGTTTATGAGGCGTCTCTATTGACAAGTTTCGCTCAGTTTACGGTATACCTTCTGCGGCTCTGCGAAAAGCTTGATTCATTCGTGTGTAAGTTAATTCTACTTACACGTTAAGACAAACGCTAGAACGCACACGATAATACGCGCAAGCAGGAAGGTGCACTCCGGTGCCGTGATTCCACGCATATTTCGCTCATTTCCCATGCTCGACCCTCATACTGAGCGAGAGATAATATACCGCACTTCTCCCCACATAGTCCTTCGTGGCTGTGTAGGTTCTCTTCGGCCTAATGACAACACTTCGACACAATGCTCGAGGGCCACTCTGCGTCGCGTTAGCGCGACTCATCAACGCCGTTGTGGTGGTAATGTCAAGGCCAGTACGTGTACGCACCGAGCACTCATTGTCCGCACTCAGTGACTCTCTGCCGCCCATTTGGACACACCGGCGGGAGCCCAACTCCCGTGCCTTCTCTCCCGCGGTGCGCCGATGAATATGCATGCGGGCGCAGTGGCCGGCGCTGCTGAGACAACTCTTCACTCGCACGCCTCTGCCAAGCGCTGACGGAGGCGCTGCAGCGAGTCACGAACGGGCGAGTCACGCAGTGAGCTGCCGCTGCTTCTCGGCGACCTACAAAGAGCGCCCGCGTATCGAACCGTTAGATTCGGAGAAAATAGATGCGAGGAATGAACGGGACGGAACAAAAAGAAAGAGGGCTGGGGGGGGGGGGGGGGTGCAAACGTGTAAACCGTTTCGCGGGCCGTGTAAGTCCCCGGGCGATCAATTCTATTGTTACGCGAGCGCGATTGGGCGCCCTCGGTAATGACGTGATGATGATGGCGCCGGAACGACGTGGGGATGAAGAGGGGGCGCCCCGTAGCTAGGAGGGGAGGTCGCGGCAGCAGCCGCAAGCGGCCTTCCGCGGATCTAGGCCGGATGGCAGGCAGCGCGGTTAAGGGAGAGAAGGGAAGGTAGGGTTGGGGCTAGCTAGGCAATAGCAGTACCAGTCTCGCTGCTGAAGCGGGGACTCCAAGGAGGCCTCAGCGCCGCCGGCATTCCATGGTCGGGAGCGCGAAGGTCGAATTCTCGTCGGTAGCGCCGAAGTCGTTCGCGCACGCGTTGCTACAGCGCATTGCAAGGGCGTCACCTTGCACGACGGCTTATTAACTCGGCTACCGCCGCGAGCGCCGGGCTTTGGCCTTCTGCGAGCCTTCTCTTCCTTTCCGACCGCCGATCGCCTGTCCAACCTTGCCGTCAGACAGACCGCCCCGGGCAGAGGACATAGGGGTCGAGCTGTGCGCCGCGGCCGCCAGACTGTCTCTTGGCTGCCGAAAACCCGTCTCCCACGCCCGACTGCTTTCGTTAGATAACTCACGTCAGTCCGCTATTTCGATCACCGCCCCAGGCTGGCCGGTAGACGGTCGGAGCGGTTGTCTACGTCGCGATCTGTATGTTTAATATGCATGTCCGCTTATGCGGATGTCCAAGTTCGAATGCCCGAAGGCGGCGCAGTCGGTGAACTGTCGCGGCTGGAGCTCTTGCGGCGTACTTAATCCGCGCCGTGTCTTACGGCTCCATCGGTGGAAGGAGATACACTTTTATCCTTTTGTACTTAGGTGGGGAGGTTTAATGGGATAGGCGGGGCATACGTGACAGGCGGTCTTTTGCGGTCGGTGATGTCACCTGAGTGTTTCGGGACATATCGAGCGCCAAGATTCAACTGAGTTCGCTTACGCCACAGACGATATGTGGGACGGGTGACCTCTATAAAGTGCGAAATGAGGTTTCATCTTCTCGACCAGAATGAGCACAGTCCTGCCATTGGTATACTTTGTTGCAACCGTCGCCGTGTAAATATGGGAGAGTTGGTAGTGCGCACCGCGCAAGAAAACGGCGTGCCTCAAGGTGGAGTTTTAGGCTTCATATTGTTTATGGTCAAGATGAATTGTTTTGGAAAGGAGTTGCACCAACTGTCCTATACTGCTGTCTTACTGCTCCTGTCGAGACCTCATGGTTAGCCACCGGGTGAAAATGCATGGTTTTAGGGGCGAAGTCCCTTAGGGGCTTGGGCTGTCGACGTCTCCTGTCGTCGTCGTCGTTTCGTGTAGTCACAGTACTAAAACACCGGGACACTCGTTTTCCAACGCCTCGCGCTAAAACGTAACGCTTACTAAAAGTACACACCGGTACATTCGTTTTCTGACGCTTCGCGCTGGAACGCTTCGTGCTTCAGACACGAGACTTTTACAGCACAGCTGTATACTTCTACCCCCCAACGGTTTCAATTCCGTGGGGACAAACGCCAAGGCCCGAAGAATACACTGCATGCCTCGCCCTCCCCAGGTTTCACGTTGGAGATGGCCCGGGTTTTTTTTTTTTTATTATTTTTCGTTTTTTATCTAAGACGAACGGGTCACTACAAAAAAACGGGTCACTACCGGGCTTTTGGGCTGGTCAAGTTGCCTGCGAGCAACTTTTTCCCAAATCGTCCGTCGTACTGTTTTTGTAAACTTTACGAGAAATAAAGTCATTCATTCATTCATTCATTCAAAACATCCGCTAAAAACGAATCCTTTACAAACTGACCATATGTTAGTGATCGTTTTTGTCTCCTAACGGGAGTTCGCGGTGTATAAACGAGATAAATTCTCGTCTGAGGAGGGCCAGAAAAATATGATCAAATAAAATCTTAGACAGCCTAACAATTAGACAAATGCAACAGCTATTGCACGCCCGGATATAACGCCCTTTATCTTATGTTCGCATCATCCTCCTATCTCTCTGTTCTCTTGCGCGCTTGAGACAATTGACGTATATGCGGCATGCTTCGATGATGAGTCGGTGCGCGATATGCGAACAGCCAGCGATGATTAAGGCCACAATTGGTATAGCGTTGCCGCATATCTCTACTCTTGGAGTGCAGGAATAGCGAATTACTTGTTGAAGGGGAGAACGCATTTGCACATTGCGAATTCATCGTGCCAATTCCGCGATTGGCATACAATGCATGGCAATCGCATAATCTTGCGTCAAGTCCGCACTATTGCGACAGGCGTATCGACACCCGGGGAGATTATTTACGACCCGTCCAGATCGGCCGCCGGGGGCTTGTGGACTCTGAAAGAAAGTCAGAGAGAGAGGTAGCGAGACCAGCCGCTTAACTAGTAGTATAGAGATAGTGATCTGAAAAGAAATGCTCGTTCTGTACTAGCGCAAGCGGATAAAACGCCCGCGGCTATGCATAACCGGCTTGCTCGCAAAGACCGAGCATGGCCCGGGGCCAGTCAGGAGCGCTGGTAAGGGAGTGGACGAGCAGTATTGCAGATAGGCGACGGAACGGAAGCTCGGACGCATCCGGTGAGGAGCGTTCCCACGGACCGTGTCCGTATACCTCGCGTGGCCGCATCGTAACAGAGAAACGCGGCTTTTGGGCAAGTCGCCGGTTTATACCGATAGGGGCCAAATGGGGGCGTGGAGGGTAGTCGGGATTACCGCATTCTCCGCTTTCGAGACTCCAATCGCACGTGTGAGCCGAAGGGGGCGACAGAGCGCCTTGAGATTTCAGTTTGGTCTCTCATTGCTGAATAAAATGATTGCGCTAAAAAGGGACACGGACGGAGTGAGGACAGACACACACGGCGCAAGTGTCCTCACTCCGCCCGTGTCCCTTTTTAGCGCTGTCATTTTATTCAACAATGGAGTACCAACGTGCCCAGGACGCTACACTCTCATTGCTGTTGAGTTCAGCATCATGGGTGCCCCAAATAAAAGCGATGTGCTGAGTAGCAAGAACACCACGTGAGCCGCCGTGGTATAAGAATGAACCCGCGTGATAAAGCGGGAACAAACGGGCTGGAGAGTTATTTTTACGAACTGCACCAATCGACGCAATCCGCGGAGTTATTCATTCGTGGAAGTCGTCATCATCATCAGGAATGTACCTTCGAAGCCATGCCCCAATAACTATGGTACAAATCCTTCGCAGACATCCTGCGTCGGCTCATAAGCAAGAAACAAGAGAAGGAGGAAACGTGTAATCCAAGGGGCTTAGTGTATCAGACGTCGTGACCCGATTCGGGAACAAGCGCATCATCATTCATGCAGACGAATGAGCTGCGCAGTGGTTTTGTAACAACGCTCACGTAGACGTCTGCTGCCCACCCTTTCCGATGGGTCGTGTCCGTGGCAGACACCTTGCCACCGAGGAGCCGAGCCAGCGCCGCCGCCGCGCCGGCGAAAATTTCCGGGCGTCGTCGTCATGCGTTGCGCGAAGACGGACAGACCTGCTCAGACTTCTTGTCGCCTTGGCGTTGGAGGCCGGTGGAAAGAGGGGGGGAGCTCAGGACAGGCAGGCACATACAACGCTCGCTGCTGCCGCGTTCGTGCCTTCCGCAAGCGCCGCTGCTTTTTCTCCGCTTTCGCAACACAGCCGCCGTCACGGCTTCTTCGCCAAGGACGGACAACTCTCTCCCTCTCTCTTTCTGCCTCGACCCTTCGTATTCTCGCCATATATGTTTGGCGCGAGCGCGTTTTAATAAGCGCCATTCCGAAAACAAAAAGCGTCTAAGAGAGATAGAGAGAGAGAGGCGGGCCGCTTATTTGCTGCCGAACGGGTTACCGGATACCTTTTTTGAATTTTCTTCCTTTCCACACTGCCGACTGTAGTAGTAAACAGCGGCACGAGCCGGCAGCACGTCAGCCGACGACAGTAGTATATCTCCCTCTCCTTGCCGTCTTTCGAAACTTTCGCGCCGAGAAAGGTTGAGATAGCGAGCTTTTCCTTATCTAGCGCGTGACGGCCACTGGCGCAGCGAGGAGAAGGAATAACAATGTGGGCGCGGAAAGTTGTACAGAGCAAACTGCGTATAGCATTGTAGCGCTTGCTTATTAATTCTCGTGCGTAGCATTGCAGAGCTTGTTTATTAGTGCTCGGATTAGGTTTGTTGCCATCGGGATGTGTGTAAGCTGCCACCCTGACGACACGGCCAGGAACAAACAGTGCTAGAGGGCGATGATGATAAGGCCTTGGACTGCGATAGTGCTGGTACCTAACGGTAGCCTCGTTTGCTCCCCGTATCGTTTGCGCCACTAACGTGTTTCACCGTGCGGTTCTGATAAGGAGGTGGATGGGTCGCTCGAACAATGCTGGGGCCATGAGGCGTGACGTATGGTGGAGGGCGTTCGAACAGTCCATAGCGCGCGAGGGACGATACGCTGTCTGCATACGGGGCCGTCTTCTGTATTTTGGCCGTGTTAGAAATATAGCGCTGGGAAAAATAAAATAAAAAAATCGAGCAAGCGACCTCGTGCTCAGCACAGCACAACGCCTACATTCAATAAGCCGTGCTTTGTTCTCACGCACGATACGGCGCAAACAGTCCTTGCATCGTCGAACACGGCTGGATTGATTTCGTCACGGGCTCATTCATATCTTCTTCCTCCTAAGGAACAAGTGATGAAGGAAGTCGGGGCTTCTAGTGACGTCAGCCACCGCTTAGCGACGAAAACATCCCCGACAATAAGAGCAATAACGAGGAACGGAGAAACTGCGCCCCTCTCGTATCGCACTTCTCAACCTGTTCCTGGGGGACAGGTGTCATTTTATCACGGGACAGGATGGCCCAACTGCGCGTGCGCATCACAGACCAGAAAGATCCCAGGTGTTATCGAAGTTTAAAGAATAAAAAGTTTTACACGCGAGGGCCACCGATTCGGAAGGCGGCAGACGGGAACACTAATTGCGCTCTTCTGCCCCTCTCCTTGAAGAGCGCGCACACGCGGGTGTTGTTGATGCGCCTTGGACGGCCGGCACGTGTCAACAGCAACCGCGGCTTCTGCGAGCAGCGCAGATGTCGTGCGGAGTTGGAAAGCGTCGCTTCCCGCTTCGCAGCACCCCGCGTAACCTTCGCGCCGCAGTGGAAGATATCAGCTCTGCCGTGCGCGGAAGGAATAAATAGCCGCCGTCGGAATCGTTTCCGCGTTGCTCGTCCGCGATGTATGTACTGCCTGATGACGCACATTCGCTCGCAACGCGACGTGAACGGAAAGCTGCTCCCAACTGCTGCCGCCGCAGAGCGACCTCCGCCGCCCGCACCTGTTACGAGCTCGAGTTTCCACGGCTGGCCGAGAATTGCGTTTAGTAGCGCCCTCCCCGCACAAGCGTGCTTCCTAGCACGTCGCGCGTACGCTGCGGCGGAGCCCACTAGTTGCCTCGAAATGGCCAACAAATATGCGGCTCCTTTTTCGACGGGCGCGGCTTTGTCGCTCAAAACGCGACTGCCCTACCACACTTCCAGTTTTTAATGTGCTCAGAATGATTCAGAAAACTCCAGGAGGTTTCCTTTTTAAGTGCAGAGCACTCTAGGGGCCCTGGTTGTCGTCGTAGCTTGTCTGCGGTCACGCTATCTAAGCACTGCTGTCACACGGCGTCACGGACCCAAACAGAGGCTTCGAATAGGTACCCGCTTGTCCCTCGATGTAGCCTTCCGGCCAAAAGTCATATAGGCACAAGCGTTCGAAACTCATGGAATCGCTGGCACTTGTTATACACATCACCATTATTTAGCGCAAAGAAAACTGCAGGTACAGTTGGGGCAAAATATATGTACTCAACCGGCAGTCCCCGCTTCTATATATATTTTTCGCAATAGTAAGAAAAAAAAAAAGTGGCGGCCAAAGAAAACAACGACGCGTTCAGAATGGCACAGAAAGGCATCAGCACGTGCGAGATGAAAGCAGGCACAAAAAGAACAGAACTCCCGCTCGTACTGTTCCAGGCAGAACAAGAAACAAAAGATAGGAAAAAAGAGGCGAGCTGTCCAAGGAGAAGGTGGGCGAGCACTGGGGCGGTATTCCCGTGTTTTGTCCCTTTTGTGTCCCTTTCAAAAGTGTCCCTTTTGAGCGAGCCCTGATTGGCTAAAAGCGAACACCCGGATGTGACGCCATGCAAGCGCGGCGGAGATATGAGCCGTGGCTAGTCGGAGCAGACGATTTGGAGCAGACGATTTTTCGTCTCCTTATTGTTGGTTCGCTCGCGGAACAATAAACACATAAAGGATACTCTGATACGGTTTCAGTTCTTTAAAATGCGTTTGCAAGAACAGTTACGGTATTTGAATCAAAGGCCCCTTGCTTAACCGGAAGTACGTCACGATGAAAGGGACGCAAAAGGGCAGTTACGAGAATACCGCCCCTGAAAAGGCGGGAAAATTGAATTGCACTGAACAAACCTCTATTCGATTCATCAAGAGAGGAGGGAGACAGATAGGGTAAGAGCGTGAGGGGGTGGTAGCAAACAGCGAAGAACGGCGCCACAGCCTCTCTGGCTAAAATCACTGCTGTGCACTTCGACAGCTTTCACGTTGAGTGGAACTGCTTCAACTTTTTTCGTCGTTATTTTTTATGTGTGCACGTGTGCTCTGCTTTGAAGACAACGAACCAACTCGTCCGACGCGTTTCACTTAGCTCGCGTGAGGGAGCCGTCGTCACGCGAGCATTCCGCTAGTAGACGCGTCTAGCGTAGGCTTTCCTTCTTTTGAAATAGAAAAAAAAAAAAAAAGTGCGGCATACCGCACACGCCCACCGTCGTTCATCTGCGGGATATGCTCGCATAAGGAGCAATTTCCTCCCCGGAAAACACGTTACTCGCGGCAGCCCGTCACGTACCCGCATCCGAATTCGCGGAGCGCACCTGCCGACTTGTGTCGTCTTGCCTTGCCCTCGGTCGCTCCTTCTTCACAATGTCTCCTTCCCAATTAACGGCGAAAAACGCATGCCCATTTTGACCTCCCCTTCCCCTCAAGCCGCACATCGCAACGCTAAGGAGAAGCGCACACATTGCGCAAATGGCGACAGGGGACGAGCCGGGAAAGGCTTAACTGCGAGCGAGCTTCACCTGCGACGATCTGGAAGAGAGGGAAAGGAGGTAAACGAAAGAAACCGAAATGTAGGAGAAGCACGACGAACGCCGAAGAGGCTGCAGAACACCCGAGAGAGGACGGTACGAGTATACGCGCGCAGGTCGCTCATAGAAGGAAGCGAACGCAATAGCCGGCACGACGCCTCTGCGGCGCGTCACGTTTGTTTTGTTACGACAACACCACCTGCTTGACGGCCCTCCTTTGTGTGCGTGTGTGCTGCTGCCGCTTTGTCGCGGCGCAACGTGCGCGCTCGCTGGCGGTTCGCTCAGTACGATGTGCGGTGGGTTTCGCAAACTGTCCGTCCGTCCGTACGGTGAGGACAGCGTAGCATCGTCCTGGCTGTGTCCGGAGGCCGCGCTCGATCAGAACAGATACTTCTTTTCACCCTGTCATATACTCAACTGCCAGGCAGTGAGCAAAAGCACGGTTCAGGGAGTCCAAGGTTTCTTAACTAGGTGAAAGCTCATCGACGTTCCTCCTCTATATATTAATTGCGCAAGCACTGGGGTGCTCGACCACAAGCAATTTGTGCGCGTATTCTGAAGCATCCGTCAGAGCGCGGAGAAGAGGGCTCGTGATAGCAGCACGCGCCGCGCATGCGCAGTGGGGAGCGCTGCGGAGGTCTTTGTGTGCGACTTGGTGCGCGGGTGTTTGTGCTTATGTATGTGTACGGGGATAAATTTGCGGGGATAAATTGGTCGCAGTTAGCGCAGGACCGGGATAATTGGAGATCTATGGGAAATGCATTTGCCCTGCAGTGGCCGTAGATAGGCTGGTGGTGATGATGATGTTGATGTGTACGGCCTCCGTGATCAGCAAGGGCGCGAGAGGGAAGATAGGATAAAGGCTGGTAGGCTCAAAAAGAAAACAGTTTGGTAATTACACAAATGAACCGGACGAGGCGTGATCGAGCATGAGGTCGTCGTAATTTTTGCCACCAAATAATCGAACTTGATAAAGCCACAGATCTTTACGGCTGTGCCAGTACTGTATTATCATTGAAGAAGGGCCTGTTAAAAGCTGAAAGGCTTTGCTGGTAGGATCCCAAGATGCGTGTCGTATCTCACACCACGTGCAAAGTGGATCCAATGCAACGCTCTCGCGGCCGAAAGAGGGCGCTGGCACACTCGGCCGATACTCGGAGTGCAAAGCATGGAGGAACTTTTCTTTCCTCCATGGTGCAAAGGTATCCGTCCAGTCCTCAGTGAGGGAGACACCCAGCTTCCAGAAACCCTTGGTTTTAAGGCTAATGGAAAAGTGAATTGGAAAGCAGTAGAGGTTAGTAGAATAAAATTAGAATGCTGGTGGGAAAAGAGCAGAGAAGAAGCCACGAAGACATCCTAACAAAGAAGTCAGAGTATAACAAAAAATACCGTAAAGGTTTTTCTTTTCTTGATGACGAGGTGATTGTACAGTGGCGTTACGACTAAGGTCGCTGTGCAACGCCACCCCGTTTCAAAGGTGAAGCCGCTAAGCATCGTCGTCATCATCATCATCTACAGCTTGATGCGGAGCGCTCATGCACGTGTGCGCATACAGCCTTGTCCGTAGCGTGACGCCCTGCACGGCACAGTGCAGGCGAACAAAGCGAAAATCTCGGGAACAAATAGACTAGGCTGACAGAAATCGCCTGCCTGCCTGCATAGGCGGGGCTCAGCAAAGCTCTGGCCGCCGCTATCTCGGCCTGCGTGTACACTGCTCGTCGTCGCAGCGCGTGCACGAAGACTCCGCAGCGGCACGCGACAAACAAAAGGTGGCAGAGACAAAGGACGCTCGTCGTGGAATCGATGGCGTCTCTCCCCCTCTTCACGTGAACGGGAGGAGGAGGAGGAGGTGGCGGCTTGCATGCAGTGCAGCTCCGCAGCGCAGGGGAACGGAAGGGTTGGAGGAGGGCGAGGGAAGTAATTGATGCGGGGAGGAAGAGGGGGAGAGGGAAAGCCTGCCGCTTTCACGCGGCGTTGCGGCAGCGCTGGCGAAATCGGCTGCCTCCGCGCCTGCGGAGGCCGATCACGCTGGCCAAGGTCGCGCGCCTCTGCGAGGCTGCTGCAGTGGGCCGCCGCGCTGTGCCTCCCATAAAACCTGTCCTGCTGGGGAAAGGTGCAGCAGGTGTATTCACTTTTGAGGGCTTTTTTTATATGTATCAAGCGAGCCATGCGTGAACTGGCAGTGCAAAATTACGTCAGGCCTTCGAATGAAAAGCCGTCTGAGCTACGGTACGTGTACGAATGGCGGAAGTGAAAGTGCTCTATGCTCGGAGGCGAATAACGGCTGGGCAGAAGCACTCCTTGTGTGCTGGCTTTCGGGTGGTGGAGTTTGTCTGCGTTTGTTGCTTGCGACGTGAGGACGGTGCTCTCTGTTGGCAATACATATCCGTGGGCTTCGTTTTTCATCGCGTGGCAGAATGGGTCAGTAGTCAAGCTAGTGGGATGAAGTATCCATCAGTCAGCAGACGATGGCACCGAGTGAACACACCGAGCGTGTGTGCGCATTGGCCGCTGCTTACCGCGAAGTAAAGGAGAAGCTGCTTCCAAAAACAGATCAAACAAAGGGACCCACTAGAGCCACTAAATAAGCTAGTGACGCTAGGACCCACGCTTAACAATTCTATTTTTTTTTTCGTCGTTTTCAAAACGACCATGTCTGCCTAAAAATACAGCAAAAAGAAAGCGGGAAGGAAGGGGGGGAGGGGGCAGATGGCACGAACGCCCATATCGCCGGCCCCTCGTGCGCGTCCGTTGTGCCTTTCTGTGATCGTCCTGTTTTTGCGCTACACGAAATTACGGATCACAAATACCAACTAGCCCAAACCCGAACTCCCCTTTCGGGTTGCTCCGTTTATCACCACTCATTTCCCAACTCGTATTACTGCCCATTGACCCAAATGTCCCTTCTTTTGGTCAGCTGGCCTGACCGTCCTTACTATAACGCGTTTGTTTAGCGCGGCTAAACAAAGCTTCCGTGTAAAACTTTATCATCACTTCCTAAAGAAAGCCGAGAGAAAGCGCGAAAGCTTTATGACATCGAAACTGCATCAAAAGCGCGTCAAAATCTTCGCCGAAAGTGCGTCTAACATTCGCCGAAAGTGCGTCCACTCGATCGTCACACCTCCAAAGGCTCAAATCGCAAACGAAGAAGGAACCCATGCGACGATTTTACGCGGACTAAGTAAACGCATTTATTATTGGTCTAAACGTATACCGATGCGTGGTTTATGAGATAAAGGAATGCTACTATTGTGCGCATTCTTAACGATCGATGCCTGTATTGTCCTATCTAAAACCGTTCCTTTTTGGCGATTTTCAAACAACCGTTTTGACGCAATGGAACCCCGGTTTTACGCACGCACCGAGTGTACAGAGATCTTACCAGAGCTTTTAGGTCGACCAACCGGTCTATGGGGAAATGCATTGCCTTTTTTGACAGGACGCCACCGGTCCCACGAAGAAAGCTTTCGCTTCAAAAACGAGAACGGCAGGAGGGGGAACAGATACCAGGTCTGCTCACTGCGAAGTCGCTCGCCATCTTGGCGCCCAGCAATCGAATCGAAGTGTACTTTTTTATTTAATCCGCCCCTTTCCCAGTACCCACATTCGTATTCTCCAGTGTCACTCAGAGCTCCAAAAACCTCGACTGCCATTGTACATGCAAATGTCGCAGACGGGAACGCCCTGCCCGCACCGTTAGCGCGAAGAACAGCGATCGTCATCTCTCACGACAGGGCGTTGAAATACGTATCCGAACTCGCGATCAATTGCACGCGGCCATCCGTCGCGCACGGACGGCCTTCGCGGGAAGCGAGAGAAGAAAGGTCAGTCGATGCAACAAGGGCCCAAAGCAGGTGTGTCGCCGAATGACCGCGACGCGATTTGCACACCGCTATCCTCCGTCTCTCTCCGCACATTTGGGGGAAAAAAAAGAAAAGAAAAAAAAAAAACCCTCTCTGGTCGTCGCACGCAGGTTCCATTGCACTCGGCGTCGCAGTGCGCAGGTGTATTTGCAATAACGCGGTCGATTTCGACGACCTTGTGTCGACCGACGCGCGGCGACGCGGCGGGGTCAGTGAAACTCGGACAAAAGGAAAAAAAAAAAAAAAAGAGAACGCCGTTGTTCAAGGATGCCCCGATTTGCCGAGGAGCGACCTTCGCACGTGCACCACGGTTGTCGATGGCCGGCTAGCGGTACTTTATGGGGTCCCACCTTTGCCAAGGCGCGGTCTACCGTTTGTTGTCCAGCGGTTCGTTTTGCCAAAGCCGTTGGCAAGCAGAATTTGAAAATCCACTATCGGGCTAGTCGCTGCGCGAAACTGCTTGACCAGTGTGTAACCCTCTTCTAACTCTCCACGGTGGTTCAGTTGCCACTGGCTACGAAAAACAGCGTCGCGAGGAGCTCGGCTCTCGTGAAGACGAGAAGGACCACCGTGCCGTACGTGCAGTTGGATAAAGACTACGACTAGCCTTGTAACCGGGGAGTTGCTTCGGCGCGTTACCACAACAAAATTCAAGAGCTCTGCGCATTCCCCTAGGCCAGGAGCGTCGCTTTATTTTCACCCGCCTCGTCCAGGCGTGTGGTGGACATTCCTCCTGGACAAGATGAGAGAGGCTCCGGGAGTCGCCCTCGCGCCGAGAAGACAGCGATCACTCCCGTTGTTCTTCCGGCTGCTTTTTCTTGCTCCCGCTATACTCCTCCTCGAGCTTCGGGGAGCTCGGATTTCGGCTCTCCCCGCTGGCCGCCGATAAATCACTCGTCGCTCCTCCGATGATGCGCGTAGCGCACGCGTGCCGCTGCGGGAGGGGACGTTGACTTCCCGCTCCGTGCGCGACGGTGGTGATCGATCAATCCTGAGCGGACGGCTGGCTGTTAGGTCCGAGAGCGGAACAATGTCCGTGTCCGCCCACTTGAGCCGAGCGCCCCCAAAACTGCGCCGGTGAAGAAGCAGGTTTGACTGAAACAAAGTGTCGAGGAGAATGTGCCATAGGAGCATATCTCGAAAGGTTGTGTGTCTGACCCGCACAGGGTTGTGCGAGCAGCCTCTTGAACTCTGCAGAAGCGATTGAACGAGGAGCACGCGCAGGACGATTGTCATGAATGAGCAGCCGTATATACACACCCGCTGCGTACACCCTGGCCATTGAGTGCTGAAACATTGTTTTGCAGCGAAGCTGCATACGGCTCCCTCCTCGTAGAGTCGGGGCGAGAAGTCGCTGAACGAAGAACCTCGAGAGCTCCCTACACCCAAGACTGTGAGCACGCTCAACATTGCGATGAAGCGTAGTGCGGCCTTGGCGATGACGGTCTTATAATTCGGTTATTGAACCAATTCCGAGAAAGAGACTGTCACCGTTTCAATGCATCCCTGACATGCTACTTCCCAAGTTACAAAGGCTCTCTTTAATCGCTTTCCCGTGTGGGATAAGGAACGGATCATGGCAGGCAACACAGCCAGCCTGTCGCTGCGAGAATCTCGGTCGCTAGCGGGTTGAGCTATGGAGGACGGAGAGATTGATCACATGCCAACAATTATGTATAGATGGCTTTCCACCCTTGAAACAACGCTTGTATAGAGGTGGTCACGCCACGGATTTCGCGTTCACGTTTGTCGTAATTGCACGCTCTGTGCTCTGGACGGGCTCGACCGGATGCCGGCCTTGACTTGCCTACTCACTCAGAGATGCTTAACTTTGGCGTGTTCCTTTCTCTTTGAGGCGAGGGAGGGGGCATCGAGGGAGCGGTGCGATGCACAAGAGAAATGCGGCTTGTAGAACGGGAAGCCGCGGGTAGGCAGGTTGCCTGTGCTTGCGCAACGCCTTACGCGACTTCGTCGCACTCCTGCCTCTCTCCCCTCGATGGCCTTGCGCGCGCGTGCTGCCGCATTGCATGCGGCCCACCGATGAGCCTTGTTGGTTCGCGGTCAGGACGTCTGTCGAGGGAAGGGGCGACTTGTTGAAGTTGGCGTCCGCAATAAAGAACGGAAGAACGAGAGTGTTTTTCCGACGCGCTTTCTGCCAAAGGACGCGGCGTTCAAAGAGCGAGAACGTCTCCGACTGCGAACTAGGCGGGGCCTCGAATGAGAAGCGGCAAAAAGTGTCGGCTAGCTAAGACACACATGGACTCAATCGCCAACGGAAGCGACGTGACCAACGCAACGCCGTAAACGCTGCCAAGACCTAGTTTCTCCCATTCGATGTTCATTCGAGCCGCGGCCTAGCTGGCAAAAGCGAGTGCTGCCGCTTTGCAGTCATCAGACAAACCCTCTTCCACTTACAGGTTGACGCTAGCGGTGTGAATTAGCGCACTCGTTTTTAGTTCGTGCCACTACGCAGAAACAATACGCACTTTTATTCCTCAATAGTTGCATTCGGCATCGGTGTTTGGCGTACGAAACCGAGTTCAACCAGAAAGCCGCGGCTTTTTTTTTTCCTGCAAGAGAGGAAATGAAACGCGGAAGAGAGGCTGTCGAGTTGCTGGCCGAAAACTTGCGATGAGGGCACCCTGGAAAACAAATTTCGTGTTTCAGAGTCACGGGGGCACCGCAAGGGAAAGGAGGAAGAAGGCGCGCTTGCATCGAGCGCGGCGGCGTCACATGCTCGTCGCAGCGTACGCAAACAACATCGAGGCTAGGATCTCTCCCTCCTCTTCCGCGCGCACCTCACTACAGCGGCGAGGCTATTTTTTATTTTCATGCACATGTTGCCGATGGTCGCCGGCCACCCGCATTTTCACCGTCGCGGAAGCGCATGCAGAGACGAGGGAATGGGGGAGAAGAGAAACTGCGGACGCCGTGGCAGCACGTTCCGGCGCGGCCCCTTCGCTCCGGCGCGACGCTAGCGACGCCGGCGGGCGCCGGGTGCCCGGCTCTCCAACAGGCCGGCCGGCCGGCGCGAGGCTCGCTGCCAGCTGAATGTAGGTCGGGGCCACCGGCACCAACGAGCGCTCGCCGCTGCTTGCCAGACCGGGCGGCGCGTTTGACGCCAGCAGAGAAAAAAGGCGGAGGGGAGGGAGGGAGGGAGAGGGCTCGTCGTGCTTGCTTCACATGGGGCCGGCCGGCCGGCGAAAAGCGCGTGCCAGCAGCCGCTTGCAGCAGCAGAGGACGCCGCTGCTGATGATGATTGGGGCTCCGAGTCGTCAACAGCGGCGACGCTTGCTAAACGACCTCGCTGTGGCGCAACCGACTCATTCAGTAAGGCACAACGGATGCGAGCAGCCGCGTCCTTGGCCGCGCCGAAGTCGTCATGCCATGCCGGCCGGTGTGCTTGCGCGCTTATGACACTTTCCACGCCTCCCCGCTGCCTGGCCTCGGCGAGAAAGAACACGGCCCGCATTAACGGGTGCAGGGGCCGTGAAGGACCACCGCACAGTCGAGCTAGCTTGCTCTGCTCCGCTTGCTCGAAACCACCGCTGCGCCAGTTACATTAGCTCCCCTAATTTGACCCGACTCACTTAAGAGTTCTCCTTACAGTGTCAGCCTCATAGTTCGCGCACTGTAAGCCAAAGGCCGAACCGCCAGCACAACCAATCGCGCGCGTGTGCTCTAGTGCGAAGTAGAACCGGAAGAATGTCGAGGAAATAACGGGACGGGCTCTTGGCGACACCAAGACGACGTTATCTATCTCTCTTTGCTGGTGTTTATCTTAATCCTTCCGTTCTGTCGAGCCCTCCCCGATGCGTTCGCGGCTATTCCGAGAGCTCAAGGACGAACGCTGGCTTTCTGCTTGTAATAGTCAGGTAAATAAAAGGCCGGCTAAACTAACAAAATCGGCTTCATCACTAAACTTTACACGTAGACATTCGCAACTTGCAAAAAAAAAAAAAAAACTAAGCCGCAGATGGACACACACATGTAGGTTTGCGGCTGAGCCCGTAATATCGCGACGCGTGAGGTTCAAGGTATACCTTGAACCTCGGCGGAAGGCTTATCGGGAGTGATATTCCTGCAAGAGGCGTGCACGAGGTGTTGTTGGCGCACGCGAACAGAACTGCATTGGGAAAAAGGTACGGACGAATGCGAGAAATGCACGCCGACTGTTTTTAGCTCTTTTGTCCAGCACCCTTCCACGTTCACTTGAGAGTGGGCGAAATGCGATGAAGTTGATTACGGTTACTCTTGCGTAGCTCTAGAATCTGGCTTTCCCTCAACGCAAACCCGTTCACGGGAACGGAAGAGTCAGACCCTCCACCTAAAGCCGCTCCTTAATTCGTAAATTGTAATTTGTAACTACTCAGGCGCAACAACAGATCGAATTTAGTCGAGAGCGGCGGCGAAGTTGTAGAAAGAAAAAAAAATCCCGGGCCATCTTCACTAACGTGAAACCTGGGAAGGGGCGAAGCATGCAGTGTATAAGTGTATTCTGGGCGCTGTGGCGTATTTGCCCACGGAGGTGAAACCGTTTGGGGGTTGGGGGTAGAGGTATACAACTTCGCAGTAAAAGTCTCTTGTCTTTGAAGCACGAAGCTCTAGTGCGAAGCGTAAACGAGTGTCCCGGTGTTTTAGTACCGTGACTACATAAGACGAGGATTACGACGACGACAGGAGACGCCAACAGCCCCAGCCCCTAAGAGGCCTCGCCCCTAATACTACTCGCAACAGCCGTAACGTACCAACATTTTGGGTTTTTCCTCATCAGACATGCGTACGATCTATAACGAGTGAGTGTATGGCAAAGCATAGCACGCTCGAAGTTGGGAAATTGTGTGTGCGTAGGTTTGTTTTAGGCAGCTCCATTTGATATGTGGTTTGTTGAGACTTGATTCGGTGGATTGGTATTTACCGCGCACTGCCGCGTGACCGGGAGTAGGAAAAAATAATTTGTAGTGATTGCCGTGTGAGGCGCCACCTTTTTCCTGGTCCTTTCAATGACCTATGAAATATTGATTGAAATTTCGTCCTGCAGGCCTTAAGTTGCCCTTTGACAGTCTCCTGACTGCGACCGAAAGACAAAAAGATAAACAAAATAAAAACAATGTGCATAGATTCCATTTTGAATCCACTCATTCCCGGTTTCTTCGGACGGGGAGAGTTGCAATCAGTGAAAACTGTGGTTGATTTCTCTGTCATAGGAATCGGTAAAACACGAAAGTGAAATGTGCAGCGAAATCTGCAGTGAAATGAGCATGATTTGTGGGTCGGCGGCTGTCTTGTGGGTGTGCTTGGCGAGCGACGTCCTGCTGGCGGGTCGCTTCGGAAAAGGTGTACTGGCGTCATTTCCGTGACGGATATGACGTCAGTGAAATCTTAGTGTGTCCCGACATAAAACTCTTTCGTGTTAAAATATAAAATCCGAAAACGAACAACCCTAGTATAACGTACTCTTTAGTACTAAAGGTTGCTTCCCCGCAAGAAGACCCTGTGTGCAGGGGTGCACCCTTTACAGGCCGTTTGCTTCGTTGTACTGGCGTCACTTCCGTGACGGATATGACGTCATGGAAATCTTTGTGTATCCCGGAATAAAACACTTTTGTATTAAAAAGGAACGGAATACTTGAAGCCTTACTTTGGGGCCTCGGTGACAAGTGAAAAAGTTATTCTTTATTTTGTTGTGATGAGCAAGGGAGGTCCACCTTGTCGCTTCACCAACGCGACGAGGTGTTTCACGAGGTGCTTGTCATAACTCCCTAATAACTGCCAGCTTTAAGAGGGCTTCACAGTTGCGGGAGTTTCGTTATAGTGGGACTTCGCTGGTCGGCAAGCCTTTAGTAGAAAACCGTTCCTGCGATGCTGCTCCCGCGGCACTCGTTCGGGCTGCGCGCCAGAAACTTGCATTGCGCGTCTGTCGAGGTGCACAGCGGTATACAGCGATAAAAGAAAAAAAGCAAAATATCTTAGCGGAAAGGATTCCCTCGCACGGGCACGTTATAAGCCTGCGAACGGGAGGAAATGGTACCCGCGAAAAACAAGCCTTTGGAGCGTACTTTTCTCTTGTCCGGGTTCCCCCACTGCTGTCGCCAAAGCCTCATGCGTATGTAGTCTCAGCAGTTCAGTGGCGAACGAAGCTGCTACAGGAGGCTCTGCGACGGAGTGCGGAAGAAGTGAATATTAAGTAAGGAGGGAACGTGAAGAAGTGGCAGTATTGGTGTTTTCGCCGTTCTGCTTGCGCGGTGTGTGGCGGGGTAGGAACACTTACAGGAAAGGCTTGTTTTTCTCTCAAACCAAGTGGTGCGCATATTGTACCATGGGCAGCCTTGACCCGAGAGCACAGAATTTCGCCGCCTGTGCCGTGGGCAGCTTATAGCCGCGCCATTTCGCTCTGCTCCAAGGTCTACTAGGCGTTAAACGCGATATAATGGGGTGTTGTAGTGATCAGGTGCGGGTTAATTTTGACCTCGCCTATGCATGCATGCTGTTTGGTTGATCCGCCGCCGACCAGCCGTGTGATTTTCGAAGCTCGTAGCGCGTACGTGAAACAGCTCCGACTAGTTGCAAATCCACACTGCAACTCCACGACGAGGCAACAACAAAAAAATTAAACAGAGCATAAGCGCTGACGTACCCGCGCGTTTGGCGGGCGTACGTGAAGCAACAGACCGAAGGAATCCGTCCTCCGGTCTTTGTTGCTTTCAGCGCACCGAATGCACAAAGAAGCGCCTGCCGCCTTCAAATCGTTATCCGCGGGCGCGTTCGCAAGCGTCCAACAGCCGCGCTTTCCCTCAGGCACGTAGTATACAGGCTCGAAAGCGGCGCATCCACGCCTGGCACTCTTGACCCGGCATTGTTTTCCAGCGCTCATTCGCGGCTCGAGTGGGTTGACCAAGGTCGCCGCCGACCGAACCCGGCCTCCTCCTACTGCGCACGCCGTAAATCCGGAGGCAAGGAAGGAACGCCAAGGAAGAAGATGCGGCCCACGCAGCAAGCGCGCGTTCTTTTGGGGACACCATCACCGCGCCCGTCAGCTCTCCGCAGCCGGTGGTAGTAAACAACGGCTCCCACGCCTTTCTCGCGGAGGCCCGCACGCACTTACGCCATCCGCCCTGCGATAACAAGCCGGCCGGCGTCTCGCCACGGGGGAATACAGGCCGGCCGGCGCTTCCTTTGCGAAATGCTCGGACATCTGTCGCGCTCGCCGGCTCGGCTTTTCCGGAACAGACGCGGACCGGGGAGCTGCGTGTATCTGCCGCGTTTCTGGAAATACCTCTTGCGCCGTGGTTTCACCGGAAGAAACAGTCGGTGTAATATCTCCATGGAAGAATCGCGCACGGAGGAGCCGTCGTATGTACTGTCGTCCATCGTTATCACGTGGCACAAGGCCATGAGGAGGGGAATAACGACGCGGGGCTCATTCCGAACGCGCGCTGTAAATCGTAGCCCGCTATCTGCCAGACTGAAAGGGCGTCTGGGTCCGGGTGCTCGGACGTGCATGACTGAACCAGCAACCATAACTGCCAAATGCGCGAATTCCGAACAAATTGCGTTAACGGCTCAAGTAATTTCAAAGAACCGTACGTACGCTTCTGCTTTACGTGAACATAAAAGAAAAGAAAGATCCAGCGTTGATAACTCGCTAGACCCGATCCGAGGGAATTCAGTTGTTCTCAAACGCGTGCGCACGCGCACACACACAGGAAGAAAGAGAGCGAGTCACTAATGTTCACAAATTTTCGAAATTCCCTCTACGCAACGTCGGCAGTAGAGTGATACGGGAACAAGAAAGCAGGGTAATGAGTGCTTAAACGGAGGGGGCTTGGCAACACCGGCCGAGGGGCGGAGGAAACGCGTGCTGAGGCCCTGCGCTGAGACTCCGACGCCTCGGCTGCTGGGCCCCCGCAAGGGGCTGAACAAAATAAAAGTTGCTTTCTCTCTCTTTCTGCTCAAACCCAGCCAAATGAACCGCTGCAGTGCTGCATTAATGTTTATTGGCGGTAGGTTTTGTCGGCGGCCGCCAATCGCACAAGCTATAGTGACGTCACAAAACTAGTTTTTTTGTGACGTCACTGGGCCGGAATGCTTGAAAGCAGAGGCGAAAAACCACGCAAAAAAAGTGCGAGCATTTTGTATCCCGCAGGAACAACAAAAAACATAGTTGGATTGTTAAGTATTATTTGCGTAAATATGTTGAGAAACAGGGATTGAATGGTTGTAGAACATATTTCCACGGAAGTCTGTGGGGTTGTTACTATCTTGGAAGGATATTCATTGATAGCACGCTCGCTGCTCCAAATGCCGCGCGCGACCTTTGGAGGAATGACCAAATTTGGTTTTGTATGAAGTCAGGCGACGCTGTGCGAATTAAAAGTGTCTAGGCTACGGCGCGTGATGCATTTCCTGAACTCAGCTCGTGCGGATGCAGAATTTCAGCGCGAACGGCAGGAGCATCATTGTATTAGAAAGGGAAGAGGGCGGGGGTAGGGGGTGTAGAGCCGAATTCAGATTGACCTGTGGACGGGGAAGGGGAAATGGCTTAGTGCGCTCTTGTTGGGCCTCACTCAAAGATCGCCCCCTCCCCCATCCGCCATTGATTGGACGGGCCGCCAAGACGCCGAATGAGATTTCCTCACCCAATGACAGCCAGAGCTTCACTATAGCCAGAGCAGGCAGCCTGACGAAAAAGAAAGGGGAAGCTTGTGATAAACGCAACTGCAGAGAGATATTCGTGCACTCACAGGGAAAAAAAAAGAAAAAGAAAAGAGGGGCTGTATCGCATAACGCGGAAGTAATGAAACCTGCCGTCGAGTCCGTTTATCGGGCCACCGTCGACGTCACTCGGGAGAGGCACCTGCAGTGCGCCCCCCGACGTGCCATGCGCGGCCGTCGGGGGCGCCTGCGTAGTATCGACCGCGCGCAGCTGTTCGCCGGGCGCCGCTTCCGTGGCGTGCGCTCCCCGGAACGATCGCGAAAGCGAACGACCTTGCGACCGCCGCCGCCTCCTCAATGGGCCGGCTGGGGGGACGCCCCTGACTAGCAACCGCCAAACGACGCTGATTCGCGCACCCGGTAACAACGCGGCGGCGGCCCCGGGGCTGCTGCCCGCACAAGGTCACCAGCCTTTCCCCCTCTTCACCCCCTATGGGAGGGGGTTCGGTGTCAGAACACATCCAAAATTTATGCACACAGAAGAATATGACATTTATTGTCCGTGTGTCCAGCGCAGTCTCTCTCTCTCTCTCTCTCTTTCTTTAAATTATAAAGATATTTTCGATGGCCTATAACACCCCCGAAATATATTTCTTGCTACGCCACTTTACTGATGTGCGCAAATCTTGAGGATTACTTCATCGATATGGGGCTTTAACCATGGCTGTTTGTTGAAAAAAGCATTTGCTAACTTCACGCAGTCATTCACAGGAATCTCGCGGTTCCCTGCACCGTTGAAAAAAGAGCATAAAATGGCGGTGTATATACGTTACCATCGTCGCACAGCTTCAACCTGTATGCACCGCAGTGGTGCGGTGTCTAAGGCACTGTGCTGCTGTGCCCGAGGACGTGGGTTCGATCCTGGCCGCATTGACTGCTTTTTCAGATGGAGGCAAAAAGCAAAAATGCCCGTGTCGAGATTTTGGCGTTCATTAAAGATCCCCACGTGTTCAAAATTAATCCATAGCACTCCAATACAGTGTGCCTCACAGCCCACGTGTAGCTTTAATGCAATCGTAGGTCGAACAGAGGAACAGAAAGTGACGTATTTCCTCGCTTATGCTGTGCAGGCACCCCCTCATGGACGAGCTCGAGTTCCGGTGCCTCGAGTTGGGACAGTGGTCGGTCACCCCCACGGACAGGCACCCCCTCGCCCCCGGGGGGACTGGCGGCAGCGGACGCACGCACCTTTTGGCGCATGTCCCCCACCCAGGACGAAGGCGTCGACTTTGCCGAGAACCTCAGCTACTCGGGCGAGTCCGGATGCCTCAAGAGAAAGGTGCGCGCTCTCCTCTGGAAACCTCTCTCACTGTGCTGCAAGGAACGGTAGTGCAAGACGCAAGCGTGTACCCCTGGTCACGACATTATTGCAAAAGCTGACATCAAGGCAGAGCTCGAAAGCATGAATTTGATGCTTTCTAGACGTGTTTGTTCATATAGTGCGGAGTGTACAATGATAGATGAATGAAATGTTAACACGAAAATGTGAACCAGAACACGCATAATTGAAAAATGCTGTTCGTTAGGGTCCAATAGTGGTGCACTGTTGGTATATTTGAAAAGCCAACTTTGTTACAAGCCAAACGTCAGTTTGAGTTGCATAGAAAGGAATCGCGCTATTTGTGTGTTTTGGTTCATACTTTTGTGATCACGTTTCACTTGTTTATGACTGTACATGTGCTACTAGCTTGCGTCCTTTCACGATGTTTAGAGACAACGTACCTTTGTTGGTTGGCAAAATGTTTCCCTGGGAACATACAATGGTAAGCATTAGAGCCTTGCTCGTACAATGCTATAGGATTAAAAGAATTCGGTTTTGGTGCAAAACTGACCGTCTCAGTCATGCAGTGGCGCCGCAAAATACCAAAACTAGGCATCATTGTGAAAAGTAACGTATGCTACAGCCTAGAGCTATGTCACCAATGTGAGACAGTAGTGTGGTGTATATGGAGGTAGCTTCAGCTGAAGTGCAATTATGAAGGATACATTGAGGAAGTGTCAAACATGCATGGTCCCTCAAATGCAGTAAGTAAATTTAATGTAACGCCATGCTCTTTGCTGAAGCTGCACCCACGGTTCCTCTTTGCAGAGGGTGCTCTACAAGTGCACGTGGAAGGAGTGCGGTGAGCGGTTCTCCACCTGCAAGGATGTCGAGAGGCACGTCCGTGTCAAGCACCTCGGGTAAGCCTTTTCTCCTGATTTCCTTTTTTAATTAAGTCCTGGTAAGTGTACCCTCAAAATGCTGGCCCAAATGAAGGTGCTCATACAGAAAGAGTTCAATTTGCAAGGATTTTGTCCAAGCACGAAGAGAGCATAGAGTTAGGATTCCCGTACCCTAAATGGTAACGTCATTAAGTGGTACTCTTGACTGGTGAAACAGCCTTCGCTGGCCACTTCCTGTTTATATTTGGGACAAATATGCTAACTTGTATGTTCCCCTCTCGTATGAATGTTTGAGCTGGTACCATCTCATTAAGCAGCTGCACGCAATATGCGTGGGAGTGTGCTTGACGGAGGGCCTCTTCCCTTGCCCAGGCGGGGTGACGAGAGCGAGGAGTCTGCGTCGAGCGACCATGAGGGCGAGGAGGAGTTCTACTACACGGAGAGTGAGGAGGAGGACGAGGGGGACTTGGAGAGCGACTCGGGCAGCAGCACCCTGCTCGGGGAGCACCACGGCGAGTGCGCCGCCGCGCACAGCATCTACACCTCGTCTGCGCCCACCCTCAGCCACCTGGACATGGCGCGGCCCCCGCACGAGGACCCCCAGTACCACCAGATGCTCGCTAGGGTACGACCACCACCGCCGCTTAATTAAGGATGTGGGGTTTAACGCGACAAAGCTACACTCGGTCTATGAGGCACGTCATAGTGGAGGGCTCCGGATTAATTTCGACCACCTGAGGATCTTTAACGTGTGCCAGAATCTTGACACATGGGCGTCCTTGCTTTTCGCCTCCATTGGAAAAGAATTGAGCGAAGCTGAACCTGCATCTTTGGGCTCAGCAGCACAACGCCTTAGGCACTGAGCCACCCTGGCCGGTGGGAATCCACTACATCTGATAAAAACAACAGCACATTCAATGAAAAATACAGTACGACTGTAGCCATCAATTTTTATAATGTGTTAAAAAGAACACTCGGTGAACTTTTTTTCATGCGCTGCTGTCGTTTATGATAACTGGATCCCACAATTGTACGAGCAAATTTGACTGTGGGGGAAAATAGAAATGCAAGAAAGCGACGTTCTTAGACTACTACTCAGACTACTAGACTAACAGTAGTGCTCCATTTGCTTTTAAAGCAGTGGCTGTGGTGTAAAAGCAGTTCATTCCAGTGCTTTACTTGTTAAAAAGAAAAAAGCTAGGTAGCTCTTTCATCAAGTACTACACAGGCTGCCATGGTATGTGCAAATTGGTCATGTTATTCTCCCTTTCGTTTTTCCTGCCCTGTTCAGTGTGCTGCCCCAGCATCGCCGCCCGCCCTGACGTCAGCGTCGCCAATCAACATTCCCACAGTGCAGCGGTCCTTCTCGTGGCAGCCGCACGCAAGCGCACCAACAACCATGGTGCGTGTCTGACCTCCCGAGTCTTGCACTCCCTGCTGCTTGGGGAACTGTGGCACTTGTGCTTTCATACGTCTAGTCTAACCTATCACTTTTTTGTCATTCCCTTGTCGATTTGTTATGGCACAACATTTATAAAAGTGCTATAATTTTCCTTTTTTGCTAAAGTAACAGCGTACAGAACTCTAAGGAAAAGAGCGTGCACATAGAACGTCAAGAACTTTGTGTTCATGTCTGTGGAGTTTTTTTAGTTTTCTTTTCCCATGAATTTGCACCCGTAGCTGCAGGATTCCACAATATGGCTCGTACAACCATTGTGGCAACAGAGTCGCCCATTCTGAGACTCCCTTTCAAAAAATAATAAAACGACTTGTCTCGTCTGCCCTTGCAGGTGTCACCGCAGAAGTTCATGCGCCTGAGCCCCAAGACCCTGTCCGCCTCGCCAAAAAGCTCGCCGCTGCACCGCCGGGTGCGCTCCGAGAGCCGCAAGTGTCGCAAGATCCACGGCATGGAGAACAAGGACATGTGGTGTACGCAGTGCAAGTGGAAAAAGGCCTGCAGCCGCTACACCGACTGAACCACCGTGCCACCCCGCCTTCATTTCTCCCTCCCCCTCCCACCACTACTCAGACGAGTTATATTACGCATAACCGCTGTCCTCATAATCGTGGCTTGCTCCCTCTTTTACTCGGTTCATTTCCAACATGATTTTACGTGTTACACTGCGTTTTGTGCTTGCACTGCAGGCTGCTCTCTTGCAAGCTTGGCGCTGGAAGGGGCGTGGAAAGGTGAAAGATTGCAGAAGATTGCCGGTGAAGTTTTCGAAAAGTTGTTTACCAAAAAGAAAGTTTTAGCTCGGTATCATGTCGGTGGCATTTGCGTTGTGTATGTTGCTATGCCCTTCCAAATTGCTTTCAAACGCGTTGAGACTGCAATAGTTTTTAATGACTTTTGAGTCCTTCTAAATCAAGAAGCAATGAACTCAAAAATTAATTCAAGCACGAGTTGTTTTGCGATTACGTCTAAATGAGCATGCAAGGAAGCTGGTAATGCACCTTTGAAGAGGATCTAGCAATTTGACGCTATCACATGAGGTGAAAGTGTGAGGCCAAAGTGCGCAGTGAATGCTTCGGTCAGCCAAACGGTAACTTTAACTGTGCAAAAAAAAGAAAAAAGAAAGTTTGCAAGGAGAGCACTAAGACAACAGAATGCTGCCTCATGCTGACAACAAAAGACGTGTTAAAAAAAAAGGGAGCAGTCTGCAGTGCTGTAAATATTGTTGTACGGCGCATTATCTATGCCATCATTGTCGCCCACCCACATCCCGGTTCGTAGTTATTTCCCCAGTGACCACTTTTTCATCTTGAGAAAAGACCACGCAATGCTGCTCGGTGAGCAAGCTGCCCAGCAAACACCCGGTTTGGAGAGTGTGCGCCGCATTGGTGTCGGTGTTGAGTGCTCGTCGGTTGCACCATTCGCATTTCTTGTGTTGCCGACACGTGCAGTAGCAAATATGGGGCAACGAGAACATAAACAACAGCTGTTCTGTTTTTGTTTTTTCAAATGCGGCGATGTGGTAGGCACACACACACACGACCGCTTACGTGCGCCGAACCGACTTGCATTTGTGCGGGCACGCTCCGTTTCCAATGGGCGGCGTGGGAGAGTGGACGGCTGTTGAGACCTGTTGTATTTGATGCTGTTTGTTGGGACGAGGAAACGCACAAGCACTTTTACGTGTTGGCATGGAGGAAGCTCAACGCTCACTTTTCTTTTTTCTTTGCTTGCAATTTGTCTCACTTGTGCCTTGCATTACGAACGTCGAGGAGGAGGAGGCGACTTACACGAGGCTTATGCAAAGCACGGGCACTTGTGAAGCAAAGTGGAAACAAAAAGGCTGGATCACCGCGGGTCATCTGTGAACTATGCTTGTGGCAAGTGCTTTGTTTATAAGTTATTGGAAGCTTTATTCTGCGAGCGTTCTTTCGATTGTACTACTAATGCTGTAGCAGATTTACGTTGGCACACTTTGTTGAGACGATTTGAAAACCAAATCATCGTTCAAACTTCCTGCGACTCGAGTCAGCTTCAGCTGTCCGCGAGAACGGAGTCCAGGATTTTTCTTTTCTTTGCTGGCCGATACAGCTCACGCTAGAGACAGCTGGGTGTGCCACTCAAAGCTAGCAGAGAAGCTGCTCACGCATCCCACAATGATCAACCAACGTCATCTTGTTGTGCCACAAGGAAACTTCTTGGCTGTCTGTTCCTCATCGTTCACACCACCACTCAGAATTCTCATTGTACAGAGAGAGGGCCAGCGGGCCAGCTCCCTCAAGAGGCAAATCAAAACCTAGGTGGAATGCAGTTGGCTCAAGCAGCGGGCAGAGACGAGAGCAAGAGAAAGAGCGTCTGATCGGATCTACTGCAAAAGCCTTAAGCCGATTTGCCGTCCTCGGGAGCTGGCCTCGCTGTGGGGAAAGGCTTGGGCAGGGCTGACGTGGACATCACACGAGGCGAGGCAACCGAATCGACTTGACGTGCACAACTGCACAGAACTGCAGACTTTACGAGCATTGTCAGCCACTCTTGGAACCATGACATCAGGAACGAACGGTGGCCAAGCAATCACGGCAGCCACGTTAAGAGATTTAGATAAGAGCCAGGAAAGAGGAGTCCTCCCTTGTTCCTCCGTACTGCTTGAATGTTGTCGTACAGAGGGTATTTCAGCTCTCTTTTCGTTGCCTCCATGCCAGATGTGTCTGCAGTCAGCCGTGCCCAGGCCAGCCCCGAACGGCTGCGTTGCCATGTGTGTGGCGGGGGCTGTAGCAACTTGGCAGGGTCACTGGCAAAGAGGTGTGCCTTGCTGGAAAGCCAAACAGCCGACAGCAACTGTAAGCCCAGACGAGAGAGCTGCGGGCTGACAAAAGGAACCTGGAATCTCGGGGCTGTGAGCGCCACCCTACTCACAGGGGCAGGAGCGCATGGCGCCCCGCTAAACTGTGCACCGGAGTGCCGCCTGCCATGTCAGTTGGCAAGTGTAGGACGTACTGCTGTACCACGTCTTCGTTACCTTCTTACCTCGAAAGCATCCCTGCATGCCACGATAGACGCAGTTGCAGACGACTTGGCAGCGATTGCATGTGCTGGATGATCTCTCAGCCTGCAAATGCCATCACTTAAACTGGAATCAAAGCGATGAGAGTACTGATTGCTTATCCAATTTACAAAGTCCTTCTCATGACTTGCAGCTTGTTGACAGTTTTACCCTGATATATGCGGAAAATCTGGTGCTGATGTCCAGGCGAACTGCACTTTGATGAGCAAACAATTTCACAATTTGTCTGTAACTGCAAAAACCATATAGCTCATAAAAGAGTTCTTCAGAAATTCGTTTTAAAAGCTTTATGCAACGTGAACAAGGAGAAAAAAAAAATGTGTAGCGTTCTGTTGCTGAAATGAATTTCTCCAAACTTGCGAAGTCCTGCATGAGGGAGTGGAAAGAGCTGCTACAGTAAAACCTTGGCAATTCAGAACCGGTTGATTTGCGGTCCAAGATAAAAATAGTATCATTTTTGTGTTGCCACAACTAAAAATTACCTATTATGCTTGCCGAATTGCACTAAAAATGAAGTTGCAATTCAGATTGTTTGTTTTGGTGTGAGAGAAACTATCGGGAAAGATGTCAGCGGTCTTCTACTGGTTTACGGTAGTTGTTCTGGTGTGGTCATAGAGCAGTGCAACAACAGTCAGGGTCGTGTTAATGACCTGGCAGGCGTCATTCTGGTGCACAGTGGCTTTGTGCCGAACAGTCTCACAAAACGGTGTGCGTGTGTGTGTGTGGGTGTGTGTGAGAGCACACGTATATGTCTGTCCCCGTGCCTACGTGTGTGTGTACATACTGTGAAAAGAGCACAGGTCTTGAAACGGATGAAACTAACCGGTGCCAGATTTGTCAGGTCGGTCCCTTTAGCGATAGATGGGCAGCGGTGTGGAGTCCAATCAGTCATTTGGCTGTTCTGATCGGAGGACATGCAGTGGGGAGTCTGATGTATGCAGCGAGACCAGAAGAATGTTAACGCAGAATGTGCCTGGGACAAGTTTTTGGTGCGTAGTGGGTGCAGTTATGCTGGTTGACTGATTTAAGCCTTGTAGCACTCTGTCACTGCTGACGCCAATAGGCCTTAGCAGAAGAATGGATGCCTCTAAATATGTCGACGAACACTTTTTGGGGCAATCTCCATGAAAGCAAAAAATAAGTTTGTATTTGACTGATGTTGCTTTCCGCTTGATCAAAGAAGAGAGCTATAAAAGAACAGCATTTGCTCTTTGGTGTCTGTGAGAGCAAATTTGGGGCCCTCTTTGAAAGTTGTTTCTACAGGGCAACGTAACATTTGTCGAAAATGATTTAACAGTAGATGCTCTGGTTCTGCAGTCGGCAGTTGTCAAGACACATTCGAGAGTAGCCGCCAAACCACGGCTGTTATAAGGATGCAATACTCTGTCCTTGCAATATCTCGCGGCCTCTCTCGTGAAAGTTGTTTGCAGCTTGTTGTTTGAGGTCGTTTTTTTTTTCCCGTGAGAAGCGGCAAATCTGTTCTTGTTGGTAGCGCAAATAACTGTTAGAGAGTATGCCAGCAACTGCACCAAAACTGCTGCTGCCTGTCCAGGCACCGCAGCCAGTGCGCACGTCACATACAGGTTGCATGACGACGGATGCTGGGAAAGAAATGTGTGCTGGTTGCCATGATTGCGAGGGCAAAGTGAGTCAAAAGTGGCTTTCCAGGAGCAAAAGACATGGTGCCTTGAAAAGGTTACAGAGGAAAAGCAGATTTGTTGAGGAAATGGCACTATGCTAAACTTGTGTACATAGCCGCAATATTTGATGTTGTTGAAGCGCATATTTTATGACGACGTGTACACATGAATGTTTTGTCATGACAGCAGGCAGTCAGAGATTTCTTTCTTTTATATACATATATGTTTTGCTGGTTGTCTCTGGAAGGGAGGCAAAAGAGATGTGTTTTTTGTATATCTGCGTAAGATATGTCTACATACAAACGACTGTTCATAATGTACATACAGCTGTTCTGTGTAACGTCCACGAGGTTACGAAAAAAAAAAAAGGGGGAAGGTCGCCTGTACATTGTGTAAAAAGGATCGAGGATAAATTATTGCCGGAAAGAAACCCCTACCAAAAGTACAGGAAAAGTTCAGAGGTACTTTGAGTAAAATCCAGTCAAAGAATTATGTACTTAGAAAACTGTACATATTGCGTGCACTCGAGCCAATGTCCTGCCTTGTACATATACTTCCAGAAGATATATACTATATCCTTATACATATATGCAGCCACACTAAAAGGAACACATGGTTGGCACAGCAATTCAGATCTCCCAAAGTCAGGTCTGCTAATAAGGTGAAGCAAAGGCTACACGTGCATCTCACATATGCAATTTTTTCACACTTTTGAGTGCTCAAGGAGGTGAATATATGCTTTCTGACTGGCAAATCTTGCAGTGATTCCATTGGTCTAATCAAAGATCTGACGGAATTCAGCGTAGGGTGAGCAGGTCTTAATCAGACCAATCGCGAAATCACTTTCAGCTGAATCTGAGCTTTCTCGATTAGAGTAAGTTAATTGAAATGACGGCCTGTGAAACATCCTGGCCTGGAGTGAAAACCGCTTACTCAAAATTGACCAGTGGAATTTATTCGTCAGTTCTTCTCCAACTTCTCCGACAGCTTTTTTTCATACTCTGCACTTGCATTTCTTCTTATGAGGCAACTACAAAATGCACGACAAGGGCTCAGAATAAAATAAATAGTGGTCACAGTTTCCAGTTCATTCAGCAATCAAACCTATGAAGCTTTTGTTTCCTCAGGTCTAACACAATCCCTGATAGAAAGAAAAAACGATGCAAATTCCTGCTGCACATGTATGTGCCGGTATTAGTCCTTGTTCAGTTTATTCATTGTTTGGGCTGATGGGGAAGCTAAAATTTTACTGAATTAAGCATAAACTTTAATTAACGGAGGCCAAAATCGAATTAATCAATACATAACTTTGCATCATGACCGTGCCACTTAATTTGGTCAAATTCAGCAATAACAATTCGATCAAATCAGGGAGAGTTGCTCTCAGCAACCAGTTTTTCAGCCAGCTTCAACTGCACGCCTGACAACGGTGGGTTGACCAAATACTAACGAATAACTGCAGTCCACGTGCATTCAACGACATCTAAACTTTGTAGCGTGGCTTCTAGACTCGTGATCTCACCAGATTTGACACCCGACAGCGTCTGTGCCAACCCTAGATCGTGGATAGTGCCTACAAAACAGGCGAAGGCATCACAGGACTGAGCAGCAAGAAAATAATTTGGCAAACACATACGCAACTTCCCAGTGTCATAAAGTTGGAATTCACTAGATGCATTGATGTAAGGATTTTAGGCTGCTTTCGGACTGATCTATTTGCAAGATTGTTCGATGAGGATTGTGAAGGGTCCGTTTTGCCTGTACTGTTTGCAGACTTATTTCGTGTGCAGCAAATTACAACAAATGATGCATTCAGAGTTGTGGGTAAACATATAGGTATGTCTGGTGCAGTGTTAGTGCATCTCCGATGCCGAATTGGGCAGGAATAACAGTACGAGAGTACAGGACAGAACCAATGTAATTTGAAGTTTGTGAAGCCGGGATAACAGACAGTTTGCCAAATACAAAAGAAAGATTATAATTTTCTTAATAGGAAAACCCACTTCAATTTTAAACTGAATTTTTGGGCTGCCAGTAGCAATTTGGTCCCTAAAGATTCGCCTTGGTTGTACGTTGCTGCAAACACATTGCGCATACTGTTGCGTAGAATACAGAGCCAGAGCTCAAGATGATGATGATGATGAGGGGGTCCCCGATGCAACGTTTCAGTGTTCCTCTGGTGTGCCTCCCTTGCAGCCACCAGCAGCTGTGTTTGTGTGCGTTCAGTTTTGCAAACGTGTGCTAGTAGTGTCACTCGGTGTGTTGTCAGTCTGCCTGCCGACGATGACTGCTCCACTTTTGAGACAGCAGCAGCGCTTGATTCGTAGCCGCAATACCCGGTGTCCCGTTGCCGACACTGTCCCCCCACTCCCCCCTCTCCAGCTATTGCCATGTGCACTTGCGTGTCATACTGTTTGCATGCCATCGAAAAAAACCATGCCGTGTGTGTGCGCGAGACAAGACTGTACATATGACAAAACATTATCACTTCGTTTCTCGCCCTCATTTGACCGCCTCTCGGCACACGAGAGATGCGTTTCTTCAGGCTAAGTTTTTTTCGCTCTCAAAGTTTAAATAAATGTCTTCTTAAATATACTGACACAGGTGTGTTGGCTCCTTCATTCTGGTTAGAGTTTGCTCTTTCTATGCATTCTCATACAAGAGAGTGGCGAGGGTTCAGGGATTTTTTTTTTCTTGTTGGCTCACAATTTAGCATCAATACAAGACATGCAACAAGCATATCAGGTCAGATGAAGCCCGTACTCTCGTGGCTAATTGGCTTAACGTTTCAGTGACGCCAATCGCAGCTCAAATGAACATCACTTTACAGGTCTGTCACTCAGCTGTCTCTGAAATAGTAGAGGCGTGTGGATCAAATCAAATATTTCCAAATACAAATACAGTAAAAGCTGGTTAATATGAACTGAAAGGGGACACCATCTCAGTTCGAACAGTTTGAACTAATGAAAGTGAACAGTAAAAATAGTACATTACTATTGGGAAGCAGCAGGGCTTGCCAACACTTTGAAGCTCGAAAAAGCGTGTGAATGCAGCCTGCCTTTTGTCCCTAAAGGCGAGAGTCGGCACATTTTTCTCCAACAAACGAATGTCGCACAAAAATCCTCTCCTTCGCGCCTTCTTCAAAACTGAAGAGACTGGCTGCATTCCATCCAGCCACAACTCTCCAAGCAGGAGAATCACTATGCTTTGTCCTCATGGACAGGTTCTGCCCTTCTGACCCAAGATATAATGTCCTCATCTGTGAATGCACTACAACACACTATTGTACTCTCTTTCTCATTGACGTAGTTCGCAAAGAATGCCTCTTCCGAAACGTCAGTCATATCATATTTAGATTGATTTGACCTTATTTTGCCTTCTCCTTTCTACGCAGCCTCGTGGGTAGGCAGCAGGTGCATTTCGCGCTAACCGCATGTCAGGCACGCGGTTAGCGAAATGCGAACTACACAGTAGCGCGTAGTTCGAATTATTGCGGCTAAAACCTACTGTGGTTTGAATTAACGGGCTTCTTTATACATCGACTTCTATGCAGACTTGGCCGGACCAAACCGTACAGTTCGAACTATCCCTAAATTCAAATTACTGAAGTTCAAATTACCGAGCTTTCATTCACTGTAGTAAAAAGTGACTGCAAATTCAATCGAATATTACAGTAAAGCTTTCTACCTCTACCAGCCAACGGTTTTGTCGTGGTGTGCACCACAAGAAACTCCCAACCAGGCTAAATAAAACTACTGGCACCGCCAGGGATCGAACCTGGACCCGCATAGAGGAACGGAGCGACAGCCCGTCGTCTTAGCGACTCAGCTACGCCCACATGTGGAGACGGGAGACAGACAGTGGTTTTGATGCAGTGGCTGGGTAGAGGGAGGGCTCTAAGAGGCGACACATGAAACAAGAGTGAGGGGAGACAGCGAGAGATATGATGCGGTAGCCGTGCGTGCCGCCCTCCTCCTGACTCTTTGAAAGACGCCTCCTCATCCCTCTTATATCGAGGAATATGCATCCCGAATACAACAAAGAAAGAAGACGCGAAAGAGCGAAAGCCTTTCAAAAGAGATTAAAAAACTCCGAGAACGTGGTCTAGGTGGACGCCGCGGAATACACAGCCTGCGATGCCATGACCATGGTAGCTATCAATTGAAACGGCAATCCCGTAGTAGTGGCACGATACTGACGTTGTCGCTGGATGTGGCAGAAGAGGCGGCCATTGCGATGGTGGCCTCCACGAAAGCTAAATTTATTGTCAGCGACTCTAAAACTGCAATTCGGAATTTCGCAAAGGGACGGATCTCGTCCGAGGCACTGAGAATTCTGGTCGGCTTCAAAGACCGGAGAAAGGTCCAAATTGTGTGGACGCCGGCACTCTTCTCTTCCTGGTAACGAGAACGCTCACGACGCGGCTCGAGGTTTGGCTAACTGAGCCGATCACGTCGAGGAAACATCTCAGCACTTCTCGAGCGCTGGGATGGGGAGGGACGGCATGGTCTCGTACAGACATAATTAATCCTTACAGATTGGAACAGGTTAAGTATCCTCCCCCTCACTGTACTCTCAACAAATGGCAGTCTGTAGCACGGCGCCTCTAACAGACAAATACATTCCCCAATCCGGTCATGTACAGCCATTGTTAACTGAGGCTCTACATGAGCGAATGTAAGCTATGCACGGGCAGGGCAGACCGGTGGCATATTATTTGGGAATGTCCCCAGAAGAAGAATTCATTAGGTGCTTTGCTATTAATTAAGACCGAGGAGCAGTGAGAGACCGTTCTGCGCAGCTCCAATCCGGACGTACAGATCCGGGTTGTCCAAATGGCCGAAGATGGGTCAGAGCCCAAGGACTCCTGGCCGCCGTCTGAGGAAGGTGAAGAGGCTCGGCCTCCTTTGCTTCAAAACCATGTTGGACAAATAAATGTTGCTTCTCTCTCCGTTTTCTTTCAACCGACATATGGCACTGTGGCCGGTGCTGCTGCGTTCGGGACGTTGCCTCCGCGAATCCCAGGTAACGGCTGGCAGAATCTTTGGTTTCGCTTTGTAGAGCCACGTGTGAATTTCAAGTGACGTCGCATGGACAATTGTTGTGGGAGCCGTTTACAGCTTTGCCTTTCAACCATGGTTTGGAGCCATTTTTTTTTTTAAATACCTTTGCTTTAGTGCAAAAAGGGCTCCTAAAACGCAGCAATAAGAAGATTATGCAGCCAGAGCTCAATACCTCTTTGTGCTCAGAAAAAGGAGTGGAAAGGAACTGGTACAAAGCAAAAATTAAAAAAAATGACAATGGCAAAGCAGTTTAACAAAAATGTTGCACGCTACTGGCTGCTATTATGCAAACGCAAGCAATCGGGCAATAACTTTTAAATCCTCACTCATGCCACTGTAAAGACATGCAACTTCTTTGTGGCTCTCTTATTTTACACAAGTAGCATTCTGCTTCTGCAAACATACACGGAAGTTGCATACAAGGGGGCTTGCATGTGTTAAGCCTTTAATGCACAGCTTTCATGTCATGCAGAAAAGCCAACCAAAAGGAGGCATGCAGTGCAGTGAAGCTTCAAAGTTGGCATGTCGCGCAGCAGAGCCACCTTTGATTGCTCTATCATTACCAAATTCCAAATATTCGAAAACTTCCAACAGTAAAATTGGGGTGTGAATCAAATTGAACAACAAAAACTTTCTGCAAAGTATTCAACATTTCAAATATTCGCATGCATTTGTGAAGTATGGTTTTTTGAAGCAGTGAAATTTCGTATGTTGCTGGTTTATGCAGAGAGACTTCATTTTCTAAATAAAAGGGCGACAAAACTCGCTAACAGAATTTTCTAGCAAAAGAGCTGCTATGGGGCACTTCTGTGTGTACAACAAATACAGTGCGTCTTGAAAGACGATGGGGCACAGAATTGACTTCTCGTGGTATTACTGTGCGGAATTTCTGCAATAGGCCTAGCATGGCATATTAACTTGCCGACTTACCAAGCCATTAACATCCATGCTACACAAGCAGTTCTAATGGTAATGAACTAGCGATCACTGTACCTCTGAAGGCCCGCATTCAGTACAGTTGTGCCAATGCTGACACGGCCGAACTTCTTTGCCGACTGAACCAACCTGTCACTATTGTGCAGTGTGCTAGTTCACCAGGCATCAATGGACAGACAGTACCTGAGGAAGCGTTTACATGCAGCAGCCAATGTATTTGATTTCCTTTCTTTTTTTCAAAAGCCTTACCTTTGATTCTATGAAGGTACAGCCCTTCGATAGTTCGTCTACTTTCTACCTCAAGGGAGACGCAGGCAAGGAAGAGAGACAGGCACGGAGGCTCTTTTGTACAATGCCTTTAATAAAACTGGTATCATACATATACAGCTACCTCTTTATCTCTATACCCTCTTGTATGTACAGAGAATACAAAACAGAAAAGCACAGACGATACATGTGTTAGACACGGGCCGAAGCATGAAATCCACTTGGCTGAATACAAAGGGTGCCCCGCTCCCAACGCACCATTACCGCAAGATTTTTTTTTCTCTCTTTTTTTCAATGAGCCGTTCGCACTTGGAGCGCAGATACTTCAAATCCCACCACCACATCGAACCCCTTACCGGCCACAGCAGCACTGGTGGTACCACAGGCCACCACGCCTTCCATATTGCAATGCCACAACGTTGGCGGTTAGCCTTGGCACATAAGGATGGGTTCGTGTACGGAAATGACTACAGTGCAATCGCTCAAGCTCACAAACACTGGCCTGAAACCCCGTTTGCAAGTGATGAACAAGGTAACGACAAAGATGTAGTCTACAACAAGCACCGAAGACTGAGTGGCAGTTGGCAAGTATGACAGGCTGACCAATACTTGGCGAGGTGAAGGGAGGGTGGGGGGGAAGGGCAGACCACAAATCATCAGCACTCCACGAGCACAAACGTGCGAAGCGATAAATTCAAGCTGCACTGACATAACGGTGCCACAAAGTCAACTGCGGTGTACAAGCATTCTTTCCCTCCCTCTATTCACATTATTAAGAAGCCTACATAAATAATGCTCAAGACCAAGAGGTGCTGAAAGTTGTTCTGACACATGCAAGAATAAGTAAAACGCAGACATCAATTCTAGAGCGCGCTTAAACATCTCCATCGATGCAAATTTAATTCAAGTCAATAACATCGCGCGTGCAGGAAAGAGAGTAAGGAACGAAAAAGGTGCCCGCAGCTCAGACTGCCACCAGTTATGCAGGTTGTTAGCAAATCGCGTGCGAGTAGCAAAGGTATTCCACGTGACAAAGATGACCCCTTTCACTGCCTGCAGTGTGGTGTAAGCTCACGTGGCATCCCCTTACATGCAACTGTAAGACAGGAAACGTAAAGTTCACATAGTGTAACATTTCTTCCCGTTTAGCTCTCAATTCAAGAGCTTTGAACAGTTTCTCATCATTCGCAAGCACGTGTTCAGTTTCTTTCCTCATGGGAGGGAAAAAAAATATTTGTCAATCAGCACATGTTCAAAAGGTGGCATGATGCACTCCAGGATAAAACATGCGGGTGATGAGAGCTTAAAAGATGGGTCACAACGTTGAAATAGGAAAAGCACACTCGGCGGATGCCTCGTCTTTTCCCCCAAAACTTTTTGCGGTCTGCTGCCCACACAATGATATGCCACGGCTTATCAGATAAGTTATAGTTAAAGAAAATAAAACGGAGAAAAAAAAAAGAGAGAAAAGTCGCGACCGCAGAAGAGGCAATGGTGAATAAATAGTCACATGGTGAAGAATAAAAACTAATACAGCTTACGTCTAACACATGTGCTCTTGGCCTGGTAGCAGAGAAGAGGTTCAACAGCATGACATTCTAAAAATACAAGCAAGGAGTCCTGTGCAGAGTGATATGGATGGATGGACAGGACAGGAGCTAATCTGGAGCAGTACAGGTGAGCTGCAAAAACAGTGCAGGATTAAATTTGTCGTGTAAATAAAATTTATCTAAAGTTATTTAGTGCCGATCTTGCATGAAATTTTGCAATCGATGGCAACGGCAGGTTCAAACATTTACCCTCCCTCTTTTTGTGTCTGGCATTGGGCTCTTGTACCTAGCCCAACTTCCCAGCGCCGCACATTCCTAACGCATTTCCTTTCAATAGGGCGAGGCAGAGGGAATCATGCAATCAATGTAAAAGAAAAAGTGCCTGTGCCAATGATGAAGGCTGAATGCATCTGTAAAAAGAAGAATGAACGTTTCGTCTTTTTCAGGAAGGATGTTTCCGGACCCGCAAGTTTGCAGCGAAGCTGAATGAAGGCAAACCTCCTCACACGTCTCCCTCCTTCAAGTTTTCGCGAACCACAAAAAGCATTTTCCATGCCTTCCAACAACATGAAGCCGCGACCCTGTGCCAAACCTTCTCACCCCTCTGGCCCGTCTGCCAACAGCACTTTGCTACAAACACCCGCAAAGTGGAGGCAGGACGGGCACGCACAATACAGAACATCCCGTCGGCAACGCCAAGGTTGCGATGAGAGCGACAGTCGACCAGCAGCAGCAACAATACAAAGTGCAAGAAAAAAAAAAAAGTGCGCAAAGAGCATGTCAAAAACAGTGTCAACAAATTCGTCGTTGCCCAAGTTCACCAAATGTTCCATAAATCATCTAGACAAAAATTTTAAACAGCAGCTTTGTAAATAAAGGCGAGAAGGTGGAACGTTTCAAGATGGCAGACGCCGTCATTTGGCTGTGCACTGCAGTCAGCAAGCCAGCTAAGAACGAGGATAATAAATAGGTGAACGTTGTGTACATTCACAGCAAGGAAAGCCAGTCTCCTGCTAACAGTTGTATGCGGCTGAAAAAAGTGGCCTGTCGAGCATTCCTTTCCGCGATTGAAAGCAGAATCAGCACAAGTGGAGTTCAATGAAAGTTACTGAGCAACGGACCACGGTACTCCAAACAGGCTTCTCTAGTCCTTTTTTAGCTTACCTCACCCACTGCTGTGCCTCAAAACTTGCTCGACCTTTCCCCAGACGTAGCAGTTGCCACTGGCCTGAGTACAACAAACCTTTCTCGAGGAATCTGCAAGCGCTGACTTTAAATAAAAACATGACCCAAAGGGAATAACCAACAGCCTTCATCGATGGGAACACTTTAAAACATTTCAGAAAGGCACTGTGAGTAACAAACAAAGAAACCGCAGAGTTTTTAACGAGCACTGGCACGATACGAGAGAACAGCTCGATGGAAAAAGGTTATTCCCCGCAACAAGGCATAGCCCATGGCTAGCACAACGGCCGTATTGGGTGTCTACAGGCAGAGCTTGCAAAGTTTTATCACCAACAACATTTGCACAATAACAAAGATGCCTACAGGGAGAGAGAACCAACACAGGTGCAAAAAAAAAAACACTCAAAGTGCAGCGGGTGAACGGAAACGTACAAGGACGGAACTAATGGTGCTCATTAATTAAGTTGCCCATGGCGCACAAAAGTATGTACTACGGGAGGGCACGCCTGCTAGAGGGGGTAAACAAGACACAGACAGACATGATACAACTGGACGTTTTCCCCTCCCCCTCCCCCTGGAAGAGACTGGAAGAGCAGCAGGGTGGCTGGATGGGTGCACTGGATGGCGGCCGCTGCCTCATCTGCGCTTGGAGCGCCTCCGCTTCTTCTTCTTGGCTAGTGCTGGGCCCGTCCCGTGGTCCGACGTGGGCGAGGGGAGCTCCCCTTCCTCACCGCAGGCCTCGTTCTCACGGTTCCCTGCGGGCAGAGGCGTAGGGCACCGCATTCCATTCCAGGTTAGACTTGGAGAAGAGTTTATGGACCAGGCTTCTGCATGCATCTTGACAGCACAGCAAGTTGCAGTCTATGTGTAGTACAGTGCCAATGTGCGAGGAGGTCTGGCTGGCAAGATTAAACTTACCCTGCCAATAAAGGGTGCACAGTTTCTTTAATTCAGCTGAGAGGGGGAGGCTTAACACTTTCGTTACCGCGGGAAATTGACAGAGTTTTAGGGGTCTAAGAAAACATTTTTATTTTTTTGTCCTAAACCCATGGGTTTGGCACAAGTTGCAGCAACATAATATGCAGATGATTTAGCGCCCTTTCCCACAACACCAATATTTAAAATGTTTTCATACATAACAGTTGCGAAAAAATTATCAAAATCAGAGTTTTTGTCCAGTTGTCATAGAAAATGATAAAAGAAAGTTGGGTATGACGAACCACCCATAGTAGGAAAAATTTTGAATATAAATTTTGTAGGGAAACACTTAAAAAATACATCCTAGAAAACATGCCGACTTGCACGGAACAATTTGTAAGATTAAAAAAAAAAAAAAATGTTAGCACGTCTGCTGCCTGCGCCATGCAGTGAAGCTCAACCTCCATTTCAAAATGTGCAATTCTGCGTGGTTCCCTGGAAGGAATTTCCAGTTTGACATTGTCAGAGGCACCATGTTTTGTCCCCAAGTGACGTAAAAACATTTTGTTAATGACTGACTTGGCATTCGTGGCAAGCACAATGTTCAGGACAAGCACGCAATGCGGAGAATTCTGCATGGAGCTGAAAACAAAACCCGGTGGTCGATGCCTGTTGAAGTTCGCCGTCAGTTATCTGTGCAGTTTATTATCACCTTCTGACTTGCTGCAGGAATGTGGTTCGACATGCTAGAATCATACCCAGCAAGCTTTCACAAAGCAGCTTCGTGTGACAAAAAGAGTTCGGTCCTTTGAGCCTCTTGCATTGCCGCTCGACACCTAACATTTTCAAAAAGAAACAATACCATGCCTGTTGGAGACTTATCGGAACACTACAACTCCAAAGATAGCCTCATATGGAAACGAAACTGGCCGGCGAACAGCTGGTAGTGTGCAAGGCCAGTTTGAAGCGTTATCCTTGTCTGAACTGATATACGACGATTGGGTGTTATCTTTTGAATTGCATCTGAAAATATTATTGTGAAAATTGGGTCATGGTGGGGTAAAATTACGAGCGGCATGCTTTTTCAGAGGATCAGTAGCATGCGATGAAGGTGCCACGACAAAGAGGCGGGCACTTTTGTCGTGGCACTTTGCCACGACAGTGCCACGACACAGTAGCGCCAAATAAAAATTTCGCGATGCAGAAAAAAAAAATCGAAACTATTGTAAACTGTTTGCAAATGGCACTGTGGTAGGTAGAACTACAGTACAACCTGGAACAACTTGCGCAAAGTCAATAAAACTGCCTCAAATCACAAAATAACTTTGCCAACAGACACTCCTTGATCTTTTCAGCCGATTTCAGTGATTATTATGGTCAGAGTGCAAACCTGACAATTCAGCTTCTCATTCACCACTGGTGCCCCGAAAAAAAAAAAAAAAAAAAAAAAACCGACGCAGAGTAATTATGAGCAGCACGTTTTATCCTTTGGTAGGAGTGGTGCTTGACGATCACGCCCCATTTCCACACTCAGGTGATGCAAATGCGCATCAAAAATCACGTTTTTGTTGCAAAAATTAAAACAAAACTGATTCTGAAAGGGCATTTTCTGAGCTAACCCTAAATAGCATAACTTTTTTTAGAAACGCCTAGAACGCTATGAAAAGGGGCTCCCAACTTGACGTTCCAATGTAACGATTTCGAATAGGCGCAGTAACAAAAAAGTTAATGAGGTCCACAGAGTACAGTATCCACATGAACTAATCAGCACGAATCTTTAGAGATGCTGTTTAGACTAGCGTGGCTACTTTAACAAGATTTCGGAATGCTGAATGATACGAGCTATACTGACTGCATTCTCCCTAACGCGACCAACGGAGAATGCCGGGAAGACACTAAGAGGATAAAAAAAAATGCATAAAAGGATGGTTGTGAAAATTTAAGGGAAAAGAAAGATGAAAAACAAAAAATCAATGAACTAAACGAGAAAAGAGAAGAAAAAAAGATGGCATTAAATGGAGAGGGAGAAAAGTGAGAGAAGAGGGGAGAGCAGAAACCAAAAAAGCAGCTCCCTCACTCCTGAGCACTGAGTTAGCTTTAGCTCGTTTCTCGTTTGTAGGAAGTACCTTTCACACAGCTACCATGGCAAGTCCAGTTGCACGCAGCAAGAGAAAACACAGTGCACTTATTTTCTCATTTAAGCGTAAAGCACAGCACATTTTGGTCCTGAATTTAGGCTTTGGTCATGTACTGAGAATGAGAAAACAACCAGAACTTCCTTGTTTAATTACACGAATTTATTTTTGTTAGTTATTCTATATGACAAAAGTGCAAGGCCTCCTTCTGAAACATCATAACTTTAAGACAAGGTAACAGAGAAACTTGCACCTTGGATATTGGCGGTGAGATCTTTGAGTGGCGCCCCCTGGCTCTGACATTGGCTTAGGGATTCGCACCGCTGTCGTCTGCTACACTCCGCTTGTGAGGGGCAACAGTGCCTGGGCTAGAAATCGCCCGCTTCGTTGCTGTAGTGCGTTAAAAAGCGTATTTCTATCGACTCAGTTATTTTGCCAGCTTCTGACGCATCTGAATAATTTGAAGCTGTATCCCCCACAAGTTTGCAACACACGAAGAGATAGAGAACAAGTTTCTTCAGAGGATCGGTCAGAAGATCGTGTGTAACTCGTCCTTTCTTGCTTATTCGCGAGGATCAGCGATCAGAGCTTCTCGATAAGTATTCAAAATGCGTAGGCTTCCCTGCAGTATTTTTGAGATGCTCCTATGAAGACTCAACAGTCTAATACTACGTACCAAGCCGCGGCCTCTACACGCTCATCGCACAGCAGGAAATAAAGCGGCTTTCTTCTGTTTCTTTCGTTGTTGTCTTGTATCGGATTAATGTTTCTTGCTGTTTTTTCTGCCCAACGCATTAATTTTTCTGCGCCGTCACCAACTTCTTATTAGGAGGTTTCGGGATGTTTGGGAGCCTCACAAAGGTCGTGTGGATATTTCCTTCATTTTGTATGGCATACATTCCCTTCTTCACAAATTGGCTTTCATTGGGGCTGCGTGCAAGAAGGTGCATATCCGCAGCGTGCTTTGCTTATTCACATGCAAATACAATGAGAAAGTTTGTGCTACGCCACCGCGATCGCGCCCTAAACAACGTGGTCCACAGTACTCGAAGGCGGCTTTTGTGCTCCGAATTTCTATCGTAATTATATCGTTATCATAACGAACTGACTCTCAACTCGAACAATGATGACATGATTACGGTGTTGAAGGCATGATGTACTCACTAACTAACGTAATAAATAGTATACCTGCATATATTACAAGACTCGAAACCGAAGAAGAATTCCAAGTAGCTCTTTATTGCTTTTCAACCTTTCCAGGCGCGAAGAACAAATCCTATTCTACTCGGGATGGCGTTCTATGATTTGAAGAAAATTACTTTTACTCTGTTCTCCTGGACTGAGGACCCGGCCCACTAACCAGATCGATTTAATTGTTAAAAAAAGTTTTCCCTCCTCCCATTCCTACTCCTTCTCCTCTTGAGTGCAGTTTTCCTATAACGCATATCCGAATATTGGGAAGATATGGCTGTGCAAAATGTTCCGAAATATCCCTCTAGGTCTTAACAAACATATATGTGTTACTATAAATTTAACGAAGACGTGACTCGCTTTGCTCAATAAACCTCCATACTGGTTAGATGCCTGGTATAGAATTAGCACGCGCGTATATACACACTGGGTTATTTGGAACTCAACCTACAGTTGTTGCAGTCTATAGTGCATGTCGGCAAACTTTCATGCCTTGACAACGTAAAGTGATGTGACAAAACGCTTTCGAGTGTTCGGCAAGGTTGCAAAAACTGTTTTACCTTACATATGATTACCGAGAATCGTGATGCCTTCTGCCAAAGCCGACAGCCCTGAAGGCCTAGAATTTGTTTTGGTCTTCCATTTTCGCTGTTGTCGGTTATTAGCAGCTGACTGTTCCTTTTGTTCGAATGCTTACACGAGAAGCTGACGCCTAGCTCCGACTCTTCGCGCTCCGCACAGGACCGGCTTCGCAAGGAATGGGGTGGCGCCGGCAATGTTTCTCCCGTAGCGGTATCCAAAACTATACTTTAATTGACACCATGAGCTAGTGTATGCGATTTTAAGCCTATTATTACGATAAAAAGTTACCCACACGCCAATTCTGGTGCGGACAAGCATCAGACGTTGACCGAGCGCAAAGAAACAGCAGGGAGAGCGATCCTGAGTGAAGCAGACGACAAATGCGAGAATCCCTAAGCTGACTTCACGGAGGCGCGCTTCACAGCGCCGCCTGTGTTCGCGCTCACCGCCAATTCTCTAGCTAATGTTATGCCGACCGCGTAGATTATGTGATGAAGACATCCTCCTGCTTCCTCTCCCACTTAAGTTTAGAAGGGGGAGAACTTGTTTGGGGAGAGGGGGAAGGGGGGGGGGGGAGCTTGCACCTTACATTTGGTTAGACAAGCTTGAAAGTTAAATGTTTTAACGTGCACAACAGTCAAGTACTATACACTGGGGCACCTCAGCTGATATTTTACGCTCATTTTACGCAAATGCCCATCGCACCCACGCTGCTGTCGGTGTGGAAGTGGGGATAGCTTTCGCGCTTTGTTCTTTTACACGCATAGTGGTCTCCCTTGTACACGCCATAAGGTCTGCAGGTGCCCACTGCAACTGCCCATTACCTAAGGGATGGCGCGAAAAGTGCCGCAAGAAGAACCCCGTGCATGCGTGCACCCTTGGCAGTTACTGAGGTGCTGACTCACCTGTTCCTCAGCAGTAGGAAGGGTGCTGCGTGCTCGAGACGCCCCGGACACCCTGGGTGCTAGTTGGCCACCGTGCTGGGCAGAGTCAAAACCCAACCACCAACAGCGCTCCCAAAAGAAGACCAGTAACAGGCAGTGAGGGAGGCAAGGAAGGGGGGGTGGCATGCAGACAAGGCGGGTTATCGATCAAGCAGGCAGCAGGGCACATGCAAGCCAGTCGACACTTCGAGCAGCAGCTGAATGCTGAGCGTTGAGTCCACCCAAAGTGAGCCCAAATTGTTACAAAAGAAGAACAGCAACGCAGGCAACAACACCACCACCATCATATGCTTCCAGTGTCCTCGAAGTGATGCAACAGCTACATGCATGTTACAATGCTGCTTGGTCGGCCAACAGGGACTCTGCACTCACTACCCAATGCCACCCAAAGCTCACAATGGACTGAGGAAAAGCCACAATGGAGAATCACCTGGTGCTCATTTACTGCAATAAAAAGTGCTAACATCTAGTTCTAAAAGGCTCCAATAAAAAGTGCTAACATATACTCAAAGGCTTCGCCATTGTTCTGCTGTACCCGCATTCTTGAACTTTGTTCATGGCAGCTTCCTTGAGCAGTTGCCACAGTGCATGTGCTCAAGCGATTAGGGCAATGCTACGGCACAGAGCTTGCCAGTGAGGTCTTTTAAAACACAAGTGTCACCATTTTTTGCCACGACCACGTAGTTAGTATCACAAAGGATTTCCTAAAGTATAAATCAGGCAAAATGATGGCACCTGGGGCTTTGCCTTAGTAACTGATGAGAGGGTTGACGATGTGGAGAGTGTACTTCTCGCTGCAAATTCCATGACAAAGTTTATACCCACAAGAGATGCCGAATACTAAAGCTATAATTAGGCTTTTGTATAGCAGAGCTTTCTACAGGTCATGATTAAAAAAAAATTTATGGCAACTGCTGTGTGGGGTGCTGTGTGATTATGAAGACAGTTGCTACAAAGCGTTCCTAAAGCTGTAGTTGACATTTATTGATTGCTTATTAGGACAGCTAGGTGCAAAGCACTGGCAGCAGGTTCATGGTCACAGCGCCTGGCAAGGCCCGTCAGCAAGCCGTCGCACTGTTTTCGAGTAACATTGTGAATTTTGAGCACAACTAAATCTTAAATGGGGTTCTTTTTTTTTTTTTTTAATTCAAGGCGAAATGTCACCACTCAAGCAACCTTCATGTAGTCCCACTTCAGAGCGTTATGCCTTTTTCATATAATATGCTGAAGATACAAAAATTGAAAGCATGAAAGGAACAGACAACTTTTGATGGAAAAAGGAAAAAAAAAAAACCCATAAAAAACAGGTTTTTCTCAATGTCGTGCGAATGATACGCCTGATTTTGCAAGTGTAGCCCCATATATTGACTCAACTGTACATCCCAATTGTCGAGTGTGCTGTGGGAGATTAATACCTCACTGACTTTCAGCTGGCCGCACAAAAAGTCAATCATACCTGTAGATGCTTGATCAGTCACTTGTTCCAATACAAACGAAAACCTCATAGACAGCCCCAATAGCTGATTCAATAATTTTGCACCACGTGGCACAGTCATCAATGCTGCACTTTATCAATGTTTTGGGCAGTTTACTGGCAACCAAAGCCCCAGCACTGTCCACAGTTGCCTGGTCACTCCAGCTCTGAGGCATCAAAACTTAAATTCCAATGCAAAAACGTACAATGCTGGGTAAAGGTGACTACTACAAGTGGACAGGGAGTGGAGCTGTGACCAAAATGCTTCCAGCCACGCCCCATGCTGGTGGTGTCATTAAAACAAGGCATAGAAATGAGCCAAGCAAAGCGGACGGGAAAGAAGAATGGGACTGGCAATTATTACGGTCCCAGCAAACAAAGCGAGCCCTTACCATTGTCGTTGGTGCCGTCGTCGTGCCTCCCATGGAGTTCCAGAGAAAGGATCTTTTCGGTCGTCGTCTCGATCTGGGAAAGCGAATCACGCAATGAGGGAACACGCGCAAAGTGAAGAGGGGTGAGCGATGATGCCATCCAAGTTCCCACATCTTCAAGAGAGGCTGCAGCCTTTGTTGAACAGAGCAAATGTGGTACGAATATAGCAGCCATGTTGGTGTGCTCTTTAGAGGGGTTAGGCAAAAAGAAGCTAGACAGTAACAACCGGGGGCAGGGGTAGTCAACAACACAGGTGAAACAATGGAGAGTTATAGCAGGGCGGAAAACCGGTCCCAGTACAATAACTGGTAGTCGACCGGCAGCACTTCACGTGCGCAGAGGCGGAAAAACTGGTTGTGTGCATGCGCAGGTGTACCGGGTACCGTACCGGGACCGGTTCTCCACTCTGCTATAACCCTCTAGTGATGCATTAAAACGAAGAGAAAGTGTGCGTGTGAGAGACAGAGGGAGAGAAATGCTGCAACGTTTTGACAAGAAGACCGTCAATTTCCTCCACTGTGAGACGAGGTATTGTTACAGTACACACATTTGATGCTTTTGCAGATAGTTCACTGCTGCTCAGAAAAGCCTTTAATGGCAAATTACTTGTCACCAAGCTGCAACTTGTCTTCTTGGCAAGCCGTTTTTTTTCAATGCTGCCGTAGTTACCACGTGTCAAAATAACAAATACTATCAGTGTTTTGCTCCTAAGCTACTCAGGGGCCAAATGTTATGCCCAATTTCATGACACTGTGACACTTCATCTTCAGTTATGAAAGATTGTTAACTGCGGAAGCATAAAAGCGGTACTTCTGTGCAGGATATCTCAAACGTATAAATAAGCAACAGACTGGAAACACACACCTGTCTTAAAACACGTCACACACACGCAAGTAGTCACAACATGCACAATGCAACAACAACAAAAAAAAGGTAACGGCATGCCAAAGAGCAACCACGTCCATGCATTCTTTGTACACATGCAAGGCTGCCAGCCACCACCATGTGCCTCTCCTTCAACTGCCGTGCCCTCCAGCTAGAGGAAGCTCCTAAAGGCGGCGTCGTCGTACTCAACACACACTGCATGCAGCTCAGCCTCCCAGAGTGTGGGTAGAAAGTGCGAGTCGCATTCCTAATAACGCAGAGACTCAAAAGAGGGAAAGAAAGATGTCCGCCTCGTATTGTCCAAAACAAATGAAGAAAGGAAGCCTGTCATCACACAATCTAGCAGGTGTGCAGCGAAAAAGATCAAAAGGAGAAGACAAAACATATGCAGAAGAAGCCCGGCCAGGCAAAAACTGCTTTCAGATGCTGGTTTGCCCTTGCCGCGAGTCTAAGTGAGCGCCTACAGAGGGGTGTGCCACCAACAACCAGAGGCCGTGTGACTCCCTCCTGCCATCATGCGATCCCGGCCCCACCAACGCGGCAGGGTGCGGCGACAGGAGGGAGGTGGCGTGCCCCAACTAGCGACCTGTGCCCGCTGCTCTTCGTTTACCTCTTTCTCGACCACCTTCTCGACAAACTCGAGCGTGCGCAGTCGGGCCTCCCCCGTGTGCGGGTCGATGACGCGCTCAATGCGGCGGGACACTGTCTCGTCCACCACATGCTCCCGCTCCACAGTGCACGTCTGCCCGTCACGCAGCATCAGCACCAGCCGAGGCAGCTCTTCGTCGCCGCCGGGCAGCGCCGCCTCCTTGGCACCACAGGGAGTCGCGCTGTTTCTCTCGCTCTCTCTCAAAGCCCTCCCCCGTCGCTCCCACTACTTGGCTACTAACAATCCGACATGCGGACATCGGCTACGCCATTGCCAGACAAAGACTGGGCTAAAAGAGCTTGGACTATTTGACATTGTCTGAAATGCTGGTGACGGGTTCAATGGCTACAATACTGACAAACTAGCCACGCACAATTGTAAGAGAAAGCTTGAGCGCCAACTAATGCCTCCCAATGGTTTTTACACCTGCCTATGAGCAATGAGAGCCACATAGTTTATTACGCGAGATCACCGACAAAAGGTTTATTAAAAAAGACATTTTTGGCTTCCGTGTGGAGCCAAAACGTCTTTTTTTTTTTAATAAACTTTTGGTCAATAATCTCTCGTTTTAAACCATGAATCATCTGCCCAACCAGACGAGATTTCGCCAACCCTTAGATTTCATCATGAGAAAGCCACCCTTCGAAAGACAACCAATCTTTTCCCTCATTTGCGTTACTTTGTTCTCACGGTCCCCGTTTTTCATCCCTTCAGATTTGCTAGAGAGTAATCCTGAGTGAGGATACTGAGGGACCCCAACACTCTCGCTTATAAACGGGAATTCACCCATGCAGAGCCTGCTTTATGAGCCTTCTGAGGGAAGACCCCCTTTCCTAACAAAGTTCGAACAAAGTTGTCTATGTAAAGCTGCAAGCTATTGCCGCCTCTTTCCCGAATCCGTCCAATATACCCTCTGGGGGCCTGTATAGGCCGTCATTCACTCCGTCACCACGTTTAGCACACAAGAAACACACAAGGGTTACTTTTTTATTGGAAGAGGGAGCGTAGGAGAGGAAGGCGTCACATGTTTTCACCATTCCGCAGCATGTCTGTTAACAGAACGGGCTACGAGAAAACACAAACAGGAGAGATGCTGCTTCCAGGTAACATGCAGGCACAAACACAGACTCCTGCACAATGTCGCCACAATGCCGGCACACGTCACAGCGCACAGGAGGCAGCACGCATGCACACAAATGCAGACACACACACACAAAGGAGCACTGCAAATGGAGTGCACATCAGACCTGCTGTGTTGAAAGCTTAGGCTGCGCACTCAGAAGCAATGTTCAATGCACCTAACAATGCACGTTCCTGCTCTTCGGTAAAATTCGGATGTTTTGCCCTTGCCAGAACATCATTACGTTCGCAACCTTTATCGGGCATTCACACGTATTCATGAATGTTCGCACGTTCTTCACAACTTTTGTGCAGGCAGATGCCATTCAGTGGCATTGGATGGAAGCCTCAAGGTCTGCAAAGCTTACTGTGCACAACATTTCCCCAAAGCACGACATGCCGAGAATTGCAGCATGGACCGCATTAATAGTGCCACCCATAAAAAACGCATGATGATGTCACCTAGGTCCATACATGAACACACCCATTTAACTGTTAACTGGGACTGTCTTCTTGCAAGATAACAAATAACCTTGGAATACTTCATGCGTTAATTATACGCACCCGTGCTCTGGGTAATCAACACTGCCAGAAGACCCGTGCTGATCGACATTCCCTAGGTCGCATTTGGAGTTCTACACCTATTCCTAATCTCTAGGGAAAACAGCAACGTTGACCTCATGTGTGACAAAACCTAGATGTGGAGCTTGGAAATGTCATGGGAAAAGAATTCCTGAAAGAACAGGGCGCCAGCTTGTGCGGTGCCCCTTGAAATCCACAGAGCTGAACCTGGGCTGCGAGACTTGCCGTAGTAAAGGGCTATGGATTAGCTTAGACCATATGGGGATCCTTAATGTGTGCCAAAAACTCAATAAGGTGGCATCCGTTTTTTTTTGCCTCCATCCAAAAATACCACTGTGATAGCTGGGAAACAAACCTGCCCGGTGAGGGGTCATTACTTGGCTTGATCCAATTGTACAGTCATACTAGACTTCTGCAAGCTCCCTATGGGCTATACATGTATTATGGCAATTGCACTTGCATACAGCTTCATGGGACAGCCTTTTGCAAACAGCAGCAGCTCAACCCCCCCCACCACGAAGACATTTTATGATATGCAACTAATGCACGAGTCTACAGTGAAAAAGGAATACAACGAAAAAGGAATAAACCAGCATGAAAATGCATGTGCGAAAGCCTCGCAGTTGTAAGCCTTGCCTGGACAACAAAAATAATGAAAAATAAAAGGCAAAAATAAGGAAAGAGGAGAGAGAAAAATAAACAAGAGCGTGGCACCAAAGCACCGTTTCCCTTCCCCAGCTGGTCTTACCTTGTGCCCTAAGCTTTGTTGCTCCCTATCATAGCCCAGTTCTTGGTGCTCCAGGCTGTTGCTGTTTTCTGAAAGGGCACATGCAAAGAAAAAAGTTGCACTCTCTTTCAGGACTACACTGCGGTCCCATAGAATGCACCAGTGCTTTGTTTGGTGCTTTGTGGCCACAGAGCCCCAACAGGAATCCTCTGCCTTGACGGCTTGAATGACGTTTACTGTGACAAGCCCTTTGCGCACGACGGGCTTTTCTGCTATATGTTGTTCCACAGGAAACTTCCTCTTTCCCCGGACAACAGTGGGCTGGCTTGTCTAAGGTGAGCTGCCTAGACCTGGGCACTCGCCAACAAACAGCTCCTTCATCGATTGCGAGCGTTTGTTTGGGTGGCACGTTAATGCATCAGCCCTACAATGCTGACAGAGCGCCGAGCTGCAAGGGCGGGTCAGATGCAGCTGTTTGTCAGTACCGTGCATGCCCAACACTCGAACTGCTCCCAACGAGAATCCCCTGCTGCAACCAATGGCGCCATCCTGTAGAGCCATCAGTGACCAGGTGCGCAACTATTCACGGCAGCTCTTTTGCCCCGTAGATCACTATACACTTATGCTCGCCAAAATAGTACAGGCAGGCACACAGAAAAGCAGACACCTTGTGCAACCCGATGACAATTACCGCGGCTCTTTGATTACCAGTCCCAAGCTTGCCGCAGACTCCCCAAGAAGCAATCCTGATGAAACTTAGGGGTCGACGAGAAGAGCGTGCACCGATGGCAGAAGCAGCGGAATGAACTTTTTAGCTGCGCTGCCAAGCGAATGGCCTTCGCAGGACCCAAGAAGGGTCGCCACCACGAGGTAAAGAAGGATGTCGCTGACTCTATCCCAAAGCAAAGAGAAGGTGGAATGCCTGTGACGACGGAGATAAAAGAGAAGGTGAGGAAGATCACAAACATTCAAGGTGTTGCACAGACTCAGTTCAAGGCCAGCAGAGTCTGGGTCACTCGTTTTATGAAGCAGTTTGGGTTCCGCCTGTGACAGGAGACATCTGTGTGCCAAAACCTAGAAGAGAAGCTAGTCGCACTCCAGTGCTTTGTTATCGAGAAACGGCTGGAAAAGAAGCACTGACTGGGCCAGATCGGCAACACCGATCAGACCCCGGTGTATTTTGACACGCCTGTGGCCTACACCGTTAACGAGAAGGACGCGAAAGAAGTGAAAGTCAAAACTGTAGGCTATGAGAAGCAGTGTCCCACTGTGGTATGTTGCACGGCTAATGGGCGAAAGCTGACGTGGTAGATTATCTTTAAGAGGCAGACTCTTCCAGCTGGGAAAGTTTCCCTAAAAACGTCGCTGTATGAGCCCACGAGATAGGTTGGATGAGTGGTGCCCGCATCGACACTTGGGTTAAGACTGTTTGGCAGCGTCGTGCTGGGGATCAGCTGTTTAAGGAGTCATTCCTGGTTCTCGACTCTTATGGTGGCCACATGGCAGATGCTGTGAAGTCCGTGCTTTCCGAGGGCGGTACGGACATTGCAAGCAGTATCCAGCAGTATGACGAGCCAGCCACAACCGCTTGACGTGGCCATCAACAAACCATTTAGGGACAGGCTGCAGAAGCATTACAACGACTGGATAACGATGCAAGGCCACCAACTTGCACCGGCCGGGTGCATTAAGCGGGCTTCACTCAGCCAAGTACCAATTGGGTCGCCGCGGCATGGGACGAAATTCCGGCTGACCTAATTACGCAGGCCCTCCGTAAACGCAGCATTTCGAACGCGCCAGACGGAAAAAAGGACAGTGCGCCGTGGGAAGCGGGCAGTGACAAAAGGACAGCTATGTCGACGGCGACGACGAGTGAGCATTGAACATGCTACGACAAGTGCCGCAAGCATTATAAAGTGCATGTTCTAGTCTCAGTCCAATGCCTTTTTTCATTCGGCTAGCATTTGAGGTAAACCTTTTTTTATTTTCTGACCTTCCAAATTTCGGGGGTCGGTCTATAACTGAGGCCGGCCTAGATTCGAGTAAATACAATATCCGCAGCGAGTCAAGGGACTGTAAACCAAAAAGACTAACTGTTTGTGCTTCCACACCCAGAAGACATGCTAAAGGAGAGGACGGAAGGCACCGCAAACAGCGGAGCCACGTCCTCACCGTCGTCTTCGTCGTCGTCGTCATCGTCCCCTCTTCTCCTGGGCTGCTGCTCTTGTCCGGTCGGTGGCTGCCCCCTCGCCCCCTCGTCGATGTTGATGTTGACGGCCTTGAAGATGGGCGACACAGGCCGGGCCTCCACGCCCACCGCCATGCTGGCCAGCATGGCCTGTGCCTGCACCGCGTCTTCCTCCAGGGACTTCATCCTAGCCAGGCAGAAATGGAACAAAAAGGGGAAGGGGGGGGGACAATGACAGTTGACTTGCTTCGTGCACGATCAAAAATGGACCTACAAGTGGCTGCCAGCATGTTGTGATACCCTGCAAGTGGAAAAATCATTTAGGCCCAACTGCCCTCACACAGATATAAAGCGTGTTTTCTTCTATGATCTGAAACAATAATTAACGTCACTATATCCGGAACTGTGGTACACCTGTAATGAGCTTTCTTTCCCTTCAAACCCTCGCAAGTGCAACTGTCATTCGATACAGGCTTTGCATAAAAACCAACTTTTTTGTCATGGTATTCTTGGCAAGGAGTAAGGCAGTGATTCTCAAATGGGGGTCCGCGGACCCCTGGGGATCCGCGAGAGCATTTGAGGGGTCCGCGAAGCCTACCTCAAAGCTTTTACTCAAAGCTTTTTCTCGATTTTGCCAGCACTTTCTTGCAATGTAAAAAATGTAGCTTTGTCGCATTACATGTACGTTTAGCTTCTCCGCGTAGCACATATTTTAACAACTGCTTTTTGCACGACAAGCCAGCTATGAGAAGGAAAAAAGCATACACAGAAGAGGCAATATATAGGTGTTTAGAAGTATTTTAGATTCAAGACCAGATTGTTTAACATGGTGCGCATCGTCATTAGCGTCAACCATAAAAGGCAGGCATCGAATAAGTGTGTAGGCTACGTAAGCTGCAAGTAGAAATTGTTTGATGTTATGACACCAAACAACATATGCTCCATTGTGGGGTCCCCCATCACTTTAGCAAGCCCAAAAGGGGTCCCCGGGGCAGTCATGGCTGAGAACCACTAGAGTAAGGAATCGTGCATACAGAAGCAAGCACACAAATTGGGAAAAGTGGGTGGATGAAGGTAGCACTTCTCAGTTTTTAGATGCGACGCTGAGAGCATCTCTTGTCGGCGGCCCTGTCCTTCCTGCGTGCGTCCGTCGTCGTCGTCGTCGGCGCCCGCACTCTCCTCCGCTCACCCCCTATCCTCTCCGATAGCGAACACTCTCTCGCGAGCGGCATTGGATTGGATTCGATTGGCTTAGCTTGGATTGGATTGGATTGAAGTGGATTGTGTTGCATCATAGCCGCGGCAGACGCACTGGCGCCGGCGCGTGCCCAGGTGAGAGCGAACACTCTCAACATCTGCGGGTGTGCGGCCCAGCGCGCTCTCACTCCGCCGGTGAGCGGCGCTGCGCGCGGTGCTGCGCATGTGCAGTACTCTCTCTCTCCGCGGTCTCCTCTCCTTCGGGCGCGCTGCGCATATAACCGGTGTGCCGCTCTCCGGCGGCCTTTCGGTCGACGGTTGCTCTCCGCTTGCGCTTGAACCCCCCTCAGCGTCGCATCACACCAGGGTTCCCGCGAGGGGAGGTGGGCGTAATTTCTTTTCTGAGACTCGTGGGAACTTCAGAAATCCCCTTTCTTTTCTATCTGAAAAGTCTACAGGGGCCCCCTTGCTTGTCCTTCACCAGCAATCAGCCAACTCTCGTTAATTCGGCCTCAGCTAACTCAATTCACTTCACTCAACGGAATCCAAGGGTCCCATTAGAGCTGTACAAGTTGGGCTAGTTAGCAGCTAGCATAATACAAGATGATTACCAGCATAAATGGACAGCGACGCAGGAGCAGTGAAGCCCAGTGTTTCTTCTTTACGCCTCTGTCCTGTTACACTAGTAACCATGTCTTATTGTCTTATTAGACAATACTAGGTTGCACATTTCAACTTCTGCTAATACAAGTACTCCCACTTATTTTGACCAAGTTTGCCCAGTTCCACCACCAACGTCGAATTCACAACAGTTCGTAGTGCATCCACATTTTGAGCTTCGGAGAGACATCTGGAGAGTGGTTCCCCCAATACTGCTGTGGTACTATTTCCGACCCATTAGGTGGGAAGCTCAACCTTCGTTCCTCGGTTCGTCCTCTCGCCCACGTACCTGGCCTGCCTCCACGCGGCCCTCTTGTCGGCGTCCAGCGCCCTCTGCTGGGCCTCGGTGAGTGCGGCTGCCCCGTCGGCTGGCGGGTGGTCTTGCTGGCGCCGCTCCGCTTTGAGGGTGCGCACGGCGGGAATCGGGGGCAGCCGCCGTACGGGCTCCCTTGGGCCACTGTCCACCTCACTGCAGCAGAGTGCAAGGGGCCAACAACAACACCCATCAGCACTGGCTAGGTAAGTCGTGTTGAATGACTGTGATCCAACCACAGCACCAAGAATGATCTACCCCGAGCTGCGGAGCAAGATGCAGAGGCAGAAACACGAGCAAGCACTCTTTTATTTGCCCGTCCAGAGCAGTTTGGAGCAGTTCCTCCTGGGCAGTCCAAAACTCTTCTTACAATAGAAATCCAATGACAGGAAAGCTGCTCTGGAGCTGTTCTGGGTAGTCCAAAATGACAAATAAAAGACGCCGAATGCCAGCTGCTGCAACGGTGTTTTACAAGATCACTAGAACCGGTACTTGACATGCCACAGCCCTCAGCTGCATTTTACAGCAACCTAATCCTGTTTGTCCATACACGTTAGGGATACAAAGATACCAATTCTTTTAATGGCTTCTCTAAGCACCTTCCAGGTGCTTACCCCCACAGAACACACTGTTTGTGCTGTGTCCGCCTGGTGTCAATTTGTGTCCTAACACTGCCCACAGTCTGGTGTACATTTGGCTGAGAGTCCAAACTTGACAGACTTGTCATATACATGCCATTCACAACCAATTACCAGTACCGGGTCTCTTTTATGAGCTTAATCTCTCAATGGGCAGCCGATTGTTTCCCTTGATATGAATGAAACATGCCAAGGGTTAATGCAAGCAGTGGGCGTTAGTTTTCAACCTGTGTGGATTGTTCAAGGTGTTCATTTTCCCTAACATCGCAGGAGCATCTAAGATTTATTTCTCTCTCCCTCACTCACACACAGAAAGGGCTCAGCGTGGTGCCCCAAACTGCCCCCTCCTCACCTTTCAGTCACCACGTGGTGAGACGCAGCCGGTGGCATCTCGACATCCTCGTCCTCCTCAGCCTCCTCCTCTTCCTCCTCGCCGCTGTCATCTCTCTGCGACCACCGACGCTTGCCTACAGGGGCAGGCACAGACATGAGCGGGGGCAAACACTACAGAAAGAGTCGAAGTTTTGGGAGCCCCTGTTGCGAACCATGCTCTGGAGCTCAAGGGAGTACTGCTCCTCACTGTGGGACACCAGAAACTAGGTACGTGATTGTGCCAATACATCTACTGCAGCAGTGTCATAAGGCACGTCTTTGAAAGCCACATTGAGCAGCATTCCTCCAGAGCCTGCCTCAATTTGTACCTGACCGGCAAGCCAGGGCCTACACTGACAAAACTGCCCCAAAGAGCAACTCGTTATTTTTTATACTTAGGATGAGACTTTGTTCTGGCTTTGGCACTAGTCAGTTACTCTGTCAACAGAGGGTAAGCTTATCAACTCGAATGCAAAATGCCAATTGTTGCAGTCTGCTAGTGGTGGCAGAGCCTACGTTCTGTTCTGCGGACACAAGCCAGCAGATGAAGTGCCTTATCCTAAGTGAGCATTAGCTGACAGTGAGCATTAGGCAAATATCTTGCATGCCTCAATGGTTGGCGAATCCCAAGAAGCGAATAGCTCATTCAGTGGCTGAATTTTACAAAAAGCCTTAGCACTGACCACCGCTATGCTATACAGCGATTTCAATGAGTTACAATATATCAGCACACCACAGCTCACTCAAGGTGGGAGCATGCAGAAAACAATAGCATCAACTCAGTACAGTAGAACCTCATTGATACATAAAAAAAAAAGATCCCGCAAGGGAGAAATGTACTATCTGGGAAGACGTACCACCCACAAGAAAAAATACCACGGGGAATTTTTCGTGTTCGCAATTGAGAGCGTAGCAACCAGGAAATCGTATGAATAAGAACATGTATTCATAATTCCCGGCAGGCACCCAATCACAGCGCCCCATAGATCTCTAGCAAGCGCTGCCAGAAGAAACTCGGCAGCTGCAATGCCTGCTGCACTTCCTCCTCTGCTCTTTCCAGCACACTACCGACTTTAAAGGGGCACTGACACAAAATTTTGAAGGCGAGATAACTTCGGAGATAGATTGGTGGGAACACATATACATCATCTGCAAAATATCAGCGGTGAATACAGCCTAGAACATATTTAAAATCAATTTTGAAGTGTGCGAAACGCAACCGAGCGGCCAGCAGAGGACCACGCGCAAGTGTAAATAAACAACATCCAAACACGTCACGAGTTTGTGTTTGCCGCTTCCGCACTGCCGGCTCGCCGCTCCAATCGGAGGGCCGGAGGGCGGAGCTTCTGCTCTCGAGAACGAACGACCCGATCGTTGGCGGCGGAGGCGCCGTGATTTCGTCAGCTCATCGGGCAGCTGGCCGCGACCAAAGTTCTACAGCGATTCCAGGCACTCTGTTTCTATTACTGTTTATTACCATTGGATGCGGAAACGCGCCGGAGGCACGAAAAGCCCACTGGGCAAGCCGCACGGTCGCTGTGCAGGCGGCGGCCACGGCCGCGAAGTGGCCCACGCCGGCGCAGGTAGCTCGAGTGAGAGCTTGTTACCGCTGCACGAAATTGTCCCCAAGTCCCGACCATGGTGGCTTACATGAGAAAGGAGTTAATGATGCCATGGCGGGTTGCATTAAAAATTGTCATCTGCACCGCTTACGAGAGCGGCACTCGAATATCCGCCGCAGTGCTAAGCCGAACGCATCTGTAGGCGGACCTGTAGGCAGACCGGCCGGCTGCTCCCAGCGCGCGTCTTGCCACCCACCGTCTCGAGCGGCGCGCGTCGTTCATTAGCCGCGGTAGCATTTGCACTCGCAGCGCCTGCGTCACATCCACGGTCGCTTTTTAATTAGGCGCCTCACGAGATCAGTACGGGGGGGCATTCGCAGAAACTGCCGTCGATGCGGATTCGACAGTGCTACGGCGGCTCTGCTCTGTAACTCTGATATCCCTCCGACGGTCACGTGGTCAGCTTTGTTCACACAAAATCCACAAAATCCATCGTTTCGCGGCACTCGCTGAAACCGAAACTGCGACTGGCCGCATTGAAAATGCCTCTAATTAAACAACCGTCGCACGCTGAAGCAAATGAGGTTTCTACAGGTTATAAGTAGATCACTAGCTACTTATCGCAACAAAAAAAAAAAACAAGATGCAAAATTTTTGTGTCAGTGCCCCTTTAAGGAGAGGTCCGCCCCTTGGTTCAAGCAATCGCACCAGCTACTGAAGTGAGAACTAGCAGGAACACAGCACTGGAAACCGAGCCCCCCACTCACCCTCCTGCTCCTGCTGCTCCCTCATCTTCTGCAGCTCGCTCTCCGAGAGGAAGCTGAACCGCTTGGCCTCAGGGGCAGCCGCCTGGCTGGGCTGCTGCTGCATGCTCTCAAAGTGGTGCTTCTTCTCGATGAAACTCAGCGACTCAGGCTCCGTCACCAAGCCCTGCAGCTGCACACACACACGCACTGGAGATGACCCCCTCTATCCCACTTTGTGCCCCTCTTCTGTTTGTAACAGCCTCTGAGAATGCAATGTGTGTGTGTTCACGAAAAGACGCACAAAATCCAGTCATGGAGAAGAAGACCGCAGCTATAGCACCCCACTTTTTTTTTTTTAGATACCAAAAAGCAGAGCTTAACAAAATGCCAGGCTCTCCAGGCACAACCTAACCCATTTCATGAAGGTGGCCGCTGTCTCAATAAGGCACTACAGCTTCTGGCCGGACGTCCACCAGGCCCAATGGCATATTACGTGGTTTTCTGTAGCACTAAAACCAGAGGTTGCACTCCACTGGGATTACCAGGCCGAGAATTGAACATTTTCAGGTGTCTAATGCTTCAAAGTGCTCCCTGCCACAGAAGCTTGTCAGCTACGTACAACTCCACTTTCACTCAGCTCAAAAAACAGGCAGGGAATAAAGACTAAGTCGTCTTTGAAAAGTTGCTGCGGTCTTAAAACTAAACAGCTACGGCGAGGAGCACCCTTTTGACTAGCGTAGGATGCTTTTTTGGCCATTTAAATGGCCCTATATATGTATAAAAAAACAAAAAAAAAAACAACGAAATTTGGGTAGTTCGAATTATCCCCCTCCCCCAAGTACAGGAAACTAGGCTTTGGGTGTGTCCTGTCCTCTTTGTGCCCGGCATTTTTTTTATTTACCATTTGCTCAAATTTCATAAAGCAAGGACGCACGATGGTTGTATATATATAAAAAAAGTAACGTACCATGTAAAAAAAAAAAGCCGTGAAATTCATTCGAATTCAATCAATAGACGTAGACCGGAAGCAACATGGTGAGTACCACACAAACTTTTCTACGACTTTAACTCGCAATGCCTTTATGACATGTCAATCGAAACGTGAAATGTTGAGCATGACTGCACTTGCAAGTGGAGTGGCAACGGTGACATCCCTGAACCGTAACTGTGAAGATATGCCTCAAGACATATCTTTGCATCAAAACGCGTGGCATAATCGGAATGGATACACATGTGCGTCCACATTTAAGAATTACACCTGCAGCGACTGAAACAGAAGGGCCGAGGGTGCAGAAGACTGCAGCGTGGTTTGCACTCTGGTCGTGCATGCAACGATTTTAAGCCGCAAGCTCCCAGCTTCCCTCGACATTTAAATTTATAGTTTTTGAAATGTGAAGTTGGTATAACTAGTTATCCTTCTAGCATTGACGTATCATTCTGTTGTGCAGCTCTCACCTTGCACACGTCTAGCCTGCAGAGGGTGCACAATTACACTTCAGAAAACTGAGAAAACAATGAACTGTCCAATCTATATGCAAACAGAGCAACAAACTTGCTCATCCACACACCGTGCTTTTTTTTTTTTTGTTAGACAGGTAACCAATGCAATGCTGTGGCAATTCTTATCAGACTGAGCAGCTGCGGCTATGGGTTAGCCGGCAATGGAACAGGATAAATCAGTTAAGTGCGATATGCCACTGTCCAATTTGGGAAAGCCAATGGGTGCATGATGCAGAATTGGCCCATCCGGTTGGAACTTCCAAGTGGAGCACAGCCGTTTTTTTTACAGCTGTGTAGATAGAGAATCAAGCTTCCTTTTTATTAGCTCATAACTTGAAATTCAACAGCTACACATCACAATTTCAACTCAAAAGGTTTTAAATTTTTGCTTTGCTGTTTGACAGTCGAGTGGTTTATGCAACGCATATCTGGGTGTAACGAGGGATATTCTGGCAGCCAAGGGAAATCTGCAAGAGAGTAAGGACAGATAGAGAAAGAGAGAGTAAAAGAAATGAAAAGGAAAGACGGGAAGCGAAACTAAAACACCCACAGTGGTAGGCTGTGGTCAGAGAGAGAGAGAGAGAGAGGTGTGTGCCTACCTTTCTGGGCTTGGGAGGGGGTACAGGCTTAGGAGCCAGGCTAGGTTTGGAAGGTTTGCTGGGCCGAGAGGGCTCCGACGGGGGGAGAGAAGAGGCGCGAGAAGAAGAGAGCAGCACACCGTTCGCCACTCGCTTGACGTTGTCACCACCACCACCACCAACACCAGCGAGGTTGTTGTCCAGAGGAGAAGGTTGTTGTTGTGCCCCGGGAAGTGTTGCCGTGACAGGGAGGGAGGAGGAGGAGGAGGAGGGGAGGAAGACGTCGTCACTCGAGTGGGGCTCGGGAGGAGGGCGGCCACCACCCCCGTGCCGGAGGGTCGAGGGCGCAGAGGTGGGTGCAGGGGGAGGAGGAGGGGGCGGCGACACTTGCGGCCGGTCACTCTTGACAAGCTGCCCTCACCACCAGGGGGGGTTCGGAGGGGAGGGAGAGGGGGGAATGTGGGAGTAGAAGGGGGTGTAAAAGCAACAAAACCATATGAGAGGGGGGAAAGAGCAGGGGAAAATAATAAAGAGAAAACAAAGAGGATGCTCACGTAGTGCAACCTGTTACCCACACTCTAGTACACACCCAAAACAGAAGAAGAATCCCATGCAAGAGAGACAAGCGCAGGGGCAGCAAGTGAGACTGACAGTCACCTCTGGCAGAACATGACAGGGCCATTGTGAGAATAAAAAAGAAAGGGGGAGGGAGGAGGATGCAGCAGGCATGTGCAAAGACAAGGAAGCATTCTCGTGCCCTTCTCACGGGCATGGCATTGGTGATGACCACTGACATTTCCAGCAGTCTAACTGTTACACACACGCTCCAAGTCATTGCGAGGAGCTCGAGAGTTTTGCCCTCTGCCAACAACAACCAATGCAATGGCCCGCGTGAGAGTGGCATGAAAGGCTAGCAAACAGTGCTCTACAGAACTGCATGCTCCAGACCACAACAGAGACAGGACCACAAAGGGCTGTGGTGACGCTTAAAGACATGTTCGTATTTCCGTATTGGCGCAAGCACTTGCAAACCAGATCCAGTAAGCGGCAATTTTTGTACAATTTGTACGATAAATTGACATAAGACAGAGTCCTGCCAAGCTTGCTTATTGCGTGCTAGGCACTCCATTCACAAAAGTGCCACATTGTACTGCACAATTTGGGCTAGCGAAAGAGGGGGTAAAAAAAGGCAGTGAGACAAGTTGTGCTCTTTTGGTATATACTTTTGGTATATATATACCCTTATACTTATGACCAAGAAATGATGAGAAAAAAAAAAAACTGTTGGCTGAACTTTGTGTCACAAGACACTTGGTCTGCACTACTGCTGCTGGTTTTGTGACAGATGTGCAACTCAAATGCCTTTTATAACTCCCACCGAGTTATGTCCCTGGTACACACAAAACCTAATGACGTTCAGAGTGAATGGTACTTGCTAATAATCGCTTTGGCCGTGTGGGCCTACACAGTAAAAGAAACGGCATTCAGTAATAGTAGCCGTGACAATAGATAAACTGGTGGAATCGCAATATATTTGAACACTTTTCTAAAACTTTTTTTTTACATTTCTGAAATAATGGAATCGAACCTTTTCACTACATCAAGAAAGGTAATTGACCATTAAAATAGACAGAAATAGACATCGCAAGCAAAAGCAAGTTTGCATCAGATCCGGCTGCAATCCATGTAGAAGCATACCTGCAGCAAAAACAAAGTTGCTGTATTATGAGCCAAGCGTGAAATGCAAAGCTACTGCTGCAGAAAGGGCCATGGCAGCAAGCGCAATGCTGACACTACACGCAACGCTCCCATGAAACCACGCCTTCAATTGCATCCACTTTGGGAACAATAAGGTAATCATTTCGGTTAATATTCACTGGTGCCATGTTGCGCATGGGAAGACAGTATTTCTTATCAAGTATACAGGGTGGTGCGAAGATAACTGAAACACTTTTTTCCTGAACGAACCGCAGAGCGCGCTAAAACTTCACATGAAGGTCGCATTTTGTGGTCTATTTTGTTTGACACCAGGAACAACGACGGTACTTACCCGTTTATTCTGAAAACAAATAAAAACGATTTTCGTCTATGGGAAAATGTCGGCCAATTTGGACGTGCGAGCCAGTGCAAGTTGATCTTGGAACGCCGGCGCCACCTGGGGTATTCAGAGCGGAACGCACGTTTGGCATTCACGGTAGGAAGGAGCCAAATGGTGTAGCAGACAACCAGAAAATGTGAAAGCGGGCTTTCTGATCGTCTGCTAGCTCATTTGGCTCCTTCCTAGGTGCATTTTATGATTGTCTGCCGCACCACTTGGCTCATGGAGGAAAGCTCCTTCCCTAACGTGAATCCCAAATGTGCGTTTCGCTCTGCATACCCTAGGTGGCGCCGTCATTCCAAGATCAACTTGCGCTGGCTCGCATGTCCAAATCGGCCGACATTTTTCCTTAGGCGAAAATCATTTTTATTTATTTCCAGAATAAACAGGTAAGTACCGTCATTGTTCCCGGTGTCAAACAAAATAGACCACAAAATGCGGCCTTCGTGTGAAGTTTGAGCGCGAACAGAGCGGCAGTTCGCCCAGGAAAATATTTTGAAGTGTTCTAATTATCGTCGCACCACCCTGTACATTCGCAAACAGCTTTTACTTCAAGTGCTCATTGCATTACAATTGAACATTGCTGTTTTTTGATGCACGTCCACCACTCAGGCTAATCATTTGTTTAGAGAAGCGAATGCGAATCAGTTTCAAAAACTTGCTTGATCTCTCAATGCGGTAAGCATCGAATTTTCATTCAGCATTCTTGTGTAGTTCCAAACTAATAATAATAGTGAATGTCATCCACTCTAAATTTACTCAGGCACAGCCTATACGCAAAATTACATAATGGAGAGAAGGTAAAAAAAGCAGAGTGTGGCCACATTTCTGCTCCAATTCTCGACTCTACGACGATAGATGCTCCCAAGCTTGTGGGAAAGGAATTCTAAAATATGTAAATATATAAGGTCGTAGTTCCAGCGCTGAATGTGATAGCTTTTTTTGCCCGTCAAAGTTGGTTCATCAAGTCAGATTTTGAAAAGGACACTAAAAAAGGAAAAATTCTTCATTGTGATTTAAAAATGACACCCCTTTTTTGTAGCCTTTTTGGCTTTTGTTCAAAGACATGCTATACCTCGTTTATTTGGAACTATTCAAAACCAGCATTTCTTGCGTTTTTTTTGCCTTCAAATAAAGTACTTGTGCAGTTGCTGAGAGTGGCATACTTTTACTCCTCGCATTGTGTTCAAGCAATATAGGCCAGCTTAGTTTTACATCTTGGCGCTTCTTTAAATCTGCCAATCTGACAGATTTTGAAAATGACAACTTTGACTGCTTTGCCCGGGCCATTCACGTCCAAAAGTTGTGAGAAAAAGCTTCAATACATGACAGACAACTTGCCTGGAGTTGCTTACTCTGTTTGGGAGTGCATGCATTTCTGCCAAGTAATACAGCAGCATCCCACACGCACTTCCATGGAGGCCCACTCAAAATGGAATCCTCTTTGTGCACACTTGGTGCTGACAACGCAGAAATGTGGAGCTACTTGTGCAATACTGTCGATCCCACCAAACGTATGACTAAGAAAACTTGTTGCTGATCTAACTAGTTGGTACGTATTTAAAGAAAGGAGAAAACGTGGCGCAAACTAGATGTGGACGAAGAAGACAAGATACGACAGATACAGGTGCCGTCTGTATCTGTCCGACATATACAGGCAATACGACTGATACAGACGACAGATACAGGCACCTGTATCTGTCGTATCTTGTCTTCTTCGTCCACGTCTAGTTTGCGCCACGTTTTCTCCTTTCTTTAAAGTGTGACTAAGGTGTGACCTTCACAACAGCGCATCTCTAATATAGACTGCAAGACACAGCACGTGAGCTAAGGAATGGGAAAACAGAAATGAAACTCGAAGCAACAAACCCAGCAACTTGAGCCATGATGCCCCCGAAGAAAAAAAAATCTCGTGGGCAGATTTATTATTGTGCGCTACACAAGGTTCTGAAATTTTCAGTCACCAAGTTCGCTTGTTTTCCCTGTACCCGAAATCGTCCACACATTCAAAGCGATTCACTCACTCGTTTGATCAAAGTGATTTCTCATTGGCCGATCGCAACAAAAGGGTCAGGACCACAAAAGGTAGCGTCCATTTCCAACTCACAAGCACGCACGGTGTCCGCTTCCCCCTACGCTACCTTACAAATGAATGGACATGCATGAATCTCCTGTTGCTGACAGAGCGGCCGGCGAACAGTGTTAGGCACAGTACAGGACTTGCACACAGTATGGTGCGGACACCCAGTAGACAGCAGTAGCAGGACGAGAGAGAGAAAACAGCACCACAACAACAGTGGCTGTAGCAGCAACAACAAAGGGGCTCTACTGCAGGACACCAGAGGACGAAGGGGTGGGCAAGAGAGGGCTGGCGAGAATCGCACCAGAGGTATGCGCACTCATGCACTGCAAAGCCTCAATTAAGCTTTTTTTTGGTGCTGAATGACAGAGAAGGAAAACTAGCGAAAAGAACGTGCAACACACATTCTTTCGGCTGCGAGCTAAAATTCACTTTAACTGCGAGGGGTCCACAAAACACCGAGGAACCTGAATTGTTGCGAGGGATATGACTGGCCTCGAAAAATCGATAATGAGCCACGTGTTTTCGGTGCAAAGAGATGAAATATAGAAGGAATCGCCTCCGATTACCACAACCAACAAGAGCCCCACCACCCTCTCCTCAAAGACATCCTTGTGCAGTCCTTTTGCAGCCTTGGCAGTCACTCCTAAAAGCCGTGCAAGTCAGGTACAACATTCAGGAAAGCTTTGCCACTTCGAAAACATCACTCGCAGTCGATTTCACACTAGAACAAGTATGTACAGGTCAACAAGAAGCAAAATTGAAAACTGCAGGGTTGAAAAAAAAAATAGCCAAAGATCTTTTTTTAAAAGAGCACTGACACCAATTTTCGGCGTTAATATTATTGCACAGTTCACTTCCTTCGCTCAACAGAATACCCTGGCTGAAATATGAGCGGCCTGCGACGCGAAGAACATAGTTCAATTGGATCTCATTTATCGTGCCGACGGAGCAGCGCGCGGAGCGGCGCTCAGCAAATGGACATCAGCGTGACATCACCCCGTCAAGCCAAAAGAAGTGACGCGACAGCGGTCGTCAAAAACTCGTGACGTCACTTCACGCGCGCGACCCCACGAGCGGCGAGTGGGCGTAACACCCTCTCAAGCGGGCACTGGTGACGTCCGCACAAAGCGTCGTGAGGTCAGGCGGGGATTCTGTCATATGCGCCGTTCGGGATGAAAGCGTGGGAATTTGAAACAAACGATTTTCAGGCCGTTCAATGTAATTACCTATCGTGCGCTGAAGTATTTGAAGTGCTGTTTCAGGTTGGCCAGACCATTAAGCATCGATAAAAGCAATAAAAGTGTAACATAAAATTTTCGTGTAAGTGCTCCTTTAAGAGAAATATGGTTAATACCCACGTCACACGTACACGAAAAATGACATTAAGTGCTTAATGCCTCAAGTTTTAATGCCATTAATTTGTTGCTACACGCAAAAATCTAATGCCATTCGCTTTGATGTCATTTTTGGTTTAAGGAGTTCCGCACAACTCGTTCACCTTCATGAACGCCTTAAATCTGCCTACTCTAGAATGCAATGAGCACGAAATGAAACTAACGAAACTCTCAGAAACACAGTGCTGACACAGAAACGTAGCTGAACTTCAAAATCAGACTATTTTTTTTTGCACTCTTCGTGGCGAAGTTCTGAAGATGAAGTTCGCTAAAACAGCGGCAAGCGGCAAACATTGTGTTTCTCGACGTTTTGAATTTTTCAGATTTGGCTACCACTGGAAGGCGACGGCAGCTGCTGAAGCTACTTTAAGAAACAGCTCACACCATTTTTCAGAAAATACTATTTCCCATAACGTTTTCTTTCACAAAAAACATTTTTAACCCTTGTAAGATGCCTTTATCTACATTAAGAACTTCTAAAATATCAGTGCATTTCCCTTTTAGGTCATTATCACCATCATGACTAACACATTTAATGTACTTGCATTTTCGCATGTAGCACGGCCCGCCCAAATAATGCCATTCTGTATCTTAAGGCCTTAAACACTTAATGTCATACGTGTGGCATGGGGTATAAAACGTAAAGCTGCTTCGACACCTTTTCGTTGCTGATTTCATTCACAAGCTAGAGCTAAGGTGAGGCAAGAATCACTGGCGGTGACTGCTCTGACGTTGCATATCTTGTATTATACCACCGGCTGTTGGCGACTAGGGACTGTGCGATAGAGGGGGGGGGGGACCAGCACAGAGACATACAGACAAGGGGAAGAGACAAAAGAAGCGGTATTTACAAACGTGCTTCCAAAAGCTACACCCTCACTTAGTAGAGAGTTCTCTTCCCAAAGGCACTGAGGTTGTGGCTGTGGCACCGGACGCCGCTGGGTCGGGCAGGACGCGTCAGACAGAACACAAGCACACAGACGCGCGCTCTTCCTCGACGAACGAAGGAGGCGATCAGCGTCGGCGGAAAGCTCAGTACGTGTGCACCCCAAGCGCGTGTGTCCTCGCCTGTGCGATATTACAGCAGCCATGGCAACGTATACAGATACGAAAGATCGGAAAACGAGCAGTTGCGTGGGGGGAAGAGGGCCAACAGCAGAGCAACCGAAGGGGTGCAGTCACTGCACACACACCGAAAAGCAGGGGAAGACGGAAAAAATGAGGCCCACAGAAGGGGTGGGAATAACAGTTTTGGGAGCAGGGGTCGAGAAGGTAGAAGAAAGAAAAAAAAAGAGGAAAGAAGCAGACAGACAGAAGATTCGCTCAATGTTCTCTTTTGATTGCACGTAAGAAATATCAAGAGAGAGGTATAGGGGAGAAAAAAAAAAGAGGACAGCGCTTTTTTTTTTTTTCTTTTCAATACGCACTGCACGACAGTTGTTCAGCTGAATACAACAGCAGGTGTCTCCTTTTCCATTGGCACCTAAGGAGTAGTGTAAGACAAAGAGTGCCCCGCCCCGACTTTTGTGAGCACTTCCTTCAGTTTTTCCGAAAGCACCACACGTCTGTTCCGTAGCTGTAGCCAAACAAGTGCTATACAACTGAGTAAATGTTCTTCGTTTTGGCCTATGCAAGCAGCGGAGAGCATAGCACTTTTTAGGCTTTGTGGAAGCTAAACTAGTAAAATATTACTTCCCGCTTCTTCAAGGCTTCTACCAAACATTCGCATGAAAAGAAAAGAAGTCCACATTACCTAAAATCTGCCAGTTGCCTTACAAAGAACCAACCTCACAAATGGTGTAATTAAATTTGGAAGGCAAAAAAAGAGAAAAAAAAAAAATTAATGCAAATTAAAAATAAAATCACTTTAGGGAATTATTCTGGCCACTCATTTAGACGAGCGCTGTCCAATTTTCAAATATTGGTACGTTCCTAAAAACAGGCAAAAAAAGAAAATACATACGGATTTGCACAGGAAAGGAAAAGTTTTGACAAACTGACTATTTTACATTAAAGTAAAAAAAAAAGTCAAGCAAGAAAAGAAAGAAACATTCATAAAGCAAAAGCAGAATATTCAGCATGATTTACCACTTTCAAGGTCTGTGTCAGCTTGACGGCACAAATAGCAATGAACCAGCAAATGCCTCGTATTGTAACCAGCATTATAAAAGCCTTGTAACCAGCAATAAGCTTTGTGACCATGTAATGCTACGTTTACTGCATTGGTTACCTTAGCGAAGAGGTGCAACCGTCCTCCTTAGAGATGACACCGCATAAACAATACATTGCAGTGCTAAGCCAATTATGAAAAAAAAAAAAGGCTTGTCATGTTTGCCAGTGTAGGACGGGCAGACCTTCAAAGCCATTTTATACACACACACACACACACAAAAAAGAGTGCTGCTCTCCTGCTTGATATGTCCCATATGTCAAAAAAAGAAAACACGTTATTAGGTTGTTGTTTATACAAAGGTTTTGCTGACCGCACACACACATACGCAAATTCTTTGACCACCCCCTGCCCAAAACTGTACCCACCACCAGCAGCCAGCAACTACACCATACAGCCTACACGACCGATCCCCCAACAGTGTTTGGCCACAATCCTCCAGTCCTGCCTCTGCAACCAGGGGTGGTGCCATGCAAAGACTCCGCTAAGCCTAACATCTACTCGCGCATGCAGGCAGGAGGGCGGAAATGAGGCAAGCTCTATCAGCGGGCGACCACATTGCCTAGACAAAATGCACCAACCCGTGTGCCAAACATGCACCTGAGCCCATCTAAGTCATTCCTCCCCATGCTCAAGCTGCCAGACAAGCTTCTATACCTCTGCCTGCTAACAAAGCACAGTACTTGCACTACGCCTGACAAAAAAGATGTTCTGCCCCTGCAAAGCAGTACACTTCAAATACTTTGTACCCCAAGGTGGTTTGAGGGGGTATTTCCCATTTAGATCCCTTCAAGGTAAATGAAAGGATAATCTGAGGGAAACAACAAAGTAAGTGATTTACCTAATTTTCCAGCAAAGGCAGCACTACTGAGCAGAGTAGCTAAGCCTAGAAGATTAACAAGCTACTCAAGACGGCAAGTAAAAAACCACACTCTCATTCCATTAAGGCTGCGACAATGATTCCACCGACCAACGTGTAACTCGCAGCTAACTCACTCAGATTACCCCTCAATCAAGTGAAGCCGTCGAATGAAGTGCAAATGCACAGCTACTTCTGAAGCAGCTAAATCAAGGGAACTAACAATTACAACGTATGTAGATCCGTCAGTAACAAGCATTCTTGACAAATAGCAGGCCGTTTCTACAAACCTGACGTTCATAACATCAACCAACGGCTGCAAGTCGATAAACTTGTGCCTACTATTCGGTCTGCCTACAACCAAGCTCTAAGCAGGAGCTCTGCTGCTAGCCCTAACCATTTTCGGAGTTTAAGCTGATTAGTATGCTTGGTAGTTCAGCAAGCGGCATCTACCAACTACTGCCTAGCAACTACCAGCATCCACTCGTCTCATCAACGTCGATAGAGATGTATGCTCTAGACATGTTTGATCAACACCACACAGAGTTGATCTGGCCTTAATTTGGGGCACAAACTTTCCTTTTAATTGTCATTCCACCCTCTACTACATCAATTCTTGGTGTCATGCAGTCTCCAATGCTCATGAAAATCCTGACCAAACAGGAAGGCAAAGAGCCGTATTAAAATGATGAGAATGTAAGTTCAAGAGCCCTTAGACTGCCTCTTACTTTTCCTTGAGCAACACAAATAAAAAGATACCAAAGAATTACAGATTTAAGAACACACAAATGTTCACTTCAAACGAGACCATGGATTGAAAGTTGTGAATAGGTTTGAAAGAAACTGTCCAGTAAGCTGGGGACTGTACTGTATGCTACAAAGGGAGATCGAGGAAGCGACAGAAACTAATTTTTAATTGAAGGGGGTAGCAACCTTAAGCGAAATTTGATTTGTGCTCTATGTATTAGGACTATGAATTTTCCGGTGGATTTTTAAAATCTGAACACAAATGGGAAATAAACCCCGCAAAGACAGTAAAACATTACTGAATTGTTTGAATTACAATCTCTACGAGACAGTTTGCTGTTCAGCTGGGCAACCTAAATGTTTTCCACACTGCCAAACTGTACTTTACTAGACTACCAACTATTGTTGCTGCAGTGAAAGTTCACTATGAACAGCAAAACAACTCAAAGGAAAGAAAGAAATCCACTACCAAGCCTCAGTTCACTTCATGCCCAAGTCCCACGAACTGCTATTCAGCGTGACCCTAAAAGTTCTTTGACCTTATTTTTTTTAATTCTCTCTTGGCTTCTCCTGCTTGGAAAGTCGGCAAGATGCCAACTTTTAGCCGCACCACCGTGAAGAAGGTCCCTTCCTGCAAAAGGTCCCTTCTTCAGGAGGGTCTTTTTTTTTTTTTTTTTTTTCAGGGAGCTTCAATGAAAATGAAAAGACCTTCCAAAGTAAACTGTTTAATGCAAAAACCTGCCCGAATAAGGCCCCTTCCCTGCCCTGGCCCATGCTGCCCAAACTCACCGTGGCTGCCGCTGAGGCCGGAGGATGGCTGACCGACTTCTTGGTCATGATGACCGTTGTAGTCTTTTGCTCACTGGCAGGCACCAAGGCCGGTGGAGTGGTCACCGAAGTGGCTGCCGCGGCGGCGGCGGGTCCCACCAGCTGTTCGGCTGCTCGAACCACTTCCATGACCCGCTGCTCCACAGACTTGCTGTCGGCGGGAATGGCCACTGCCTTGCCCTGCCGCACCCCAGGGGACCACATTGTGACCACGTGAGCAGACCACCCGGGCAAGGTTTGGCTCGGCACCCATGGCTACTCATCGCGGCGGAAAGTTTACATTTTTACGGCAACATGGCATCACAGACGGTGTAGTTTGAACCAAACATTTGCTCCTTGTGAGCAATTATCTTTACACAGAGCTGCCATTAAACTTTGGAAGCAAACATGCATGCCTACAGCCAGTTAACTTTGGCCATAAGAGCTGCAGTAGTCACTTGGCACAGGATATTTAAAAGTTCCTTTAAGATTATTGCCTGCGAGAATATTAGAGAATTACAAAATATCCTCCATACAAAAAGGAAGCCTTTTACGTAGTTATCCCAGCTTTAAAATTTCGTGTCAGTACTCCTTTAATGCAAACTTCAGTTGAATGTGTTATGCATTGAGGAAAACAGAAGGATGGTGACTCGCTAGCTACTTTTTTGCACTAAACTTATGATATCGTGTGTCCAAATTGCGCGATTGGTTGATGCCGACCAAATTCAGCGATTGTTAAAATTGTTTTGTGGGACTGCACAGCTGGCGCTCCCAGTGTTTGAAATAAAACAAGCTATTTTGTGGTGATAACATTACTAACAAATGCCTACAGCGAAATAACGGAAACCAACGTGAATTAAAGGCAGATGCTAGGAACGACTTCATTAGTAGTGGTAATAATGTGCCACCTCTTGAATGGCGCTTGCAATGGCCCGATGACTTTTGAAGTCACGAGAGTTACGACCAAATCACACTCACTGCATTCACATGGGGAACTGACGGTTCAGACGAGCTCAAGTCGCCTCCTTACAGTAATGAAGTCTACAGTGACGTCGCTACGTGGTATAGGGTTATTACGCGCTAAAACACCCTGCTATGCTTTCCTAGGTTTGTCCACAGATTCTTAACTAACGGTTTCTTCACTGCAGCACCAAGTCAGTCTACTGACATCCTGTTTCTGGCTGCTACACCCAAGTACATCACGGGGCTTTTGGAATGTTTTATGTTGGAGTGCTATTTCAGAATGTTTCGAACAGCACAGCAGTAAGGTCTCACTGACACCTGCTGTGAGATTTGATCTGAACATGACGCAGTGCTGGCTCACAAGGCCCTTCCCTAAAATGTACCTGTACACCTTACATCAGGACCAGGCCTAATCATCAACAAAACCTTCAAGTGATGCGAACGACTGCCATGGTCCGCGAAGCTAAGCTTAATACTAAAGCACACGGAACAGAGTTAAGTTAAAGCTTAAACTTTCCTTCAACAGAGCCCTGCGGCGACGGTTACATGCAAGCACACTGCTCCAGAAGTGCACAAACACGGAAAAACAAGCAGCAATCAAATCGGAGCAGAATGAAGTCCTCCTTTGCTCGACACAGAACAGAACGTGCAGCCTGACACACAGGAGATGGAACACTCAAGTGAGGCAGCTAAGCCACAGGCCAAAAACAAAGGGAAGAAAATCTGTCGGCATGGCTTTTCAGTCACAAGTGGGAAGTAAAGATTTGTCTGCCTATCACACAGTTCTTGTATGTATGTTTGTGTTTATTGTCGCAAGGGTATCGAGGACCAAAGAGCACCAAAACTATGTTCACACAGTTCTTGTGCAGAGAATTGCGAGCGAGCTTCTATGTCTTTGAGCCCAACTGCTTGTAAAAGCTTAGCATGAAAGCAGTATAAACTCAATTTAAAAAAACTCAACTGAAAAAAAAAAAAAAAAAAAAAACAGCTGAACAATATTGTGTAAAAAATCACTGATGCAAACCTAATTCTGCTATGTTTCCAATCAATAGACTTTATTAAAATGCATGCTTCAAGTATACAAACTTTTCCCGCAGCCTGGCTGTTTTTTCAGGCCATTCAGCATTTAAAATAAATAATAATAAAAATAAAATAAAACAAGATAAAAATAAAAAAGTAAGGCAACATGACCATTTTTATTCCATTTTCTTCCCCCCCCTTTAGAGTAAATCTCCAGCACATAGGTTAAAAAACAACAGAAATGTCTTCAAGACCAGTGTTCCCCCTTAAACGGCCACCCTACAGTGCGTGACCACCACCCGTCTTGTTATAGGGGCAAGTGCTGCAACTGCAAGACACCTTTGAAGAAGCAAAGGAAAAAGAGCAAAACTTACAAACAGGCAACTCTTCTTAGACCGAGCTCAAAATTTAGGGCATCGACTTTCTTTTGTGATTGTCAGTCTGTCCCTATTCCTTTCTGTCCTTCACAACGGAAGGAAACAGCAAAATCGGTCACGGTTAAAGACTTTGGCTAGCCTAGCATGTGTTAGCACTGACCAAATGAGTGTACGTGCCGACATCCAAAAGAGTGCTGCGAATTGCTCTAGAGCAGAAACGTGGCGTTTGTGCTGGTCAAAAAAAAAAAAAAAAAAAAAAAAAAAATTTCATGCACATTTTTCAAAACAAAAACTACAAATAGGTCAAAGCGCAGTTACACCCAAACGGCAGCAAACTAGAAGAAAGTTGTACACTTCTTAATCGGCATTCTCGGCTGCAGTCAAGGAGAACTTGCAGAAAGCATTCTGCCACCCTTACAGGGCAAGAAGTTCTTGTGGCGTAAACATACTTAGTCTCTGTTCTCTGTTCCTCCTTCTATGCCAGGAACAGAAAAGATTGCTTGCTTTATCCCCTCTGTCCAAAGCCCCCTTGGCTGCAGTTGAGACGCCTTCACAAAAAGGGGGTGAACTAGGGGAAGGGGGGTGGGGGGGATACCTACGTCGACGGGCACGGTGACGAGTGCTTTGCCCGAGTGCTGCGAAGAGACAGAGGTGAAGCTGTGCAAGCTGTGCGAGTCTGCGTCCCTCTCCTTCTTCATCTTCTCCTGAATTACAAGCAGAGGAGGCACAGGACGCCGGGTGAGGGTGCACGGCTATCGTGGCTTCTCTCGCTATCTGGCCACCCTCCTCAAAAGCAAGGGCGGCACACAAGCGCACACCTTTCTAACAAGCAGTTACCGTGTTCATTCGAATGCAAGACTAGTGCAGGCACCGGGACACAATTAACCGGCTCACTACCAGTGCTGAGTGACTGAAGCACGAGATACAAACCGCTTAAAAAAAACGAGAAAAAAAAAAAAAAACAGTGTCTTTCCGAACTAGCTGTGTGGATTCAGCCACCCAGGCACAACACAATAGAATCTGTGAACATTATGCACAGCGATGAGCACCTACATGCCTTCCACACGGCATCAAGTCATGTTTGCTTGGCAAAATGTGAACAGTGTCCACCGTATCGGTGAAAAGAGCCGTGGGCAAGCACTAGCAGCTTTCACAAGGGGTCTGATTCCCTAAATGGGCATGCACATTACAGCGTGTGGAGCCATGCGAAGCTGTGAATGTTTTTTGGGTGGTCCCGCCGCTGTGGTCCAGCCCCCTCACTGCTGCGAACAGGAGGCTTCAAGACGGCTTGTTTGTCGAGGAAAAAAAAAAAAGAGCGACTGCTCAAAAAGTTTAGTATACTGCTGCAATAAAAGAGATCATTACCCCACTGTTATTTTCCATGACACTAACGTTTGAAAAGCAGTATACACACAACTGCCTTTGAACCATTCTGGAATGCCATTTTCACAGCAGCCACCCCAAACAAATTGGGCATATAATGAAAAATGCATTTGTTATAGTGCAAAACAGAAGCGGGAAAGGGTGCCGTTACAAGAGGGGGAAAAAAGACTATCTTGCATTCAAATAAACACAGTAGAACCGAAAATTATAGCTTTAAACTAAACAAGAGCACACAGAAAAAGTGAGAGAAGAAAATTTCAAGAAGGCACAGAGAAAACAAGGTGTACTATTTTTGCCTATACACAATATTGCTGGTGAACATATTTGAACAAGCAACTACAAACTAAGCAGAAGCACTGGCAGCACGAATATACCGTACCTACTTGATTGTGATGCAGACCTCTTTTTCTTTTTTTACAATGACCCTTACAAGAGGCTACAGCTAACAATTACACGAATTGGAATCAAATAACAAGTGACGACCCCTGCCAGCAACGAGATATCGTTTATTAGTGTTGTAGGAAGCATAGACACCAAACTTACAAAAATCCTTTTTTGCTAAAGTGGCTTGCAAGAGGCGATTGTACCAAAAGTTCAGGGACAGTAGTTGGTAGTTTTGGTAGGCTTGCTTTGGTGGAAGCCTGTCTATCATGGTTTCTACTGAAGTGAACAACCCTACATAACCCTACACATCTGCGGTCATTACATGAGCAAATAAGTGACAATATAGGGTGTGCCCTACAATCAAGGGGCATGTCAAGATCAAGTAAGTATGGCACTGAACCTTACAAGAGAAAGTTCAAAGAATAACAGCCTACATGAGCACTGATATTCAGGCTAAAGCTAGGTCTAGAACAAAATATTTGACTAAAATGTTAGAATTCAGGCCCTACAAAGCGGACCGACTCGCAACAAAGGATTTAGGGGGTACACATTAGATGTAAGCGTTTACTTTTGGGAAAAAACAACAACCGTGCATTACAGTTCGGATTACACGAAGCCCAATCCCCCTGCAAAAATCCCAGTTGCATTTAGCTTGTCTAACTCTAAGACCAAAACTGATTGGCAATCCCTGATAAGCTCCCCTTTGGTACAGAGCTGTTGTATCAGTCACTAGAAGTTTCTGACACGATCCACAATTTGCTTTGTCTGGAGATACAGAATCCAAACACGCACGCATAATGGCTATTATTTCTACAATCTGAAATAAACAGCTGTTTTTTTTAAAGCCCTCCTGCAATTTTAACACTTTTGAATGCATATCAGGTGCTAATCAAGATTGAACAGCAAACTGGCTTCGATTACCTTGTGGTGAGCAGTAACAGTAAGCTAGGCACGTGCATTGCGCGAAGAGTAAGCTAGTACCTTGTCTTTGGCACTCTTTGCCTCTAGCTGGCCTTGCGTTATAAAAATCAATCAATCATCACCATCATCAAAGACTAAGCCTCAGTTTGCTGTAAATAATGAAAACCATTACTGTCATGTTGTACATCATTATCGAATTGAACTCCTCTGAGTTTAATGCATGAGCAGCAGTTACACATTCACAAAGCTTAGAAAAAATATCCCTTACACAGCAAAGAGCCCATTTCACCATTAACAAGTCCCTCTGCGGGCTTCTATAAGATAAAAACGTGCCAAGAGAAAGAGGGGAAAAAAATACATAAAGATAGGCAGGCATGCTAAAACTCACTATGATATCCCGGTCCTCTTTTTCCCACTGGGCTGTTTCCCTGAGTGCACTCTGTTCCTGGTAGCAGTTACCAAGCAGCAGCAGCAACAGAAAAAAAAATGAGGAGGAGGAGGAAGAGGAGGCAAAAACCAAAGAGCCCAACATTATGGTGAGGTGCCCTGTGCACAGCTTACACACAACAGAAGCGCATCAATTTGGCAACCTTCACCAGAGATGCAGAAGTAAATCTCGAGGAAAAACAAACAAACGGAACATGGCAGCAGGCTAACATGCGTTTGGCTAAGAAGCGGCAGAACTAGGGAGCCTAAATCACTGCCACAGCACTCAACAAAAAGCTGAACAACAACAACACAAGCAATGCACCAGTGTACAACAAGCTCCTGCTAATGTAGTTTCATCTCGATGTACTAGCCCCATGTTTCGACCAATATGGTTCTGTGCCGAGTTAGTGCGACAGTCCGTGCAAAACTTGGTATGCACTTGTAGTGTTTTATAATTTGCTACTTCACTGCAACTGCTTAGCAGGACGTAATAATGTCACCATGCCAAAAACTAAGTGCACACAGTGCCGTCATGACTTACTTTCTAACACTAATTTGCAGACTGTGCCGAATCTGTTACAGACTACTTGCTCAGGTCAGGGTATTTGACAATAGCGGACGAGACAATCCTGTAACCTGACACGAGTTCTCGAAACACAAAAGCCCTGGCATTCCACAGCACCACTAACAGCAGAACAAAGTAAGTAACCTTGAGGTACTCAGCAGCAAGTAAAGTAGTAAAATCTGCTTCACGAGAGTGTGACAGGTCTAGCAAACCAAGCAAAGCATCAACATGTGATAAGAAACTTCGTAAGCAATGCTGGATACACAAACTTTTGGTGCTTGACTTAAAGCCACATGCGGTTGAAGCTTGAAAGTAGGTCACCAGTGTAGTAGGAACTGGAACTTGGGAGCTTTTGAAGCTGGTTCCATTCTTGCGAGAAAACACCAAGAGTAAGTTTGAGGCTTGCGCCGTCAGGAGTTTTGGGTCCTTTGCATTCAATGGCTGTGTTTCAATTTCCCCTTTAGATGACTTCATTGCCATCTTCGCAAACTGTCTGCCACAAATCCATATTAATTTGAATGAAGCTGGCAACAAAGACTGCTTCGTGTAGACAGCACTGAAGTCCACAACAATGCAGGCTACCTTCCCGTCTAAACTGAGGAACAACGCCAGTGCCACCTTTTTGCATATTAATGCTATAACAAACCAACTTGTTCTTTAAGTTAACTAGTTTGTAATATCTACTAGTTTTGCAGATAATTTTAGTTACTTTTTACATTGCATAATGTTTATAACAATAATGTTGATACCTCTATGAAACTGCGGCTTGTATTTGTTAACATGCCTGCAACGAATTCTTGTCTGCGGTGGCGGCCACTGCGTCGTTCCAATTCTTGTTGCTTCAGATGTCTAATTAGATTGCTCTGTATAAGCTGTCTACCACACTGTCCGCGAATCGGAACACTATCGGCACTGCATCTCCGCTTTCATAATCCTTACAGTCGTGTTAGAGAGGAGGACGCCCCTTTGAACGGGGCACGCAATCTCCTCACCTCCCTCAGGGCAAGCGTCACCTCATCCTCGTGGTCGATGGAGGACACCGAGGCGGCCGTCTTGAGCGAGCTAGCGGACGAGTCCCCTCCCCCTCCTCTGGGCGTGGAGGCCGCGTTGTAGCCGTCGCACACCACCAGCCGTATCGTGTCCCCCGCAGTGCGCAGGATGTTCACGGCCTCCTGGTGCGTGGCTCCCAGCAGGGACAGCCCATTCACCTGCGTTGGGCACGGGGCCAGGCAGGGCCCTGTCTGCCAGTGCTCCTTTCTCCCTAAGAGGAGCGGCCTCTGTCTTAAACTGACCACCCCGAGTGTGCATTTCAGCTGGGGCTTACGGCTTAATTGAGTGTGTATTCCAGCTGAAGCTTACTCCAGCTTAGGGTAAGCTTCTGAGCAAGGTGGAGTAAGTTTCTGCAAGGGAAATTTCGACATCCACCTGAAATGCAGCCATAAGGCTACAAACTAGCTCTAACAACTGAGCTCTGCTGGTTAGCTCAGTTGGTCTATAGAGCAAATGCCCTCGATAAGCGCTAGTCCCAGGTTCAAATCCTGGACCGGGACCAATTCCTCCTCAACTGTGAAGTTTCTGAGGAAGCTGAATAGCTTTCTTTATGTAGCTGTACAGCTCCATTTCAGGTGGATGTTGAATTTTCTCTCACTGGGGCTTAATTTAAGGCACAAAAGCTACAGATCACCTACTGGGTGTGCTGTTGAGGAGTGTTACGAATTTGCTCAGACCACTTGGAATTAGGTAAGGAAACACTGAAGTGAGCTGCAAACACTAACTACTTTACCACGTTAAAGTCTAAAATGCATACACCCCGTTCTGACTTTTTACAGCTGATTCGTGTTCGTTCTTGAACGATCCAAGTGAGTTCAAAAGATCCACGCCCATCGCACCATTCTCCCTGCCGACTCACTGATGTCAGCTACAACTACAAGCTGGCAAATACACAGGGCTAAATTTAGCACATTTCGGACATGTTTAACCTGTACAACCCGTGCATGGACAAACAGCAAGCCAATATTAACCACAAAACAGGAGGAAGTCGAAGTTTGAAGGCTCAGATTGCATGAAATAGCACTGCAAAACAGAGCGACACTTGTGGTAGATGGTGCTGTGGCCGAGAGCGGTGCAAGGTGTTTCCCCTCCTGCCACCCAATTACAGAGAAATTAGGGCTCTAGATGTACACAAAAAAGTCAAAGAACAGATTTCGTTTGTTAAACTGCCCAATACTACCACAAATAAGACTGACTAGCTCATTTCAGCGTTCTTTTAACATGAGCCAAAACCTCGTATGCATAGCACTTTTATTTTTATTTTTTGCACTTCCGTTCCATTAGAGAGACAGCTTCTGTGGTGAAGAACTGAAACATCGACTTTGTGCAAAGTGGTATAACGCCGCATCTACAAGCCACCATACAGGCACATCGTAAGAACCATTGTGCAGCACAACACACAAGCGGCCCACACATACAAAGGCCGCATATGAGCCAGGGGCAATTGCTGAAGACGACAGCCGAGAAGTAAAGAAAGGAGGGCATGAGAAGAGCTTAGCGTGGGAAGCTGACGTGTGGAGCAGGGTGCCAAATGGGGACAAAGGTGCAGAAATTAAAATTATGGGTACATTTAAGCACCCCTTATCCGACTGCTTAATCATCACCACCATCATCCTTTACTTTCTGCGTCTTTTTCTTCTCTCCACTACTATGACCAAGAGCTTTGGCCAACTTCCCTTGTCAGGCCTTCATCATGTAGGGTAGCTTCTACGCCGAACCTTACAATATCCCAAGCAACGTCAAATTCAGTGCATGTCAAGCTGATTGGTACCAGTTGATGACGTTGCAGCCGACATTGTGATATTGGGTCTAACGTCAGGCCAGCACATACTAACGTTCACACTGCTTGCAGCCCGTATTATCACAAGCTTTTATGGATGCTGTAAGAACAAGCTATCAACGACTAAATGAGGAGCTTGGTAGAATTACAACGAGACTGCTCTCGTTCCCACGCAGCGAGTGGGAATTAATGCATGGACAATAAAATAAACGTCATCTTCCTCAAGGTCTATTCCTACCATGTCAGCCTGGCCGTGGCTCCACATACCTCGACAATCCGCATGCCCGGCTTGAGCCTGCCGTCCCTCAGGGCAGCTCCATTGGGGTTGACCTGCATAGCGTGAACGGGTAGGTCATTCACTGCACAGCAACGGGCTACTACCACCCAGCCTCGTTGCAATTAAATCGCATCACTAGTTGGAATTTCCTTTTTTATGTACATTCACTGTAAAAGTGGATGTGAAAATAGCCACTCATAAATCAAGACATGTAGTTCAATGGACACCTGAACACGTACAGCAGCGTCATTAAAATGAAATGCGGTGGCCGCTTTTCTGATGGAGGCGAAAAGCAAAAATGCCCGTGTGTATGAGATTTCAGCGCAGGTTAAAGGAGCCATGAAGAGAAAACACAAGTTTGGTTCATTCGAAAGGTTGCCTCCTTAGAACCATAACGACACCACTTATAGCGCAAACTTCGCTCAAATAAGCTACATAATTAGGAAAAAAGGAAATGACAACGCGACCCACCAGCTAATTTTGCGCAACAGAACCTATGATGTCACTCGAGAATGCTCTGCGATTGGCGGAGGCCGGCAAAAGCAAACGCATGTTAGGCAGGGCTTACAGTTTGCATAGCGAGCTATATGCCCGTGAAACATACTGCACATTCTTTTTATGTCAAAGAACAGTGGAGTAAACGGTTGAAGTTCCGAACGAAACACTCAAGCGTGTGCGCCAATGCGTACGAAACTACCGCCGGCCGAGCTCGACATCTCGCCGTCGCGCAGACGAATTTTCGGGTTCGAGGCTCTTCGGGGCCAACGAACCGTTCCAGCACGCACAGCCGCGACCTTGCTTCGTATCGTAATCCCTTCACAGGAGGTTGGCCGTCATATCGCCAACCAGCAAAGGTAAAAATAGAAACGAGGGGAGTAAGGAACAGCAAGAAGCGACGAGATAGTGCCAGTCGTCGCATAAGTTTCGAATGGTGTTGGCTTGCTGCTGTCGTTACGAGCTCATTTCTAGTTTACAACCACTGAAAACTTCAGTTTGTTCGAGTACATTACAATGAAATTTCGTTGCTGCGTTTTGAAATGCCCATGTAGTACGGGCAAATCGTCGAGGGAGTGCGACATCTCCGCCGGTGAAGAGATCTCCTTTCATGTGCTGCCAAACGACGAACCGCGGCGAAGCAAGTGGCTACGTTTTGTGAACTTTGCAAACGGAGGAGAAAGGGAGCTAAAGGAAGTACGAGTGCGCTCGCTTCATTTCTGACGAAGTGATTACGGCAGGGACCCTTACGTTAGCTCACTCCTGGGACATGCTGGCGCTCGTTGCCGACTTCATCAAATCACCGTCAAAGTGCTCTGACCTTGGGGGAACAAAATGCCGTACACACCGCGCATTGACGCTCGTATCTTTCTGGTCGGAGCAGAGAGCTCGCGCGAATGGCTTTCCATACACGACACCGGCCAACTGGCATAAGCGATACTGCTACTGAAATTGAACTATTATTAACCGTAATAAAAATACGGCACATACGTACCAGTCTGTATTCGTCCGTCGCGACGGGGCTGACGAGGCAGTGGTGCCGACGGCAGGGCGTTCGTCTGTTGTGGCTATCGCGGAATGGTCGCTTTCCCGTCCACCGCGTATCCCACAACTCCTGCCGCTCGTGCACTTAGAAGCATTGAGCGTTCAAGTGGTGTGAGGTTGTTAAATGCAAGCCCTAGCTCCTCGGCGAGAGTTTTGTTCTCCGGATCAGGCGATTCCATGACTAGGGCTGCGGGTGCACTAGGTTTTACTAGTATTTTTAAAATGGCCGCCGTCTCGGTTTCGGCACGAGTTTCGGTTCCTGTCTGACTCCCGCGTGTGGGTGCTATATGGAGTCGACATACTAAGTATCTGTTTCATGGACCGGCTCGTATGACGCCATTGTTCACGTCACCAAATGTGCAATTTTAGCGGGAGATTTAAAATTTTGGCTCAAATTGCCTTATTTCTCAGTGAATAAAGCATCATTTGCTTCCGGGAAAGCGCTTGGGGTACTATGAAACACCTAATCTTTCGAATAAAACAAACTTTTGTTTTCTCTTCATGGCTCCTTTAAGGATCCCCAGGTGGTCAACATTAACCCAGAAACCTCCACTACAGCATGCCTCATTGCCTGCATTGCGTCGGCGCTTAAACCATACAATCAACCAATCAAAAAGAAATGCAGTGATAATATTCTGCTCTTTCATTTCATGCCTTTCCCTGCCCAGTTTCAATAAAGAAACTGCCGTACTTTTACGGTTACATGTGCCCACATAAGCTCCACACAGGGTGAAAGAACCTCATTCCCAATATTTTAGTTAAGGTTGTAATGCACAATGAGCCAACTGCACATGATAAACGTCCTCGTTCTGACACGCCTACTATTCTGATGAACTAAGTTCCTAGGTGGGTACCGGCTGAGCTTCGCAGCGATTACCTGTCCTTTTTCAAAGGCTGTATTAGACAACTGCTTTTCCAAATACAGTTTCTAAGCCTTTGTTTAGATACTACATTTCTGGTTAGGTGGTGTTACGAATCGGCCAGCGCCGCAGTACTTCCTCGCATCACTCCTCGGCTGTGCGACGAAGCCACTCGTGCGCCTTCGAAAACAGGCGCAATCATGTCGGTGACAAGTGGCGACAAGCCGCGTCAGACGCTTCGCTTTGGGCGCATTTCAAAACTTCGGTGGCTACCGGCGAGGCTCGTCTCCACGCTCTTCAAGGACAGAGAGGCCCCGTCGATCGCAGCGAAGTCCTCCTCTCTCCCCTCTCCCGGACTCAACGCGCGCCGAGGCTATGAACGGCTTACGAACTCTGGAAAGAGCGTTATGTGTGTCGGTGACGTTCGTGGTGTGTTCCAGCTTGTTGGCGTTTGACCGTTATCGCTTTTGGGTATAAATAGAGCTGCCCAAGCGTTGTAAACCATTCCTGTTAGAGCAGCGAATCGATGTTGTCGCTCTGCTCGAGTCCTGTATTGTAACCTCGCCCGTCGGGGCATTGTTCTTTGGCTTCGGCTCACCTCTCGCTATGAAGTAAACAGTTACGTTAGCCTACGGCTTCTGGACTTCTTCACGGCTGCAACAGCGGCTGGCCGCTCGCATCATACACGCTACCACTCGTATGTTGGAGGCCACGGAGCTTGGATCGGGTGCCCTTGCTCGGTCGCAACAACTGGTTGGCAGCGGTCGGATGGCAACTTCGTAACACCTGAAGCCAGCGATGCGAGACCCAACACCACGGACGTCAAGGCGGCTTCGGACTTCGCAGAATTCACGGCGGTCAATGGTGAGTGCGGGAATTGTCTTCACTGAGTTTTACCAGGCTTCTGAGGATAGCTGGTACGGCATGTGTTTTTGTCGTGTGGGTTTTTCGCGCAAAACATTTTTGGAGCAGTGGGAAAGCAGTACTCTAGACCGGCCATGAATTTGAAAGCGTTCAAAAAAACCGCAGCTGTTGGAGCTTGCAAAAGAGTTGCGCTTGTATGTTACGGACGCGCTGAGAAAGCCAGAGCTGATACAGGCTATACTCGCTGTCGGGGCTGACGATGAGGAGCTGTCGGAATGCATTGAGCTGGTCAATGGCGGGGAGACCGCGAAACGTCAGGCCGCCGAGGCGGAGGCTGAGCGCCAGCGTAAGGAACGCGAGGAAAGAAAGCGAGTAGAGGAGCTCGAGTGGCAGAAACAAGAGCAGGAACGCAAGCTCAAGCACGAGGAAAAGATGCGATGGTACGCCCTCGATATCGAGCGAATCCGAAGGGAAAGAAAGAAGCTCGAAAAAGAGAGACTCCAACGGGAGAACAAGCACCTAGAGCATGAAATTCAACTCGAGCAGAAAGAACTGAAGCCCGAGTTAGAATTGTTGCTCGAGAAAGACCTCGTTGTCGAGGAAAGCACCGTGCCAGCGCTGCCAGTAGCAGACGCTCGGGAGCGCGAGTCGGAGGTGACGGTTGCGGCCCAGCAGCGCGTCAAGGTTGCTGAGAGAGATAACAACGCCGCATTAGCTCAGACTGTCAGCAGAGGCGGCAGAGGGCAGTGCATGTCCACTGAGTGCGATAATGTGTCGGCGTTTGTTTTGGAGATCTCGGCGGAGGGTTCGGACGGTTCAAATTCGCGGGAGGCCTTGGGAATGGCTACCGACTTGAACGTGAACACTTCGCAAGATAGCGACGTTTCGCAGGAATGCGTAAACGATGAGGCTACCGAAAGGCAACACGAGTCCGCCGAAACGGAGGTTGTTCCTTCGGACAGTAGCAGGGAAATGAGCGATGTGGTGGCAAAGCCTGCATTCGAAGCAGCGAGCGGTTTGCACAGTTCAGTTGGGAATCATGACGATCTCGCCACTGAGCAAGCCGATTCCGTCCTGCCACCAGCTCAGGTAGCTGACCTCGAGCAACGGCCAGCCGAGCTCGTAGAGATTCAGGTGTCGCAGGCGGCTGAGCCGTCTTTTGAGAGTCAGACAGGGCAGCTTAGTTGTAGTGTAGTTCTGGCAGTGATGAATGAGAACGGGAACACGCTTCGGTCTTCGCGTGCTGAGGCTGCCGCCGAAACAGCGAGGCACGACGAGGTAGTGACTGTTGGATGCTACGAGGCGTCTAATGAGTACATCGTGCCCTTGTCACTCCCAGCTGATACTCCCGACGATAAGCCAACATCGGCTGAGCTAGTTGAGGCTCGGGTGTCGCCTGTGGCTGAGCCGAAGTCGGGAACCGACCAGCCTAGAGGAGAGAACTTAAACGCGTTCCGGCGTTTGCTTGCCGAACGCGTTCATGAAAAGGCGAGCAGGAAGGATAGAGGGAAAACTTCCGCGCGTACTTGTGGCGCGTGTTTCAATTCGGGCACACCGAGGGGCAAAGCCATGAGCTCGTATCGTGCCAAGTGAACGCCGCCTCCTAGGAGGAGTGCGCGCCTAACGTATGAATGGTGGAAAATATCGCTCGCTCCTCCGCGCGCTCGGCCTTTGTCGAACAAGACGACCGGTGTCCTTTCACGCGGTCGCAGCAGCGTTCAGAGAACGGGTGCACCTAAAGTGCGGTACAAAAAGGGGAAACTGAATGGCAATGCTGATGGCTTAAGTCGGAGTCCTTAAGGCAAGAAATGGCCTGTAGACACCTGACTTTCTCAATTTCATTGTTTTTCCTGGAGCAGGTTTCGCCCTTTGCGATTGCATTTTTTTTGTGTGTGTCTGACATTTCCAATCGCGCGAAATGTCACCTTTCAGGTTTGTCACTTGTCTAAAGTACTGCTGGGCAAAAATATAACTACAGTAGTTAGTTATTAGCGTATTTTATCGCAACTAAAAGCCTGGTACAGCTTCAGTGTGGATTTGTCTTCGCACCTGCCGGCGATGCGGTTGTGTCTTCCTGTGTTGTTATGTTGCTTGCCTGATCAAGCCAGAGATGTTCTTGGGGAGCCACTACTCGTCCCGTGACCGGCCCGGTGAAGCTCCAGCACAGTGTCATACAGCCCAGGCCTGGAGTCGAGCGTCTGCCGAGCACTTCACTTCGACAGCATCCCTCCGGACAACGGTTGAAGACCCTTATCCATCGGGATCTCGGACCCCCGGCGGAGAAGCTGTTACGAATCGGCCAGTGCCGCAGTACTTCCCCGCATCACTCCTCGGCTGTGCGGCGAAGCCACTCGTGCGCCTTCGAAAACAGGCGCAATCATGTCGGTGACAAGTGGCGACAAGCCGCGTCAGACGCTTCGCTTTGGGCACATTTCAAAACTTCAGCGGCCACCGGCGAGGCTCGTCTCCACGCTCTTCAAGGACACAGAGGCCCCGTCGATCGCAGCGAAGTCCTCCTCTCTCCCCTCTCCCGGACTCAACGCGCGCCGAGGCTATGAACGGCTTACGAACTCTGGAAAGAGCGTTATGTGTGTCGGTGACGTTCGTGGCGTGATCCAGCTTGTTGGCGTTTGACCGTTATCGCTTTTGGGTATAAATAGAGCTGCCCAAGCGTTGTAAACCATTCCTGTTAGAGCAGCGAATCGATGTTGTCGCTCTGCTCGAGTCCTGTATTGTAACCTCGCCCGTCGGGGCATTGTTCTTTGGCTTCGGCTCACCTCTCGCTATGAAGTAAACAGTTACGTTAGCCTACGGCTTCTGGACTTCTTCACGGCTGCAACAGCGGCTGGCCGCTCGCATCATACACGCTACCACTCGCATGTCGGAGGCCATGGAGCTCGGATCGGGTGCCCCCGCCCGGTCGCAACAGCGGAAAGGAAGAAAACCCAATGCCACAACCAATGCTGCCTCTGGTCTTGAATTTTTGGTTTTGTTACGAAAACGTAACTCCCATACAAGCTTGAAGCAACCTAATTTCGAATTTCTTTCCTCATATATCACAGTAATTCACAATACCACATTCAAAAAGAAAAAAAAACATGAAACAGGAAGCTAAGCTATTACAGTCTAGCTGATCAAGCCACCAATGTTATGTCACACCCCTTCAGAAGCTGGACTTTAAAGAGACACTGAAGTGATTTGCAAACAATGAGGGATTACTTGCGCAAATTGTAGTCCAGAGTCCATAGGCCATGCTTCGACCACTCTGAGTGCATTTATGCGAATTTATTTAGTAGAAAAACCAATTCAAAAATGCTGTTCTCTCTGCATTCTCGCCCATATTCTGTGCCGTTTTCGTTTGATGTCAGGAGGAAATGACTTGGCTTGACTGCGCTACTGCACAGCTCGCCGACCTTCCGACAGAGTTAGTTGGCCCAGCGTTTAGTCCACCGGCCACCAACGGGTCGTCACAATTCGTTCGCTCAGTTGAAACTAAGCCACGCAATGTTTGTGAATAAAAGAATGTGCCTTTCTTTAGTTTGTTAGTTTGTACACTGTATCAAGCTCCAAGTCCAGGTCGCTCCACACAAGCGCTGCACAAGCGCACCTGCGACGCTTCGCTGACTGGTACGCTAGTAGGAAAATCTGAGGCCATCTGAAGGCGGGAGAAGTCAGCGAAGTCAATATGGGTACTAAGGAAATAAAATCAACTGAAACTTTTACCGTACAGCGCAAAACTAGAGAACCGGAAGCACCTTTTTGTGCTGGGTGAACAATCACAGCGGTGAGTAGCACGACCACATCTGCGAACGCTTTTCCATCTAAGAAATGCAATTGCTAGACATGAGATATTGTGGAAATTTGGGGGACAGTTACTGCACGAGCGCTGTACAACAGATAGTCATCTAAGCTGCTTGAAATGCTAAAACTAAATAAAAGTGTAAACTGGTTATACATCCACCTCCGGCAGCGCTCGCTCGTGGCCGAGTGCTCTGAAGCGCTAGGTATGTTATTTTGGTAATCGCAAAATCGAATTTGTAAGTTGATTTCTTCGTTTTCGGCCGACGTTTTCTATGCTGAATTCACCATTTTTGGGCCGTGACGTTCACTGCTCCACGAACGAGTTCGCAGAACGCGCGCTGACTGACACTGACGCGCTAGCGAGTTCTTGTTGGCGTGCTGTTGCCATAAGCACTGACTGCTTGCGGGCAGTGGACACAGGCCAGAATCAGCAGACCCTTGGCCTGGTGCGAACACGCTTTTTACGATACAGGCATGAGTGAGACAAGCTCCAAACATGGGGGAAAAGCGCATGGCATTTGAGCGTCTGCAATGACGCGGAGGGCGTTCATCCACTGCGTAGGCCTCGGCTAGTGATTGCTACGATTCCAAGCCATCCTGGTAAGCTTCTTTGAGGCATTTTGCAGCTGACAACATGACAGAAGCGCGGTATGATGATTATTGAGATGGCGTGAATGCCTATCCAACAATAACGTCGGATGTCAAGCATGTTGTTTTGCAGAACCAAAACCGAAACTTGTTTGAACGCTAATCTTGGACATCGTCCAATCATGTTGCACCCCCTCCCGACGTCACAGCCTTTAGTTGGTGCGGCCGCCGCAGACCGCGCATGGTAGTTTTAGATGCGACGCTCAGAGCATCTCTTGTCGGCAGCCCTGTCCTTCCTGCGTGCGTCCGTTGTTGTGCGCGTGCGTCCGTTGTTGTCCGCAGCCACTCTCCCGCTCTCCTCTCCGATAGCGAACACTCTCTCGCGAGGGGCATTGGATTGGATTCGATTAGATTCGATTGGCGTAGCTTGGCTTGGCTTGACTTGGATTAAAGTGGATTGTGTTGCGTCATAGCCGCGGCAGACGCACTGGCGCCGGCGTGTGCCCAGGTGAGAGCGTGTGCGGCCCAGCGCGCTCTCACTCCGCCGGTGGGCGGCGCTGCGCGTGTGCAGTACTCTCTCTCTCCGCAGTCTCCTCTCCTTCGGGCGCGCTGCGCATATAACCGGTGTGCCGCTCTCCGGCGGCCTTTCGGTCGACGGTTGCTCTCCGCTTGCGCTTGGACCCCCCTCAGCGTCGCATCACACCAGGGTTTTCGATAGGGGAGGTGGGCGTAATTTTTTCTTCTTCCGGGCTTTATAAAATAATTACCGACTTATCAACTGATTAAACGATGAAAAGTGTGCTAATTTGGGCCAGTCTGCGCAGTGCAAGCAAAAACGGGAGCTTGACAAATTCACTTCAGTGTCCCTTTAAGGGGCCATTAAGACAACTTTGTTCAATATAAAAAAACTACCCTAGGCAAAAGCGGCGTGAAAGGCGGCGGTTTCGGTCGGCTGCCGATCGGCTGAGCGGCTGCTCCCGTTGCGGCTGCCGCGGCTACGTGAGCAGTTGCCAGTGTGCTAACTGCCTGTTGGCACTCAAGTGACACGATCAAACGTAACTAGAGGCCCCACTACAATCGCCCAGTCATGTTTCTTGGTGGTGGCTTTTAGGTAGGTCGGCGGCAAGGTTCCGTGATGTCATAGAGAAATCACCAGAAGGTGCTGGGGAGTCGCCACTCCTTAATAGGATACTTTCATTATCTGGATTATTAGTCTGAAGTTTGCGATGAAAGTGGTATCATTGTGATCCAGACAGTCTTTTTAAAAAATGCAACGTGTGCTTTGTCTTTAAAGGGAAGGTGAAGCGGTTTTAGAATTAAAAGAAAAGTTGACTAGCAGCAAGTACACATTGAATAGTTCATGTGTACGAAATATTTTCGCAATACATGCAATAGAAGCAGCGCACTGAGCAAACAAAAGTGGCCCGATGCCCCGCCCCCATCTCGCCGCGCGATGCCGGAAGACCGAAGAGCGCGGGCGAAAACCGGCTGAAAAACGTCATACCTGGACTTCCGCCCGGATCGGCCGCCTCGGCCATGCTCTTTTCGCCGTGTTTCCTTGTGAATGATACTTGTTGTTGTGGTTGATAGCACTCATTTGTACAATTTTCGTGTTCAAAAAGTATGCACGAACGCCAAACGAGGCATACGTTATCATGCCGTATTCCTAAGCAGAATAATTCCACGCCGGGATGCTTGATAACATACGGAAGCGACAGCCTAGGTGGCTGTGCTTGATGACAGAGAATATACTACACTAAGTTAAATACTTTGTAAACCGCTCCAATGCGTTTTTTTTTTTGATGCGACGGTCGTGAATGTTCACATTAGATTCTAGATTTAGGAAGGATGGGGAATACTGCTGTACTTTGGCCGGCTATGTTTCGTTCCATTCCAGAAACCAAGTCACATTTGTTCAGGAAATACTTGTTTCGTTAAACGCGACGGTTTTCTTTCCCTATGGGCCCAGGACAGTGTTCAAAAAAACAATTTTTTGGTGAAACTAAAACAAGGGGCCAATCCTGATAGAAGTTCTCTCCCGACTAAGAGGAAACAGTATTCCTACAAATTAAAAGAACCAAGACAACCAGATTACTTATTTTGCAAGTATACATGTCACGATAAGGTGATGTTTGTCTGGAATTAAAACAAAAAAGCATTACTCCGAACCACCACCGTGCCATAATTTGTGTTGACTGCGGGGGCCTAATTTTTTGCCCAAGATTCCGTGTGGCTGCATATTATAACCTGGCAAGCACTTGTTGTCACTGAACCTCAAGTGTGCTCCAGTGATAGTCGGTGATATATATAATGATGATACTAAAAAAAATTAGGAGCGAAGAGTAAATATACGGCCTTTGTCCGACTAGCGCGGTAAATGCTTAAATCTAGAAATGCTGAAACAGGCCAACGATTCATTATCACAAACGTTTGGTGATTGTTACCTAAAGTAACGTAACTACAACGTAACTGCCTTGTCCGACTGGTCTGTTAATTATAACGAGGTGGCCGTAATATTGTAGCAGAATGCGCAACGCACAAGCAAAAATCAAGCCCTACTACAGCCAATAATGCTGAGCAGGCCCTAGTATGCTGCAGTGTTTTCAGAATAAATGCATGTGAAGCAGTAAGACGCCACTCATCGAAGTGCAGCTAGCATCGCGGAGGCGCCGTAGCGCCGCTGCCGAAATTGCGCGCGCGTGTGGGTCTGTGTACGGGGATGAGTAACGGGGCTGGGGTGGGCGACAACGAACAAAGGAAATGCGGAAGCAGAGTCTGCTTGTTGGTTTATGCGTGTACCGGCAAGATGTGTCTCGCATATACGTTTACAGCGCATGAACGCTATTTTTTCGCGCACTGCACGTACAGTCGCGCTCACTATGACCTACACCGCTCATTGGTATTCAGACGATTATATCGACAAAACAATGACTATGGGCACATACGTTAGGATAAGGCCTGATTCATTAGGACGTTATGCTCCTAATGTGTGCTTGGTCTTTACCCCGGGTGCCAGACAAAGATTCTACAAAGCGGTGAATACTAATGAGCGGCGTAGGTCATAGTGAGCGCGACTGTACGTGCTTTTCGCTGGTAGATTGTTTATAAAACGCCCATTAATCTTGGGCATAAATGGTTTTGTGTATAATAAGAAACAGTTAAGGCAGTACCTAATATTAACATAAGGTATAAAATCCCCCTATGCTGGTTGCCCAATCCAAAAATATTTTGATGGAACCCACTAGTCGACGTCACAGTCACTGCTTTGGGGTTCTCTGTCGTGTAAAGCAAATTTAAGCTCCAAGACAATTGAACCAACAGCACGGGAAATTATAAAAGAAACTTCCAGTCATGTGCGAAAATTAAACTGCAAGCTAAATTGCCGCAAAGACAACCGCGCGATCGTTCGCAATGCTTCCGACAACCCGCGCGGCCGAAGGGTGTCCTCCTTTGACGTCATGACGGGCGCAACCAATCAGGGGCGTCAAAAGACGAAAAGCGCGCGTCTTTCAAACGGGGCCGCGCTTTTTGCAAGATAAATGCCACTTGGTCTCATGTACGATAAATTTCAATGTGATATTCGGAATCAGCGCGCAAGAAACTATATAACTGTTAATCTAACTCAAATTTTTTGGAAAGCGCTTCAGCTTCCCTTTAAGTGGGAGGAGCACGGGGTAAGAGGTAGTGACCTTGGAGATGAAGATGCTCTCGTCAGTGGTGTCACCAGGGTTCCCCGAGTGGCCCTGGACGCCGCCCTTGATGTTCATACCCAGCTTCTCCCCAGCGTCCCGCTGAATGACCAGCTCCTGCACAACAGGCAAGGGCGCCCTCTTCAGCCACAGCCGGCTTTCCAGGAACCGCCGGCCATGCAACGGGCATCGGGCAGAACCAGAGGCATGCTGGGAAGCGCCCAGGCAGAGAGGGGCTCTTGCGCTCAATCAACGGGGCGAGGAACTCGCAAACTTGTACACACACACGCGCGCACACACATTCGTTCGACCGTGACAGTTTTCGCCAAGCTCAAAACATCTGTCCACACTGAAACGCACAACCAAACAGGGAACGGGGGTTCAAGTTAGTCACCCACGTCTACCTTTTAGTGCACGTCCACACACAGACACTGTTTTTTTTTTCAGAGAGAGCCAAACAAGTGAAAAACTTGTCCAACATTTAAGCACGTGTGATGGTTCACAGTACAGATCAACAAAGTTTTGACACACAAAGAACTTAAGACAGCACATGCCCTCTCTACATAGAAAGACCACTGGGAGAAGTCTAGAAACGATCATGAGATAATGCGAGTTGAAAAGTGCCACCCTAGAATGACCAGTTCTGATGAGTCTGCTTAAGGTAGGAAATCTTAATTGTGGAAAAAAATATTCCTTTGGTACGAAAAAGGACAAATAAATGCAAAACATAGCTGTTTTGTTCCTTTTCCTGCACTTACAAACAGATTAAAACAGACACACTGATTTTGTAGCAACACAGACAAAATACGTCTGGGACAAAATCTGGACTTTCTATATAAACCATCACCTGTAGTGACACTTTGCCTCACGTCCTAGCTTTGAAAATTACCATTTTCTACAAAAAACTAGGGTGTTTGTTATTGTATAATCTTAATTAACCAGTCAAGACAGACTAGCAATTAAAAAGAAATGTTATCAGGCTCAACCTAGTTTCATTGGCACGTAAAGCTAAGATATCATTAATGGCAACAAAATACAATGTAAAATGGAGAAAGGTGGACTTGTGAAAGTATCAGGTCCCACAACATACAAGGCTGCCCAAAGTAAAGATATCTTAGAAAAACTGGTTGCAACTAACCAGCTAACCAGGCAGCCCCACTGAGTGCATCAAAGTTAAATCTGCCATGGTCAAATTTTATCTGGATATACTGTCACTAGTGATAATGCACTTCGAACTGGGCCAGGCTTATTGAGTGACTATTCTGGTTCATGACACATGCTGTTACTAAACCAAACCACGGTGCAAGTTGAAAATCGTACAGGAAAAAAACAACATAAAACAAAAACAGTCTAGAATGATATGCAATTTCATTCAGAGGAAGGTGACAGCAAAGCATCCCATCATCCCTTTAAATCAAACCCCTCTTTCACGAGGCTATTAAATCCCCCCTTGTGCTTTGAATAAGCCATATGAAAATTTCTTGGCCTATTTTTATTCTAGTGAACCTTTGAACACACGAGACTGAGTGCGCAGATTAAACACCATAAACAAAGCAAACGAAAAAGGGTTCAAATGATGTCTCCACTTTGATGGATCAGGAGACCACACACAGCACACATGATTATTAGAACAGCAAGATGCAAATGTAAGCAAGTTAAAAATAGGTCATCAATCGCATCGGGGGCGCACAAACGGGTTGCAAGCAGATCGTGCTTTCTGGAAGAAGCAGCAGCACGCGATACGCGTTCAGTACTCACAGTTACGGCTAGTGGCTCAGCCTTTTAAGAGCACCGGCAGCAAAGGAAAAGAAAATTCGGGACAAGGGCCATTACTCAACGTCTTGTGGCACGGCGATCTCCAGAGCAAATTGTCAACGCTGCACAATCATCAGAACACGACGGAACAAGATTTGCACTTGCTGACCAGCATACCTTGGCTCGTGTACTACAGCGTTGCTCAGCTCGAAGTATTTCATCATTTCACACAGAGTTCTAACAGTTTTCACAAAAACGAAGTTTTTTTAAATGTGGCAGCATTGGTCGCCATGATGCTGTTAGTGCTGTTCTTATGCAGCACAGAATGGGAAAACAAGTAGTATTCATGGACGTGTGCATGTGTAACTCCACAAGTATTATCTGACCTCGGCCCTGACAGAGGCTTAAAACTCGTCTCTGCTTCAATTTACAGCCCACACTAAATATGCTACTGTGATCAAAGTTCTACACACTGAAAAGTGGTAAGCTATGTGGTTCTATATGTGTGGGTAAAGACATCAAGGGTATGATGAAAGGAAAAAAAAAAAAAAAAAAAGCAGAATTTTTTAGAATTGCCTGCTATGCGTGAATTTTTGCACCGCTTCTCTTCATTTAGAGTTTTTTTTCTAAGAGAGACTTGTTGGGCTACCTTGTGTTCTTTCTAGGGTCACTTTTTTTCAGTGTTTGTATTTTTGTTTTTTTTTTTATTTTTAGTACTTGCGCTACTATAACATGCTCTAATTTCAACAATTATGCCTTTTGGTGCAGATACAAGGCATTACACGGCCCGCCTTTTTACAAATTTTGACTTTTAAGCCAGCCAGGACTTACCACGTTTTCTGGTCTGCAAAGTGACACCTTTTTCAGAAATTTCCGAATTAATCAACAGCATAAACTGTGCAATCACGGGGGAAAGGATATGGCCACAATTTTACCTAGTTTCTCCACTTCACAAGGATCCATAGTGTCGCACTCATACAGTGCTAGGAACTAACAGTTGCAAACCTCAAAAAAAGGTCAGCAATTCAGCACCCTATCTGATTGCCTTTTCCCCACTTTAAAGTAACTTGTCAACAGCACATCATTAAGAACAATACGTAACCAAACTGCAGAAGCGTGAGCTTTTACAGCCTTGCCTAACAGTTTTTGAGTTTACGAAATTGTTTTCAATTAAAGAGCAATTAACATGAATGTTTACCTTTTTATGTGTGCAGTAGATTTGTTTTCTTGTTGAAATACCACCTAATAATTTAGTGACTGGCACCTAGCCCACCAAGCTGATATTTCGTATGCATGCATAAGAGAATCGCATAGTACACAGCCATATTCAATGACAGCTGCGAGCTGGGTAGTTGAAGTAATTAAAAATCAACACCAAACGAACTGTTATGCTGAATTTACGAATGTCCGCCGCTTGAAAACCATAAAAAGGCATTAAACCAAAAAAACTTGCTAGCGTGAATCCTGGTAAAATATCTTTTATTTTTCAGTTCATGCCTTACGACAAACGTCAATGATCCAACAGAAAGAAAGCGAAAGTAACTTGCTTACAGGAGAGTGATGGCGATAAAATTCTAGGAAGCAAGAAACACAGCGCTTCCAGCAGGCAATGTGATTCAGCGGCGAAAATTGCAGTCGTACAAAAGGTAACCACTTTCAGCAACAAGTCCAGAGTACACCACAGACAAAACGATGATCATCTGTACACCTAGGTAATAAGACAACCACAAATTTATGCCCTCAAGAGAGTTGGCAAACAGCATTTTATCAACGTCGATTAAAAGTGGGGGGCAGTTTGCATTGAATGTTGAAGCTTTCGCTTGACTAAGACAGAGTGCTACTGAGTGTATAAAGTACTCAACGATATTGAGAAGCTAAACCTAAGTAGTGCTCTTACATGACAACAATGCCCGATTTCATCGATTTGTCAATTCGTAAACATGTGAATCCACAATAGCTATAGCTCGTAAAAACAGCAAGAATAGACAGCAACAAGCTGCGTATGGTTGTTACAGCAATTCCACGAAAAAACAAAATTTTGAGGGCGCTATTTGCCTAAGCACTGTTCTATTAACGAAAAAACTTGGCAACAAGAAAGTTAACAGAGAAGTACTGCTTATGTTTCATACGTTTACAATACAACGTACAAATAGGGGCAAACAAATGAAACGCCTACGAGTCGAGGCGATTCCAGGAACCTGCAGTCTGTCGTAGAACGATTATAAAATATGAGCCAGGAAGGCAGCTTCCGACCGGCCAATAAATACAATACTGGCCGCTGGCTGTCATCAGCGTGTTACAATACTGGTGTTTTTGAGAATGTTAGCAAATAACACTTGGCTGAATTCCATACAAGACTGGCTGGCTCCCTAAACGCAACGTCTGCCGCCTCTTTCCTTCAGCCAGGAAGGCGAGGGGAGACAGCATGCCACCATTGCAGATGAAATGACAGGTGAAGTAGTCAATGTGGGCACATGCTGAATGACGATTAACAATGGCTGAATTGCTCTGGAACATAGCGAATGCATATTTCATGGTTCCGTATAACCGTTCTTACATGGCAGGCCTCACTTGCATCCGGTTTATTCGACGTGTGCTGCCAAGCTAAGTAACCAGCAGCTTTTTGCTTCCGTCGTCCCGTTATTCAAAAGACCACATCTGCGCACTCGCGCGAATACAAAGCTTCCCAAAGAAGGTCCACTCTTTCGCAACACGCGTTGCAACAAACGCAGTGCACCATCAATCACAGCTGGTGCCCAGTGAAACAAGCAAGCTGCGTGCGGCAGCTCTTCCCGGCCGGTGTGTTTGCATGAAAGAGGGTAAGGCAGGGCAAGAGCAGCAAAACACGCACAGTAGGCAAGGCAAACAACAATGACACCGTCGGCGAAGGTGCAGCGGTGGGAGTGAGCGTGTCGGCCCGTCGTCAACAGTGGTGGTGGCCCAGCCGGCGGCAGTCGAGGAGGACGGCACCGTTTCCTGCCCCACTGCCATCAAATGAGCACCAGAGAGTCGTCGGCAAGGCCTACCTGCCAGCCGGACGGGAGGGGGTCGTGTCGGACAGTGAGCACCACTTGGTACGAGGGGTCCAGCAGGGCCATCACCGCATCCTGGTGGGTGCTCTGGGTCACATCCACGCCGTTCACCTGGGGAAGGACCAGGGTGTTACCAAGGTGGGATGGACCTACGATGTTTCCGGGTAGCTAGATCCGTTCCAAATGCCTGAGCGAAAGCTGGCACCATAAACTGGGATTGTTCGACCGTACACGGACCTTCTTTTTCACTGCCAGCAGAATCTACATGTTTTACCGCTGAAAGGCCTCCACACAGTGTTCCGCACATTGCAAGAGTGCAGCTTTTTTGTGGAGTTGCCCAGTACTAATGGCAAGCTCAGGCAAAGTACGGTACCAAAAACAAAACAACAACACTTAGGCTCCCAGCACCGGGATAACAGGGATGATGGTTTTATTGACACATGAATTACAGGTGTCCAAAAGTTTGCAGCCGTTATCTGCCTGTGACCCAAGAGTAGAACAGGCTAAACAACCCCCTGTGCCCTCCCCTACTCTTGCAGATGGGCAAAAGTGCTATTTTTTTTTTTTCTACACCAGTTATGCCATACTGCGTTCTATGCTAACTTAAAAAGAGGAGTCGGGGTTATGAGAGGGAGTCCTCAAACTGGAAGAAGAAAAAAAAAAACTGAAGAAATACCTGTGGAACTCATCTCCACAACCGTGTCCTGAACAACGAAAAAACTGTTCTCTGGTCAGTGGTCAGCTTGACAAGACATTTTGCTTGCCATTTCGATTGAGGGCCTGCCATTTCGATTGAGGGAAGAGCACACCAGCTGATGGTGATGGCTGGCACCCGAAGGCCCGCTGTTCTTTCTTCCCAAGGGAAGGCAGCAGCATATTGCCACAGAATAATATTTTTCAAAACTAGGTTTCCGACACTCGTAAAGGCGCAACAAATTTCGTAGGAAGTGAAGAGAACTTGAACGCTGAAGTGCTCCCTTCAAAAGAACAGTTGTAAACCCCGAGAGAGAAAATTACAGCATAAGATGACTGTAGGACGAGCAGGCCCAACCTGCCCTCTGAAGGGTGCTTTGACAGGTGTCACACCTCAAGTGAATTCCACCGAAGAGTCGCTCAAGCAGAAAATTTTTTGTGAATAAACACTCGTAACCACGTGGCGCTCCTTTTCCTTAGTGGGGCACCAGAAGGATGTTGAACAGAGAGCAGTAGCAAGATGGGAAACAGCTTCCTGACAAGATAGAGTTACAGCAGGGCAGAGAACCCATCCTGGTATGGTACTCGGTAGCCAACCGGTGCCACCGGTAGCCAACCTCCGTGCAGAAGGGGCAAAACCAGTTGTGCGCATGCACAGGTGCACCAACCAAGTACTGTGCACTGTACTGGTCCTCTGCCCTGCTACACCTCTCTAGTGACACCAAGGACCAGCTTTTATCTACAGTCCAAAATTTCAAAATGCTTCACCTTTACAGCTGGCCGGCTTTAGTCTTATTCTGTAGGCTTGTGCGAATAGTGATATTTTAGTTCGAAGCGAATTCGAAGCGAATAGTCCTAGTGGTCGAATACTTTCGAAGCGAATTCGAATAGCTGTCAGGTGTCACTGAGACATTCCGGTAAAAACGTTCTACAGTAAAATCTCGATGATACGAATATCGCGGGACCGCGAAAAATATTCGTATCATCCAAAATTCGTATGAACCAACACAGACCAAGAAATTGAGCACTTAACAAAGTTTTCGTTTAATTCTTTTCTTACTTTCGCATGGAGAAATCCGTGACGTTTTTCTGCTTGTTCTTAACCTCCGTGTCGCCGAGCGGTAATTTCTGGACTTTCGTCTATTCACTCGCGGTGCCCAAGCTCACTACAGGAGCGTTTTTGCACGTGATTCATGCGCGTCGGCGTTGCGCGCGCGATTTTAACGCCCGCCTCGGCGATTCCGCGCTCGCGGTCGCCTGTGCCTCTGTCAGAAAATGACGCGCGTGGCAGTGGGAGGAGCCTGGCGCCAATGGGAAGGCGTGCACCTCAGGGCGGCAGTTTCGAAGCACTCGAGACAGCTGGCTGGCTCCACAGGAGACGTTTAGGCTTAGCACCTCGGCAGATATTTCATAGGCGCTTTCATTCACGGCGCGGATGATTTTTTATGGCACCATTTTCGCCCACATTGTTAGCTCGTTTACCGCACAAGAAACTTCGTGTGTGCTTTGAGCGGTATCTTAAGTAGAGGTTAGAAGCGGTGGCTCGAGCGCCCCGCACCACTTCGCTACCGAAGGTGCCGCCTGGTTGCCGCGGCCGGCCGGCAGCGTGCGGGTGGTTTCGCGGCGGCGTCAGCGCGCCTGTGGAGTCCGCGGCGCGTTTTCGCGAACAGAAAACAACAGCTCGGCCGTTCCTGGAGAAAGAGCCCGTACGTCACCGTCTCTCGCTCGTTCGTCAGTCGGGCGCCTCGCCGGCTCGTTTGTATCATCCGCCGGGCCGCGCAGGCCCGTTCGCGAGAGCCGAAATTTTTCCCATTGTTGCAGTGGGAACAATTTCATTGTTTGAAACAACGAAACAGGAGTCTCGACTACCCTGCCGAACATGCGCGAAGGCTGCGACGAAGCGACAACGCTTTGAATGTGGCTTAGCTTGTCTTGGCTCCACATGTAGTCAAGATGTAGGACTGATGTTGATGGCACTGCGGCTTGCCTAACGAAACCGAAACTTGAACGAAGTTTTGATATTCGTTCATCCCGAATACTTCGAAATATCGGAAATTTTAAATTCGAGTCGAAGCGAATTCGAATACTGTAATATTCGTTCGAATATTCGAAGCGCCCGAATATTCGCACAAGCCTATTATTCTGCCATGTTGGTATACAGACAACCACGTCAAAATATCAATGTTTTCCCCTTCCACCTCAGTTCAGCTATGTCTGAGAGCTAAGTTGGTGCAACAATTAGCTCTAGTCCCACCTCCTTTGTGCTGCCGTCAGCGTTCCATTTCGTTCCGTTTCACACCACAAAATTTTTATCACCAAGCAGCAAGGCTCGGGCTGATGAAATAGTCCCCTGCCCCAAACACCTGACATGTTTTTGTTTTTGTTTTTTGAGCCCTGTGGATAAGGAGAAAAATCGCCGAAAGTCTGCCCTGATGCACGTCAGTCCCTCACCTTAAGCAGACGGTCGCCCACTCGGAGCCGGGCACACTTCGACGCTGCTCCATCCGGCACAATCTGCACAGTGGAGGTTAACAAATGAACAGCAATGAGGGTTAACAGGGAACGCTGGCACACCGCAAGCTGAACAACTTGTCTCAGTCTTGTGCAGCCACAATGATTGTGGGACAAAAGTCAGACACAGAGGGGAAGGAGAACAAAGAGGACGACCACAGGCCCCTCCTCACCTTGGACACAAAGATGCCCGGCTCGTCAGCCCCAAACGGGTGGCAAGGGTGGTCCGTGCCACCGATGATACTCAGGCCCAGGGGGCCACCGGCCTTCACCAGGGTGACGTCCTGGGGAAGAAACGGGGAAGGGGCTGCAGGTAACACGCGCACTGCGTGACGCACACACTGGATGAAGCAGACGCTGCACCTGTCAGGCACAAACTGGGACTACCGTCGTCATATTGACACACCAAGCTTTGGGCACTAGGCTGTCTGCAGTTGACTTGCCCCGACTGCTCCTGCTGTTTACAATTTAATGGGCGGAGGATTGAGTAATACATGGGTGTAGTGCTCAACATCCCAATAACTGGGACCAGGGTTCGTACAGGCTTGAAAAGCAAAAATTCAAGGGTTTTCAAGGACTTTCAAGGTCCAGAAAACACATTTTCAAGGTCCCCATCTAACATTTTATATGCGATTATTTATAACTTTTCCAACACATGCAAACGTTTTTTATTGCACAATACCTAAGCACATTAGTGCACATTTAGATAGGTGCTGACGGGTTCGTAAATGCTCCCCCAGCTTTATTTTTTATTTAATGGCTGGTATTAAGAGGTTCTTCTTTTTCCGTTGTGTTTGATGAGGCTGTCTGATTTTAAAACTTCGTTAATGTTGCCTGCATCTCCTCCTTTGTCAGCAAGAGTATCAGCTAAAATTAAATCCGCAAGTGTTGCTGCAAGGCAGGATGAACAATGTACACGTCCACCATTTGCATGTAAAAGCAAACGCAGATGGAGCATATGAGCCACAGCAAACATGCAAGGAGCAAGCGTCCACAGACTAGATGGAAGATGCAAGATAGAGAACAGAAGCTGGCTTTCACTGGATTGTATCGTGACATGGATTGGGTTGACAAGTGCCTGCTGCCAATGTTGCCTTGTAATAATGAAAATCCACCAAACTTGTAATTTCACGCAATACACTGAAACTTGATTGTTACAATGTTTCTTTAAATTTGTTAGCACCTAAAATCCACGACAAACACTTTAAATGCTTGTGAAAAGACAGAGCCATTGATTCTCTATGGAAAAATCAAGGGTTTTCAAGGACCATTTAAAAATTCCAGGACTTTCCAGGCCTTGAAATAGACACTTCTAAATTCAAGGGTTTTCAAGGTTTTCAAGGACCTGTGCGAACCCCGTGGGACGTGTATAGATCATTGTATAACCGCTCTTTACGTGTAGGTAAATAATATGTTTGCTATTCGAATAAACAGGGCGCAATAGCACATCAAGTCGTTTTTCTAAACACTGCATTATGCTGCCAATGACGCAGAAATATACGAGGCTATTTTTCTTGCCCTCCTATGGTGTGTTCGGGCAGATTTCGCCTCAACGAATTTCCACTTCAACAAAATTTTTCGCTTGTCCCGTCAATTTCATTGCAGGGGGATTAGACTGTACGTTGAGCACAAAAGTGGCGGACTTAGACTTCACAACTGCACGGCAGTTCTTCTTTCTTTCTTTCTTTTTTTTTTTTTTTTCTTTTTCTTAGTCAAGTCCCTTTAGAGCAGGGCAGGATAAGGCTGGAGGTACGAAAACTGCGCTGTAGACGTGCCTCCTGCTGCCCTCTGTACATTGCCCATCTCCTCCGCACAAGGAAACTGCCAGCGGAAGTGGCACGCACCTCTTCCGATCCGGGGGTGAGCGAGAGGATGTTGTTGGTGACGCGAGTGGTGGTGGTCTCGGTGAGGGTGGTGCGCGTGATCACCTCGGTGGTGCGCCCCAGGGTCTTCGGGGCCGGTGGGAACTCAGCGACCAGAGGCGCGTACGGGTCTGGCTGCTGAATCGTCACCGTCACAAGGGGACCCTTCAGCCGCTGAGATGTGGGAGAGCCGGGGGTGATGTCCCCACCACCGGGGGCCACCTGCACCCCTCCACCACCGCCGGCCGCCGGGGGAAAGCCGTTGCCCATGGCCTGTGCAGGGGAGGCATCAAGACCTGTCGTTTCAGCACCTTCCCACTGGACTGACCAATAGGTTTTGGTCAGTGACTGCCCTGTAAGTCTATAAACAGCTCTCACACATCGAATGAGGAAGAGGAGGAGGAGGAAAGCACTCACGTGGGTGCCGTGGGGCATGACCCGAGCTGGCCGGAACGAAGACATGGACGTGCCCAGGGCCCCGTGGTCCCCACTGTTGGCATAGATGGGCTCCGACGGGTGGGCAGCAGGCAGCGGGGGATCCCGGTGGGCACTGGGGAACGAGTAGGGCTGGTGGGGGAGGATCGGGTGCGACACGGGCTGCCCACCACTGCCCACCAGGGTGGTCGTGTCGTTGCGCAGGCCGGGCAGCTTGGTGTAGATCGAGTAGGTTGCCTGTGACAGAGGGAGCAGGGCATAGGCAGCATTCTCATTTTGTGGCAAGCGAGGCCTAGCGACCGCTGTGAGGAGCACACTAGTTTGGCAAGCTTTCAAAATCACGGCCTGCGCAGCAAGGACTAAGTGATAACATCAAACTGCATGAATCCGAGGGCCTAGTAAACACACAAGCTTGTCCTTGCTAGTATAAGATATGCTCGAGCGCCAAAAAAAAGAGAAAGGCTTACGTAAGGGTAGCCACCAAAGCAGCACACAAGTGCACACAGGGATATGCACGTAAACAAAAAAAAATTACCAGGACACCTAAGCACCACTTACAGTGCAGTGAGTGTGAGAATGTGCATGTGTCCTCGTATTACCATTGATGTCCATTACTTTTTGTGTCTTTTTGTTCTTTTAGTCACTATGACTCAGCACGTACCTGCATTCGCATCGCCAAGCAAAGGTGACACCTAGTTGGGACGTACTTCACTATTTGTCTAATGCTAACTGTGTAATTAGCATGCTTGTGGGACGTTTCACCCTGTGGTAGGCTGCACCCTGTGCCTTTCATTCAGCAGCTGTGCACAGGCCCTTGAATGTCACTGAGCGTACGAAGCCTGCTTGCGTGTACCGCTACCCCTTGGTGCCTACCCCTTGGCTGCCTACACACTTGGTGCCTACCCCCTTGGTGCCTACCCCCTTGGTGCCTACCCCTTTGGTGCCTACCCCTTTGGTGCCTACCCCTTGGTAACTACCCCTTTGCGAACCCTATGCACATACCCCCTTTGTGCCTACGCTCTTCGTGGTTACCCCCTTGCATTACTTGTGCATGACCATTGCAGCATTTGACCATTTGTGGATTTTTTGCCCCCCATCCAGGCAACTGAGGGGGTGCAGGAGGGGGCCCCCAATAATACCTTTGTTCCAGCGGGCTGCCTGTCCCCCGTGGCGGCGGCCTCCTCGCTGCCCACGCTGCCGATGGGGCCGGGCCTTCGGTACCCGCCCAGGTACGAGGGCCGGTTGGCCATGTACGAGGAGGAGGAGTACAGGCTGCCGCCGTACGGCCGACTTGCGGTCGTCGTGGTGGTGGACGTGGTGAGCGTCGTGGGCAGGGAGGGCTGTGGGCGCGCGTTGGGGTCCCGGAGGACGAGCTCCTCGCGCTGCACCACGAGGCGCACGAAGCGCTCGAGGCCCGTGAGCATGGCCACGGCCTGGTCGTGCCGCACCCCGTCCATGTCGATGCCATTGATGGACAGCACCCGGTCGCCCACCCGCAGCTTGCCGTCGCGCGCCGCCGCCCCGCCTTCTGCTATGCGCGAGATGAAGATGCCCTGCACAGGGAGACAACTCGATCAAACTGGAGGCTGCAATGCAAGTTGCACAGTCCCTGTCAAGCCCACTCAAGTTTCACGGCACCTCAGTGACAGCCTGGGGAAACACTGGGGCTAATGGATGTTTTCTCAGATTTTTTGGAGTGAGCAAAGAGGAGGACAATCACATGCACCCACTGCCAAATCATGCCTGATGGAGTGTGGGAGAATGCTGGAGTGCTCTGGACAAGCCTGATACTGATTATGTGCCACACTGACATTCGACCGACTGTGAGCCCCTGCCCGAGACACGCGATCACCTCAACTGCATTCTGAAGTCATCAAGAGTTTTGATTGTAAAGATAGAGATGAAGCAAGACAGAACACTCACAGGGAACGCGCCAAGAGGTAATATATTTCAGCAGTGTTGCCTTGGTTAAAGTAGAACCGTAAATGAGGAAGACCTTCACTCAATCATACGCAATAAACATAACTTGAGTGTACCACAAAAGGCGATTGCGGTATAACGCTCGTTATACTTGCCCTGCTTACACTGTACCTGACTAAAAGGCACTTTATACATTTGTAATTTTGCCTTTCTTGATGGGTGCATCACTAACAAATTGGGCAATCAAGGCACTAGGTGCCATCCCAATTCCTGGAACACACACATTGCAAAGGATTGCGACAAACAATGCCAAAGTAATGACCCACAAAGAATGGTAAATTGTCAGACATAACCATATGGACAAGGGCAGGCACAGAGCTCGCTGGCGTCTCAGTGCCTACTGCTTCACTCTTCTGGTCATGAACCATCAACAGACCCAAAGAGTTACTCCACAGGAATAAGCTGCAGTTTTCTTTTGTGACCCAGTGTGTGTAGCCAACAGGAGCAGCAGCATCCCCCAGAAGAGTTCTCACCTGACTCCCGTCCTTGTAAGGCGTGCCTCCCTTGCCTCCAGCTATGCTGAACCCTAACCCATTGTGGTCCCTTATCAACGTGGTATAGATGATCTGTGTGAGAAAAAAGAAAAGAAGAGCACACAGCACAGGCATTAGCCAAATGCAACAAGCATCACCTTTCACAGTACGAGGAAGAGAAAAAGGAGGGTGAGCAGAATTTTTATTTTCCCACAAGAAAAATATTTTTAGAAATCTCTGCCACCTCTTACAGTTGCCTTTCTTTCCCCGCTGCCCTGCCGATAGTAACCATTGCATAATCCTTCCTCCCATCCCATTCAGTCACACGCTGCATGCCAGAGTCCAAGGTCTTTGCCAAACAAAATTGCAGTCCACCCCCCCCCCCCACCTTTTTATTCATGAAACGGAAGAGAAAAGTAATGAGAGCAGCATAGCCATTATGAGCCACCTTTAGCACCATCAAAACAGGCATGTAACGTCCACCCCCCCCCCCCCCCCACCCCCTCCAAAATTCCACTCTGCTAACATGGGCAGTAAGAAAAAGCCTCCACTGCTGGAGCCGCCTCCTCCTTTTGCCATGCTAGCTTTCTCATTTCAAAGTGTGAACCAGCCAGAAGTAACAAAGCTTGACTGCAACCCAAAAGAGGGCTTATATAAAGGTGCCCGAAGATGCCTCTTGAGCTGCCCCCCTCCATTCCTCCCCAGCCCCGTTCCCACCTCTCGCTTGGTCTCGAAGTCCGGCTCGGGGGTGCGAGGCTCCGGGGTGGTGGGCAGGGAGCGCTGCTCTGTGTCCGAGGGGGGCACCAGCAGGCCCGAGGGTGGAGCCACCACGGGCGGTGGGGGGGCGCGCACCACCCTGCCGCCGGGCTGGGACACCCCCGGGGGGCTCCTCCTGGTCGGCAGCTCCCCCTCCGCCTCCTGTGCCCCCGACGGCCGCAGGGGCTCCGACCGGACCTGCTGCTGCAGGGGGGCCTTGGACGGCAGGGTGGCTGTGCTGGCCGTGGCTGCCGCTTCCCTCTGGGAATTGGTTGACACCGCATGAGAACCCTCCAAGCCACGAGGCTGGGCACACGAGAAGGTCGTTATTTGTCCCTCTTTCACACTCTATTTCATGTCTTATACTGCTGTAGTCACAAGGTTCAGTTACTATCAGACTAAATTTGTTGCACACGCTAAAACGTTGCTGTAAGCCACTTCACAGGACTGAAGCACATCGCCACCTGTGTGCGTCTCAGTGGAACTGTTGCAACAACGTAACAGCTGGACATACTGGGCATACAAAACACACTTCCCACCCAAAGAAGATTCAAAGACAACTTTGTCTGGTGAGACTGCCCCTTACCGCCAGGGAGGAGGCCGGTCGTGGGACTTCCCGCGCGATGAGCAGCGAAATCCTGTCGCCGGCCGCCTTCAGCGTGTTCACAGCCGTGTAGTGGTCAATGTCCACCACGGACATATTGTTGACCTGCAGCGGTCACAAGTTCGTGCAGGGGGGGGGCTCACAATCAGCACACAAAGCTCTCATTCAATTCAACTGGAACACAAGTGCAACTTAAAAGACAGCGTCACCCGATCCAAAAGCCAGTTACAGCTAGAACTTGAAGGGGCCATGAAGACAAAATGCAAGTTTGGTTGCTTTGTCCCGATAACTATGACGACGACTTTACCCCTAACTTCAAACGCACAATCCAAGTACTAAAAAAGAAAGCAGGTGAGGGAGTGGCAGCCACTTTTGGGCAATTTTGCTATGACGTTAGAGATACTATTTGTGTGATTAGCAGCTGCTGACCTCAGCCACCACACAGACATGAGTGGGCAATTGTAGTGGAGCCTTCTAGTTCCGTTTGATCTTATCTATTGAATGACAACCTGCAGTTAGCACATTTATAACTGTTGTTTTAGTGCTGGCCCACACCAATCATGCCCATTACGTTGCTGTAGCATTTTTTTTTTTTTTTTGGATAAAAGACAGTTTTCAGTGGCTGGAACAGACCGAGTGAATTACCAAGGCTCGTTCTTTCAAACAGAACAAAGTGGTATTTCATCTTTATAGCACCCTTCACCCTTTCAGGGTCACGGACGTACATGTACGTCCTCTGCAAACACCTTCAAAATGGTCAATAACGTACATGTACATCATCGCTTGTATGTTTAAAAAGCGTGCCTTCTCCGCCAACTTCTCTTGCTTGGCATGTGCTGCCACACTGCGGAAATACGTCAATTATTTTCTTGCGCCGATGGCTCTTCTTTTTATTTTTTTCATGATTTACTTCAGCGGCGCACCGACGCATCCGGTAACGAGGGGGTAACGGTAACTTGCGCATCCGGTAACGAGGGGGCGAGCTGGGTATCGCCCACCTAAGGCAACTTACGCCCACCGGGCGCCTCTCGCTTGTTGCGTCTGCCACAGACCAAGGGCGCCTGCGAAACTGATAAGGCTATTTTCTCCTTTTTTTGTATTTTTAGGAGCAGTGCGCCGTCTATTGCTCGCGCATCCGGCCGCGCGCGCGCCCGGGCGCAGCGGCTAGTGTTGGTATCGTCCTCCGGGCGCTTCCCGCTTTTTGCGCCTGCGAAACTGATGTCTATCTGATTTCGATTCACTCAAAAGGTGCCGGCTTGTTACTCTCTCGTTTTTATTTTGAATTTTTGTTCTGTTACTCATGAATAAACCACATGTATGTAACAACACAAACGATTTTTTTGTCACTTTATGGTCACCCTAAAAAAATTGCAACAATTTTTTCTCGAAATAGATTCCTCCGAAGAATTTAAATCAGCAGCATTTGACGAAAAAACTCGACCCTCAAAGGGTTAAGGCAGAAAAGCCCTTGTTAACCAACATGAGAGCCCTGCTACCTTCAGCATTAAGGCTACAGCAGAGCGCAATCAGTTGCCGACTTACGGAGAGAATCTTGTCACCAACCCTCAGGCCGGCCTCCTCAGCTGGTCCTCCCTCGGTGATCTTGGAGATGAATATGCCCTGCAACACGAGCCAAGTCTTCAGCTGGTACCCTCAGCAAACACAACACTGCACAAAAGTGAAGAAACAGCCCCGGTACGCACCTCATCTTCCCCTTTGAACGGAGTCGAGTTCTTCCCACCGGCCACGCTCAAACCGAGGCCCGAGGCATTCCTCTCCACGTAGATCCTCATGTGTTCCTCCACAACGGCTGCAGGAGCGGCTGAAAAGAGAGGGGCAGGGAATGCGCACATTGTCACCATGCACAGCTTCACGTGTGATCCAACCCCAGACCAGTTCCAATAAAAGGCATGTTCTCATGCGAGGCACCATCCCTTGTATGCCCGAAAGGTTAACAATCATCTCGCTCACGTTCAATGGCATCCAGCATGCAAGAGTCCGCCATAAAAGTCATTGGTGAGTGCAAACAGTAACGCGCTAAAAATTAAACACAGAAGAAGCAGTACGGCAGGAGTGCTTTTAGAACACGTATGCACCAAAACTTGCCGACAAGGTGTTTTACAAAAAAATAACTCGCTCAATTACAGCCTTCAGCAGTAACCCTCCTAGCCTTCCAAACGATGCCTTCTAACGGCAACAGAAGCACAACACTCAAGTCGTATGAACGTTATAGAAGAGTATGTGCAATACCACATAGCCTAAGAAACGCAAGCAGCGGCAAAGCTCTCACTGTCCACTCACTGCCTGCCAGTGAGCACCCACCCTGCAGCAGTCCATTCGTGCCTTGACCGGGTTTCAGTGCCCACACAGAAACTACGGCCAAGCGTCAACACCCACAACAGCACTCACCCTCTCCGAATGAAGCGTTCGCTGCATCTAGCTCGGACTCCGAGTCCACTGCGTGGCGCTCTTGCGGTGGCGAGGGCGGCGGAGGCGGCAGGGGCTCTTCCTCTTCGGGTCGTCGGAGGGCTTGCATCAGGATGGAGGCAACCTGGATCAGCCAGAGGTTGCCGTGTTAGCACCTCAGTGTGTCTAGGTGCAAGAAACTGCTTCACCAAAGAAGAAGGCACCTTCCGTAAATTTTAAAGCTTGTTTCAGTTTTCGCTAGATAACTTAAAATAACAGTAGTTTTACTACACGTCACACGTCTTCGAATTGCTTCCATTTCCACACCTTTCTTTTTTGTTGTTGTTTCCTGTGTTTGACGGGGAAATTTCCGTTTTTAACTCAGCGACGGCTGAAGCAGAGGTATCAACAGCATCTCTAAAAGTTTCAGTTGGAGGGCTATTTGTAATGTCCAGTGATTCCGTACTGTTGAGTACTCAACTGAAGGTTGAAGCAATAATCTAATATTGAGAAGGAGCTACTTATGTGCCCTCAATAACCAAACATCTATTCATCCCCAGGACGGACCGCATTGGGATGATACCACAACCAGGGCATCCATGAAAAAGCTTTAGCTGTAAAGCTGTGGGGGAAAAAAAGAAGAAGAAGAAGAAGAAGAAAAAAAAAAGCAGAGGAAAGGACGCCCACCCAGTACAGCGCATGCGACCCCATGCTGTACTACAGCCCTTGCCCAATTTCCGGGATAAGGACAGGTTCGACCACCTAATGCAGCAGCTCTGATAAGGGAGGTGTGCAATTATTCCCCACCCCCGGCTACAGTCCTGGCTAGTTGAGAGCAGTTATTCCTTAAATTAAACCAAACAGAAAACAGCAAGACAGCCCCAAATTGTGCTTGGCCAGAAGACGGATGCCTTCACCTTCTCCTGGTCCTCGCGGGTGCTGCCGACGTGGATCCTCTTGTTCTTGAGGTGGTGCGGGGTGTCGCGGCGGTGCAGGCGGTTCTGCCGGTCTGCCGGCTCCTCGGGGCCGTCGTGGGTAAAGGCCACGTGCTTGTCACTGTCCTGCACGAACCAGCCACAACAACTGCAGTTAAAACCCGATCTAACGAAGTCACCGAGAACCGCGAATTATTTCGTTAAATCAAGAACTTTGTAAAACCGGGACGGTCATATGTTACAAGCAATTAACTCAATAAATTCGTTGTCTAGAAGTAGGCGCATCCCAGCAGCAACCATGACATCGTAGCTGTGGCGACCGCGGCGCTCGCGTGCCAGTAATTTAGCAATGCACTAAAAGTCTGCGGTAAAAATGATAAGTCAGCCGGGGCTTGCCTTGAAGTCGTCACACCCCAGCAGACACCCGAAACGCAGTGCTTTTTATTCATGGGTGAGACAGCTGAATCAGATTTGGGAGCAGTTTTTGGAGCCGCGAAATCTCGATTTTGGGGTAGAGGAACCTTGATTTGGAACAGTTAACGACATTTAAAGTTTGAACTTAGAACTGCCTATATGGAAAAGAAAAAGACATTGTCAGGAAATTGGGTTTATTTCAGCTCAGTGCTAGTACTACTGGCACCGTCTCTTGTTGACATCACCCCAAAATACTTCATTGTATGTTGTACAGTAATACATGTGAGGCTTTAGCCCATCAGCCGTTCCTGCTTTCCGCATTACCAGCTCTTTCTCATGAAGTATTCTTTACTCTATGCTCCCTCCGATTTTATGAACTGGATTGGAAGCGGTCTTGGTAGGTTGTGGCTGGCAGAAACATGGCTGCCGATATTTGAACATAAATTCGACAAAGTGTTTGGAGAACTTTTTAAAGGAAAACAAAGTAATAAATGATGTGAGGTCCAGTTTACTGACATTTTTCCTTTCTACTTCACAACTCCTAAAATCCCCTGCATCTACCAAAATGATTTCCTTTTTCCCTTCTGGCCAAAATTACAGGCAGAAATTCTCAGAAAAAGGGAAAATTTTCTGCATGGAACATTACTGGCGGCCGCCACGATCAGCATTTCACTGCGCATGCCCAGAATGATTTGTGGCCGCTATCACTCTGTCTATCAGGTGCTGCTAACCTCTCCTTTGCCATCACAGCTACAAAGCTTCGTAGTCTGCGTTGGCTTCATTGTGACATTATCTGGTTGCTCACCCACGCTCGCAGCAACGGGCCATTTCGCCTCCTATACACATTCTTGCTCCATGGGAAAGGCAATGAAAAGACAATGCAGGCTTGACAGAGCAGCCCAAAAGAAAGTGCACAGAACACCTGCTATGCAGAAGAGAAAGAGCGCGCCTTCTTTTCCCACCCACCCGCCTGTGGTCGTCTTCGTCACCCGACGACTCGGGGCTGGTGGCCCCCGCCTGGACGGTGGCGGGCGCCATCCCGTTCTGAGCGGCATGGTGGTGCTGGTGCCTCTCCTCCTCTTCGGACACAGAGACCGGCCACCCGTCGGCCTCTTGCTCACTGCCACTTCGCATCCGGCTCAGCGGCGGCTCACCTTCTGCAGCAAGCAGCGAGAAACGGGCAACCGTCACATCTCTTGCTCACAATGGCTGACACTTGTGCAAGGAAACAGGCGATGATATGAAGTCAAGCAGCTTTACACAGCAAGCAGTGCAAGCTGCCACCGCTAACATAGAATTGGCGGCATAAGTTCAACAATAGATTGGTTGATTGATTGTGGGGTTCAATGCACCAAAGCTGCACCAGCTATGAGGTGTGCTGTAGTGGAGGGCTCCGGATTAATTCTGACCACCTGGGAACATCTAATGTGCACCGAAATCTCGGCACTTGGGCATTTTTACTTTCCACCTCCATCAGAAAAGCAGCCACTGTAGCCGGGATCGAACCTCCGTCCCTGGGCTCAGGTGAGTTCAACAATGCTACGCACTGCAGTAGCAATAATTTCAACCGCAATATTGGCTACTTATGTATGACTATCAAATTTTCCAGCTTCATCAATATCACTATAAGTGTAAATGTGTCAATATGAGGGTTTTGCATTCTCCATATTGTCATCGAACCTCAGCAGTGTGGCTGGCCACTGGACATTTTCTCGGTGTTGAAAGCTGCTCCAGGCGCTGTGTAGCACATTCCCCACATCAGGGTTTGCCCAGTTCACTGTACTTCCTAACGTACTTCCGCTTTCCATGGCCACAGCTGCACGTGAATGCAATGTTCAAGTCTGCTGCCGCATTTCGAGACTCGGAAAATCCCTTTTCGTCTGCTTTTGCATCATCCTTGGCTTTGCCGGCGCTGCCCACACCCTCCTGCTCAGTGCACGCGCAATGCGCTTAATAACTCATACCCCCAGCTACGTGAGGAAGGGATTGGAGTGCTGGCTGACCATGATAAAGTTGACCTAGAGTGAAGCTGCCTCTTTGGTTAGGCTTTTCCTCCGTGCAGTGTGCCCTTGCTTGTGGACTGCCTTTGCAGGAAGCAGCAAATGGCTGTTCACTGAACTGTCCATTACTGCCCAATCCCTTCCACCACTGTACCAGTCAGTTGTACGAAAACTGAGCAGCCCCCATCACCCCACAGCAGCTTAGCAGTGAGAAATGCCTCAATCATGACGTAGTCGTGAAAGAGGGTGGATCGAAATGCGCAGTAAACTGAACAGTGAGCACAGCGAAAAGATGTGAAGGGAAGAACGGGTACCTCGGGACTGACAGGGTGCCGTCTCCACAGATGACGTGGACTGCATGGACCCAGTGCTGGCCCGGTGCGGCCGGTAGACTCCCACCTCACCGTCCTGCGGGGTTGGAGCAAGAAAAACCACGTGAATCCTTGTCAATCCATCCTCGGAGATAACGAACTAGCAGTTAGACTTTCTACACAGAGCAACTCAGGCGGGAAAAAAAAAATGAATTAAAATTTACACTCTCACTTGCCCTGGCTTCCTCGCTTTAAAAATGCTATTATCCCCATGACAGAGTGTCTTTGTGGTTTTTAATGCTGACTAATAATAATTGTTTCGTTACAGCTGGAAGCAGCCCCCATGTGGATGAAAAATCTATGTCATGATTTTTTTTTTTTTAGAAATGAAAGTAGCCCAACGAGCACCAAGCAAAACGTTTCATTCACTTGTGAATTTCCTAATTTACCAGCTAACAAACGCTAATATTTTTTAAAGAAACACAGCCTCGGCGCCATATTCAACCTAAAGCAGTTGGGAACATGCAGAGCTTCGGTTGACTGTGCTGCCAGCTTCTCTGCCCCACCAAGCAAGAGACTTAACCCTAACAGCAAAACGTGTGGCTCTGTTATGCAACAATCAGGAAAATATTTTTGCTACTAGGAAAATACAACAAAAAAAGGAAAAGTTGCTGTTATTGCAAACAGCACTTTCCTTACAAATCGTTCTTTTTACCACTACACGCAGCCAGCACAAAACTTCCCGGTGGCAACCAAAAGGGGGACACATTTTTTAACATCGCCAGGAAGAAAAAATAAACAAAGAAGCCTCCCCTCCTCACCTCGTCTGAGTGCGACATGACGTGGCCGTCGATGTTCTTGGCCTTCTGCACAAACTTCTGGTGCCGTGCCTTCAGCTCCCTCGGGTGGGGCGTGTCGTGGCGGACAAACTGCGTCTGCAAGGACAAAACACCGAACCTGGAGTACTGGTGCCTCCATCTGGCCTGACCACGAACGTTTCCCCGATGACATCACCAAAAGACTCAACTCCCCACAAGTATCGACGGGTGCGACAAAGAATAAAAAGAGCCGAGAGAGCGGAGTTCACCTCGAGGTCCCGGTCAGGCTTTTCCTCGACGGCCTCCTCGACAAACTTGACGGCCGACGAGCGGTTCTCCGCCTTCTGGTCCCAGCTCAGCCGGCTGTCCTGCTCCGTGCTGTCCCGAAGAAGGTTCTCTGCGCCACGAGAAAGAAAGAATCAAACTGGCTGCTGATAAAACGTTTCCCTCAGGTGCCAAGGATAATAAAAAACAAGAAGCAGAGCTATCACCAGTGAAACCATGCGTTAGAAAAACCAAGAGGATGGGTACAGACAAATACTTACGCCTCTGCCGGTGTGCTACCCCATTTACCCGATATAGTACTTACAATTTACTGCTAGTCGGAGAAAAGATATCAAAAAGAGAGGAAGCAAGATTAAGTGGCATAACTTCGTGCCCCTGAACAATCATCTTTTTATCTGCTTTTATGGATGCCAAAACCTGCACCTACAAATTGTGCACATGCAATTAAGGTCTTGGGGTCTTAAGAGAAGAAGAACTGTCCACCTGATTTCTCTAGTCGGAGACTTTCACTGATTCTAAGGAGCCACTGACTAAGCACTTGACGAGTTTGCAAGCTTTACACGCGCGTCCATACCGAACCTGTGAAAACGTAGACAGGTAATTTTCTATTTTTCTAGGCTTCCCAATCGCAGAGATTATTTACTGGCAGAAACTCAGTTTATCCATTTGGTTGCAAGCAGACACAGGTACTTCCTGGCCAACCTGCTCCTCGAAAAACAGGCATGGTTCAAAGCATGAGCTTACGACGTGCATGTTGGCGGCTGTGCATGCTGTAAGAACTATGGCCTTGCCTCTGCGAGACAATGTTACCCTCTCTTAGCACAAGAAAATAAAGTTAGAAATGGGGCATTACACAACGAAGCAACACTTTTACTACGAGGTGCCGCTTAAATGAGAAAACTGTGGCATTTTTTAATCAAATCGAATCAAAATCGGGGCACAACAAGCGGTTTTTGTTGTTGCTACTGTCTTCACTTGACGGCCTCCGTAGCAGGGAATTGAACTAGCAGTCTCACACTTAGTAGCGTGGTACCTTAGCTACAGGGCATTTGTTTTTAATTTAGGAGGGCCGAAAGAGATGAGCACCACAAGGAGAGACAGAAACGACCATCATCAGCAAACCCACCCATGCTCTCGGCGTGGTCGTCGTCCTGCTGTGGCAACAGGAAGCAGGTGAGCACCTTGTCTCCCGTCGCTTCATCCAGGTCCGTCTGGAACTTGAGCATGGGTTGTGACTGTAAGTGGGAGAAAGAAAGGGAATGGAAATGGAGAAGATGACGATGGGGCAGAAGACCTTGCAGGACAATCGCCATCACTAGTACTGCCTGTTGTGCATCCAAGAAGGAAGGCAAGGGCAAATCAAGCACTGCTGTGGGCTTCGTATTCAATCTTAACATGTGTATGCTGCTCCTAATTCAATTCCCTTCGGCAAAGGTCATGTGAAGATGGCTACAAAAGTGCACACAGTGCAGGCATTCTCTTTCATGCATAAAGACAAACGGAATTTGCATACTCATACCAGAGGAGCTTTAAAACAACACCCCCAATCAACTTATGCACTAAATGTGTGGTAATCTACAGCCCTTCTCATTCTGTGCTCTGTGCATTCCTTGCTATGCAAAAGAGTATTAGCAACTTTATCAACCAGAAAAGTTGGCACGAGGACTTTATGGGAATGCCGGGAAAACTTGGTTGCATTTAAATTTCGCTGCGAGGCTTTTGGGCAATGCTATGAATGTTGGTACATACAAGCACTGTTTCCATTAAAATCTTCCTACAGCGGATGTCATTAGATTGATTGATTTGATTGATTGATTGTAGGGTTTAACGCGCCGACGCAACGCAGGCGATGAGGCGCGCCGTAGTGGAGGGCTCCGGATTAATTTAGACCACCTGGGGATCTTTAACGTGCGCCGAAATCTCGTACACACGGGCGTTTTTGCTTTTCGCCTCCATCAGAAAAGCGGCCGCCGCGGCCGGGAACGGATGTCATTAGAGCAAAATCAGTTCCAACACCACGTCTTCTGCGTTCTTACCTGGTTTTTAGCCAGCCACAACGCCTTCAGGTTAAGAGCAGTCACCGTCAACGGCAAGTTTTGTAACCTGAAAGGCAAAATAAACAATGTAACATGAGGTTTAACTCTTTCGGGACCGCCAGAAAAAGTGATAAAAAAGGGAGGTCTCAGTAAAAATTTTTTATTGCATGAAGCAATGATACCATCCTGCTTTAGCATATACCAAAATGCAGCTAATTATATGTTCTTTGACATACAATACCATGTTTTACTTCAAAACTGACGATAGCATCATGAAAAAATCTGAAAGTAAGAACTTCGTAAAAAAACCACAGAAAAAGATAGAAAAAAGCGCAATATACAAATATTAAAAAAGAATAAAATTATTCCAGGATATACAAAATCTAACACAATGCTTTGTTTATTCATCACGAAAGTTTTAGGCAGCCAGGTGTAACTGGTTTTTTGTTTTGTATGTGATCTCTTTGGCACTAGGGCCATGGCTACATCGTCGCCCAGGTACACGCCGGGTTCTCGTCTCGGCGAAAACTTGATCCGTTTCTGTGCTGGTGGCAGGAGATCACCACCATAGGTAATTAACACCCTAGCGAACAAATATAAACCAGCCAGAACATATTTCGAGCGCACATAACCTACTACAGAGCCAATTGAAACCGAAACCAACATCCACCTTTGAGCGCGATTCCATGTTCCAGGCTGATCGACACCCGAATCCTCACTTGAGCTGAAATCCGATCTCAAAAGTCGCATTCCGACTCTTCACTGCCACTCTCATCGGCAGAATCCACAGTAGAAGGCGAAGATATGCGAGACGAGACGATGCGGACCTCTTATCGCGCTCGCTCGTGAGTATGTTTAAATTCAAAACCACCGCCCGTCAGAATAAAATATCTGATGCATTGCCGCCTGGCGATAAAAAAAAACTTCACAAAAGAGAAAACTCCAGTTCTCAAACTATCTCCTAGATGGCGCTAGGTGTTCCATCGAGCGAAAATTTTAATTCTCCAGGCTCGCGAAACCATCGATCATATCTGATCGATGGCCTATAGGAGCGGTCCCGAAAGAGTTAAACTCCCTGTAAAAACTACCACAAGCCAAGACGGCCCCACAAATAATGGCCGCCCACCTCATAAAGAGGAGAAGAAGCTAGCTATTTCTCTTAACCCAACCTACTAATAGTCTAACCAGATATTTCTTGGAATGATAAGCAGAGCATGTGTGGCACGTTTTAAAAAACACACTGAGCAAGTTTATAATGTTATGTTGTATGCGAACGACAACCAAAAGTTTATCAAAGCAATCTGAATGGCTAATTGGTTTAATATGATTGTAAAATGCACTGCACTATGTATGGGATGAACAGCAGGAAGAAAAGGCACGCCCCACAGCAAAGCATTGTGTGGAATGCCTTTTCTTCCTGTTAGTCCTGTACTTACTGCATTGCATTACAATCCTCCAAACCAAAAACAGACACGCTAAGTGCACACACCAGTTCAGTGCATGCCATTATTCAGAGGTCAACTGGCTTTTGACTCTTTTATGTGCAACTAAGAGCCTTAGGATAGCAAACCACTTGTCCCCCACATTCAATGCTCATAGACCAGTTTGCCTGGCCCAATCATTTTGAGGCCAGCTTTCCCGCTCCTCCTCGAAGCGCGACCCGAGAGCCCGAGGAGAGAGCCCATCACCTGTTGCCCGAGACGTCGAGCACGTGCAGCCGGCGCAGCGTGCCGGTCTCGGGGGGCAGCCGCTGGAGGCAGTTCTCGCGCAGCGAGAGCACCCCGAGCCGGCCCAGCTGGCCGATCTCGGCGGGCAGCTCCGCGAGCTGGTTGCAGTCCGCGTTCAGGTTGCTCAGGTGCACCAGCCGCCCGATGGAGGCCGGCAGCTCCGTCAGCATGTTGTCCGTCAGGATCAGCTCCTGCAGGGCCACGCAGTCCCCGATGGACTCCGGCACGCTCCGCAGCCGGTTCTGGTCCACCTGGGCGTCCACCACAGAAGGGGGGGAGGGGGGCAAAGGAGGTCAGTCGAAACAGAAGGAGGCCCTCAAGGGAAGTGCACTTTCTCACACCCTTTTCAACCCCATCACACACAGATGCAGTCCCAAACAGCAGGGGACATTCTGCCGTATCCTGAAGGGGGGACGTGGCAAGTAAAACAACTGTTTTATTTATGGACCAAATTGAATCAAATTAGGAGCATTTATGTAGCTAACCATTCTAACAAAAATATTGCAATCAGATTAAAGATACCTTCTATACTTTTTAAGTTAGAAGGCTAATTACCTGAAGCTTTTTAACTTCTTGCCTAATTAACTAATTAGGCAAGAAGTCAACTAGATTTTTGCATCAGTGTGATCAGATCAATTCCATTCTGTGCAATGAAGCTATTAGATTATTGCATTATATCCTTTAGGCATAAAGAAAGAACAAGAGAAGTTTCATCTTTTTCCGAAATCAGAAATAGTCTCATGTCAAAAAGTGAAACTTCTGTCTTTCTTTTTGGATACTGAAAGGAAATAAAGCAATAATCAAATAGCTTCCTTGCACAGAATGGACCTTCCTGGTGATGCTGACAAAAATCTTGTTGAGTTCATGCCTAATTAGTTAATTAATCTTGCGACAGGTCGGTGAAGGTAATTGATCTGGCAACTCAAAAAGTATAGAAGATATTTTTAACCTGATTTAAGTTTTGTTATTAGGTTAGCTAACCTACATAAAATCTCCTAATTTGACTAAATTTGGTCCATAATTAACAAAAATAGTTTTACTTGCCACGTCCCCCTTTTACACTTGCTGCATTTGGACCTGCTAGCAAGACTGCCAAAGATAGCAACCCAGTTTCTGCTGCTCTGGGGCAAGTTTATGCAGCAAGTGACGCCAATCTACTAGAGCCTGGGGCATACAGAATTGCTACCCCAATCCTAAAGGAGTACTGACACGAAAATTTCGTGTTACATTTCTTTCGCCGCTATGGGTGCCTACCTGCCCACGAATCATAGAGCGGCACATTGGACGGTCAGTCGCAGTGTAAATAATTATTCACAGCTTCGCTTATTTGTGCCAGTTCCAGTTTTGACAAAACAAACACCGAAGTGGCTGCCATGACAGGAGGGCGCATGTGATGTCACTGTTCTTGTCGCACCCCTGCTGGTCGACCGGCAGTGGTCTCCACCGTCTCGAAGCGCCCCGAAAGCATGGCGTCAGCCCCAAAACTGTGCTGTGATACCCACACCAGAGCAGCGTGCGCCAACTGGAACCAGCACTTTGGCCAGGTCACGGGGGGCCCTCACGTTGGCAGTTTGAGTGATGCTGATTGTGAAAGGGTATCCATTCTGTGCTTTCTCGTGCACACCAAGATTAAAATGGATTTAGAATGTGTTATACAGTCACTGTCAAGACTTGCTGGGAGATATCTCCATACACAAAGGAAGCCTTTTACATAGTTACCTCAGCTTTGAAATTTCGTGTCAGTATTCCTTTAACTCTCTTTCTCTCTCTCTCTCTCTCAAAATCCTGGAGCCTCGTAAACGACCTTAAGTCACTGGACCCTCAGGGCTAGTCCCCAAAAAATGTCTGCTTCCACTTGCCACAAAGCGCGCTTTCTCAATTCACGCAAGAGGGCAACTGAACCTACAAGACAAACAACATAAGTAAGGAGCCCTACATCGTCCGCAAAAACTTCCCACATACATCAACAGGGCTCCTGACAGAGGCCAAGACACTAGCATTGCAGGGATATGTGGTGAGAGGAGAGTTCTGGATTTCGGTCACCCAGGAGAAGACATGCAGAAGGGATATAGCAAACAAGCGAAGGCAGCCACGCCAGCGGGAGCCCACCTTGAAGATGGTGAGCTTGCGCAGGCGTCCCATGTGCTCGGGCAGGGCCTCCAGGTAGTTCTGGGAGAGGTGCAGGTCCGTCAGGGACTCCAGCTCGCACAGCTCATCCGGCAGCACGCCCAGCTTGTTCTCGGACACGTCCAGGCACATCAGCCGCCGCAGCTGGCCAATCTCCTGCAGCAAAGGGGGGGAGGGGAGAACACACACGGGTCGTCTCTCTCCTGCCCACGCTCAGGAGACAGAGAGCACAGGCCTACAGAAATGCAGCACAGGCCGACTGGCACCCCTCTCGTGGGTACATAAACACACCCACAACGGGTACTAAATGCACACTACAAGAATGTGCCGCACGACTCAACTGTGTAGGAAAGCCACAACATACCCTCGGACTTTTAGGGCAAAGCTATGACCTAAATGTAGTCACGAGGTTTCACAGTCCTGCACTCACGCAACCCAAGGGTGCAAGATCCAGACCAGCCGACAAAGAGCTTCCTCTTTAGAAAGCAGGAGATGAGAACACCATGCACTGCATCCTTATAAATCCCTTGTACGGCTTGGCCTCATGTTGAGAGATATTAACCTAGGTGGGTATAGTACTACTGCTTTCTGACTATTTCCACCCTCCACTCCCTCAACCCTAAACCAAAGCAGTTCCCTATTCAGTATGCAAGAGCAAAGCCAGAGGTCCCCCAAGCCATTATAGCCTATTTGATAACTGTGACAGCAAAGTCTCCATCCAAGCAACATCCAAGGCCTTTCTTTTAACTAGATGGGCTCACCTTAGGCAGTGTAGAAAGCTCGTTAGAGTCGAGCCACAACTCCTGGAGGCTGGAGAGTTGTCCAACGACAACTGGCTGCAAGACAAATTCATCACAAAAATTAATAACAAAAGGTAGAAAGTTTTTCATGAACACGGTAGAAAAATAGGCAGAAGGTTTTCACAATTCTTGTTTCTTACAGGCCTCAAATATAAAACAATGCCACCACAAAAATGTCCTTACATCTATACATTCACAACCAGTAGATTCAGTTTAAAGCAAAGCAGCACAAGGAATCATGCAAATAAAGCAAGTGGCACCGCTTCCCTCTATTCTGGGAAGCCACACCAAGTGATAACACCAAGTGCACCGTCTATGTGCAAATTTTGTCTCAAGTCCATAAATGCACCAATGCACAAAAGCATGGCAGAGGACACCAGAATTCGAACAGAGGAAAGAAAAGAACATTACGTAACAACTGAAGGAGACTGAACTCCGCCAACGATTAACCTCATGTAGTTCACACTTGTATGCGACCCCATCTCCTACAAAAGAGGTCACGCCCCAATGAACATAGGCTTCGGGTTATGGAATTTGCACGCAGTATAAAATTCTACCCTTTCGTGAAAACATGCACAGCGGGGGGCTAGCGCCCCAGCTTTATCAGGATTGCCACAAGGTTCACTACTTGGTCCAATTTTCTTTTGTAATGTCAATAATGATAGAGGCATTACTGCAGCACTACTTGGAGATTTTGAAATATGCACCTGCATCTGTACAAATGCTGGGTACAAATGCTCCTCACTGCATTTATTGGGGTCAACAATCTCTGCTTACATTCCTACCTCCGGTGGGAGCATATGAAACAGACTGCTTCAGGGAAGAAAACAAAAAAAAAAAAAAAAGTATGGCAGAGGAGAGAAAATATGGAGAGCAGACAAGGTCTTCTCACCAGTTCCTCGAAGTCATTGCTGCCGAGGTCCAACCGCTCAAGTTTGACAAGAAACGCAAACGAGAGGGGTAGCCCCTTCAAGTAGTTCTCTCGCAGCTCCAAGGACACGAGATTTGATAAACTGTGGACATGGGAAAGAAGACATTCACTGCTCAGCCTATGGGCACAAAGCAGACAAAGTGACACAAAGTCAGTCCCCTTGGCAAGGGATGCTACAGGCCTTGTAAAGTGGCCTTTAGCCTACCCAGCTACAGCTGTTCTACTGGCGTTAATCCGATTTGAGCTAACTTGACTTTCGCTCATTTACTTTTTTTTTTCTTTCCTGTGCTTGTATATATATGCTAAGACCTGAACATTTTATGTGCACCGAAATGTGGTAGATAGTTGCATTGTGTTTCCTTTAGAAAGTAATGTTCATGCCCTCCTTTGAAACAGGTGAAATATTCAATTTACTGAAAGACCCCAAAGATCAACCACCCCATAAAATCAATGTGCCGATGAGTGACCAAAATAAACATGCATCATCTATTCATGTGTTGATACGGTCACTTATTTGTCCTTTCTGCGCTTGACCCGAAACTTCGTCCATCCCGTACTTCGTACTTAATATCACTGGACTTTGGGCGGGCGTTCTTTCAGAACTTTACAGTGATCCAAATCGTTGCTGTTGCGTGCAATAAATCTAAAAATTTAGCTAAACTAAAACAGCATAAAAGGCACTTGTTTTTAAACTGCAGTAAAATGGAACTGTATCCATGTATGCCAATGCTCCCATTAAGCAGGCAGAGCAAATTTAATCGACATAAGGCATTCTGAAAATTCCATGATGCTCTAGAAAGAATTTCCCTGAATTTTAAAAACTAATCGTTTAAAATGAAACTGTACCCCATGGCAACATCAAAAGCTAAAGCTAGAGAAAAGGGTTGGAGAAGGTTGGCTTAATAACAATGAGGTCAAGAACACAACTAGGAATCACGGTTTACGAGCAACAAGGTCAACAAACTGAAATTGTTTTTCAAATTATGAAAGTATAATTTCAAACCTACTCGCTAAATTCTTAACAATCACTGCACAATGAATATCTTCATGTCACCTTTTCCATAAGACACTATTGCACAGTGTATTGCAATGCAGTTCCTTGCCCTACTACTGCAATACATTATGCAAGACAAAATCAAATCAAACAGCACACATAAGAGGCACTATAAAACAAGACCCCAAAATAACGGCCAAAGAAGGGGGTGCTTACCTCCCAAAGTCGTGGGGCAGTTGTGTTAAAGAGACGTCGTTAAGGCCCAATACTGTTAAGCTTCGAAGCTGTACAAAACCAGCGGGGAGTCTGCAAATGAAAGAGGCAACAAACAAGTGACAAGAGGGGCGGGCCTTTAGTAGACCGACACTGTGCCTAATTAAAATTGCTAGTTGCTGAAATAGAACTCACTTGGAAAGAGGATTGCTGCTGAAGTCTGCGCTCTGGAGGGATTTGAGGTACTTTATGTTCTCCGGGATTTCTTGAACATCTGCGGAATAGAAAAGAATGTCCTCAATCTACTGTCACTTACACACAATACCGAAATTTCAGAACGCAGAGCTGCATCAGACACATATCTGAGAATGATTAAAAATTGCACCACAAACCTTACAGTAGTTTTAAACATTTTTGCCAATGATACGTAGCCAATGTAATTATGCGGGTGTCACACACAACACTATTAGACCAAGCACATTTTCATAGTGAAAGTCCCAAACTACATTCAATACAGATTGGCCAATCTCTCTCACTCTCTGTTAGATGTGAACTCTCAGTAACCTGAGAAAACCAAGGAGCAGTAACACAAGAAAGCTTCAATTTAGTTACACAACGAGATGCAAGACAAGAACTTTATAATGCAAATACTGCAGAAGAAAAGGAGGAATAAGAACGAAGTGAACCATGCTAAAACCCCAGAGAAGGTGCGCTTTCCAACAGCAACTGAAGCAGATCCATTTTGCTCAAGGTGCCAATGAGCATAGCAAAGGTGACAACAAAAGGACCACATTCCATTTCTGATTACTACTCCTTTCACTAAGACAGCAGCCGGTAGCAACGACGCAAACCAAAACATGCGAGTGCGACGACCGCACATAAAAGTCAACCCTAGTGCAGCACAGATGGCACAAATTCCAAACCCTTCAGGAGCTAGAGCGCATGCTCGCACGTTCATCATTGTTTACCAAGTATGCAGCTCCCCCTGTTGAATAGTGGAGCGTAGCAAGTGCTACTATTTAAGCCAAACACACAGTCAAGCAACACAGGGTGTGGCCAGAATGCACAAATTATTCAAAATGTCCTTCCCTTCAAAAGCCCAGCAAACAGAAGAAACGCAGCGCCAAACTACCACCCACGGCAGACACAACAGCACCCAAGTGAAAGTCGGAAACCAAATGTTGAAAAAGCAAGTTCCAGCGTCCAGGGGTGCTGCTTTGGAAAAGCCAATGTCCATCCTTCCCACAACATTCACGAACCCAATCCTGTGGTAGATACGTGCATACGCACCCACTTTGGCGGTTCGGCGAGGAATGCGTCGCTCACATATGCACTGCCTGCGTCTACAAAGCTCGCAACGCATTTCTGGGCGCGCGTTAAGCCATTGCAACGCCGCACGGCATCACAGCATGTGACTTGCATGAGAAGGAGAGTTGAGGAGGGAGAATGGAGGAGGCATGCACGACAATGCTGCACCGAACAAATGTCACTGACAGCGAGGGAGAGTTAATCAACAAAGAAAGGGGAGAGGGAGGGGAGGGAGAGAGAGACGGATCACACGCAGGAGAACAGAGGCTGCAGCTGCTCTACAGACTGCCGCGACCCCTCCCGGGGCCTGAATTCTCTTTGCCTCCTCTCCCCCTCTCTCTTTGCCGCTGCTGCTGCTGCTGCTGCTGGCTTGATTTGATTCCAGCTTTCCCCGGCAAGCACACGGGCGAGGGAGGGACCTTGCCCTATTAAAAAAACACACGGGCCTGCCAAAGATGGCAGGTGTCACAACGGCGGGGACCTCATTGTGTGCCCAGCCCTGCACAGGAAAGCTCAATAAGGAAAGTCGGCCATGCGTGTGACATTACCGCCTGACGAGCTGCTGCAAGACAGACGGCCCTTTATTGGCTCTCCTTTCTTTTCCTTTTTTTCTTTTTGGTCCCGTGTGGCGGGGATAGGTATAATGGTGAGAAACAGGTCTGAATTGATTTCATACCTGTTAGGGAGCCAAGTGAGTGTTTTCTCTTGTGATGACATGTAGTACCTTCCAGGCAACTAAGGCTGTGTAAACACAAGGTTGTGTAAACACAACCTTGTCTTGCTAGGAATGCAGTCCCTACAGCATAACTTTTCATGCTGAAAGCTTTTAATTTAACGCTTCCAGCGCCTCTTATGCCCGATCTCTCTCTTACATGAAAACTTAGGACAAACCAGCATTCGTCCTTTCCCACTGTGATGCAGCTCCACACTGGCCCCTCCTTTGCCTCTGCCCCCATCTCCATACCTGACTTTGTTTTTGTTTTTGTGCATCTTTTTTTTTCTTTTGTTGGTGTCAGTCTTCATTTCAGGCCATTTTTTTTTAACTCGGTGAGCATTGCATTTTTCCATATACCACTGCTTATTTTTCTCCACTCCAATACCTCCTCAATAGAACGATAAACATCCGAGAACATCAAAAATGAAAGGGAGAAAGAAGGGAATGATGAATTAAAGGGACACAAACGCGGGTTTGTTGAACTCATCCATGGCTCCAGTGCACAGTTTAACCCATGAAGTTCATTATTTCGCTATGTGACGGAAGTCTACAGCCTCAGTTTATGTGTAGCTCATGGTTGCCACACCAAGTTGTTCACTGCTCCCGCACCAACTACCATAATAATGCCACACTGCTTTGCGGCCAATCTTCATGCTAGCTCAACCATCAATATCATTACGTCCAACAATTTCATGGTTATATACTTGTACAGACTAAACATGCCAGCGATCCGTAAAATTGGGCATCCTAGCTAATATTAGCACATTTGTGAGGAGGATGGTGCAAAAGAAATGGACCCTTTGAACACACTCCTTTCATTTAAAAATGCATGCAAATTGTCTGGAAAAACGCAGAACATGGCCTGCTCAATCCAGACTTTAATCACACACGTATTTAGATGATGTTTACAACTTCCATCGGTGTACATTCGACATAAATGAAACGAGAAAAAGTACAGCTTTTATTTACGCTATGAAGCTCTCAATTCAAATAGAAGTACATCTAGCAACAACTCTTCAGGCATGAGAAGAAAAAAAAGCTGAAGTTCAGCTTTGCAGCCAAGCTCGATTAAAAAAAAAACGTTCAGTAAGATCAGAAGTCCTTAATTAGATTTTTGGGGGACAGGAGGACTGCAGTCTGTTTATTTTGTATAATTACGTCCCTAGCTAGTAAACGCCGCTTTGATTTGAGTAAACACAGACGACAAAGAAAGCAAAAACGCCTGTGCGTATGACATTTCGGCATACGCGAAAGGTCACCAGCTAGCATACATTAATTCTCAGTAGCTTCTAAGTGTAAGACTCGAACCTTGAAGCAGAAAACAGGAAATTGTGCTTCATTAAGTCAGCAAACCCAAAACGAACTTCTGAAACTGAAGTAACGCAGCCAAACTGATGAAACGCGCGATTTTGCTCTTTATATGGCCTCTGTTTGGGTTCCTCAGTCAGTCATAACTTACTTCCGCTGATCTCTTTAGGTGATGCCTCCCAACATGATTTTGCTGTGCACGCTACGTCTGCACCTGCACTAACAGGGGTGGAAGCAGGCTTGACCCTTTCGGAGCAGCTCAGTAAGCAGGAATAAAGCTGTTTTGGAGCAGCTCTGGAGCACTAAAAGGGGAGATCTGGAGCAGCTTTGGAGGACCAAAAGATTGAGTTTTGGAGCAGTGAAAGTATGTTTGGGAGCAGTTTTCCAGAGTCAAGACAGCATTTATTCAGAATTTTTCATTTCTAGTAAACACAAAACAAAAATCTACTCAATATTCGATCAATACCGAGCCGACCACTTTTTCAACAAGTTAGAAAAGTATATGTTCCCATACGTTCCCACAACAGCTGACAGAGCAACAACTCGGAGAAAACTAGAGATAAGCAATGCTTTGAATAGCTATTTAAATAGACTTCAGACATACGAAAAATAAATGTTCAGCGAACCATGCATTGGCTTAATTTATGTGAAGTACATGTTCCATTCTTTCTTTTTTTTCTTATACCGCACGGATTATCGCATTTGAAAGGGAGAATGTTTCGCCCCAACGCCACAACCCTAAAATAGTTTTCTTTTATCTACAATGTTCTCGATGTAATTCGACGGTTCAAGAAACACCAGTGCCGAAAGATAAATTCCCGCAGAGCAGACGCTGCGGCATTCCTTTCACCGACACTCGCCTGCGCGCGTCACTTTGTTGACTGTTGCTTCGCCGCCTGTGTATTCAAGTTGTTAGGGGAGCACAAATTTGCTCCAATAAACTTGGTTTTCCCTCAAGCCAACTGCGTCATCTTTGGCTTCGTGACAATATTACACCACCGTAACAGTCACGAGAAACAAACCACAAAAGACCAGAGATAGGCAAAATGGTCCATTTTGCACCTAAGATGTTAAAACTTTTAACTTCATTCTACTCCAATTTTAATAAACAAAAAGAAACTAAGGGAGAAATTGAGAGAAGAAGAAACCGAGAATAAATAAGGGATAATTTGATGCACTGCATAACTAAACCCGACTAGACTCCAGAGAAATTAAAAATAGACATTGATGTTCACAAAACACAAGAGAAAAAATACCCGAGCATATTACCCTGGTTTTACTGACCAAGTAATGTAATGCATGCTTTTATCTAATGCAAAAATATACCATGCAACTGCGTCGGATGTACTTAAATAACATCCGTACCAGTGTTTATCAACTTTTTAGTGTAAGCAGTAGGCGGGGGGCGGGTCCCCTTCCCCGCTCCCTCGCACCAAAAAAGGAGTGCTGTACAGCAAGACACGCCTACCCAGTACTTGCCGATAGCTGCTAGCTTAACCGAATATACACCCTCGCTTGTGCCAGGGCGGCGCCTGTTATCTCAATCGCACGGCAGCATCTAACCTTCGGACTGGCCAGCCAGTATGCTCGCGGAAAGATAAAATGCCAAGGGTCCGTTGAACATCATAACTATTTTTTGTTTTTGACAATAAACGGCAATACTGGAACGACTTCTGGTGATGATGCATGCTTGGCGCAGCGTACTGCGCTGTGAAGCTGCATTTAGGGGCAAAAGTTTGTGCATTCGCACCCCAAGTTGACTCCCAGGTCCAGTGAAACCGCACCACCACGGGGGAGACCACGAAATTTTGGCGAGTGACCCAGAGTGGTAGTTCTTCAGGGAGTTCGTTGGAGTGCGCCACATCTTGCATGACAGCTCAGTGAAAAATGAGTCCCTGCCGTTCCCTGCACAATGTGACCGGCACTGAACACCATCTCGCGGTTACCTCACATTTCGCGGCACCACTTGGGAGCAGTTTCGACGCAACACTGTTATTCGGAGCAGGATGGGCATTGAAAAGTGGATTGGCGCAGCGTGGCGCAAATGACGCAGCACTTGCCCCACCCTGCACTAATGACTGTGGCCCGCGCAAAAACCTCATCTAGACCACCACCAATTCCGCGTATTAATCTGCCCCCCCCCTTCCCCCTTACAAGGTGATCATCACATTCTCACCACCAATGCTCGCTTGCTGGATTATCTCCTTCCAGCTATCCTGCCCTTTCCACTGAATTTACTAAATGCCACAGCACAGTGGAGTTGTATGGACCACAATTCACCACAATGGAGTTGCAATTTTAAAGCGAAGCTTTCAGCCTCTCACTGTTGAAGAAAAATTAAACCGCTTCCTGAAGTCAGAAGGGAAGCTGGGTCCCTCGCGTTGTGAAGCCGACGCCTATCCGAGTGCACCTTTCTGACACGGCCCAAGCAGTCCGGATTTGGAGTGGAGTGCATGGACGCGCAAAATTAGACAGAAAAATCATGCACCACTCCCTCTCACAACTACGATGGTTGAACGTTACGGAAAGCCATGGATTTGAGGGCACCAGTAAAGCCCTAGAGAGCCCAGTCACAATGCAGTAAACAGTCCCGATAAGAAACAGGTGCTCGCTTCCCTTGATTATGGAAATCTTCACGTTTCCACACCTTTGTCGCTTCTACGGAGGGGCAGTTTATTTATTGCCTCTCATTTTTCCAACGATCTACATTGGATCGGTCGCCTTGACGATCTGATGTTGAAATCAAGAATGAAACTGCACAGCTGAAAATTGCAGCTTTCAGTCAGCAATCACTCTTAACCCCATGTATTTGTACGAAAAATCAAGATGCAGCGGGAAACAAATTAATGGATCAAGTTGCTGCAGCATGAGTTCGCAGCATCCGTTATTTGGAAGAAACTAAAAGGCTCCAGACTGCCACCAAAAGGTAAAGCAGTACACATGATGAATTCTGCAATTCGACCAGAAATAATGAAAAATATACTTTAAATTTCCTCCGTAACCCACACCTCCTCCCATACTGGCCATTGTCGCAATCCTAGAATGGGAAGGGGCAACTACACAAAACGAGGTGTCAACGTGCACAAAAGAGTACACTCTGTTACTCGTTCCCACTGTGCAATAAAGCCACCAGGTTTAGCCGTTCATGTCTGCTGTGGCTTTACCTTGTCATTCAGAGCTATCCTCAGGCCACTGGGTTAAAGCTACTTGGAGGTCTGAAGGCCTCGTCAAAACTTTATCAGGCAGCCCACCTATCACCACTCGCAGTAATACAGCACAATCACTTAGAAATGCTACATATGAATCTAAAGCACCGCGTTCATTTCTCAAGTGGCACGATTTTATTGAGCGTGCGAAGAGAACGGGCCCCAGTTTAAACGTGACCCTCATTTTATCTCTCAGTGTTCGCCGCATTGCAAAAAAAAAAAAAAAAAAAAACTGTGGAACTGCTCGCAAGCTGCGGCCTCTGGTAGCATAGTGTGCTTCACAAACCACACACTGTATTCTGCCAAATAAAATAAGGCAGTGCAGTGCATAGAGTTGGAGTTGTAGACGCCACGGTTTTACAACTAATTAACTTATACTACAGTCCAAACACAAGTCCAGAGAAGTGGCCGGAGGCCCAATAATGAAACTAATGGACCCCAGACAGCAATATCGCGCAAACAAATGCTTCTCTTTTCAGCGAGTCTACTTCCAAGATGAGAATCCTCCCTCCCCTCCCCTCAGTCTCCCCTAATTAGTACTACCCCCCCCCCCCCCCCCCCCCTTCCGCTGCTGTTCCGGGCATAGAGCACGGCGGACGTGAAAGACTGCAGACCAGCCGCATCGGGAGTCACGTCCATGACCACGAGCGGAGGAAAATGTGCGGCGGCGCAGCCGTCGCGTGCACGATTGTTTCCGGGTCACTCGTGCGCGTCCAGCCCCGCGCGCTGCAACCAGCGCTCGCCGATAGCAGCCAGACGGGGCAAGGTTGCGGTGACCGGCCGCTGAGGCCCCAGCCGCTACCGCCCCGGGCGACCCAAACGGCACTTCTGGACACCTCGGCTGGTGCACACATCACAGTGGGAACGTGTTACTTTAAAAGCTGCCGCAGTGCGTCGGACGGGCGGCCTTCCGCGAGTGCGACCGCGCCAGTGAGCACGGGTGGCGCCGGTAGCAGACGACACGCAAACGGCCCGCTAGGTTGGCGTCGCGTGACCAAGAGGGCACGGACACACAAAGGCGCAGCTTGACAGTTGACAAAGCGCGCGCTCAACGCCTCGGCACGCCATGGCCGCTACTCGAAGGAACACGAACACTGGGCGCCTCAAACCCGTTACTTAAACGGATCAACAACGAGACACGCCGCAGAAACCAGTGCAGCAGACGACGAATCAAGAACGAGGCAGCAGCGGCATGCAGCAGGCGATCAGACAAGGAAGACGGGAAGGAAAGAGGCGACGGCAAAGGGATTACAGTGCACCGGGCAGCACCGCAGATAGACTGGATTCAGACAGACGCTTCCTACGAGCAGAACACGGTTGAAGGATAGCCGCGATCAGCAGACGGTGGCCGAAAGCAAAACCGAAAATATAATAGGCGAGATGCTATCAGTGGCGGATGATGGACTGCGGTGAGTGCACGCACTCCGTCCAATCCGCCGTCTTCCCGGCGCACTGCTCGCGAGAAACTCATCACCCGGTGAACTCATGCCTATTCAACAGCAGCCCACGCCTCGGCACACACTGGTTCTGGCGTTTAAGCTGCGGAACGGGTCCAGGGCGCCCGCATAAATTATTCCTTCCAGACTCGGGAGGCTCGCACACTATTCCGGCAACGTCAGCGTGCGTAACTCGGGCAACGGAAGAATAACGAAAAGCGGCTTATGCATAGGGTATGCGATAGACACGGCACGGGTGCAAAAAAAAAAAACGCGAGCAAGAAGCGCGGTAATATGCAGCGTGTGTAGACGAGGTGAGAAGTAACGAGCGGCCACGTTTCCTGCTAAGCTCGAAAGCATGCAGCGGAATGAAGGAAAAAGGCACCAGGCCGCGTCGGGCCAGGCACTATATTGAGTTCGCGCAAAGACGGGTTGGCGTCGCTGGCGGTTCGCTCGCTGGGGTTATAGGTCACAAACTACAAATATTAAAATAGGCAGCAATGTACCCTTACTTCCGCCCACTGATTTCGGAGAGAGAGAGAGAGAGAGAGAGAGAGAGAGCACGAAGACAAAATACATGCGCTTGAAAAGCTTTGGTAACTCACACAAGTCTACTTCAGCGCCGAAAAGCATTTTTTTTTTTAACCGAGAAAGGTTAAAAAAATCCAAATTTCGCGCCACACGACGTCTAGCAGTGCTGCAGCAGAAAAGGACATAGGAACGGGTTATGAATGGGCCTCCTCGATTTACTAGTCCTGGATAGTCCGCGGGCAGTCCGGGGACTGTTTCCCTCATTAGTAGGTTATTTTTCCGAAGTTTGCGATAAAATTTGTATCCCTGTTGGTGAGGACTACGCAGTCTTTTCGATGAAGCCAATTTGTATTTCGTCTTTACGAGCCCCGTTATGGTAAAGAACTCTTCGATGGCAAGCCATCGTCGACGATTTCAGGCAGCACATTCCAGGGGCGCAGGGGAGCGCGAAAAATGTGGATCAGAGCAGCAGCGGGAGTGTGGAGGAGATATACCTACACCCTCCCACTTGTGACCGTCGTAAAACTACGAAAATGGAACTGCAAGAACGGGACAACACGAAAATTGGCGGTTGGCATCTTTTCCCCGGGGCAAGAAAAGCGAAAATGAAGTTTCCGCGCGAGCGAGCAAGCAGGAAAGCAAGCCAAAGTTATCTCGTTCTGAATCTTTCTTGGGCCGCCTAAACGCGCGAAAATTTCGGTCTGCAGTCACTCGATTCAACTACTCGGCCCTCGGCCTAAAAAATGGGCCCCGTGTCTGTTTCACTCGCCGCAATTGAACTGCTGTCGTGGCCAATACACGTCCACATTATTCAGCGCAATGGGGAGGGCCTCGGGAATGTTTGAGGTGAAATATAAATGAATGCCCGAGGGTACCAGCGTTCTTTTAATTAAGGGTATACACGTTCGAGTGGTTTTGCCGACAGCAAGTAAAAAGAAGAAAAAAGACGCATTAAAAGCGGTGTTGAACGGAGGCGAGGTAAAACCGCGCGAGCAGTGCGAACGCGGGAAAATTGAATGATATTAAACAAACCTCCACTGAATTAGTGGGAAGAGCAAGAGGGGGAGAGAAAAGAGAGGGAGTTTCACGGCAGAGGCGTCAGAAGATAATCGTTTTCGGCATTTGCAGCGATGCAAGCAGGTACGTGGCCAATTTTTAAATGCGAAAGCCTTGAACAGCCACTTGAGTGAAAGGCTGGCGCCGGCGTCTGTAACAGCGAAACGGCTCCTTGGGAAACGTTCCATAGCGCGGGCTCAGGCTCGGCGATAGCGAGAGGTGGCCGTCCACGCTAGCAAACCACAGATGAAGTAAGGGAGCGGAAGAAGGCAGCCAAACTACCGAGCAGATAAGCAGAGAGAGAGAGAGTATAAATAAACATTTACGGTACTTGGCGAAGAGCAAGCGCCGACGTTGAGGCGCTCGCCTGGTGTGGGGCGCCCTAGTCGACGAAGCAACGAAATTCAGCATGCCCGTCAACTCTCCCATCACACTGCCGTACGAGCGGGCAGCGGCGCAACTCGTAGGAGGCAGATGGAAACCATTCGAAAGAGCGCCGGCAGGATTTAGCACCCGCCTGCCGACGCCCATGGTTAAAGGCACATCGCAAAGCAAAGCGCTTGGAGCGGCGAGATTACAAAGCCCTCCGAGAACGCGAGGCGGAAACAAGGAGTCTCAGGCGGTGTTCAGCTGGACATTCAGAAGTCATGGGAAGTGATTAAGTGTCCTAGGACTTCCTCCCGCTACTTGTACGTCTACGCTACCAAATCATGCATCTCAGTTCCGACCCGTCATAAAAATCCTCCCCAAGGCCCCAAGGGGCGGAATGCCCTGATTCTCGTGAGCGTACACTGCTGCAGGCACTTTTATTTCCCCTTTTAGCACTACGCCCTTCCGTAGTCCATGGACATGCTAGACAACGCCGTGTTTAGTGACAACCCTCGCCGACCAAAGTGTAGCCCGCTGAGACCAGGGGGGAAAAAAGCACGTTTACGACAGAATGGACCCAGATTCGCCGCATCATCTGCCCGTTGTTGCGGGGGCCCTCAAATTCGACGCTGCCCACACGGTCCCGCAAGGCGCAGTTCTTTACAACGGTCAGTATTCCCGGAGTTCACCGCACACAAAGAGACCACCGGTTTCCTTTCCTCTCTCCCGTGCCGTTTGTAAAGTTGCGGAAACGTCACAAACGACAGGGCCAGGGCCGACGGATGGCCTGACCTTGCGCACACGTCTTCGCTCAACTACGGGTTCGCACCTTACGATTCCCGGATACTTCACCAAAGCTCCGTGCTACGAAGTTCTAAAATTGCCGGCGCTGCTGACCCCAGCAGCCCACACAAATCTGCCTCGCAATAAGGGATGTGATGAGGCGCACTTCAAAGAAGCAACCGACCGACGTCGATGAACAGCGTTCGCCTCTTTAAATCGATGCGATAAAATTTTAGGCGTACATCACGATGCGGGCCCGGGCAGCTCGTACATGGGCGCGTGATAACGACGTACTCGTGAATCGACGTGCGTAGGAGTACGCGCTGCCGCGCACTACGCCAGCGAGGACGAGCGACCCCATGTCCATCGCCGCGACGGCGTCTGAACGAAGAAAGGCAAAACCGGGACTTGTTTTTTACTTTACAACCTGGGAAGACGCGCGTAACGAACACACCGAACCCCGTTCTCGCTACCAAACCTCGGAAGTTAACCACGCGTCCGCTCGGACGCGCGCTAACTGGTTGCAGCGCGTTGGTGCAGTGCGCGGATATCTGGTTAGCACTGAGTTCGGCGCGACAGGCGCGCACCAATGCATTCGCCGCACGACTCAGTAAGCCCATTTACACGTTCTTACGCACAGTATACGCCGATTCGCGAGTACTACGAGGTTGGGCCTCAACGAGCAGCTGCCTTTTCCATGCCCATGTGGGTAATCCACTTGTGCCCGACGTTCGGCTGTGGGTGCTCTTCACCGTCCCAAAGGAGATGAGATCGAGCAAACAAAAACCAGCAAAATGTGAAGCCGAAAAGGAGGCGTCACATCCAAGTGATCGGGGGGAGGGGGGCACAGACTGTCAATGAGCAGGCTCGCGTGACGAACGCGAGGTGGTCATTTTAGCAACGCCCGCGGGAGCTCGCTGCCTCTCCGGGCTCGCACTCCGGATCCTGGCTTCTCTCTCTCTCTCTCTCTCTCTCTGGAAGGCACACACGTCCGTCACTCACTCAGGCTCGTGCAGGACGAAGACGCGGAACTGGACGATGCGGAGGAGCGGAAGAAGGCGTCCGACAGAAGTCGCCACAGTTCCTCCTGCCTCAGGCGGCGCCGGTCGCCGCGTCTCTTGCGCCTCCCGGGGCGACGACGTTCCGCGCGGCCGCGCTTCGCGTCCGCGTCGTCGTCGTCGCCGTCCTCGTCGCCCTCGGCAGAGGCGACGCCGTGCATGCCGCCTTCCTTCCCGGCCGACGCGCACACGACGCGCGAGGCGGCAGGTGCTCGGGGCGTGCTCCGAGAAGGCCCCCTTCACTGCGGACCGCCGCTGCTCGAGTAGGCCCGCCCGGCCGACCCTGGCGTCCTCGGAGGAGCGCGTGTTGTTGCGAAACGTCGCATATGAGCAGCCGCCGCTGCCACCGCCTCGTGCACGCGCTCATAAGCACGCACGCGCTCGGCCTGCCTCGACGCGCGCTCACGCCTCGGCCCTCCTTCCTGCACACCCGAGCTTCGTAACACCAGCGATCGGCAACCAATTACCGGGGCGCCTTCTGAAATCCCCGCGAGAAAGGCGGAATGCACACACACACAAGTGCGCGTCGTCTGCGGTAGAAAGGGGAGAAAAGAAGCATTGGCTTAGCTTGCACTAGTGGTGCAGGGCTGGAGGAACAGCAGAGCTGGCGGCCCTTCACCCTTCGTCGGAGACCCGGCTGTTGCCCATCACACGGATTTCCGAACATGTCGCCGAAAGTTCTCCCTCACTGGCAGGTCCGGATCGTTTTGTCCGGAGGCTTTCATATTTCTCCCCAAAGTGGACCGCGCTAGCACGCGCTAGAACTCGCGGCAACCAGCTTCGGCTTCGCAAACTCAGCGTCTGTAGCGCGAACTCGGCGTCTGTGCTCCCCACTTCAGGCGCGAACGCACGTGAACTGGCGGGTAGAAGAGCACGCGAGAGATCACGCCAGGAACGCTGGGCTTAAGGCCCGTTCACACTTGCGACGAAGCGACGCGACAAAGCGACGAAGGCGAAAGCGATCGCCACCCTTGCTGTTCACACTTGCACGCGACATCGAGCGACGGGCGACGACTATTTTTTGCTTTTCTTGTTATTGTCTCGCGCTCGGAGTGAGACTTCACGGGAGCTTCGCCGCTTGTGGAGACACAGCATCCGGGTGCTTTGGCAGGATATGACGTCAGGAAGTCTCGCCTCCTACTTCCGCTTCAAAAGCGACGGCGCGACGGAGGCGACAAAATTTGGTCGAGACCGATCGCTTTCGTCGCGCGACGAAAGCGATGAAAAGCGGCGAAAGCGACAGAAATTTCCGTCGCTTTCATCGCTTTCGCTCGCTTTCGTCGCTAGTGTGAACGGGCCTTTAGTGTTCTCGAAGGTCGAGCTGGCCGACGCCGGGCGCTCCTCACGAGGCGCACGCTCGCACGCGCTCGGTCTTTGGTAACGCTAACGCTATACGGCGGAACTAAAAGCATAAACAGCGACGAGACAGGGACACCCATGGAGACACCTACTTCAACCATGATTTCCCGAGTGAAACTGCTCCACCGTGACCACAAGGCGCGCATCTGAGCGGAAACAAAGGAGCGGACAGCCCAGCAGACGCTGTGCCAAACTAACACACACGGTCCCCGACGACCAGTGGACGCCTGCGGGTTCCGCTAAACCAATTCTAGCAGGACTTCGGTGTCTTGCAGCTTTGTTTTCTTTTTCTCTTCCAACTCCATAAAAGCCAGTTCACTGCCCACCGGGGACACGAGGACTCGTCCCGCAACACAGCGCTGACAACTGCTCGCCGCTGTCTGTGCCCCCAAGGGAGAGCTCGCCGCGCGCGCTTCCTACTCTGTTTGGAAAACACTCTAACCGACCAGTGTTTTTCGCCCAAAGTAATCACTATACACGCCAACACCAACTAGTAAAAAAAAAAAAGACACCTCGCGTGGTTCCGGGGAAAGCGGGCGGCTGCGGTATACGCTGGAAGAGTTTCTGCGAAAACGTTTCCATGCAAGCTAATTAGCCGAACATTATACTGAACACGCGAGCCGACTGCGCCAGTGCACTAGTCGGGAAAAAATAAATAAGTGTGTCGAAGTTTTACAACCCGGGTCTCAAACCCCGGGGAAGACGCAGCTTGCAATGGTAAAAATCCCACCCACCAGCAAGCGCTGTAACTTGGACGGGAAAAGGGAAAGGCGGCAGGTCTCCTACGGTCTCCCAGCTACTCGCCCAGGTACGCGGCGGATCGTCCTCCGCTCGTCGACAGTCTCCAAGTAACCTTAGCGTCCCTTGGCCGGTTTCAAACCGTACACCTCTCGATCATCAGGCGACAACGCTAAGAGTTGGAGCTGACGGCTGCGCGTCGTTGTGCACGCTGGGGGATGAGCGCGTCATTTGAAATATCTAAGCTATCGTGATTGGTCTGTGCTATGCTAAACCTAAAACACGCATATATTCGTTGCGCTGAACGATCCAAAGGTGCGTTTAATCGCTGTTTAAAAGGGGGGCAACTGCGCGCAGTGCAGTACACGTGACTGGTATACAGTTGAGGCGCTGGTGTTTGGTATATAATGCGCTGGCGTTACCGTACTAGTGCTGGCGATACCGTACGCTAGTGCTTCATTTGAAACGAGACAAATAAACGATCACTCACGACGAACAGTATAGGCTCGCATACGAAAGGAGGTCGGAGGCGTGCGGGAGAACCGGGATGAAAAATCGCTTGCCCACGAGCAATGATTCAAGAAGGAACAAACGGCTCTCTCTGGGCCGCGGTAATCTCTAATCCAGCTGAATTCGCGTACTCCGCAGACGCTGCGTCGGGGCTCCGCTGCGCATGTGCAGGCGACCGCTAAACACGCGGAGAACTGGGGCGGCGATTCTAACTCGATTCTAGACCGCAAGCGTTGAGAACGCGTGCGCGCGATACTTGGCGGCGTTGTACACTAAACTGGAGCACGCAGTTTAGGGCAGTTACGGTGTGCACTGATTCATTACTAAACCACGCGAAAAGTAACGGCGTGACAAGAGGCAGCAAGACTATCGCCCAGAGTCATCCTGTTATTTTTAAAGCGAAGCTTTGTACGCCTCAACGATGGCGTCTGGCGCTCCGCAAAACGCACTACAGGAAAGCCAACTTTACACGAGCGCCTCCTTAAGAAAAAAAAAATCGCTTCCAGCGGTCGGAATCGAACCTGGGTCCTTCGCGTTATGAAGCCGGCGTCCATCCGATTGAGCCATTCTTTTTTTTTTCTTTCTTCCCGGCTTGGTACAGTGAACAAAAAACAAAACAATGACACATGCCCACACGTTCGACACGGAGTGCAATTTTAAAGCGAAGCTTTCTTGGTGTGACGTTCGCAAACAAGCTGTGTCGCGTCACGATGGCAGAACCCCTAACCTCTAAAGGTCGTCGATGCCAGTGGGAACGCGTAAATGATGAAAACTTCTCGATTCAACAAAGTCAACAATAAGGGTCTTCATTCAACTAAACGATTAAGTACTACCCTGAGCGCTCACTCCACTAAATTCATTCCTGCTTTGACTGACACTTCGCCATTTGAGTTTCGCACGAAAGAAGCTGGTTTCACCCATCGTCATCATGAGACGGAGGGGTGGGCAATTTATTTCGCGCTGCCCTCCAAAAAAGAGACAAAACAACAACGCCCGCTTTCGTTTCTGGCGAATGTTTTCGTTTTAGCGGGCAAGGGGTGAAAGGGGGAGGATATAGACATAGTCTATATATAGTCTGGGATATAGACATCCGCGGCGGAGTCGATCAGAGTAGGCTGAAAGGAAGCGTGACACTACGCAGGAGAAACAGGCCGCGCGGGGAGATGTGATTAGGCGCCACGCATGCGCAAGGCAGGGGCCGCGGTAAACACGCACCATCGAAATTGACCTTGCGTAGCTGATCGCAGTTGATCGCATGCTGGTCGAGTGGTGCATACGAAAGTGAGTGAGACGTCCCGCAGCACTATGGGAGAAAGGTGGAGGAGACGGTGCAGTTCGACCTTCCTCGGAAGAGAGCTGCTATTTGTTATCATCAGCTTTTTTTCCCCCACTCTCGTTTCTTTTTTTCTCTTCCGAGTGAACTCCCACGGGGAATAAATAGCGGGCAGCTTCCAACGGGAGCGCGCCGTCCCTCCGCGGCTGGGAGCCAATCAATCGAGCCACGCCTCAAGCCTTGTTCCCGGTCCCGACGAGAGAATTCGCTCGCCCAAACACCTTTTACATGCGCCGCAGAACATTCCCGGGGACGACAGGGCCGTCTCCGGCCTGCGAGCTACAACCACGTCTGCCAGCGCCATCGAGCGGCTCGAAGAAATGAGGAACAAAAAGTTGACAGGCGGCCCTTTGGCATTTCTCGAGCATACGATAGTCAGCGACACTACACACCTGCGTCGTACAGTGGCGTAGGTTGTCGAGGGAGTTAACGAGCAATCCTACCTCGCAGTACTGTACGTGCGATGCTTTGTGGGGACGAAGACGACGCAAGGGATGTCGCTGCTTCTTTTAGGCGCACCATTCCGCTTTCGTGGATGTACAAGCACCCCCCCCCCTTCCCCCCCTCAACTTCCTGTATGCATCCAACGCCACCTGCTGGTTCGCTCGGAACGCTCGTACTATTTTCTTGAACTTCTATAAAAACTCCTCCATTGTTTGCCTGGGGGTAGAATTGCGGGTGTTGGAGCGAACGGCCTGGGTTCGCGACCCAGTAGCGCCCATTTTTTGCCCTCAAAACCCGCGATTTTTTTTTACTGTAAAGTGCTCTCTCAGGTCAACTCTGCGCATTCTTTCGTAAATAAAGGTGGTTTGGTATCTTTTAGGTCGGTGTAGGAGCTGGGCGCGGCACATGAACACGATTATTTAACGTTCTGCATCTTACCGGAAGTGCCAGGCTTTTTGTACCTACCTCGGTACGGAATGTAGATTTGTGGAACGCCCGAGATGACGATGGCCATCATCATCATCATCATCATCACCTTTCCTCGAGCGAATTGTCGCTTCGTCTTACGCACCTTATCCCATTCAATGAAATACTCACCCACCCACCCGCACGAACAAAAACACTACTTGAATGATCATAGATTGGGGTCAAAATGCCGTCATAACTAAATCCGAAAGCGCAAGCTACGCACACAAGGGGCACGCTCGACGGACGCCTCCTGGCGGACCCCCCTGCAAGAACAATAATTACGTATTCGTTGACGTAACCCGCGGCCTTATCGATTCTGGCGAGAAAAACGGACAGGCGCATAATCCCGAAGCTGCGCTGGCGTCGGTATTGGTAGTCAACACCGCAGCGAGAGCTCCCCGGCAGGCAAACTTCGAGGTCAAATCGAAGTGAACGTTTCACGCGCAGCAGTGGAGGGTTGCAGATAAATCTATAGTTCATACCACAAGCTAGGTGCAGCACTGTGGAGGCTACATAGTTGTCACCAGTGCGCCCACTGAGGGCGCTCGACTCGCCGTGAAGGGGGTCCTGAAAGGACGTTTCCTTCTCCCCTCTCGGCAAGTGGAACGGCAAGGCCCCGGCGCCTTTTGTCGCTTCCTTGGGGGCGAGTTAGGCGCCCTCAGGGGCCGCACGGTTGACAACAATGTAGCTTCCACAGTGCTGCACCTAGCTTGTGGTATGAACTATAGACCCCCTTAGAGCTCACCCAGTGTATCGTACAACAAGTGGTCGTTTTTGGCCTCCATCTGGAAAACAGCCGTGCACACCCGTGCTGGTACTCAGCAGCAAAACGCCTTGGTCACTGGCAAGCCACTGCGCCAGTCTAGGCGGTATGTAATGTAAGACGGCTACCCACGGCATTTTACACCACCGACGCCGGGAGCCCCGCGAAAACGACGGCTAACGCCTCTAGTTTTGGCAGCTGTTTACAAACATTCGTTCTGCAACGAATACTTTGCACGGTATGCGCCGCTGCATGCACGGGCACGCCGGTGTGCGCACAGTGCTAAGTGAACGCTATAAATACGACCTCATCACCGCTTCGACGATGAATAATGTGATTACTAGCGAAATAAAGATAAAGAATCGATTTTGCGTTACGGCTTGGTAGTAACGCCATAATGCATCTATCCCGGTACATATATACTGCGTACATGAACGAAGGCCGTTACACTGGCGAAGGCGTCCCTGAACCGGGCTTCGTCGCCTCCGTTAGGTGGTGGTAGCGCGGTGGACGATCGCACTGGTTACGGGTTTCCTCCTCGCCGTGCCTGGCAGTTGGGTCCCGGTCAACACGGTAAGAACAGAACAGACGGAGCATATGCTAAAACTCTCTAATAGAGAGTTATAGCAGAGCGGAGAACCGGTCCCGGTACGGTGCCCGGTAGGCGACCGGCGCTACTGCGCGTGCGCAGTGTCGGAAAAACTGGTTGTGCGCATGCGCAGATGTACCGGGTGCCGTACCGGAACCGGTTCTCCGCTCTGCTATAACTCTCTCATGACTCTAACTGAGCAGTAGCGGGATGCGATGCTGTCAATCGAACCAATAATGCGCTCGGTGGAATCGCGTCGTACGCTGACCCACAGGCGGACAACACCGACCAAAACGGGGAGGGCGACCAGGCAACCACTGCGACGTGCTGCACGTGCAATACCTCTCCTACGTTAAGGCCCCTACTGTGGGACTGCCCCGGCCTTTCACCGCTGAGGAACAGGCACAGGGGAGCCGGCGTTACCTCATTGGAGGAATGGACAACCCCACCCCCTCACTTTGACGCAGCGAGAATGATCCTTTCCTTGCAGGAGTTCGTGCGAGAGGCAGACAAGACCGGACGACTCTGACGGCCATCCCACTCCCTTTCCACTCCTTCCCTCTTCCCCAACTAGCCTACCAAGTTCCCCGAGTCGTTTAGTTTCATTCATTCATAACCCGAAGCGATAACGGTCAAACCAACGTTACTAGAATCTTTCCTAGTGCTTTGCACACGTACCGAACACAGTACAGGCACACATGACCACTCTTTCCCGGCGGTAGCGGCGCACGTTAAGTGAGAGAGGGGGGAGGGGAGATCTCGGCAAGGGCGTCCCGTTTCAAGTCTCTGCATTTCGTATTTTGTAACTGCCGCGGCTTGAGTCTCCGCCAGCAGGGCGTCCGTGCGGCGGACACACTCCGACCCGTCGTAGCGTGTTCGAGGAAGGCGGGCTTTCTCGCAAAGCAGAGAACTTCCCCGCACTACAACAACTTGTATCACGCGCGCACAGGATAGTGGCGCGCTGAAGCGTAACAGGGCCCAACTCAACACTGCATGGTTCGTGCGCTTCGGTCGCCCAGAGCCGGTAACTGGCGGCAATGTAACGGCAACTCCCGAATTCGTTCGGCGGAAAAACCGAAGACTCAGCGAACGGCCCGTTTCCACGGAGTCCGGGAATGTCGCAACGGCGAGCAGTACACCTTGTCTGCCTTTCGCCAGCAAATTTTCGCGATAACTACAACTGCCTATCCCGCTTGAATTCTGATCCAGCAAGTGCACGGCTCACCAAGAACATATTAGGAGCTGCATTATAGGACTTATTTTTAACATCTCTCTTTCTGGAGTCGTTCCAAGCGCCACGTTGCTTGGTGTTCGGCGAGAAAATCAGGGCTTATAGCGCACGGGACGCAAACAACCCAGTTCACTGTTATCTTCGACCCGTAATTAGCGCTTCTGGCTGAAGTTGGAGTAAGAGGAGAGGGGACGACGGAAGGTAGAGAAGTGCGTGCATAGGTGATGAAATGGGTATGCAATGACCCAGGACAGGAGTGGGGTGGAGAGGAGGACCGCTCCCGGTACGGTACACGGTAGTGCGCAGACGTGCCGAAACCGATAATGCGCTCACGCATACAGGTGCACTCCCAACACCGGGCTACCCACGCCGGTGACGGCGATTCAAACTTCCAAGCTTCGCGCCACAAATTCTCAATGTTCGCTGGGCGCCGAAAGTCGCTCGCAGCCTTTGCGCTGCCGTTCGACAGAGGAAGCCCAGTGCAAGAAGATGCGGGCATCTGGACGGGCGCTCAAAGGCGCACAGGAGGCCGTAAACGCGATTGGACCTGCGCGCGCCTGCAAGCAGTATATAAGGCCCGAATGGCGGCCGTAAGGAACTCCACGCAATCTGTGCGGGACGCCGCAGTACACGGCGCGCAAAAAAGAGCGCCGCCTTGATATCGCCCTCGCGTCTAGGAAACGCTCGTCCAGGAGGAGGGCCATATAATCGCCATAAACCGAAGTCGGCGCTCACGGGGACGCGGAAAGAACAAAGCGGGCAGGAGGTGTCAGCACCAAATTGCGGGAAGCTCGATTATAAGCGCATCGGCAGTCATATGGCCCCGCCGTAACAGCAAAACACGTTGTGTGCTGCGTTTCTGCGCAGGTAGCCGAACCCCCAGTGCTCCCAAAAACGCGCCCTCTACAGCAGTTTTGCCCGACAGCAACGCCCCACTCTCCCTTTCTCTCTCTCACACACACGCACACACACACACAGACGACAGACAGTCCACATCAAGCACACACAGCCACAGGCAGTTTGGCAACTGCGCTAACAGTCTCTGCATTACGACGATGCATGAAACTACAGCGAAGCTCTCTCTATATAGGTCTATAAAATGAAGTGCCCGACTGACTGACTGACTCATCACCGCCCAGCAAAAACTGCTACATCTAGAGACTTGAAATTTCGGGAGCACATTTGCGACATGGCGTAGAGGAGTACAATTTGGAAATTGTACTCCTAACCGAGGGAAAGGGGAAACTGTTTTTTTTTTTTAATTCGTGATTATCTCCTTTACCCGTTCACATTTTCAAGCGCTTTTTGCGGATATATGTAGCCTTTAAAAATATCTAAAAAGTAGTTTCCGGATTTCGCCCTAACCAACACTATCGAGGTGAGTCCGCGTTCCGGAAAAGAATCGGTGTTCCTAAAGATTCTCAAATAAATCTTTCACCGATTCATTTATCCAACTGATTTTTTGCTAGCTATACAAATGCAGAGAACCATTTTTAAGGATTTCGCCCTGCGACGCCGCTAAAGGGGCCAAATTGTTCTTTTACAAATGACACAGCTGACGAGCCAAAAAAACCTAACAGGTGATGTCCACGCCTAGCCAAACTGCTCTTTCAAACGGTTTCTGATTTCATGAGCACACTGCGATTACGGTGTTGGAGGTCAATATTGCTGAAAATTTTAAAAAATTCCACCATGGGGAGAGTAAAAAGCGGTAAAATAGTTTTTCATATATTAATTTTTTTTCGTACGCAATTTGAGATGTTGGACTGGTTTTTGTTGACATAGGTAACTTACTCAGGTATCTAAACACTGTTCTACAACATTTTTCTGACACCCATTTAATAGAGGCAAGCAGGATTTCGGGAAAACTGTTTTTACACATTCGGCAATAACCACACAGCCAGTTGATATATCCCATTCGTTTTTGCTTGCAAATGCTGCGCATCCAATAGCCCAAAAATCACTTTCAGGATTTTGTCCTAACATGCGGATCAAAAGGCAAGCGAGGTTTTCTTTTTTTTTTTTTTTTTACTTTACACCCTTCTGGACTTGGAATTCAGTTGAATTTTCCCGCGTTCGCATAATGCTCGCCATCTGATGGCACTTTCTGCAACCACGCGCCTCCGCTGGAGCCCTGTCATGTATCATAAGACGGACCGGTAAAAAGCGCAAAGGTTAGCGCTCGCCATCTGTTGGGACTTCCGGCAACCCCGCGCCTCCCGCAGGGAGGCCATGTTACTTATCATAACTTTACAGATGAGCAGCGTTCATATATAATCTGCTGAGATAGCACTTTCCATGAGTAAGAATACCCCTCACCCAGTCGGCCTCCATCGTGTGTTCCCAGCGCAATGTCGTGCCGAATTCAAGTTGTGTTTACAACCTGGCACTCTTCTTCATATCGTATTAAGAGTGCAAGCAAAACAACCTCCCACTTCCATCCACTCTTCCCACCCATCAGCTGTGGGAGAACCTGGTGACTAACCGCGATCTGGATGTCCAGACAGTTCTTCCTCCAGAGCGAAGGCTGCCCACTCATCCCATGGCTTTCTTAAATTGGGAACCACTCCCACTTCACCGGCTGAATAAAACATTTTTCACTCACTGACTCAGTCGCTCGAGCGCACCATCGTGGTGCAATTTGTCAATTTGTTTAGCGAGAGTTGCAGTAAAACGCGAGTGCCAGTCGTTTCACATTACCACGACGCGCCTGAGGTTGGAAGCCATGTATTGAGAACAGGCAGGAGCTCCTGAGTGTGTATACCACTTAACGATGAACTAGCGAAATACGACAACAAATAAATAAATGAACACGTGTTATACCCATTAGTGTCACTAATATAGTGGCCCACCCGGGCACCACCGGGTAATACCACTAGCAGTTCACTATACGGAAACGACGGCACATCTGCGGTTGATTCCGACATCTTCTGCCGCCAGTCGCTTTCACTGAAGGAAAAAAAAAAAAAAAAAAACGTCAAATCGTTTCAACAAAACGGCGCACTTCTGGCCCGAAGTCGACATCCGCCTGCGGCTCGGATTAAAGAAAAGCACAACGTGGCGGCGGCGGACCATTCATTACCACGGATAAAACGATGCAGGGGCGTGACACATTAGGCCTTTTTTTTTTTTTTGTCAAATCTGCGTTCGCTTCTCGTGGTTCCCTGGGCTCAGCTGCCGAGTCGATCAATACGGGGCGCCCTTATCAGCGCTGGGCAGGACGGAAGGAAATAAAGGCGCGAGAATGTGGGAATTATTGCGCGGGCCCACGGCCCGCGCGCGCCAGAAATAATCACCATCGCGAACGGGACGGCACGCGTCCTTGAAGGGCGTGCGCTAGAAATGGTCTCTCTGTAGTATCATTGGTATCATCGGAAGCGACCTTCCCCCAGCAGTCAGTACGGGCATTGGCTGAAATGGCTCGAACCCTATCACTGCGGGCGGATATATGGGACAGCGCTGCCGTCACCGTGACAGCAATGGGCCAACAACAAGACGTCCGACTCATTGTCGCCTTTTTCCACACCACAGTCCTGGGAAATACTATGATTTTTAAAATCACTCTGCTGACGGGAATATTATTAGCACCTGAGCGTATTTATCGCTCGGAACTTTTTTTTTTTTTTTAATCAGCAAAACTGTGACCCGACAAGACGAAGCCAAGGCCGACAGTCTGATCCATGTCGTCTTTAATTGCTGGGATACATTCACAAAAGCTTCAATCGCAGAAGGTCATTAATGTACCGCTCAAGCAGATGAAAAAAAAAACACTATAAATGCAAGCGCCCATGCGAGCATAACTTCGCGAACACCGAGAGCGGAAATTTGAGGGGACTTCTTCCTCGGGCGGCAGGTCAGAGGCTAACCACGATTTTTTGGTGTACTTCACAACCCGTTAGACAACCCCTCACACGCAATCCACAGTTTCCAGGCTCAAACGACGCAGAGAAATCCCCCCCCCCCCCCCCTTTATAATTGGCGCCCCATGATCCGTCAACTTTTTCTCACGGCTATGCACACGCGTTAGGACGCGCACTTCGGGCGGTGGGGGTCGCTGCTTGAATCCGAACTTCCGCGAGCGGACAGAAATTCCGCACGCACGGCGCAGAGAAGGGCGCGCCTGGTGATGTCATCACTAGAGACCGCACTTTAGGCAAATGCCTATTTTTGTCCCTCAGGCTCCTATCGCCCTACTTTCATATACAGTAAAAGCTCGTTAATTCGAACTCGAAGGGGACCATACAATTGTTCGAATTAAGCGGAGTTCGAATTAGCGGGCGGGCACTTGAATGAATAGACACCGTGCCACACTTTACGGCCAGAAGACAAAGAAGCCACCTCTGGACTCGTTATCGCTAATTAGACGCTACTACACGTTTGTGGCAGGTGATTTCGTAAATAATGTTTCGTAAAAAATAATGGCATGCGCCGGAGCCCTGGCGCCGGTAGTGCGGCGCCCTCTGTAGGAGCGGAATAAGCTGTTGCAGAAGCGTAGCGCGCTCGCCGCGCTGTTTTTCTGTTTCGTGGTTTGCATCTCTAGTAATTTGGTTTGGTTTAGATCTGAAACCCATTGTAGTCACTCTGGGCCGACTACTTCTGCGAGGAGCGATGGAAACCAGGGGGTGATAGTTCGAATTAACCATTCTGGATACCGACGCTTTCGAATTATCGGGAGTTTCCCCCCATTGAAATATACAGGGCTTTGCCGGAACCAGGGCGTGAGTTCGAATTAACCGAGTTAGAATTAACGAGCTTTTGCTGTATAAGTGGGAATTAGAAGCTAATAAGGGCTTTAATGGTGTTTTACAGTGCTTATAAATGTCTATTTTGGCATTTGTGCCTAAATGCCTATAATGTATGAACGCTATTCAGCCTCAAGTTTCGCCTTTGAGTGCAGTTTTAGATCGTTATTGATGTTACCGGTCAGTGCTGACTGTTCGGAACTCTGAGGGATTCTAAATCAACTCCCAGGAAAAACAAAACAAAACAAAAAACAGAACAACTAGCAGCAGTGGAATGGGAAGCCCATTCTCAGTGACAAGATGCCCAAATTTGAAACCAAAAATAAGGAGATGGTGGCAGTTTGCTATCGTTTCTACAATTCTCGCAGTAATTTTTAAACTAGGTTCCGCGCGCTCTCCAAACAGATCTCTTCAAACATGTACAGTCGCATCCCCGTTTCTAGAAGCATACTATTTTCAACGCAACGGCTGAACATCTAACACGCCTTTGTTAGCAGATCACTCCCATATCGGAGCGCAGTCAACGGCGAAACATCGCTGCGCAGCTGCATATCCCCACGCTTTAATAAAATTCACACCGCCGACGAGTTCTAAAACACGCTCTTCAAACAAATTCCCTTCGATGTACCGTACCCTTCGAAAAATGCGCTTCAAATGTGCGGAATTGTATTTGCCAATGTCGAAACATCTTGCCTGAACAATTAATTCGAATATCACTGTATACGAGAAAATTGCTTGAGTTGTATTTAACAGTCCTCACGTAAGAGCCTGTTAATTTCTTGATAAATCGTCGTCTCTGTTCCACTCGCTATTTGTGTTTGTTTTTGTTGTGTCGTAAATAAATTGACTCAGGCAGACATAGAGCGTACCTTTTCTAATCAGTATTCCCAGCTCTCAAGTATTCCATTTCACGCCTGTTTCCCTACATGCGGCGCTTTCGCAAGCGACAGTGGCCACTGAACATGAATGCGAGCAGCGCGCTCGCTGAATTAAGCCGAAGTATCACCATTATTTCCAGCAGTTTTATGGGACAACTGAACGGCCATGTTCACGTGTTTCCGCCTTTGCGCGATCATAAGTGCCATATTTGGTTTTCCTGTCGTAGATACAGGTCGCGCACGTCTTCGCTCGAAATTACTTGCATTTACGTAAAAAATTATGGCGCCTACATTACGACGTTGAAGGCCTAAAACGCTGTTTCGCCTGCCCATTTTTGGCGCCTAAAATGCACTTTTTTACTGCCTAAAAATCCGGCCTATAGTCATCACTAAAAGCATGCCGGCGCTCGTGTATATATAAGAGACGGCAGCGCATCTTCGTGCTGCTGTCCGGGAACACGTCTGCATTATGAGAGACGGCGTGCAAGAAAGAAACGGGGGAGGAGAAGAGGACCAGAAGGAGGGCGATTAACGTGTATCCCTAAAAGCAGCGAGGCGACGCCACGAATTAAAAAAAAAAAAAAAGCAGCCACGGCGACGGCTTCACCGCCACGGGTGGTTGGCCGGCCGGCTGGCTGGTCGCGGGCGCACAAAGGTCGAAGGTCACCGGACAGCAGGGAAGCCGGCACTTGTGAAAATGCGTCTCGCGTATCAGACGCTCACCTTACCTCATCACCTGAGTGCGCGCGAATGGCGCAGAGAGAAGAGCAGCAGCCCGGGTGCGCCAAAGAGCGCCACTATTACTGTGCCGTTGTTCGGCCGTGTCCCCGTGAATGTTGCATACAGCGCAGAATAAAGGATGGTAGGGACGCGGGCCTTGTCGTTGTCCCGCGCCCCTCCAAAAGAAGGCTGCACGACACGAAAATGGGCCGCCGCAGTCGAGGAGAAAGAAAATGGGGGGAAGCCGCGCAACAACGACGCTCCAAATCCGGACAAGGTAAGCTCTAGAGACTTTCCAATGTTCGGAAAGTAAGCAGCACAAACAAGGTGGGCGAAAAAGAAGAAACGCTTTCCCAAAGACGGATTGCACAAGAACCGCGCCGTTGCCTCGGGCGCTGAAAGCCGAGGCAGAAGGCTGCGCGGATGTGCTGCTACGCGGCGAAGCCGTCGGATACACAGGAACTAACTTTGCTGCCCGGCGGGACTGCATGCGCTCGGCAAATGTGCGCAGCAGTTTGTCATTACCAGAGCACGGAAATCAAACGTGACAAAAGAAATTCCGTTTTTTTTTTTTTTTCGACTTATCAAACAGCCAAAACGTACGTGCTCGCACTCAAGCGGGAAGGAAGTTTTCGCGAGGCCATCATCAACCCCATATCCACCCCCCTCCCCCCAATCATCGCGAAGCTGGTATTTCCCAGGGGTGCTGAGCGCACCACCGAGTGTCGTCAGGTGCTCGCACATGCCAGTACAGCGCCGGACTCGCTGCCTCAGTCGACAAGCAACGCATAGACAAGCCCCTTTGCAAGCACGAAAAAAAAAAAAACACGTGCACAACGTAGCTGAAGAAATAAATAAGGGGAGAAAAAAAAAACGTTCCTCCAAGTGAACCCGTACTTTGAGTGGGAGTACTTTCTCCCATTGTTTTACATTTATGCTGTTACTGTTTATCTAATCGTTTGTATAATTATCTATCGTATGTTTCGGGCCCATTTGAAGACAGCCCAATTAGGCGCCCCGCTGACGTCAATCTTGGCGCTGTGCCGACGTTTACCGCCGGGTTTCCCGCACCCGCGACGCGAACCTTCAAGGTTGGGTGGGGCATTACGCTCGCGCGCGAAATTGGGAGTGTTCTTTTTTAGACCTTTGCCCACCGTAAACGCACACGGACGTAAATCATGCTATTTTCTTCACTCGCCCCTGCGCCAAAGTGTCCGTCAACCCCTAAATTCTAGTTTCTACGCTTCTAGTGAGGCATTGCCTCCCGCGTTTTTCTTTGAAAGCAGCTGTCGCTACAGATTAAAAAAAGCCTGCAGGGTTCCTTAGAAGGCAAAATAAAATGCCTTTGGGGCTGTCTTCCGGGTGCGAACGAAGGATTAATAAAGGCTGGGAGCCAGCAGACGTGTTACCCACGCAAAATACGAATGTGTTCACACGTTGCAAAAAGAAAGAAAGAAAAATTGCGTCAGTCTAGGGGACAATGAGAAAGTAATTGAAAGTAAAATATTACTTTCAATTACTTTCAAGATATTACCCGTCGCGGTGGCACAGTGGCTAAGGCGTTGCGCTGCTGAGCACGAGGACGCGAGTTCGATTCCCGGCCGCGGCGGCTGCTTTCCTGATGGAGGCGAAAAGCAAGAACGCCCGTGTGTGCGAGATTCCGGCGCACGTTAAAGATCCCCAGGTGGTCAAAATTAATCCAGAGCCCTCCCCTACGGCGGGCTCATCGCCTGCGTTGCGTCGGACCGTTAAACTACACAGTCAAATCAAATCAATCAATCGAAAGTAAGATATTCAGAGTACTTACACGCGGAATTCCGAGTTGAGCTCGTTTCAAAAATATCTGCTTCGCGTCCATTTCAATCGTGACGCAGTTGCACTTGCAATGCTTCTGACCAATGACCAGCGCAGAAACGAACGCCCCTCCCGGCTTGTGCTGCGTCACATCCGGGTCGCGCGCTTTTAGCAAATCAGGGCCCGCTCGAAAATAGACACTTACAGACGGGACTGAAATGGACAAGGACTGAGAACTCCTGGGCTACATATAAAGCACGCCGTACTGGAGGAGCGCAGATTAATTCAGATCACGGGAGTACTTGGACCCTTTCCGATACGAGGGCGTTTTCGTTTTTCATATTTTACGGGAAAATGGCCACCGCGGCAGGATCGAGCCCGCGTCCTCAGCAGCAAAACGCCACTGAGCCCGCGCAGCGGGTAAAAAAAAAAAAAACGAAAGTAAAGGGTTTTTTAAAGTGTGCATAAGGCACGCGCAACACGCGGTGGACCCAGCCGGAGAGAGGGAGAGCAGGGGGACCAAGCGCGGAAGACGACGCAGGAGAGGACGCCGGCGGCCGTCACGGTCAGCTGAACGACGGAAGCCAGCGACCGCACGCGACCGCTACTGCGTGCGTGCGCCGCACCCAAAGCTAGCTGGCCGTACGGAATCCGGCGCGCCCATGCCGTGCTCCCCTCTGGAACAGAGGGAGAGGGCGAGAAAAACGGTGGGAAGGCGGAGGCCGCGGGAAATAAAGCACGTAGCGGGTCGCCGCTTCCGCTGCTGGTGCCCTGGGTCGTCCCATGCATGGACTGCCCGCTCCCAGCAGCACTGTAAAAAGAGACCCCTCGCCCGACAGGTCTCCTGCCTACGGAGGTCCTGTGGCGGAGTAGCGGGCGCGTGCCACGTACGGGACGAGATGGCGGACCGCCGGCCAAGAACCATCCGCCCCCTACCCCTCTCTCCCCTCGTCGTGGGATCGCAGTGGAGCGTGCACCCGCGCTGGGTCGGGGATAAGAGACCGGTACACCGAGTTAGATTAGGGCGGGATGAGCCGGTCGCGATCGCTTCCAACCCGTATAGTACACTCGACTGCACGAAGGCGGTGTGCTAACCACGCGTCGGAATCGAGAAAACTTCACGGTTGAGAGCTTGCGCGCACACTCCGCCTCGCACGCCCGTTCGATGTCCACGACTGACATCAAATGCACCCACTTCTCAAATCCGCACAAGAAAAGTTGCAAATAATGCATCGGGTCGCATTCGAGGGAGAAACCTAAAGTCGTTTTGTTCGCACGTAGGATCAACTTGAAGCCTCGGATGCCGCCATAAGAAGGTCATCTAAGGTGCCACGAAAAGGTAGTCAGCAAACAGCTTATTCAAGATTTTTTTTTTATTCACCGGAATACATGCAAAACCAATTGTGTTGCATCGACTACGAAAAAAAGTGCCCACCAGCCGCGACCTAGTGGCGAAGAATGGATGAATAACTTTAATACAGAGAGGAGGCTCGAAAGCCACGAGGGTGGGAGAGGGAAATGGGAAAGGCGTGACCATTCCGCTGTAATAAATGTAACAATGTTCATGTGAAAATGTCTTAGTGTCTCCCGAGGTACCATTGGCGCGACACCCCTTGGCGCTTGGCGTTTCCCTATGGGCAGGGGGTGTAGAGAGAGAGAGAGAGAGAGAGAGAGAGAGAGAGAGAGAGAGAGAGAGAGAGAGAGAGAGAGAGAGAGAGAGAGAGAGAGAGAGAGAGAGAGAGAGAGCTTTTCTTGGCACCGCGACCACCGCTTTTGCTCGCGCTGGGAGTCCGCCCGAGCGGCCCAGCCTCTTAGGACTCCGCCCAGTGGTCGGGGGAGGTAATGGTGGGGTGGGTGTCAGAGGGGCAGGCCTACATGTGGTGTTGCACTGTGGATTTAGCGCCACAATGTGGGCAGAGGGGCGAGGGGTCGGCGGATGGGTAAATGTGATGAAGGACGGCTCTGTTGGGGAGCGATTCAGTTTGGAGGACGCGCCACAGCCGTTCCTCCGAGGGGGCTTTACTGCAGGGCGTATTGGCGTAGTACAACGGCACCAGGGAGGACGCTAAAGCTTTGCATAAAAAGAAACTACGCTTGCAACAGTCACGAAGTGTGGCGAGGACTTCAAGTGAACGCAATGGGCAGGACGCAATCTTTTAAGCGGTCGTTTTTAGGCCGAGCTGATAAAAAACGGCGTGGGAGTAGGAGGAGGCAGGCGCCTTAACTCGCTACGTCTGTCCGGTCTGTATTTCCATCTCGCGTTGAAACCGAGAGCCGCGCCCACAACCAGCGACGAAACGCAGGCAGCACCGTACCGCGCATCATACGAACATCCTGTCTGCTTCTCGCAATTGCAGCTGAAAAAAAAAAAAAAGAAAAACGGCGTCGGTAAAAAAATACGAAAATAAAACGCGAGCTCGGATGTCGAAAACGACGCTTCTCGGGCACATTTCCTGCCCGTTTCGCCCCGCCGCCGCCAAGGTTACAAACAATAAACTTTCAGGAGCATTAGGCGAAGTCCCGGGAGTGAGGGGGGTTGGGGGCAGAAGCGAGCAAAACAGACCGCGTGCCAAGAACTTGGGCAGTCTCAGCTGCACGCTCTAACTGCTGCTGCTTGGCGGGCGGGTCAAACGCAATCCGGCAGCCACTGCTCTGAGTGACCGTGGCGCCGTTACAAACGACGGCGATGGCTCGTGGCGAGCCGAGCGCGTCGCTCGCGTCAACAATGGAAGAATCGAGACTGCGGCGACAAAAACATTCTAGCCAGTGGTGTAACGTTCGCACCCGTGCAGCCAGGGCCCAGATGGCTGGCTGCTCGAACACGGCTGGTCCTTCCTCGCATAACTACGCCGCTCGCTCTAGCACACCGCGCCGCAATGTCAAAAGCTCTCTTTTTACCTGATGCGTAAGTTCACTCAGTCCCCCGTAAGCGAAGGTGCACGGAGTGGCCGATGGCGGAAAGAAAGCGATTGACTCGAAAAAATGGGTGTGCTTTCGGCCTGCGACTTGGAAACGTGTGTTAGAGGCATGTATGACTTACAACACGTTCGCCGCGACACTCTCCACATTCACGCCGACTTCTTTAGAACCATTGCTCTCTAGCTGTCATTTTGCGTACCGATGAAGGGTGCTCTCGAATAACCTCAAATCTGTTACAATCCCCCCCCCCCCCCCCCCCCCCCCCATTATATTCAGAGATCTGGAATGCCGCTTGCTTCGCTTCGGCAAGGTAGCCTCCCCGGTATCACCGAATACCTGAGAGGCTGCACCGGATATGTGCATACTGACAAAGTTAGCGAGGCACAGACAGCCTTTCCTCGCCAGAACAGATCGACCACTCTGGTGTAGTATTCGGCTGTATCATCTCATTGCGGGAGTGGCATAAGTAAGCTGACGATTAGTTAAAGTATAAGGGAAGTGGCGAACTATGTTCCCCGTATTCAACCGCATGAAACACGGGTTCAATACCGACTCGACCACACAAAAAGAGCTGGCGCAAAGGGAGCCAAGCGATGCGGCGATTTTCCTAAGCAAAATATCGTGCGCGTCACGATGCGAACAAGCACAGCAAGCAAAAGGTACGGCTTTTTTAAAGCAGGCTCATGGGGATATGGTGGTTGTATGGCTATCGACTCGGCGTTACGTGAATTAGGCGAAGGCTAACCACAGATTGTGCATATCTGCGCCGAATTCCGACTATTCCTTGTCTGACTACCTAAGGCGCCAACTGTGTTTCGCTGCGCTGGCGTTAGGTATCTTGGCATGCTTTTCGGTGAGGCACGTTGTTTTTGTGTACGTACTTAACTCCCTTTGCTGGCCTAAATGCCTAAACGCTGGCGGATTTCTGAAATAAAGAATAAAATTGCAGATGTCCACGCTCGCCGCACGATTCAAAGTAACCTGTAGTGACGTCACAATCAAATGTATAGGTTTACCGCAAGCACTTGTCGAGCAAGCGATACAATGCCGCGGCTGTGACGCAACACGCATCACCCGTCAGCGCCCCCGACTTCCCCCACCCGCCGCGAGACATGACCGAGATACCGGTGTCGCGAAGCGGAGATCTCTTGATGCTTTCTGGTTGTTTTTTAGTTCTGTGCGGCCGCCGGGGCTCTTCCTCCCAAGTGTTAGTGTGAAAGCGCTTCGGACGCGGCTGGGCCCTGGCGCCCTTATTTCTGAGAATCGGCTCCGGCGCGTGTATCTGCCCGTCGGCCGACCGGGAGACGACGGCTGTTGGGGGAAGCGGGCCCTCGCCTCGTCTTGTATTACCGCGCGCACTGGCGTCTCCGACCCCCGTTGCGCGCCTACGCGGGCCGCTGTGTACTTCCGACGACCTTCCCTTTTCCCCTGTCTACTTTAGTGCGTTTTGTCTAACTACTTGCTCTACGCCCGTAATTCTCCAAGCGCGCGTTTTCGAGTCGGAACCTTGTGTCTGTGTTTTTGGTCCTTTTCACTTTGGCGGGGACATGTCTGATTGGAGCTAAGAAGCGTCTTCCTGATTGGCTGCGGGTGTGCCTTAGCCTTTTCCCACCCGGTCCGCACACGCTAGGATGCGCTTTTTCCCCCAATGCGTCCCCCCAAAGCAAATATAACGCGGCCCCTCTGGGGAGCGCGGGAGAGCAACACCAGGAGAGCCGCACTCTGCCGCTCGTCGTCGTGCCCTCCCGCCGGGAGCCATTCGCCCGCCAACTATGTCCCGCTAAGTACTCTGAATCTTTGACTGTCTTTTTCATCTATGTAATAAGTGTAATTGTTTCAAGTTTGTATGTGCCAAATTTCATCAATGTCATCAGTAAAGTAAACAAGTTAACCTTAAAACTTCTTCGACGTCTCGACTTTTTCCTTCCGATCTTCATGCTACAGTAGCGGCAGTAGGTAACCAAAATACTACGTTACAAAAGTGGTGATAGGTGCGGGGTATCGACCACCCCGCTCTGCCATCATGGGCTCCCCCTTCTCATCGCTCGGCTTCCTGCTGCTCATCTTCAAGTTCTCCTTCTACTGGACCTGGCAAGAATCTCCAGTTTTCGCGCCATCCGCCCGTTCATCGCGGGCACAACAGGCAAGCGACATGTGCGACGGCAGAAGAGACTTTGCGGCTTCACGGCCGTCCCCGCGCTACCAGCCCGAGGCAAGCCGGACCCCTCATTTTCGCCACCGGCTCCTTCGAAGAAGAGCCTCCGGGCCAGACGCCGACCGACCGTCGCCGCGACCGCCACTCTCCATCGCGGCGGCGAGCCTCCCGCGCATGCAGTAAGGTGAGAGATTTTTGCCTCTCGGCGCACCGCATGACTGTGGGCCTGTAGGCTTTTCTTCTCCGTGTGTCCGGGGCGCCCACTGACTGGTTGTCTTTGCTTCATTTTCTTTGCCAGCACCAGCCTGCTTATGTAACTAGCCGCTGTCGATGCTGAGGCAAACATTTATGAGCGTGCAGCAGTTTTTCGTGGGGTATGTGGGCTCTTCGCGCGGGAGTTGGACAGCTTTGTAGTCAGAATCTTAACGGCACAAGCGTTCGGCTCTCCCGGCGAAGGAGCCCCGAAGAAGACCCCCACGCGCCTACAAAAAGGCTGATTTTTACGCAAATCTCGCTATATTAGAGATTGCTGATATCCGTTTCCTCGGCTCCTTTCCACCGGAGTTAGGTTATGTCTTGAACCAAATACGGCAGCCACTTCGGGGTTGGGGGTCTGAGGGAAACGAGGAGTTGAGAGATGTTTCCGCTGCACGCCGCTACTCGAAGTACAAACAAAGACACCAGCAGGGGTGCCCGGGATGCCGCGGACGGGGAGAGCTCGCGGGCATGCAGTTCTGCGAATGCGTCGGGTTGGCGACAATTTCTCACCACTGCTGATATTCGGCAGTCTCTGTTCTTCTTCTGTGAGCATGTAGGCTAGCTGATACATATACTTTTAAAGTCTTGTGTTCAAATATTTCATCGTGTATTATCTTTATCATTTCTATCGCTCGTGTTCATGTAAAGTATGCATGAATGTTTGCTCGTTTTGTTTGTGTTTTTAGTTCTGACCGACGAGAAGCGAATGAAATGTGCTTAAAGGCTTCGTCAGGCGCCAACGTCTCTTGTATCATGCGCCCGAATATCAAGTTTTGCATTTTGTAGCTTTTATGTTTGGATGGTCGGCAGTTTGTAGGATAACTCGTTTTTCTTGAGCTGTTCTTTCGTGTTGGTTTCTAGTAGTTTTCTTGCAACTCGTTTTCGTAGCCGTTCCTTTGGGTTGTTTGCTAAGGTTTGAACACGCGTTTCGATTTACTTTGAGTGCGTATTTCTCCTATAGGAGGAATAGGGCTGTTTTAGAAAGAGCAGAGTCGAATGCAGATATGTTGTGTCAAGTGAAGTGCCCAACAGTGGCTAGTGTGCGTAGATTTCCACTTGCCGGTGAGATATAACTCCAATACAGTGAGCACTTGTATATAATTTTATTTCAGTTTTCTAGTGCCTTCTTATGAACTGTGTGTACTCCTATCCGTAAGGCACTGAGTATTTCGATGAGTAGCGACCGCTGAGACTGCGCTTCTGTTTTCTTTATTTGGTGATCACTTTTGTTGGATAGCGGTTACTTTGCGTCATGTTTATGCGACCTCTGGTCCGAGGACACCTTTTGTTTCGCGTCAAGCTCCCCAGAACTGAGTGTGCGGCCCGGCTAGCGGAGCTGGTTTTTCGATCTTTTTTAGCGTATAAGTTTTAGAATGCGCATGTTATTTTTATGTTATTCATGGTATCCGTGTTGTTATTTTCTTGTTTCGTGTGAATGAAGTGTTTTCTCCAGCGATGGACAACAGACTATGCGTGCGTGAAGTGCCACGGAACTCCATTAGGTGCACGCGTATGTGGTGACTGATTCAGCGGAGACGGTTGTCGACTCTTGTCTCTGGTGTTAAAGTGTGTTTCATTTCCTCGAGTCCGCAGGCCATGAATGCCAGTATCGCCGTCAGTTGGCGAAAATGTCTTCTTATGTTTTAAACTTTGTGCAAGAGTGAGGGCACTCTTTTTTCCGTCGGGGAAGGTGTCGCGAAGCGGAGATCTCTTGATGCTTTCTGGTTGTTTTTTAGTTCTGTGCGGCCGCCGGGGCTCTTCCTCCCAAGTGTTAGTGTGAAAGCGCTTCGGACGCGGCTGGGCCCTGGCGCCCTTATTTCTGAGAATCGGCTCCGGCGCGTGTATCTGCCCGTCGGCCGACCGGGAGACGACGGCTGTTGGGGGAAGCGGGCCCTCGCCTCGTCTTGTATTACCGCGCGCACTGGCGTCTCCGACCCCCGTTGCGCGCCTACGCGGGCCGCTGTGTACTTCCGACGACCTTCCCTTTTCCCCTGTCTACTTTAGTGCGTTTTGTCTAACTACTTGCTCTACGCCCGTAATTCTCCAAGCGCGCGTTTTCGAGTCGGAACCTTGTGTCTGTGTTTTTGGTCCTTTTCACTTTGGCGGGGACATGTCTGATTGGAGCTAAGAAGCGTCTTCCTGATTGGCTGCGGGTGTGCCTTAGCCTTTTCCCACCCGGTCCGCACACGCTAGGATGCGCTTTTTCCCCCAATGCGTCCCCCCAAAGCAAATATAACGCGGCCCCTCTGGGGAGCGAGGGAGAGCAACACCAGGAGAGCCGCACTCTGCCGCTCGTCGTCGTGCCCTCCCGCCGGGAGCCATTCGCCCGCCAACTATGTCCCGCTAAGTACTCTGAATCTTTGACTGTCTTTTTCATCTATGTAATAAGTGTAATTGTTTCAAGTTTGTATGTGCCAAATTTCATCAATGTCATCAGTAAAGTAAACAAGTTAACCTTAAAACTTCTTCGACGTCTCGACTTTTTCCTTCCGATCTTCATGCTACAGTAGCGGCAGTAGGTAACCAAAATACTACGTTACACCGGGGTCCCCACAGCAGGCCGCACGGAGAGCCTCATCCGCCGCCAGGAGAGAGAACGTGGGGGCGAACTTCGACGCCGTGCAGAGCGCAGCAAAGCACACACGCAAGGTTCCGTCCGTGGCACACATGCATGGGAACACAAGCAAAGGCTCAAGAGTAACGGTAAGGGCGCGCGATATACGGAAGAAGAGGGGGGGAGGCGTGCAGAAAGGAAGAAGAGCGGCGGCGGACCTTGCCTCCCCGTGCGTGAGCCGTTGCACCTGGCCTCTCCCTCCCCCTCTCGCCAGCCGGCAGCAGCCACCCCCCAGAGAGGCTCCTTCCTCATTCCGGCGCCGCCACATCATGAGCGCGACCACCTGGCGGCAGGAGAGGACCCCCACCTGCCCGACCCCAAAAGGCACTTCCTTTTGCCGCCGCTATATCGCCCCTGCCGCTTGCTTGTGCTTTCTCTTTTTTTTTCACATACATACAAGGCAAGGCAGAAAGACCAGTGCGAATCACTTTCACCCGCGCTCCCCCCCTCGATAAGCGCCGCAACGCGAGTGCAACAACGCAGCGGCATGCGGCGCGAACAATGCCGCCCGGCGCGCCGCGGTGTGGTATGTGTATACAGAGAGCGCGCGTCCTTTTAACAGCGGGCGGCGTCGTGCGGAGCATGCGGTATATATACAGCACCGTGTCGTCGAGGGCTGCTCCGCATGGGGGGATGGAAGCAACACAAAGGGGTTCAGCGGCATCCCAGGCACGCCGCTCACGGTTGCCGCCAAAGACGGATGGACGACGAGAGTGAACGCACTCTGCCCGAACGACGGCGACGACACAGCCTTGGCTCCCGGCGGTTAATAATAACAAAAAAAAAAAAAAAAAAGGACCACCGCGGGGACGACACGCGCGGCTTGCCGGAGGAGGGAGGAGATTGATCGAAACAATCCGCGACACGTTCTCGTTATTGTTAACTCTCCGCAACGGCAACACCAAGCGTCCATCTACGCGAGTCGAACGTCGCTCATGACGAATACTGCACCCAACCACCCTAGTTAAAAAAAAAAAAAGAATAGCCAGCGGATGCTCGTTTGGGTAAACACACGGTGACGCAGCGCCGATGGGCGCATCCCAGCAGTCCGCGGTTGGGAAGTTTGCGGCACCGACGACCAACCGAAGCCGTCCTACCGACGCGAGCACGGACGAACCGGAGGATATCGTGCCGCCGCGTGACTGAGAGAGAAAGAGATGTACGCAACAACACGGGGATCAATTAGCAGCGCTACTAAGCCCAGAACACGGTTAAAAAGAGTCCCCGCCCCGAAACCATCGTCAGCTCGCAAGCGGAAATGGCCACAGGAAAGAGCTGGATGCATAAATGTACTCGTCTCTGCCACGTACCGCACCTGCCACCGCTCCGCCCGCTTCCGGTCAGGAGGCAGAGCAACGTCGACAGCAATCAGTCGATTTCGTAAATAGAAAACGTCAGAGTTCGTGCAAACACTGCGGACGAGTTGCTATGAGGACGTCAGGGCGAAGCAGTGACGGCTCGCCCCCTTCCTCAGGCCGACGCGCACGTCGCACGAAAAGCTGCGTCTCAGCGTATCGGCGCGTCCTGTCACCACTAGTGCGCGCTATAAAATGGGGCGTGCGACTGGTGGCAGGACGAGTAGGCGGTAAAACAGGACGAAATGGCAATGACGGCGACGAAATGCCGATACTGATGGGGAGACAAGGCAGCCAGTGTCGCTGGTAAAGCGAGCAAACGTGACCGCTGAGCTGAGACGTTCGGAGCGCAAAGCACGGTTGACCCAATGTGCCAGGGGCGTGCGAACCCGCCGCGGTGGCTCAGTGCAAGGCGTGGCGCTGCTGAGCACAAGGTCGCGGGTTCGATTCCCGGCCGCGGCGGCCGCTTTTCTGATGGAGGCGAAAAGCAAAAACGCCCGTGTGTACGAGATTTCGGCGCACGATAAAGATTCCTAGGTGGTCAAAATTAATCCGGAGCCCTCCACTACGGCGCGCCTCATCGCCTGCGTTGTGTCGGCGCGTTAAACCCTACAATCAATCAAATCAAAATCAATCAAGGGGCGTGCGAGAAAAGTTGTGTTGCGGGCTTCTAAAGACAGAGCAAGGCGTCCGCGTCGGGCCGAGACTCAAGTTCAGGCATTTTGTAAAAATAACAAACGATGGATTTTCAGCTAATGTTGTGCGTTCATTTACGGAACAGCCGCAAAGTCAGAAAGACCACAAGTGTACAGATCGATTGGGGAATGAAAGGAACGGATGCGAAGACACACAAACCAACAAAAATGGTAATTTTAAGTTTATAATCTCGGGAAAATATTCGTGCTTCACACGAAATACAATGTCATCTAGTCTGGGAACATTGTGCTGCTGAGCCCAAGGAGGGCGCGGGTTCGATTCCCGGCCGTGGAGGCCGGTTTTCTGATGGAGGCGAAAAGCGGAAACACCCGCGTGTTCGAGATTTCGGCGCACGTTAAAGATCCCCAGGTGGTCAAAATTAATCCGGAGCCCTCCACTACGGCGCACCTCATCACCTGTGTAGCGTCGGCGCGTTAAACCCCATAAACAGTCAATCAATTAAACCTCATAATCGATCAATCGTCTGGGGAGATTCATCCGTCTATGGGAACTAGAAATCAAGGTTCATTACGGGCACTTTTATTTGTTTTTGTTTGTTTGTTGAGATAATACACGTTTATTGCGCTAAACGGCAAGGAGTATGTTTTTTTCTTCACTTCATCTCACCCCCCCCCCCTTTTTTTTTCTCACGCATGAGCTACGTACATTGCGAGAGAACACTCTTGATTTCACGCAACCGCGGTCACCGCTACCACTCACCGGCTAGTCACTGCTAATAAAATAAACCTAAAGTAGGGAATACTTATTTATAACACTGACTCGGGCTAGTCTGTGAGTGATGATCAAGTGCAAAAAAACCTATCCCGCATAAACGTCGCGCCCATTCCCCTGCACACTGTCTTCGTCCGTCCTGATGTCAGCAGCTAGCTGGCAAACAAGAAAAATTCCCCCAGGCCGTTCATAGATGAAACTATACAGGCCTCGCAAAGTGCGCCGCTACCTTATCTGCAGCGACCCGTATCATTTATAGTACATCAGCAAACAAACCCCCTCGCGGTCACCTACATTCCGCAGGCCCGCTCGAGAAAGCAGAACCACGGCCACGCGACGGCCACCCTTTCACTCAGTGGCCGCGGAGGACGTATTGCTCTCCGCGCAGCCGCCGAAGCGCCCGGCCTCCTTTTCACGCAGTGATGCGGTCGTTGATACGGCGCAATCGGGAAGCCTGGCCACTGCCACTTGACGCGTAGCCCAGATGACTGAATGACCGCATTAGCGGAGCTATAATAACTATCGAGCCCGGTAAAAATGCCCAAAGGAAAGAAAAATAACACAGGTCACAAAATGTGCCGCAGTTACCAGCGGAGCTGGCAACCCCTGATTTCGATTACTGACCAATCCGCGTCCAGGACAATGATTGCAACCACGCTTTGTCACGCACGGCCGAAGGACTACGCGATAGACGGGAGCTTATCACTGACAGCATGCGGAACGTTGCGATTTTTGAGCGGACGCTCCAGGTACAAGCCTAAAAAACAGCTCTTTCCGCCAGTCTGACCAACGCCGCCTGTATTAACATTGCCTGACGCGTCGCGCGCTTTTCAATGGGAAGGGTAGGGCACGGCCGGGCTGGAGGAACGGCGGGCGCGCAGTTTCATACGGCCTGCGCTTCGGGTATAGTTCCCACCTTTCACCGCCGCTAGTTTTTGGCGCTTCGGACCAACCCTCGCTAGGGAGCCTACATGCGCCGCGCCAAACGACGAAGGCGCGGCGCATGTAGGCTCCCTAACCCTCGCCAGGCCAATGCTACTTTTTCTAGTTTCGGTTCTATTATTGCGCGCCTAGAGGTAGTGGCGCTGGGGAAACACTTCTCCTCTCATTTTTTTTTCTTTCCGCTTCTCTCCGGCGCGACTGGGGGCGCGCATGCGCGATAACGGCATAACGGTCACCGCAGTTGCTGCTTCCGCGCGGCGGGCAGCGAGGCCGGCGCGCGTCTCATGTAGTGGGCGACTTCTCGTATGTGCTCCCTCGGACATTACGGTGCTGCAAAAGGGACGCCAAGAACACCAGGATGAATCGTAACGCGAAGACTCTTTGAGTGCTGTTAGCAAAAGGTGAGAACGTCGTTCGTATGCCGTACGTGAAGCTGAGCTGAAGGATAGGACTTGTGTCGTGCGTGTGCTGTGCTTGAAGACAGACAACCTTGTCTGTGGTTATTGGTCATCGGTGTTTCTCGCCGCACGTCGCGTTCGCGCACGTAACGCGAATAAAGTGTTCAAGTGATATTCGGGCTGGCGTCGTTACTGCTCCAGCGGCGTGGCTTCGTGCCGTCGGAGCGAGGCTTGCCCGTTGGAGGCAGTGTGGTGGCGGCGCCGGTTGCCGGGTGGGAATGGGGGGGACACGGGGAGGGGGGAAGGAATCCAACCGGCATGAGAGGGGAGAGCATTACCTCTCCCCCACGCAAGCTGCGCGCTCTCGCATTGTTGCCATGACAATTACAACGCCTTCAAGGCCAACATGGCGGTGGCGTTGCTAGGGCAACAACAACGCAGTAATGTTTCCCCAGGCTCACCAGGGGAGAATATGCCGCATGAGTCGCAATTAGCCCGGACGCTGGGTTGAAGGCTAAGAGTCCGCCTCCTGCCCTCGCTATCAAGGCACCCTAACCCTCGCCAGTTGACCCACAGCACGGGCGGGGTAGAAGAGCGGTGCGCGCGGATTTGCCGCTGCCCTAGCCCTGCCGTGGCTACAGGTGATACCTGCCAGTGTTAATTTACATGGGCGTTCTTAAAATAGGTGATTCCTTATCCCCTTCTGAATTTTCATGGGCGTTCTTAAAATAGGTGATTCCTTACCCCCTTCTGAATTTTCAGTCTAATAGGGTCAAACAGCCTAACATTATCATTCGGAAGCGCCGAATCAAACATTTGAAAAAAACATTTCAACGCGGGGCGCATGACGAAAAATATGCGAGGTCTTCATATCTTATCAGCGACTGTATTATATGAAAACGGTGAGACAGGCAAATAAACACTGCACTTTCCGTGACTGAAATATCATTTCTTATTTTTTATTTTTCCTTTCGAATGATGTCTTGGTTTGCACACGCACAGGGCACGACCAGTGACGCGAATGATTTCCCGTCGAGGGAGATAGGGTTATCGCTTAGCTAAACGTGATTCTGCTATTCACGCTCCGGTCGGGCTGAGCGGCCCGCCGGCAGCGAAGCGCACTGTCAAAAACACAGCTGCTCGGCCAGAGGCGATGCGTCGACTAACAGAAAGGCGGGTTGGAAGGGCAGAGGGTTGGTTCGAAGCGCCCCCACTGTCAAGAATCTGCTGTATTGGTTCCTTCTTGGGTGCGCAGGCCGTATGAAAGTGCGCGCTCGCCGCTGCTCCAGTCCGGCCGTGGGTAGGGACGCTTAGTTCAGGCACTGATCCGCTACGTGGCGCGTGCCGGCGGACATCTCGCTTTACGTCACTGCTCGCGAGTCGCGAACGCTGCACCCACTTCTACGACGTGTGTCTGTCAGCTTGCCTGTTGGGCTTCAAGGGCTGTTTCGCTTACATCTTAGCCGTGACGGGGCGCTAGTTCTGTGGCGCACTGGGGATCTCGTTCAACGTGTCGCTCGCTTCATACATGCTGCATTTTTTCCAAAGATATAGACGGAGGCGGACTGAAATAGTGTAAGAACATTCTGATTGTCGGGTTGACATATATAGCTAACAGAAAAACGATATTTTCGGATGGGGCAGCCATTATTTTACTGATATTTTTCTTTCTGGAGTATTTAGAGAAGAAAAAATTGCGTGCACGTTTTTTGTTCGGGCGCTCACTTCTACGATTACTTTCCAATAATATCACGTGCTTGTAAACTTCAGAAAATTATAGGAAACAAAAAGATAAGCAGCTGGGATCCCGCCACGCTGTCCGGGCGCTTTACAGTACAGTCCTTAATTTCAGAAGTGCGTACCGATGCGGAGTGCGAACAGCGGGGTCAAAACAATACCTAAATGCGGAGGGGATAGAGGTGGGATGCCCCACTCAAAAAATTTCAGGGCCTGTGATCCGATTAGATAAGCGCGCAAAGCCGGCATCAGCCTGCGGCATCGCAAGGGATTGTGCTTCGTGACAAAGGAAGTTTTATCAGTGACAGACCAAGACAGACAGGCATGGTGAAAAATAAGAAGGCGTAGGAGCGCCGCCTCGGGAACGCTAAACAAACTTTCCACTATTTTGCATAGTTTCCGAGAAGCGGCGCTGGCTGGCGGACACGAAAGCACGCTGGAAGGCTACGGAGCGGGGAAGGGTAGGAGAGAGCAACACGAGAGTGGCTGTTTGGCCATTTTTCGCTCACGGGTTAGGCACTGTTTATACAGGCGGCGTTGGTCTGACCATCAAGCACAGCCAAGATAAAGCCAGCGTCGAGTAGCTAGTTCGATCCATGGGGGGAGGGGGGAGTGCGGAGATGGGCTACAAGGAAACAGTAAGGGCACGTGCCACCAAAAAATGAAACAAGGAGGCGCTGGCTGCATCAAAGATCCACTACGCGTTCGCGCCTATAGATCGGCGACTGCGCCGAGCAGCGTCTGCGGTACGTCTCGTGGTGCAATAGATCACGCGTCCACAGCGCGCTCTTGGCACAAAAACTAGCCATCTCTGGACAAATTTGGTTCACCCGCGTTCAGCAACGGCAATTTCTAAAGCGAAAACTTTCTCAGTGGGACCGATGACGTCCCATAAAAAAAAAAGAAAAAAAAAAACCAATGCATTTCCCCGTAGACCGGTTGGTGGACCGAAAAGCTGCGATAAGATCTCTGGACGCACGGCGCATGCGTGAAACCGGGCTTCCATTGTGTCAAAACGGTTACCTTAATATCGCGAAAAAGTAACGGTCCTATAAAGATGATAAACGCATCGGCTATGAAGTATGTCATAAACCACGAATCGGTATACGTTTAGATCGCTCGTGGATGCGTCTACTCAATGCGCCGAAAATCGTCGCACGGGTATACGTTCTCCGTGCGCGAGTGGGATCTTTCGAGGTCTGATGATCGACTGGAAGCACTTTCAGCGAAGGTTGGACACACTTTTAGCCTTCGCGCTTCTCTCAGCTTTCTTTGGGAAGGGATAGCATTTTTTTCTTCTTCTACCCGCGGCCACAAACCTATAGTGTGTGGTTCCGAACGCTGGTCATGGACACAATGTTGCTGCCGCTTTTCACGCGAGCGCAAAAAGAGCGGGATGGGCAGCACCTCCGTCAGGAACCCCCCGACAACCCCCACGGTCGCATATCCAACCAGCGACCTCGCTTGCCGAAACACTGGCTCACTATGGCGCCACGGCGAGCGTAGATGACTCCGCGTGAAGCCACGCGTGCGTAAAAGCTTGTCACCAAACCTTGGCTTTGCAGCAATAACGAAAAGTGCTTCACATCAGACAGACGCAGCTATAATGAACACTACACTGTAAAAAATTTCTGTAAATTTACAGAGTTTTCACATAGAATGTCTGTTGCCGTACAGAAGTTTTCTGTTATGGTTAGTAAACAGAAACCTGTTAGCAGAAAAAACCCAAATTTTCTGTTATTTCCTCATCTTGACCAATAACAGGCTTGAAATCGTGAAAATATTGTAGTATTAATTTGCATAAAATAGAATAAAATATGAATGCTTTTTTTAACGTTTCACAAGAATTTTCTTAATCATCAAACAGCGCCCGGCCGACGTCATTTTGTTGCGCTCCTGCAATTTTGAAATGCGGCCCTTTGCAAATGGCCGCCCTGTAGGTAGCAGCATAACGATACAGCGCCGGGCTTCTTTCTTCGATTTTTCATCTTCCCAGGGTGAGTACTAAATTTTAACTATGATTTTAACTGGGTCGTGTGGAGGCGGCGCCTAGTTCCTATTTATGCCTCTCTTTTTCGTGCCTGCACTGTTGTTTGTTGGCTTGTTAGATGGAAATAGATTGTTACGAAGTGCCACCCCGTACCGTAACGATAAGTCGCCTCGTGGGGCAATAGCGTTGTGCCGTGCCTATGTAGTGACGCTCACCTTAATATGAGTTTCTTTTTGTTTTTGTTTTTTATGAATGTTGTACGCAGACGCGGCCGCCGTACTCTCATTTTCCTCTCTATTTACCTGCTGATGACCACGAATCAACACCACCTCGAGCGTTGTCTGTGGTTATACATAGGCATTGTCTAGCGTGGTTGCTAAAAGTTCTGGCAGGCGCCTCGTAGGCGTTGTGAAATCTCCCCCACTACCCCGAGACTATGCTAACTCCCTGCGAGGCCACATGCGCGCATTTCACCTTCAATTTGCACGTATGTGAATTCTATACCTCTATGAACTCTCAGACGGGCGTCGTCATATTCGTGCCGGACTCGTGAAGCTCGGCAACGTAAATTACCGCACTCGCTCGCTGGCGCGCGGCCCGAACTCTCTCACCGTTTCCTGCCCTTGCATACTATTTTCTCCACCTTGCACTTTGTAAATTCTCATGTTTAACTACACCTCGTGCGCCCTCATCTCTTGCCTGCTTTTCTTCCAGCACAACTCCGTCAGCACCCGGTCGACGCGTACGCTGTCGGGGCGGGTTGGCGAGCGAGTACGGCAATTTCGCTGTTGTCGAGCTTCACGAGAACAGCATACATATCGCGGCCCGAAGACCGCGAGGCGTACGGTCGCCGGTCTCGCGAGCGCAATAGCTGCGAAGCGCACTGCACGGAATTCGTGGGGGGGGAGGGGGAAGGGGGGGGGGGGGAGAGAGAGATTTCACAACACCTACGAGACGCCAGCCAAAGTTCTGTACAGACGAAATGAAATTCGGCGCATCAGATGCCGTTTTCCGTCGTGGAGTTTAGTGTGAAGGTTACGTCTCTGCTTACGGATGTTATAATTACGGGTTCGAGTCCTCCCGAGCTTTCCTCTTTCTTTTTTTCTTTATGTGGCCGTGGCTTACAGCTGTAGATATACTTCACGCCCCGTATGAACAGATCGCTACTGGAAAAAGTTCCATTGGACCTTTTTCCAGTGGCAATCTGCACATGCGCGGGCTGCCGGTCCACCATTCTTGGCAGTTGCCTCGGGTGAAATAAACAAAAGGGCGCCCCCTCAGCTTGCTGCTTGGAGAGCGGCTATGCTTCTTAGGGCTGCACGTTTTTATTTTCTCTTTCGGGGAAGTTCGCAGTGAGTTCGTACATGCATACAAAAAAGGCTTTCAAAAAAAGGGAAAAAATGCTTGAGGCTGACCACTCTGCGAGCACTTGGCTACCTGTGAGGGAGCAAGGAAAATGAAAAAACTTAAAGGAAAGGGGGTACTTCGGCCACTGCAGATTAGTCACGCGAGCGTGCGCCTGCTACCGTGGCATTAATGTGAGAGGCACTGGTGACAGCTGGGTGTGGGAGGGAGTGCAAGACCAGGATATTTCGCGCAGGGGTTCCCCGAAAGCCAAACATTTTTGGGGACGTGCCTTACAGCCAGTTTGATTCGCCGTGGCGGCCGCCTGGAGGGCCGGTACTGGACAAAGGTCCATTCACTCCGTGAGGGCGGTCGGTCTTAATTTTTATTCAGCCGGCCAAACCGCTGCCGCTTAGGCTGAAGCCAAGGCTGATGTAGCCATGGATTTGATAGAGCTACGTAGGATAATGTGCAAATATTAATAGTGACTAATAATTAACACTAACTGGCTACTCAGTGAGCGGGAGCAGTTTGGCCGTTTGAAAAAAAATCGAGGTTGACTGCTCCCGCTGTGTACAGTGAAGCGGGTAGTGAAGAAATAGAGTGAACTGTATTTATTCACCCCCTTGCAATGTTGGTAGTCTGCTATATATATTTCTTGCATTTGCTCAGGTGGTACGTTTGGATCGCCTCAGTAGCACAAGAAAACGGAATGCAGTTATCAAACACCTGAGTCTAGCTTAACACTTGATTTAAAAAAAAAAAACTGGCAGCTATTATTACAGCATGATACCATACATAAAACCCTGCAAACGATGTTGTTATGTTGGTGCACATGTATTTTATATGCGGAACGTATGCTGTTCTTGTTGCAGGGTTATTGCAGCCGTCAACCCTGACATGGGAGCAAAGAAGGAGAAGTCAAGGCAAAAGCAGCATTTCCTGTTTCCAAATGTCGCATCCCTGATCACTGTGGTGGAAGACCAAGAAATCTACTAGGCTGTCCAATTTCCCTGGGCAGCAATGAAGATGTCTCTGATGGACGCGCCTTGCACCAAACGTGCCGCATCCTTGGTTACATTGCTATTGTATGAATTGACATTTATATGTTCTCTGCTTTTTTGTGATTTCATTAATGTGGAAAAGATGTTATGTTCCCAGTCTCACAACACTTCCTCCCTCATTTTTCATTACCGTGCCATTTGCGTTATGTTGCATCTTTCTGCTTCCAGAAAGCGGCAAAAATGTCGGGTTTTATTTTATTGATGTTCTTTTTTTTTTTTTTTTTGAAGTAGAAGAAAATGTGTCCCTAGTCCTATCGGAGCTCTCACCGTAGTAGTATTGTACTGTAGTAATACGAGATGTGAACATTTTGTAGCTTAATGTCACTGTAGAAAAAGTGTTGTCAGTTTAACGTCACTGATTAAGTTCTGTAAATAGTTCGTTTTGCCTCAGTGGCGTGTTTGTGGGCATTTCTGAAAATTGAAGAAAAGGTGATCTTCCTAGTCTAAAACCACCTCTGTCACGGAAAGTCTCCTTTTGTTCACTGTGCCACAATATCATGAATTGTGTTTTTGTTTTCATACTCATAGATCCTTATATTTGAAATTTTTGATACGTTGTTCGTAACTGAGTTAATTCTTGGTAGCAACAGCCTTAAATTTTATCAGAAAAATAAATAATGTCAATGATACTTGTGCTTTCCCTGCTTTCTTGTGTGCCTGAGTGGCCACTTTATGCTGTGTACTGTACACCAGTAATTGTGTTGGCAGTTTCAAACAATATGATACAGGGTGATATTTTATTTTCAAGGTATGATTATTCTCACCCGTGAAGCATAAAGCCGCGAAATCAACTCCAGTACTTCCAAGATGTGAAAAAGTAACAGGAAATGTATTTTATGAAGGACCATAACCGAAATTGTGTCGTGCTGAATTCTTTTGCTTTGACTTATTTTGCCAGAGATTGATGTCAAAATAAGTCAGAGCAAAACAATTTAACCAGAAACGTGAAACAGTACATTATTATAATTTTCGTAAGAAAAAACGATGTATGCACAACACAAATAGTCTATAAAAAAGGTGCCAGTGAAAAACAGAAGGTTCACAGATTTTCTGTCGAGGAAAACACAACCTTAAAAAACAGAAAAAGTATAAAAAAGCAGAAAACTAAAAACGGAAAACAGGGAATTGACATAAATTTTCTGTAGTGAGAAACAGAAAATGCTTGTAAAATAACAGAAACATGAAAAACCGAAAACAGGGAATTGACATAAATTCTCTGTAGTGAGAAACAGAAAATGCTTGTAAAATAACAGAAACATTAAAAACAGAAAACACAACTTTACAGAAAATTTCTGGCAGGACAGCTGCCAGAAAATTTCTGTTTTTTCGAGCAAAAATTTTTTACAGTGTACGGTCGCAGGACTTCGTCGCAGCGTAAGAACTATACAGCCCAGAAAGAGGTAACGTACAGTCGCGCTCACTATGACCTACACCGCTCATTAGTATTCACCGCTTTGTAGAACCTTTGTCTGGCACCCGGGGTAAAGACCAAGTACGCATTAGGAGCATAACGTCCTAATGAATCAGGCCTCATTCTAACGTATATGCCCATAGTCATTGTTTTGTCGATATAATCGTCTGAATACTAATGAGCGGTGTAGGTCATAGTGAGTGCGACTGTACATAGACGTGCATGGAAAAATTAAGGCTATCCAAAACGTAATCCTCGTCGCCAGAGTAACACAAAGTGGCTCGGGTAACGCAGGCTATTTCGGGAAAGTTTCCAACTTCGTTTCTCTATCGGCGCATGCGCCGACGCGACGCAGCTCATATGAGATTAGGAGTCCCATTTTAAGGCTGCCCCTCGAAGTCTAATTTCACTAATTCCCCAAAACGATGAATTCAGTCGCAACGGAGAAGGATTAGCACAAGCGACCCGCGACCGGATAGCGAGCACGCCTATTGCGGCAGTGCCCACGCGGGCATTCCACGCTTGGGAGGCCGGCAGAAAGCAGTCGCCCCTTTCAGAGACTACTTTGTACCGATAACGATACCGATTTTGTGGCAAACCTACTATAATCGAGATATTTAAATAAAACAGTTGAAGCCGTGCCGACTCCCCAGCCTTCTAACGGCGACGTCCCGATGGCGTCACAGAATCTTGCTCGTGCGATTGGTGGCCGCCGCCATAGAGTTTCATACAATAACTAGAGAAGAATCTGGCGCTGCGATCGTACGCCTCAACGGGCGTTATGGGTAGTCCTGGATTCGGATTGGCGCTCGATGGCTTGTGGAAGTTGAAGTTACTATGGATTGCAGGCAGTTTCGTTTTCGTTTTGGATTTACATGAACGCATTTGCCTACGCGGGGTGTTGGAAGAAGCTATCAATACGTTTCTCCTTGAACTGCATGCCACGCGCGCACTGAAGCCGCCCTGAGTGGAATGCTTTATAACCGGAGTTGCGAATTGGGTGGCTTATCAATTCATTGCCGGCACAGCGAGCACGAAAGCACAAATGACGGCGCTCTGTGCGGAGAAGCATGGACTCATTCGACAGAGCAAATGCATTGTCAAGCTGACGACGGTTGCGAATCGCTTGGAACAGCCACACCTTTCGTGCGAACGCCGGCTCCTACGGCGTAGAACAGCAGTACCGGCGGCTGATAGGAACGCAGCTTGATGAATGTCACTAATTCAGGCAAGAATAACTTATCCAAAGGTAATCGGTTTCTTTTTTTTTTATGAGGACAAAACTTTTCTTAGTATTACAAACTACAAGCGCCAAAACTTTTACAAGCAGTTTTTAAAGAAGTCCGAGTCCTGCTGTAGTTAGCGGCAAATGGCTAACCTGCTCCACAAACCACCTCGACTCCGCATCTGCTGTTTATTTAAACGGGCGGTTTTATTTCGTACAAAACCAGTTTTTGGTCACTAACTTTCTCGTTCATCATGTAATTTACAAACGATGAACCGGGCAATACGAGTTTTTTTTGTCGAAAAACATAATTTGCGCAGCCATAGGCCCGTTTCGATCCTACGCAATCCGGTTCCAAACTACCCATCATTCCCAATGAAGTGTAAGCGCCGCTGCCATGTTGGCGTTGACACTAGCGCCAGCTTCCCCTCTAGTTATTTGTATGAAACTCTATGGTGGCCGTCGACCAAAGCGACCGCCAGGAAACATGGCGGGGCGATCGAAGTGGGGCCTCTATAGTTGCGTTCGATCGTATCACTTCATTGCAAACGTGAAGTTAACACACCGATAACTACGTGTTTAGTGCTGACCCATATTGCGTCCCTGCAGCGCGAAATTTAAAGAGACCCTGCAACACTCTTTGAGCAGTGGAAGTAAACCTGCGTGACGTTTAGATTACACTGCCAGGAATACCCGAGCCAAATATTACACGTGCACGTGAAGCGGTGGGCGCGCAAATCGCTGTGAAAGGCGCGGAAAAACCAACCGCGCTCCCTTCAATTTTCCGCATTATGCGCCCCTGGCATGGCCTAAACGACGTCACTGAGGCCATGGCTGCCTATTGGCTGTCGCTGGTGAGCTTCGCGGCTCATTTCTCGCATTTCCTGCGACGATCCGCCGTTGTCGGCGCTGTGCACCAACCTCTTCTATGACAGAGCCTGCACGTACAGTTTTGACGTTTCTTTTGTGTTTTGAGTGCGCGTGGAGTTTGAGTGACGAACTTAATACTCCCCTTTCAGCCAGCTCACACGACAAGAAACGGTTATTGCCTCAAAAACGCCCTACCAGCCTGAGCGCGCGCTTGTGAGCAGGCAGCCGTGCCTGCTTTTTTGTGGCACCAGACCGGGAATAGACCCCTCCCCGTTTCGGAGAAAAGGGGGAAAACTCCCCGGCATGTCATATATCGAAGGCCGGCGGAGAAGACGCCGCGAGCCGCCCCTCTTTCCGGGAGAGAGCGCGCAGCTTTCGTCGCGTTGTCCGCGGTCGAGTTGAGAGGGACAATTATGCGCGATTTCTCATCGCGCGTAGTTTCGGTGATAGTGAAGGGATTTTCATAATTTTTGCGGGAGGAGATTGCTGGGACAATAGACTTCACCTTAAAATACATTCCCAGTAGTCGAAGGTAAGTGTTGCAGGGTCCCTTTAAAAGCCATCTTTCGTGGCCGAAATAGAGCTTTGTAAGTGGCCTAACGAAGTTGCATTTTGTCTTCATCGTAGCTGCGCACATGAACCCCCTTTTACCTTTATTTATTTCTTTTTCGCAAACACTGTGAGCACCTATTGTTTTCCTTATCTCGATGCGTACTTTAAAGGGGGTTGTTTTCTGGGGACGGCAACCACGCCGAAAACATAGTGTACCTGGCACCCTTCTCGCTCGCTATCGGTGCACTCCCCAGCAGGAGCGTCAACGCGATACCAGTCGAACAAGAGCTTGATAAGCTAACACTTTAATGTCTGTTGAGGCTAATGCCAGGTTGCGGCGCAAGTATCCTAGAGTGCGTGAGGCTTCCGAACAGATAGTTTGTATAGGGATTGCCCATGACAGTGACGATGACATATGCACTCCGACGTATTTGCATGATGATGTAGGGCTGATCGGAACTGAATCAGTGCTGCAGGCGTAATATGCTGTGCTGATTTCTCGGGTGAACGACACTGCTTTACATTTTGTTAGGTATAACGGCATCAGTGATTTATCACACCGGGTTGCAATCAGTAGTAGGTCAGTACTGTCGTCTGGATTACGGACGGGGAAGTATAAAACGCAATCATCGGCAAAAAGCCTTAACCTGGTTGGTATGCCAGTAGGCAAGCCCTTTATGTAAATTAAAAATAGGAACGGGAGAGGCAGGCACCCTGGGTTACGCCGGACGTTACATCAGGGAGAGGCGAGTCGTAGTTACTCGCGCTTGTGTACTGCCTTCGGTTTTAAGTTCTCTGCCCAGAAAATTATGTTTACAGGAATTCTAATGTATACAGCTTAGAGGTCAATTGGGTATGAGGGACACGGTCGAATTCTTTAGAAAAAATAAAAGTATGGCGTCTGCTGAATGTTTGAATGAGATATATCACGGCTGTACTGTCCCGCTTACTCCAAGACCGACCAACGGTGCTGCACACTTTGGGGGGGAGGGGAGGGGGTGTGTATAGCGCGGTCGATGTGCTCGAGCACACGCACGTTCCACCTAATCGCGTAATCATTGGGATCAGTCGCCGTCACCGTTGTAACCAGACTGGTTTTAGTATAGTATAGCTGGATAGTAACCACAGGGGGCTTGCTACGCCGTGCCATGGCCCCGTACGTGCACACAACAACCGAAACGAGGACGTCGTCGCCGAGCGTGCACGACCGAACCGTTTTTGTACGTCTCGTCGGGACGATTCAGGGACAGCGCCAGAACACGCCAGGCCATGTAACACGCGGGGCGACTACCTATACTTACGCGACGGTTTTTATTACGCCTCAGTTGTCGACCTGAGCACAAGCAGCCGAGTTGCATTGCCACTTTTTCTGTTCTTCCTTTTGCGCGCATACGGGCACAGCGGTGGAGATAATACACCTCCTCCTCGCCAGCAATCGCTGGCCGACCCGTTTGGTGCGCGGGCTTTTGCGAGGGCTAAGTTTAGTCTGGAGCGGGCAGGCCAGCCGGGTTCAGTTTACGCGGTGCGGTTACGCGGACCAGCGGCAGTCGGGCGCGTATTTATTTGTGCGCGTCTACTCTTATCGCAGCCTTTGTTTTCTTCTGCCCGGCTTCCCGAAATGCGCTGCTGCGAATATTTTCGCCCCTTCACAACACCGCCGGCAGATGGAGAGAAAAGGACGAGCAAAGGGGTTGCAAGAAAGAGGAGGAGGCGGCCGACGCAATAACGACCATGGCCCCGTAAGAGCAGCGTGACCGCGGCGGCAGCGTATCGGACCGCCCAGTAATCGCTGCGCTGACTCCCCGCGCGTGGCTTAACGCGATTAAGGAAAAACAAGGGCCGACCCAGATGGCGGGCCGGTCCCTTCTACTACTTGTTCGTCGCTGCTCTCAAACCAGCCCCCCTCTCGCGGCTCCCGATTTTACGCTCCTTGTCGGCCGCTTAAAGGACAACGAGAAGGGGAAGTATGAAGGGGGCAGAAGTCCGTGCATGTTTTATACATAAGCAAGCAGGGGGCGCTCCGAACACTCTCCGCGCCAGCGGCCACGTCCTTTCTGTGTCAGAACAGCGGAACGGAATGCCTCCGGCCCCTAACGGTGCGGCGCGCGGCTAAATCCCATTTATGAATACCTGCGCGACGCGGTCGGGGGCGCGAGAAAGGCCGACAAAAGAAAACAATGAAGAAAACAAACTCACGGAGGGGAACAATGGTCCACATTTTCTTTTTCTTCCTGCCACAGGAACGGTTAGTAGTTCACTATGGGCAGCATATTTGATGCGAGTTAGTTGGTTCATGATCTTGACCTGTGTCTTTCGTGTTTTCTACTACTTCGTCCCGTTGGTTCGCGCTGAACGAATTCGCTTAGCCAGCAGCGGCACGCTTTTGAAGGCAGCAAGCGAAAACTTACATTCCCAACGCGCTGGGCAGCGATTCATCATCTTGCAAGGCAGGAGGCGCCTTGGCCGCTCGAAAGAGGAAGGAAGGGAGCATGCGCACATAGCCCCCAACGATGGTAAGGATGAAGTGCTGCCATGCCCCCAAGAAGGAGACGTCCCCTTGCTAGCGCTCTACGGTCAGAAACAGCAGCGCACTGTTGACAAACCCAGCAGTGATCCACCGAGCTATACTCGGTGACAACTTAAGAACGGCACCGAAAGTTGCCACTCTGCCTTATCACCGTAGCCGGGAGGGAGCGCTGGGCAGCTCGGACCCAGAGGTCCAGATACTTCTGGTCACCCGTGCTGCCAACGTCGCTGCCGGCCTCAAACCGGCGGCCACACCGCTTCCGTAAACCAGCCTAAGGCTCAATAAAGTGATTCTTCCTCCTCCTCCGCGCGGCGCAAGTAGGGCGTTACTGGGAATATTTTGAACATGGCGTGAGCCGTTCCCGTGATTTTTTGGCCTTAATATGTTTATAAACGACTCCAGTGACGACAAACAAACTGCGTGAGACAAGGCAGACGATATCCCGCATTCACAGCAAACCCCTTTCAAAACGCGCGCGCACTGACGTCACGGGTCCGGCGCTTTGGCGGAGTGACACACTACATGAGGTGGTGCCGTTCTTGAGTTGTAACCGAGTATAGTCTGTGGCCACGCCCGTAACGACGAGTAGCACAAGCCCCGGCGTGGCCAAAGCGACGCTGACGTACATTTTTCCAACTCTCATTCGGAGCTGCGGTTCTTCATCTCGCTGTCTAGAGGATTGTCCAGGACCTATCAGCCTATTTCCAGAGCGGACAACACTGGACGCAAGTCGAAGTCGCCGCGCGGAATAACGCAGTGACGCCCCCCGGGCTTGCGCAATTTGATGCTGATCGATCGCAGTAGAGAGTTATAGCAGAGGGGAGAACCGATCCCGGTACGGTAACCGGTACCATCTCCGCATGCGCACAGCCAGTTCTTTCTCCTTTGCGCACGCGCAGTAGCGCCGGTCGCTCACCGGTACCGTACCGGGACCGGTTCCCCCTCTGCTATAACTCTCTAATGTCCGTGCTGTCATGGCCGGGTTGCCGACCCGACATACCGAAGCTCGGACGTCGGCGCTAATTAGCGTGTTTTCTTTCGCCAGCGCCCGCTTCGACCGTGCGGCGCGGACGAGTTCGTCAGCCCCGCACCTGCAACTCTGAGTGGAATACGACGGCAGCATGACAACGGAGGCGACCACCGCACCGCGGACAGTACAATCGGTAATCGGCGAGCTATGCGACTCAAGCACGCCGGTGCGCCCCGCGCTCGGACAAAAGGCCTCTCCGTCTCAGCGGCGTCAACGCCCTGTAAACAAACTCCACTTCACCCGTGAAGTTGTCAACAGCTCCCCCGCAGAGCTGTGCGCGCCACTGTGGATTTTGCCGAGCACGTCAGGTTGGCTCAACACCAAAGGGGGCAAGATGGCTCCCAGCGCAGGGTGCGCTGCTTGCTCGCCATTCTGGCCGTGACAACTTCTCGCTTGTGGCGCTTGCCGGTCCCCAACACAATCCAAAGAAATCTTCAAGTGGCAAAAAATTCGGCATAACTTCTTTTTTAGTAACAGCGTTTATATTTGCATTACAACAATGCGTACGCTGGGGGCCTGCGAAATAAGTGTCGGCTTGCCAGAGAAGCAGGACTCCGCACTGGAGGCAGCAGACAGAGCATGCGAGACGTATGTGATAGGCTTATCGATATTACAACACCATGGTAAAACAGTGCCACGACACCAAGACACGGCGAGAACAAGAACTGTATACATCACGAATAGTATACAGTTGATAAGCCGGAACCAGCTTACGCTAATTAATCTCCCGCATAATGCGACAAAAGCAAGCAACAGTCTTTACAAACACGAGGATATTCACTTTATAATTCATAAGTCAGGTATAAATTTGAGCATGCGGCACCAATTTGGCACCCACACACCAAATTACTAACAGAAGCACTTGAAGCGGTTCAGAACCGTGCAGCTCGTTTTATTTCTGGTAATTATAACCATCTATCTAGTGTCACCGCAATGAAAAATGCATTATCACTACCTAATCTTGCGTTGCGCCGCAAGGTAGCACGTCTTTGCCTATTCTTTAAAATTTATCACCAGAAAGACCTAAAAAGTGCACTACTAAACGCTCCCACTTACATTTCTAGACGCATGGATAATTCTAGCAGGGTTAGCATTCCGCGTTGTCGCACTGCTGCATATTCAAATTCATTTATTCCCAACACAGCATCAGAGTGTAACCACCTACCGGTATCAATAGCGCTTATAAACGATTTTGATGAATTCAAAAGACGTTTGAATGACCTGTATTCTACCAGCTGAGTGACGTATTTCATGCCATGTACAATGTTCCATATATTTCGCTACTGTACTTTATCTTGTAATTCTTTTTCATGGGTCATCTGTTCCCTGTAGCATTTACACTTTATCATTGCCATATCGTATTTGTTTTGTGTACGTGTTTTAGTGTACGTGTCCTGATTTTTGGCTATATTACTATCTTTTTTTTCCTTCTCCTTGTACACGCGTTGCGAAGTTATCTGATGTTTGACATTTTTGTTTGTGTTGTACTTCTCTGTACCACTCCCCTCAGTAATGCCCCGGGGACATGCGGGTATCTTGAATAAAAAATAAAACATAAACCGTCACGATGCGCAGCCCCGCTCACTGTACAAGCCCTTCATTGCTGTGCAGTCGCAGGATTTCTCCTTTGTACATTACTAACCCGTATGCATCTTTTATCGCCCAGAGGCACGCGCACAGAGCGGAACTTCACCACAAAAACCCTGCCCTTCCCTCGAATGTGTACGCTCTTTGGTCCGAGCTGCTGCATAGCAATCTTCACACGGCGCAACGTTATTATCTACGTGGATGCTGCCCAAAACCTCGCTTTTCTTCCCAGTCCCGAATGTCCGTCGAGGGACAACAGCCGCACACGCTGGTTGGTCTCTATCTTCCCGAACTTCATCTCCATCGCAAACATTAGCCCCGGGCTCCAATGTGCCCTCAGGGACCTTTCCCGCCGACCCAGCAGGCTGTAACGCGGTAACGCCCCGAACGGCCAGGCACGATTAGCAAGTCGAGTTCGCCGTTACAGCGACCACTCGCGCGATGCCGGCTTTTTCAAAGATGCTAACTCAGTGGACCCCCGGGGCAGCACCGAATCGGCCACGCAAGCTCGCGGAAAATAGCTCTTGGTCGGCTGTGCGAACATCGTTCGCTTCATCGGTGAATAATTCAGCGAGTCAGGCGAGCTTTTGACGAGAAAACGGTGACAGGGCTGGCAGGGCAACCCTCGGCGCAACTTCAAAGCTACCCAGCACTTCGCCCCAACATTCTCTAATCTAACCCGCTTCCCCACAGCCCGCGCGGCGCGACGGAAGCGTCATCAACGGATCTTATTCTCGGTCCATAACAGAGCGTACGTGTTTTGGAGCGTATTCAAGTTGCAATGACGGTGTATTATGATTCAGTAAACACCTGCTCCGCCTTACGCAAGCAAAGACAAACGAGACAGAAAAAAACAAGAGGACCCAATAGCCGGGCACCTGCACCAAAAAAAACAAAAAAAGAAGCGCGCTTTGCAGAAATCCTACTGATTCATCGGGAAGCCATCATTTAAAGCGGCCCCTTTCCAGCGCCCGCTTCCCGCGCTTCCCCAGGCTCGGGGAAACAGGACGCTGTACCAGCCGCAGAGCAGAGGTCAAGCGACGGCATTCGCCTGCAGGTGGAAAGCCTTTCACGGGCACCTGGCCAACGCACGGCGTGCCGATAGCCATTAACTTCCGGCGGACCCAAACGCCAAAAGGGTACGCAATCGATCAATCGTATACCGGTTGAGAGTGAACACGGCCCGTGCCCTTCCCTTCCACGGCGCTCGATCGTTGGTGGCACGCCCCCAGCGCCTTTCACCTTTCATTGATACGCTAAAACGTTGTGTTCACCACCAGCGCTGGAAAGCATACGGACTTTCTTTTCTAACTCGACATAACCGATCTGTAGGAGGGCGTCTTCGATGCGTCGCAGAACAACGAGACCAACCGCTCTACGCACCCGAAAAGCAACCCACGTTAGTTGAACAGCCATTTGCAGCTTTTAAAGCAAAGCTTTAGTGTCCTCACTGATGCCGCTGTACGTCAATAGGCCCTGCAGGAAAGGTAACTTTCTCTGACGATGATGAATGATTGTGGGTGAAGTGGGAAAAAAAAAAAACGCTTCCCGTGGCTGGAATCGAACCTGGGTCTCCCGCGTTGTGAAGCCGGCGTCTATCCGATTGCTCGTTTCGACATGGTGAAAGCTACAATCAAGCAACAGGTACCGATTCGCGCCGTACACCCCAGACCCAAACGTTATAGGCCTATGGAGTACACACCCGATAGTTCATGTGGGAATTCCAGAAAAAGGTAGTGCGTACCTCCAGAGTAGCACGTACTCGCAGTGTGGGATTGGCCAACCAAAGAATCCATCACGAGAAAGCTTGGCGTTCAACCATCGTCGTCGTTAGACTGAAGGGTGCAAGATTTTTTTAGCTGATCTCCCGAGACGCCCCATGCAGCGTCGTGAGCTTGCAATAGTTCGCGGTGTGTGAACGTGCATACTGCGTTCTTGTATATGAGAGAGAGACTACCGTGCACGCAAGAGTGGACGTCAAACAGCCCAATGAGCACAGAGTTTGGTCGGCACACACTCCCGGCAGTTACAGTGTAGGAATTTTGCACCGCGATGCGTATACGTGCCTGAACACAAGGAGAGCCAGCGTTTTCTTTCTCTTCTGTGCGCAACGTTACTTCCACAGGTTTGCTACATTCTCAAAAAAAAAAAAAAAAATGACTGCCTCGCGCTGACGCGAGCGGCGCAAAACGCAACAAAAACAAAACCCAAACACAAAAACGTTGACTCGCGCTCTCTGTTCAAGGGGTGCCAGTAACTACGCTCGGGCGGCTAAAACCACTCAGGTCCGGTTAACTGCGCCTGATCGCGGTTCCCATGAGCGAACCGCGATTGTCCATGACTGAACTTTCCTCGGAGCGGATTTCCCGGTGACGTGGGCCAAGGCAAAGCAGCCAACGCTCGTTCCTCTCGTAGCTGACGTCGTGAGTCTTCATACACGATGCTTGCTTCGCATATCGTAGACAAACAGCGTTATAGCTTCCGGGCGTTCTTTTGAAGGCTTGCGTTAAAAGTTCAACAAATCGCAGGGAACGAAAAGAAACGGCAAAGCCCGTCCGAAGCAGCGCAACAAAGCCTTCATCCTGCCACACACTTTGTTCACTCAGCGAACCCTCACTGAACAATCTTCCCACTGATTAAGAGCAAACTTCGCCACGTTGAAGGAGACGCGCCAGTGCACTCTGCTCTCGCCCGTGCAAACTGTACGGCGCACGTCGAAAGCGCTCTGGGGCTGCGCGTGAGACGAGATTGCGCAGGGGAGGCGACGGAGCGGCGTGCAAAACGCGCAACAGTGCACTGCGCCCACGCTCCGTCGCTGCGCCGGGCACTATATTCCGCGCCGGCTGGGCGAAGAAGAAACGGCTCAGTGCCCACCGATGCAGGTACGCACGGAACAACGGGGGAGGGCGAAAAGTAATTACACCCCCTGCAGGGCGGACGGACCATACGGTGCCGACGACGACGACGCCCAACTTAGTTACGGCGCGCAATTAACGTTCGCGCCAAGGGCACACGCGGTCCGCGGCAGCAGCCTGCAGATTATTTCGATACCCATTCGCGAGCCCGGCGCGATTAGCCAGCCTTCCTTCCCACCGCCCGCTATTACCCCGTCTTTTTTGGTCGCCTAGGGTAGGGATACCGGCTAACGTCGACGATGGTGACTAAAGGCTTTCCATCTGAATCGGGGTGACGGCGAATGCCACCTCCCCTGCGTACGTTATTCCCCTAATGTTATGTACCTACTCGGAATAGCGCCCCTTGATGGACCCCAGCGGATAATAGAACCGCATGCGCGAGGTTATGAATCGACAGACAGCTGGCGCGCCTACAATATAAAAAAAAGGAGTCCTTCCAGGGGACGCGGGAGTAAAACGTCGACATTAAAGAAAACGCATTAAAGCAGGGTACAAAGGAAACCACGGCACAGAAACCAACCTTCTACGCGGGGGGGGGGGGGGGGGGGGGGGTATAATTTGCATCAGATTTAAAACGCTGAAGCAACATCTGGGCTTCGAATCAGAACGAAAAAGCTTCCAGTGATGAGCTTCGAGCTATTCCACACCAGTTTTGGTCAGGTACTCCGTCCCATACATCATAACGTGCTCAAACGCGAGAACAAGAGCGCACACTTTGGCGACGTATACCTAAACCTCCGGTACATTTTTTATTAAGTGTGCCATAGCTTTAATTATAGCCACCCACCTCAAGTTGCGCGTGTCGTCAACACCCCCGCGCGCGCATTACGGCGCAGTTAGTTATATGAAGGGTTGCCGCTCATGCGGCATTTCGCTTCCTTATACTCAACATTTTCACAAACGCTACAGCTACATCAAATCTGCCGCGGCAAACCTACGAATCCTTAAGTAGCTCAAACAAATAAAAAAAAATGAGCACAAAGGAAGGGGCGCGGGCGGCTAAGCGGTACCTGATTGATGGGACGCAATAATGCGGTTCTTTCTTTCCTTCGTTGCACGGGCAACGAAAATTCGTTTCTGCTCCTTTTCTCGAAACCAATAAGGGCTGCTTGAACATGGAGGACGCCATGACGCTGATTTTTTTTCGAAACCCCGCCTCACTCGCTCGCTGCTCTTCTGCGGTACGGTTAGTAACAGTGAGAAAATATTGGCAGTTGAGTATGTGCACTTCTCAACAAAAAGACACTAAGGCGAAGAACCAACGTCTTTTCTCGCAAGCAAAACAAAGGGTTTCAAACAAAGGGTTTCGAGAAAGAAAACTCAAGACGAGCACCGACATCGGCGACAATGAGTAGTACGGCGATGGGAAGTGAATTTTTGTACGGGACATACCCCAGCGACACGGGTTCGGTAATTGCGCAGCGGCCAAAAACGCAGGAGTGCACACGTATAAACGACCGCAATCGATACAACTGAGGAGAAGAATCCCATCAGGTCGCCCGCGCACACACAATTTGGCCCCTCCCATCTCCTTGGTTCCAAATCTACTCAACCCACGTTTCCACCCCGCTCTGATTCGCTGTTCCCCCTCTGGATACTTCTAGACCGAAGCCTCCGCGGACGCTGAGGCCAACGAAACTACGTCCTTAGGACAGACGATCAAATTTTAAGGGACCCAAGCTGGGGTAAGGACATGTCAGTCACGACCAGAAGGAATGTTTTTACCCGCTCGACTGCAATTACTTCGCGTAAATGTCGAGAGTGGTATGCCAAACCGTGGCCGCGCGTAGGGACCGACAACGTATTTTTGCCCAGTGTATTTTCTCTATTCCAAATGAAAGGGCATCATTTAGAACACCTTAACCCGAAAAAGTGTTGCCCATAGCGCGCTAGAACTTTTGAAATCTGAATTTTTAGATTAACCAGCCATACGTGGGTCATCCAAAGGAATGCTGGCAACCACGCCAGTGAGCCGTGGGGCAACACACTTTTAACTGTAGGTGAAATTAAAAGAGGTATTTAAAAACCTGACACGGCTCAAACAACAATAATGTGTAAGCTTTACTATTTCTTTATGCGGTTTTTGGTTGATTGATTGGTTGATTGATTGATTGTAGAGTGTAACGCGCCGACGCAACCCAGGCGATAAGGCGCGGAGTAGTGGAGAGCTCCGGATTAATTTTGACCATCTGGGAATCTTTAGCGTGTGCCGAGATTTTACGCGGTTTTTGAAGCACGCGTTGAAATCGATGGAGTTGTTTGGACACGCACGGCAGTGCCACGTTTCGACACTACGTGGCGCACCTTTCAAACTTAAGAAATTTTAGAGCGAAATTAAAATTATTTCCGCACGTTTATTTAAAAATTTCTTGCGGTTACCCCAGTATATAAAAAACACTGGCGTTCATATGAGCTAGAGGGTCATGCACTCCACAAAAATCGGTTGTATGTCCCTTAAAACGTGACCGCTGTCGGATGAACGGCGCGCTAATACGACCAACCCTATTTGCATTGCCCGTCCACGCCGCGAGTCGGTTTGCGCCGGCCTCGGCGTAATTCGCGACGCTGCCGCATGCCGCAGGCAACCAAAGCGGGAAGCCTTTTGTAAACGTCAGCAGAAATCCGTTGCGTGGGTAGTTGGACACGCAGGCAGCAACCGCAAAGAGTTCACGCGTGACCTTTTAACGGCGGTGCGCTCGCTGAGATCAGAGCGGATGCCGGTTTAAAGTTGCGCGTAGTTTCCAGCCAAACGAACAAATTTGCGGAAGGGAAAGAGAGAGATACGCCGACGCCATCAAGGAAAACCGGCGAGGCATGCACCCGCCGAGATTGCTGAATCTTTCGCCCCGTGCCCGCCACGTGCAGGCGTGACACGCGGGAAACCCACTACGCGGGGTAAAACCGCCGTCATTTCGGTAAAAGCCAAGGGTGAGGCGGCGGGGCAGGTCACCGCGGCGAAGTCACGTAAGCGAGTGATTAGGCTCTCACCAGATTTGCGCCGCAATTCGTTCCACGTCGCAGCTCTGCAGGCGAATGAGTTTTAGCGCGATGGCCGATGCAAAGCGCGCGAGACTCGACAGCGAGATAATTAGCTTCGACCGCAGAACTGAAGGATTCACAACATACTCGGACACCACCTACAATCCTACACCGTACGCGCGCGTAGGTCTTTATAAAAATGTGCCGATCCATATGGCACGGTGGGACAAGAAGCATTCCGGCGAGTGTTAAAAAATGCGGTCCTCCAGACCACGGGTTCTCACATTGGTCTCCAAAAACAAAAAAGTCCCCCCCCCCCCCCCCCACCCACCCCCTTCAATGTTCCCAGAACGCCTCTTCTAATGCATTCTCTAGTAGTTCCCTCAAGTTACGGGGGACAACGCGATGTTTTTGCAAAGCAGGAAACCCAGCACGGAGTTGAGGCGGCTCCAGTAGCAGATGTGAGACCGGCCCTACGTAAGGCAAAAAAAGTTCGCCCACATCTCCAAGAGGCGCTTTTTCAGTGCACTATCAATAAACTTTGTTAATGAAATCGCCGCACCTTCAATTAATTACACGAAGTGCAAACACCAACCGCACTGCGAAGACGGTGGGCGAAGGGTATTGGTAGCTTATTAAGTTGTGGGAATTACGGAGGTCCGCCATCTTCCCTATCCCTCTCGGGTCGCTGGCACTGTAGCGGAGGCAAGAGGGGAGGTCCCTCTCTACCCCTGCAGATGCGCATTTCCCCGCTTCGGGAGGATGGCGGCGGGTGGGGCGCTGCCGACTCCCTGACTGGACCGGTTTTGCCCGGAAGCGCCGGGCGGGCTGATCCGGGGCCGACGACGAAGGAAGGGCCTCTATGGATACCAGCCATTAGAGCTACTAAATAGGCTACGCTTCATCTTCATCTAGTGGCTCTACCAGCCATCATCGGGGGCGGCCGTAAGTACGTGTTGCTCCTTTTTGGCCTTCCTTTGCCCGCCCTCGCGCCTGTTTCTCCCGCCCTGACCGAGGTGGTCTTGACGGTGGTCGAGCGACGCTCGCGACGTCCCTTATTGCAGTGCAATAAACGTCGGGGTTGGCGATTTCCGTGTCTTGTGTGTGTTCCTTGCTGTTCGCTGCCGCTACGCCAAGTTGGCGGTCCGTGGCGGCGTTCTGCGGAGCTAGCCTTGTGGCCGAACCTCGGGTGTCGAGCTAGGTCGCTTTAAGAACCCTGGTCCCCACAAAGTGCAGAGCACTGAATGGGCTCGCCTTGTCGTCGTAGCTCGTTAACGGACCCAAGTAGAGCCTCCTATACCGTCGTCAGGGAGTCATAACCGTTATAACCATAACGTCATAAACCATTCGGTTTAAATAGTCATAACCGTTCGAATCTCGTGAACCGCCGGCGCTTGTCCTACATCTCCCTGTTCTTTAGAGCAAAGAAAACTGCAGGTACATTAAAAAAAAAATCTGTGTATATAATCGGCAGCCACCGCGTTTAGTTAGGAAAGCTCGTTGGGTTGGTTTTTACGATAGTAAGCGAAAATAAGCGGCCGCGCAAGAAAAAAAAAAATGGCGCGTTCGAAATGCCACAGAAAGGCTTTAGCCACGCAACAAAAAAAAAAAAAAAAATGGCGCAAAACAGCTCCAGCATACGAAATTAAAGCAAGCACAAAAAGAACAACCCCCGCTGGCGCAGTTTCAGGCCGGGGGCGCGCGAGCACTGCGGAGGCGGGAAATTTGAAGTGCAGCAATGAGCGGATAACGGCGCTGCAGCCCATTATGGCGAATCACTGTTCTGCACTTCCGACAACTTTCACATTGAGTGGAACGATTAATTTTCTGGTTACCCTGCCGAGGGTTCCTTGGGGCCATACCCGGTCGAGAACCCTCGGTCCAAATAATTACGCCACCCTCTACTGGTGCGCGCCTCTGAGCTCATAACCTACGAGCAGCCGCGGCAAAAATATTGACGTCAAAAACATGAATGGAACGCATGGTCTCTGGACGTGGGCCATAGCACAGTGGAAAGTTCCGCAGTGATTACACCAGCTCGGGTGTTCTTCACGACGAACACATAGTACACACTATCGAACGCTTATTTTCGCCTTCAACTGAAAAATCAACCGCGTTCGCGCTCTAATAACGCTGCCACGCAACGCCATCCCGCCACGAACGGCGCACTTTTGCTCCGAGGCCCATGCGCCGGCGCTCGGCCGCGGACGTCACGCTCCCCCCACAGCCCAGACGCGACTCACCGCTACGGAGGCTTCGCCCATGACCACGACGAGAAACAAAGGCGGCCGTTTGAGCCTCCTATGCTTACGCATTAAAATGGGGTTCGGTCGGCACCAGAATCCCGGGACGCTCGCCGCCGAGTCTGTACACAAAGCAGCCGCGTCGGCGGATTGCCTCGAAAGCGCGTCATCCCTATTTCATATTTGCCGCGCTTTCGAGGCGCTTTTTCAAAGAAAGTGCTACGAGTTGCGCCGCGCCTCCGCCAGATGGCGCCACGGGTCCCGCGACCGAGAGAAGACGCAGTGAAACATCCCCCTCGCGAGCGGCACGATCAAATGCAGAGCATTTCCGGGGGCGCACGACGTAAAGTAGTTTGCGTTACGTTAATGTTCACTTGTGGCAACTGCTGACGAGAGAGCGCTCGTCAGCAGTAATTTGAATGAGTCAACGATATAAGGCGCGTTCGTAGCGTCCCATTCTGTGTCGGCTTTGTGGCGCAGTGGGTAGAGCACCATGTACATTGCGTTCCGCCCGCAGGGTCGAAACTGGGCGCCGGATAGTATTTTTTTATATATAGTAGGGAGGGGTGCGGTGCGGACTACGGACGTCAACGCGGGTGACATCGTGAGTTACTGAAATGCTCTGCATTTAAAAAAATTGCCAAATCTCCTGGCGGACATAATCAAACCAACCATCGTTCGCGAGAAAGCTGCTGTCGCCGGGGGCAAGAATTGTTCGAATGATGAAAACTGCCGCCTACAAGCAAGGAATGGGTTGACAGCCCGCAACAAACAATGCAGAACCCTATTGCCCACGTCCATACAGAACGACGATGAACTCAAACGACTTGAGTGCAAAAGATTCGGAGTTCCAGGCGCCGCTTATTGTGCGGTGCGCAGACTTCAGCAGAAGCCACGCCATGCTATTCGCGATCAAGGTACCTGCTATCAATTCAAAACCGGCTACTATAGCCACGACACGAGACAGGGCGGCAGACAAGTGAAAACGAAAGGAGGAAAAAGAAGAAAAGAAACGTACGTTTGGCTGATGCGAGTGGCACAGCCGGAGGCGTTTCGCAAGGGACAATTCGCACGCGCCGCGCTCGTAACAAAATGCCGACGCCGAGAGGCGATAAGCTAGCTCGACGGCATACACAAAGGGACAGACGACAGCCCGGGGCGGCACGACAACGACGCGGTGTGTAGTCCAGTAAATCGTCGACTTTTCGCTTCCCCATCTCTGCGAGGACCGCCACGGGGCCTACCCCGCCCAACGCCCCTCCCCTCGCACCGTAATAGAAGTTGGGCAGAAAATTTTGACTTTTTGCAAGACCTCTTCATTTTTGTGATATCTCAAACGACGTGGAGGAGGGGGCCTAAGGACTAACCTTCATTTACGGGAGGTGCAACGTTCTTCGAGTGTACCCCCAACGAAACACCTCCATACACAATAGAAGCTGAGATAGACGTTCAAATACGTTTCGCTAGATTTCCCTCAGGCATATGCCCGGGGGCTGCTAAGGCAGTCTCCTACTGAGCCCGACGTCGCAATTTTGAAACGGCGTGTTCCTAACAACGCAGCGTGTTCTCGATCTCCGGATGTTGGCTGCATTTCTCGTAGCAGCTGTTAATGAACGTCCTTCGGTAATAGTTTCAGTGCGAAGATATCCCCAGGTGCAGATTAAACACTACATCCAGAACGCAGTTTTTTGCTTTCTAAGAGGGCCATGTGCATTTGTGCAGAAAAAAAAAAACGCTGAAAAACGTCGTCCACAGTAACTGTCTAATCAATTTCATCAAGTTGTTGCTGGGTGAGTGTAACACACATTTGAGTTTTTCTTTTCTTTTCCTTTGTCATCCTCCTGGCATAATTTCGTGCAATCGACTGTGGTGAGATTCACTCAGGTCAACAAGACCGCATTTATAAGGTTGCAAGAGAACACGCCTTGCATAAATTTGGCTTAACTCATAATAAAAAGATCGCACAATGGTAGCAGTAATACTTTAAAACACATTCAATAATAGTTGCAGACTCGCGTGACATCACAAACCGCCGTTTGTGTTCCTCACAAGCTACCTCAGTTCCTCTCTTCTTCCCAGCATCAAGACTCAATGGGCAAAAAGAAGAGAGTGAAACCAGCACAATCAACTCGCACCTTTTTCGCGCTATAAACTGTGAAAGCAGAATGATGCAACTTGTAACAATGCCCAAGGCAAATAATAACTTGATAGATCACCCGTGCTGGCCAAGAAGCAAGCAACATGTCTAACTATACAGATATTCCTAGAACGCACACCTGCACCTTCCCCTTCCAGTTTGCTCTAGACGTTTGTTAACACCTGTACCTAACTGCGACAACAACAGGACAAGCAGCGGCAGTAGAAGGAACGGAACCAAGGAACTAAACCGGTAAGCTACCTCAGAAAACCGACCTCGTGGAGAAATGCACGTATACTAGTGTCGAGAAGAGGGCAGCAAAATAGAATCTATGGAGTTGTGCAAATTGATCAACACAAGCAAAAATCGTGACATGTGCCTGTAACAAAAGATTGAAGAAACGTTAAAAGGTAGAGAAATAAGCTGAAGGACAATAAAAAAGAAGCTGAAATGGGCAGAGATAGAACGTATGCAGCCAGAGAAAGCGGTAACAATGAACAACAAGGCATACAGAAAAGGCATGCTTCGGCAGTAAGCCATAAATGAGCATATCCGACTGGCTAGACAACGCTAACAGCACTACTTAGTACAGGGGAGCAATCACACTGGGTGGAGGGGAAACTGTCCCTGGCACGCGTCATCACTGCTTCTCGCTCATTCTTTTTACGCTAGGTGAACAAACGCCACGCTGACTTCAATTTCCAACTACTAGATGTCCCTTGCACAAACATGTTCACATATTATCATCTTATTTAGAGCTATCAGTTGTTCATATTGTCAGGTCAGGGATTTCACGTCATTCACACCACAGGATATCTGGAACGGATGTCAGCAGAGCTGTAGCAAGAATACCGGCTAGCAGAACGACAGTTTAGACTGGGACGGAACAGCGCAAACAGTTTACAATAACCAAGTTTGCGTTGACCGTGGTTACTTCCGGCGACGGGCATTAATAACAACATGCGGGGTAAGCACTTTATACTTTATGTGCTGTATTTACCCATTGTTTCGTGCACTTCAGAAGCACCTTATTTTTTCCCCCAAGATAAAATACTTACAAGCCCCCTTGGCTGCGCAGTGAAATCCAGTTTGGACAAATTATCAGTGCTGATTGCTGATCGCAAAAGGGAAATACGGCATATATTAGTACGGGCTGGGGCACATTCGATCGATTGATTGATTGTAGGGTTTAACGCGGCAACGCAATGCAGGCGGTGAGGCATGCCATAGTGGATGGCTCCGGATTAAGTTTGACCACCTGGGGATCTTTAACGTGCGTGGAAATCTCGTACACACAGGCGTTTTTGCTTTTCGCCTCCACTAGAAAAGCGGCTGCTGCGACCGGGAATCGAACCCGCGACCTCATGCTCAGCAGCACAATGCCATAGCCACTGAGCCACCACTGGGGCACATTCAGCAAGAACTTTTAAATAACGAAGAGTAGGCTACTGTCACTATAAGAAATTGCATGCAACCATAGCATGCTGCTGGTGATCACTTATGGGGCAGAAACTTAGCACGCTACTAGATGCTTGGGGAAAAAAAAAAGCCCAGCTTCACTGACTTAACGTCACCAATGCTGATGTTAACAGTGAACAGTGAAGCTGCCTGGCATTTCGTAATCGCGAGGCCAAGCTTGATAGAACTTCACAAAGCCAGCAGATTGATTCCCATTCGCATCAATTCATTTCTGCCACGTTCCACTGCTCGCACCATCTACTGGAACCTTTCGTTGCTTTTGAACTTCGAACCCTACCACGAGGGGCACTCCAAGTGCTTTGTTTTTTTCACGGCATATTTTTTAATTTGCAATAGCAAAAATCCAGAAGCCATGCATTTTTACTAAAATAATGAAAATATCCCCTGTGTATAGGTGTCTTGCCTCAAACATGCTTAGTGTTTTTCTTTTTTCTCAACAATGTTGACGAGTACAAGCACTGCCACAAGCAGTTAGAAAAGCTTTGCCTATACAAGCATCCCATTCAAGCATTCTTTTAACTTGCTGCATGCGTGCTGGGCGCTTGCTCTCCTCCTCAGTACGCTGTGCCCTCTCCATATCGCTGTGACCGCTTTACCGCATCTCGCCCCATAAAAGCCTCGACCAAAAACAGCTTCACCGCTACAAAGAAACAAAGCATGCCCATACAAAGTCATGGAAGGAACGATGATCACGGGCGACACTTGGTGATAGGAAATGAGCACCTTGGATTAGGGCGAGATTAATTAAGGAGGGCAAGGAGTGGACTTGGGCCAGGCATTTAACGCAGAGAACTGACTGCAGGTGGACCACTGAGGTACGGGAGCACACAGCATCACATCTTGAGCCCCGCCTATCACCAAAGTGCCCGACGTGAGGGCTGCCCCATTTATGAACTCATCTTACATGCGTGTAACCCCATTCATATGCCCTTCCCCCAACAAATAAATCTTCACCAAACCACCTGCCACACATGGATGCAGTCACAAAAGACTTCATCGAAACGATGCAGACCAGGGGAGCCTCCGGTCTGAGGGACCCGCACTAAACGTTGTGAAAGTAGCGAAACACAGCCAAACGGAGGGACAAGAGATAATTTGGAGGGGAGTGGCGAAGGGCAAAGAACAGATTTCGACAACGCATGACCGGAGCAGTTGTTTGTCACTCAAAGGGAGAGGCTTTTGTCCTGTAGTGGATCCATAAGTAGTCTGAAACAATGACTGTGAACTCCACACGTTAAAAATAAAAAATTGGAGTAAGCAAAGAAAAAGTACCAGCATTATTAATTTCAACCACAAAAAGGCCCCTGGAATTGCGGGGAAAAAAAAAAAGAACAGAAGAGTTATGAAAAGGTCCAATCTCAATGCTAAAGCACGCATAATTTGCATCCAGAGTTGTATTGCAACATAAGGCAAGTTATATTTGCGCCCGTTCTAAACAAATACCCCTTGTGTATGTGCGGGCACTCCTTAAAATAAACGAACCTATGTTCCTCTGACCAAAAAGCACGGCCCAAGAAATCCTGCGCAAGGGCGATTGCTCTCCACAACAGACACTGTTGAACGCCCCTGAGTGCAGGCCTCGTTTTTACACAACGCTAATTATACACAAGCACATTGCCACACGAGCATGCACCCTCCTCAGCTTGTGCAACCGGCTGCTTGAGTGCTCTCGAGCAAACGTGGGGCGGGTGAGAGTGAATAGAAAGAACCTCTCGCAAAGGCAGCTGAGCACTGATTCACGAGGTGAATGGGCACGGGGGTCTCTTCTGTCTAGTTGGGACATCCACGAACAATGATCCATCCCTTTCGAGACATCAGACTGAAGAAAAATTAGCACTCAGTCACCAGTGAAGTATTCACCCGTTTCGAGGTGTGCCTTCCACGTTCAGGATTCTACCCACCACAACTATACTTGGGAACAAGTTAAGAACGGCAACGAAAGTTGCTGCCCTGCCTCATCACCGCAACTGGATGTTACTCCGCGCGGTGCAAGTAATGAGTTACTGGGAATATTTTGAACATGGCACGAGCCGTTCCCATGATTTTTTAGACTTCACATGTTTATAAACTACTGCAGCGACAACAAGCAAACTACTAGAGAAAAGGCAGACGACATCACGCATTCATAGCAATCTCCATTTAAAATGCGCGCCGGAACCGACAAAATCCGGGTCCGTCGCTTAAGGCAGAGTGATACCGTACATGAGCTATTGCCATTCTTAACTTGTTCCGTAGTATAGGTGACGACTTACACAGCGTAGCCACTATTACAAACAATAGCAGCATGCGAGGCCATTTTATACTTCATTAGCCGTGAATGAACGCTGCAAGCTTTCCACAGCGACCTTTTCCGAGATGCCAGGACTGTTTGGGCCACTTTGAACGTGCAGCAAGCTTCAACAAATAAGGCTACACTGCAAAGCTGAGGAACGTCTATCGCAGCCTGAAAGCGTGTGCTCACGTAGGCATGGTGTCAGGTGCAAGTGCATGTGACCATATTTTCTTCCTTCCAAATAACAGAGGACTAAGAAGTTCCTTGCACAGAATGGCTACTGAAAGAAAAAGAAGAAAAAAGACAGCTTCCCAACCGTGAACTTGAGAATAATTACCACGGCAGGACGATTACCCTTCCAGCTCACAAGGTGGCGTAAAAATACCCTCTTCTTCCTCCTGCCTCTATAATTTGAGCTGTTTAAAGAATCCTTCCGCTCATTTTGGGCAAAAACTTCGTTATTTTCCTGAGAAGCCCATGGCCCAGGATCACAATAATAAACGGCAGCGGTCACGGTCACAAAGCAAAATAGGGTGCCTGAAAAAGGTGCATGCAGTGCAAGGCGCTGCACCTTTTGCACTATATTTTACACACTGGGGGATGCATGCCTTGCTATTAACAATGACAATCCTCACCCTGCAAGTGCCAATCAATCAATAAATTGATTGATTGTGGGGTTTAACTCTTTCGCTACCGCCAGAAAATTGACCAATTTTTAGCGGTCTAAGAAAACATTTTTTTTCCTGCTAAAAAAATTGGTTAGGCACTAATTACAGGAACACAAAATGCAGATTATTTAACGGTTTTTCTAATAACACCAGTTTTTTAAATGTTTTTATATATCATAGTTGTGGAAAAAACTAAAATCAAAATTTTTGTCAAGTTGTCCAAAAAAATGATAAAAAAGGAGTTGTGTATATCAAATCACCGACAGTAGAAAAAAATTAGAATATACATTTTGTCGGGAAACATTTCAAAAACATGTCCTAGAAAAAAATGTCGACTTGCGCGTAACAATTTGTCACATGTAAAAAAAAAAATGTTAGCACGCACGGTGCTCGTGTCATGCGGTGAAGCCCAACCTTCAATTCAAAATGTGCAATTTCGGGTGGTTCCCTGGAATAAATCTGGCAGTTTAACATTATCAGAGGCACCAATTTGCCCCCACATAACGTAAATACATCTTTCCAATGACTGACTTTGCATTTACAGCGAGCACAATATTTGGGACAAGCACGCGATGTGGAAAAAAACATGCATGAAGTTGAAAACGGAATGCCGTTGTTGATGCTTGTTGACGTTCACAGTCAGTTATCTCTCAAAACATAAAGTTGAGCTTTATTATCATCTTCTTACTCGCAATTGTAGCCTTGCTCGCAAAAATGAGGTACGATGCGCTAGAATCGTACCCTGTGATTGTTGGCCGACTAGCAATTGCGCGATGAAAAAGATCAGCACAACGAGCCTCCTCTAGCGCAGCGCCACCTAACATTTTTCAAATGAAACAGTACAAAAACTTATCGGAGACTCAGTCCGAATAGACAGTTCAACTAGCAGCAACATTAGACACCCCATATACCCTCGCATGGAAACGAAACTGGAAGGCGAACAGCTGGCAGTGTAAGGCCGGTTTGAAGCGCTGTTCTCGGCGGAACAGATAAATCGGGTTAGGGTGGGGGGCAATCAGGAGTGGCGTGCTTTGTTCGAGGATCAGTCGCGGACGCTCCAGGCACCATGGCAGGTAGCCTTGAAGTTGGGTAACTGTGTAGTAGCGCTAAATATGAATTTTGCGATGCAGAAACGAAACCGAAACTGTTGTAAACTGTTCGCGAATGTTCCTGGGGTAAATACAACTACTACAGAACTTACAACAACATGCGCAAAGGCAATAAAACTGCCTAAAATCATAAAGTAGCTTTGCAACCAGGCACTGCTTGACATTTTCGCCTGATTTCTGGGATAATTACTGTCAGAGCGCGAACCTGGCAATTGAAAATCATTTGCTGGTTCACCATTCACGCCCTGGTAGCAAAAAACAAACGCTGGTGCAGAGTAATTAGCAGTGGCACGCATTCTTCTTTGGTAGCAGTGACGCGCGATGACCACACCCCTTTTCCACACCCAGGTGATTCAAAAGCATGTGAAAAATCACGTTTACATTGCAAAAATGAAAACAAAACTGGTTTTGAAAGGCCATTTTCTGATCTAACTCCAAACAGCTTTACTTGTTCGAGCAACGCCTGGAACGCTATGAAAAGGCGCTCCCAAAGTATCAATCAAATTTTGATCGATTTTGAATAGGCGCGGTAGCGAAAGAGTTCAATGAGGCGCGCCTTAGTGGACAGCTATAAAATAATTTTGACCAACCGGGGATCTTTAACGCGTGCCGAAATCTCGAACACATGGGCGTTTTTGCTCTTAGCCTTCATCAGAAAAGCGCTATCAATCAATGAAACCTTCAAAGTAGTATCAACCAAATTGGTGCTGAAAACAGCACAACCTGCCTAATGTCCTCCCTTCCATGCAACGTGCATTGCCTCTGCTACCATAGCCAAAATGCAGCAATAAAACGAGTAACCTAATGTCGCATTCAAGAATTTTCAACTGGGAAACTTGCCAGTGGCGGATCTGCCATGCCAACAACACAAAGTGACACATTAAGGACAGCATGGCAGCATGTACGCAATCGAATGAACAATGGTAAATATTTACCATTGGTGTGTAAATTATATTTACATCATATTGAAACTTCAATCCGCCCAGCACACACTGGTACTAACTGCCAAGCACACCACCAATAAATTAACAATCATGCATTATGGTAGCACCCAGTGCTCTGGAACACTGTTCCTAATTTCCAGCCTCCTGTTTTTATTCTTCCTGTAGCACCTTTTAATCACACAAAGCTATCACTGTATTGCTATCACTTTCATTTCTTCATGTCTTTTCCCTCTTTTCCGAACTCACTGATAGTTATTCATATGCTCAAAGTGCTCACATTTAAGTTGGAAATCGTTTTAATGGATGACTAAACCACATGCCACAACTACATTTATTACAGACAAAATATAGGAAGCCTTACTCAGGATTCCCACAGCTGTATCCTGATGAACAAATATACATCACGTGATTGCAATACGCAAATAGATGAGAAATTATTGGTTTGTGGTGAACAAACGTTTCGATGAAAATCATCAGCCCTTGCAGCGAAGGCATGCTAAGACACCGAAAGCCTGAAGAGAACTTTGCAACCTGATACTTCTATAGTATTGTCAATTAGGAAAGCCAGAAGACCACTGAGTGAACAAGGAATGTAATGACAAAAGGAGTCCTTCATACTCCTGAATATCCCTACCCAGACAAAAAACTACTGCATTACTCTTGAACTCCACCTTCCATTCGGTTTGCCAAAACCACGTCCCCAAAACAGCTAAGGATCCACTGCTCCTTGTAGTATTGAAATCCCATATAGATTCGTTATGACATACAAAAAGAACAAAGAGAGAGGTAGAGGCAACAGATTCACACTGCCAGGAGCACTACCTCCACGTAATAATGGTTGTGCTAGACCGAGAAATGTTTAAACCTTACACTAAAACGAAACCGCCCGTGAGCATACCGCTGCTCGCAAAATGCAAATGAGGTACGCCGGCAAACTAAGCCAGCTGTGGGCGGAATGGGAAGCTGAATGAAAAATGGGACGCAACAGTTTAGTGAAACAGCTGCAGAGGTCTGATCAAGCACCTGACTTGTATTCACTGACGCTTACTGCGTTCTTGTGCGTCAAAGAGCGTAGTAGTTTTTACCCAACCGCGAATGAGCCCCTTTCAAATACAATTCCTCTAAGGAATGAACTTCTGGCGGAAACCCGCTGGAACGAAGTGTCTACTTTACAACGCATACACATGCTTTTGGTCTCGTTACATTTTTTTTTGTTTGTTTAATTGTTACACGAAAAGAGCAAAAGCCTTGGCATTTCCGGGACGCCAGAAAGTCGAGAAACCAGCTGACAATGCACGAGTCATCGAAATAAATTTTTTTACTTCACTGGGAAGTGATCTCAAACACGGTGGCAAGGTAACAAGAGGACAGGCACTCAGCTCTGCCAGTAAAGCAGACGATGTGCTCGTAAGAGGTGTGGCACTTATGAAGCGGATGGAACACTCGGGAGAGTTTGTGCAATCGAAGTGGCACCCGTGGAGCCAGATACGAGTGACTAACGGCTCGGCGATGCGCTGGAATGCGGCCGTCTGTGAGGTACGGCCGCACACTTGCGCAATCCCCCCCGAGATACTATTACTACGCACGACCCGCTATCACTTGGAATGCCGCGAAGACGACGGCAGCCGGGGCTCGTAAACGGCAATCAAAACAATGCCACTCGAAAACGCGTCGACAAGCGGAAAACTTCACGACGCGTGACAAAGGAGAGCGTACAGGAATGCGGCAGGGAAGACGACGACAGTCGTAGTAGTTTTCAAAGGGCGGGGCACAAAAAGACGTCGCCGGTTTGATTACATGTTTCGCAGCACACAACTTTCCGTCGTCAAGTTCAAGGTGGCCCGTCCTTCCGGGCAAAAACGCGACGGCACCGCTCTGCTACGCTTCCAGCGAGGGCCCGGCGTAGCTGCTCAGTTACTCGTCCGTCGGAAGCCCTTCAAAGCTGCGAGTGTAGGATTCCTGCGATTCCGTCTGTCACGGCGCAACCCCGCGAGCGGATCAGTTGACACCACGTGACAATACTCACTTCTCTCGCTATGCTTCGGCCAGGGTTCGAGCCGTGCAGCAGCCGAAACGCTACAACGATCGCCACGTGTAGCGCACACAAGTCGTAAAATAATTATTTCAGAAGTAAACAGCGTTCTCGCTTGTGTACGCCGATAAGCTCCCAACGACGCTACCGTAATGATGTCTGCTTACCGTTTTTGCTGACATCCAGATCGACCAGGTTCATCAAGTTGGCAATGTCCGAGGGGAGTTGGGAGATTTCATTGTCGTTGACACTTAACCTCCGCAACTTCGTGAGTCGAAAAAGACCCTGAAAAGGCAAGAGTTTGCGTTTAAAACAGCGCCGTAAGCCTAGTCGGCCGGTTAGGCCTAGCCAGCGCTCGGCTGTCGCATAGCTCGACAAGCGTGCGGTATGCACGCTACTCACTCTCGGCAGGTCGCGAATGTGGTTGGCATCTAGAAGAAGTTCCTCTAACGTCCTCGCGTACCTCAACACATCGTCCGGCACACTGAACAGATTGCTGTGTCTCTTGTCGATGTACTCAACTTGTCGGTTGCACCCACGGAAGAGCGGAATACAGCGGAACATCGCTACTCAGGAGACGGCACACCCCGGCATGGCACACGCGCGCACACAAAGCACGCGATGCACACAGGCAGGCACTCCACACACCCGTCCACACACAAATAACACGAGCCCGGCACAGGCTACAGCACCGGTGTGCACATCACATTCTTCGGGACCGAACAAAACACAACAGACACGGCCCGACCGAGCACGACCATGACGTCAACAGCCTCCACAGCCGACGATCCCCGGCTCCACCATCCCTGACCCGTCACGGCCAGCTGAACAACCGAAACGCGAGGCACGAGAGCGTTGCCCCAGATCCCCACAACCAACGAGTGGCGCTACCATACAGCGCTGCTTCTCTGCTGCGCCGCTGTTGGCGCTCTCTACAGCTAGTTGCGGCCAATCGGCCAATTCATCATTGACGTTGCCAGTTCTAAATTTTGCATAAGCTATTAATAAAACACGCAAGATGCTTTACAACTCCATAAAAAAATAAAAGTCAAGGCAGCACAAAAGTATGCCAGATATTGCCAAAAAATAAACTATTTTGGCAAAATGGGCAAAATTACTAGCTTCCCTAGTCCGCGGACGGTCCGGGAATTATGTAGGTAAAATAATGTACGTCAAATATAGGTCCAAATTACGAATGTCTGCCGCTTGCACGCCTATTTTTTTCTCAATCCCTATCCCTGTCTAGACGTATCATATATACGCTTACAGCACGCAACAGACAAGGACGAGAAAAGAACGATACTCCTTATTAATTCCGTAGTTTCAAGCTAATATATACGAGAAAAGAACGAAACACTCTGGTTCTTCTCTCGTACATATTAGAGTGAAACTTTGTCGAAATACCATGCAAATTACGCAAATTACCAACAGGTCCAAGAAGATATTTATATTTGTAGTAAGGTATAGACCCTATGCAAAATGCGCCCCGCCATCTCACGTCGACTCCGGTAACTAGGTCCGCCATTTTGGTACGGTCGTTTGAAACCGAAACCAAGTAACAAAACATAGAAGGCGGGCATTGACCGCACTTGTTGATGGACTACAATGCCGTAGCATTGCTGCGTGCCGCAGTGCACGCAACGAGGAAATACCGGTCCAGATGGAGAAAAGGCACGTGAAGTTCCACGCTCTTGAACGAACTTTCTGACACGAACTACGCCGGCGCGAGCAACCTTTGTGACACGCTGAGCGCGTTGCGCTGGGAGCGAGTATTTGTCATTGGTTCGCTAAGCGCGGGATTTCGTAGTCGCTGTCCGGATGAAAAATACAGCTGCGTTGGAGTTCCGTGGTTCAGCCTTTGTATTATAAATGAAGCCTGAGCGTGCGTCACCTATTTATGACTGACAGCGGCGCTCGAGCGGGGAAACAGTACCACACGTTGTCAAAATTAGGCTTTATTTCTTCACTCGTCCCTGTGGCTCTACGCCCGCTTCATTTCATTGTTAAATGGTACCGCTTAGCCCCTACACGAGCCTTTATCTTACCTAGGACTGTAAACTTTTCTTGCCGCACTACGCCGTCACGGCGCGGTTGAAAATTTCCTCTGTGGCGGGCGCGCACGGTATCGGAGTAAGTTGTTAGTTTCTTTTCGGTGCATTTAACCGCCTGTCGTTGCGGAAGTGGCGTACACTGTTTTATGATGATCTGACGTTCGAAAATTCGAGTTTCTGCACTTGGTTCCCGATTTGCCGGGCTGACAGGTTTGTTTACGTCAAGTTAACTTGTTGCCCATTGTCATTTCAGCCGCGATGTATTTACTGTCGAATATTTTGCGACTAAAATACACACTCACTCCTCTAGTTTGTCACATACTGCATGCATGCCTCCGGCGTAATGATAGTGGCCATTGATGTAGGTAGGTGAGGAAATGTTCAAGTTTTCATCAAAAAAAAAAAACGGCCCGAGTTGCATCAGTCCACCGCGCATCAGCTTGAGTGGTTTTGCTTTTTTTGTATCCACAGTGAAAATCCTAGTAAATTAAAATACTTCGCTGATTTATAGCGCGTGCAATATAGCAAACTGTGGATATAAATGGAACAGCATTCGCGCACCCCTGCATGCAGCGGTCTAGTAAACACGACATTGCCCAGCCTCTGCGTGCTCGCGAGATGACCACGGCGTGATGTTGCTTGAATGCTAGCTGGTAGCTCATAGGTGACCCTCCAGGTGACATGCCAGTCCTCGTTTCTGTTACTGTGTGTGTGTGTGTGGGGGGGGGGGGGGGGGGATGAGGCCAGCAAAACTCAAAAAACCCATTCCAAAGGCTACCAAGTTTTCTCCCGAGCGCTTGCAAGACACTTTATTGCTGCTCGCATTGCTCCTGCACTCGACGTGCGCCGAACAGACGCATTGGCAAGGGAAGGGAGGGGCCATTTTCTTGCGGGCTTCTCCAGTCAATGTCTTGGCCACTCGCTGGCTTGATGCCCTGCTGTCTCAGACGTCCCCACTGTTGTGGCAGTTGTGCACGCAAGCTCCGGTGGCGCCTCTTTAAAACCTTGGGCTTGCAAGAGGACGAGTACAGCTGCCAGGACGTGACTGCATGCTCCACTGCAACCCGCCGGGCACTCGCACGCTGCCTCCACAATCGCCCCACTGTCCGTCTCAGAGGTGAGGCACACAACATAGGGCCGGTCAATTTTTCTCTGGGAGCGAAAGCAGCTGCTGACCACATGGATGAGGCCCAACCTGCAAGAACAGAGAGAGTAACAGTAAATAGCACTCAGGGAAGAACAGGACTAATCCGCTACAGTTTATGCTACAGGGACAGAGCAGAAAGCAGTGGCCGCAAGGAACATCTCGACTCAAAATGACCAGATTTGGTGTCTTGCTTAACACTGTTGCAAGGGCAATAATCTACACCTCAAACAGCAATGATGTCAAAATTGTTTTTCAAGTTCGAGCGTGCAAGTATCGCTGCATGATTTGTTAATGTACTTTCAAGAGAACCTCACCGTGGGTAATGATACCAGTACCCGCATATTCGTGTTCGTCATAACTTAAGCAAGCAATATTATGATTATCTGGAACTCACTTCCAAAACCTTTCCAGATAAACAGGTAAACATTCTGGCTATACCGATGACCCATCGAATTTAAAAAAAAAAATTTTAGTTCAGTGAGTTCGAGCTAACGAGGTTTTACGGTATTATCTGTTCGGGCACACTCAAAACATGCGCTTTAGAAGCTACCACAACCACCCCACTGCCAAAAAAGGACAAGCCAGACGCACAAACAGATTTTTGCGGCAGGACATGCGCAATAAATAATGAAAACACACACAAAAACGAAAATTCAAGGCGCATGTGCACTTTTGTAGTTGACTTCGCCGCAAAGCACGAATGCTTTGCGGCAAACGCACGGGCGGACGACCGTCACGGAAAACGGCCGCAACCTTTCCGTAAACATCTTCGCCAAAAATCGTCCCGTAAATTCGATGTACAGCATTTGAAAATACCTAATCCACCCACTAGCGGTACGGTCTGGCGATTGTCGCTTTCCTCTTTCAGGGTTACTGCAACAGGGTCCCCGCTACGCATTTACATGGTAAACAACGGTGAACAAAGTGCTGTACAAATGCTCATACCGGTTAACTCGCGTCAAGTAAAAAACAAAGATTTACTTACTGCGAGTCGCACGTGTTTGTCCGCACCGATGAAGGCGAGCAATGCGGCTCGGTGGCTAGGCGGCATGCCTGCTGCGCTGGGCTCGGATGGGTCTTCGGCGCGGCACCACGAGTGGTGTGAGTCCTCAGACACAGTCGGCAGCGCAGACGAGTCCTTCGTCCACAATCCGTGGTCGGGACCCGAAAAACGCAGTCCAGTTTGAGCCATACCGCGTTACCGTCACCTACTTTTCCACAGTAAACAATGCGAGACTTCGCGATCGTCGCCCGTACCAATATGGCGGACGGTCTTGTTTACATCAGTGTTGCTAGATCACCAAGCAATTTCGCATAGGGTCCATTGGCATGGAGTGAGGTATTGGGGCGTGCAGCACTGCAGATGGCGCTGTGATGCGTTGGTATGTTATCAGTTGCGTAAATGGCGTGAACTGCGGTTACGGTACGGTGTAGCTGTCGCTTAGTACGTTCTCCTTTGGGTGAAGCTATTGTTAGAACTAAGGTTGCCACCTGCCCGGTTTTTGACCGACCAGAGCGGTGTTTTGGGGTTTTTAACACGAAGGTGCTTTATGCCCGGGTACACCAAGATTTGGCCGGCGTCATATCCGTCACGGAAATGACGACGCCAGAAAAACTTCCATTGGCGCGGCTGCGCCTGGGTTCGAGCCGCGAACTCTGTCGCCGCAACGGGAGGTACTCAGTTCTCTGCCCACTGCGCTACGAATCCAAGCGCAGGTATGTGTACGAACGCTTTCCCACTACTTTCTGCATTCGGATGCCACCTAGGAGATGCTGCCGTCTATGAGAAGCGAAGCGAACTAGTTCATCATGACACTAATGAGCCCCGACAGTTGGTGCCTCGATGCCAGCGTCCTTAAGGCCCCTAAAATTACTACTTTAGGGGTCTTAAGCGTCCTCGTGTACGCGGGACGCGAGTAAATTGAAGCACCCTCCGCCACCTACTGCTTTCGGTTTCGGTTCCGTTTCGTTCGCACGGTTTTCAAGGTGCTTTGGTGTCAGTCGGATTTACGCAATGTTCCAGCGCGCGCAATCCAGTGTCTAACGTTGATGCGTCTAACGGTGTCATACCGACGTAATATATAAACAGAGATGTGCAGGTTCATATGGATGCGCAATAAATGTTCCTGTGAACGTATACTTGACTTTCGTGTTTTACCGATTCCTATGAAAAAGGCATCAACACATTTTTTTTAGACACAGGGCTGGTTGCCGGTCCGTACTTAAAACAGGTCGTCATTGGCCGGTTTTTTGGCCATTGTGCCGAGATTATCATTTTTTTATATTTTATAAGCGTCAGTTCAGCAACTACGACGACAAATATGTGTCGACAAGCTGCGCAAAGACACGTTAGCAGACAAAATACGCGGGCGAGAGCGCGCCCTGAGATGGAGGGGGACCAAGTGCAGGAACTACACAACGAAATCTCGCGCATTCAAAGCAATAACCAAAATGTTAGTCACTTTCAATATAAACGTTATGTTGATTTCTCTCTAGGAAAAGGCCACAATAAATGTCATTGCATGTCAAAGAAACATGGAGTCTTTTTTTCCAACAGAAGTTCAAACTCTTGTATACGCCTCGATCCCTCGCCCCCTCTCCCCAATGGGCCGTTTTTTTTTTTTTTTTTTTTCTGGAAAGGTGGTAACCCTAGTTACAATGTGGTGGCTATTGCTATGCGCTTTGCTCTTCAGGGAGGTTTACGCTTTTACTTAATGAGCTTTATGAAGCTTAGAGGTGAGCTTTCCTTGTGTGCTCGTTTACACACAACAAATGTCCTCAGCATAGGGGTGGTGCGCAAGGGGGCCATGACCCCCCAAACTGCTGGGGAAGGGCGCAAAATTTCTGATGGCATTTTAAAAAATAGAAAAATAGCTTTAGTTATGTCATTTACAGCCCCCTGGGGTGGGGCACGATTCAACCCGATCTCAATCTGCCTGTGTCAGAATCCCACAGCAGCACTTTGCCGCCCGGTACAAGGATTTGGCGGTGGCAGCGGCGAAGGCGATGTCCGCGTGTCCGAGCGAACGAACGAGACACCCCAGGCAGAAAGAAAATGGGGGAGTGGGTGGAGTGGGGTGGAGATAAATGGGGTGGAGTGGGAGGAGATAAAATTGCTTTCACTGAAAAAGTTGTGCTGCTTCTCCCTTCAGCTTAAACTCCCGACTTACTTTATCAAGCAGGTCATTTTGCTACCCGATACTTTAGTCATTTTGTCATTTTGTCCGATACTTTAGGCTTGAACAATTGATGCGCAGTTATATTTTTAACTTCTACGAATATAGTGTTCCTTTACTGGGGTTTTATATTGAATTGTTGTTCTCTTTAACGCACTAGAGAGTTATAGCAGAACGGAGATCCGGTTGGTATGGTACCTTATAGGAGTCCGGCGCTACTTCGCATGCGCAGAAGCGGAAAAACTGGTTGTGCGCCTGCGCAGATGTACCAGATACCGTACCGGGACCGGTTCTCCACTCTGCTATAACTCTCTATTAACATAAGTTGTGCTAATTTATTTTTGCTTTTAAACATTTTGTTCCATGAAGTACCTAAAGCACCATCTTCAAACTTGAATCACGCATACCGGCGGTATGCGGGATTCCCAAGAGCTTATCGAAATACGTTTTATCGAACGCTGTTTCTTCGAAGTCGTGCCCACTTTATGAAAAATCGTATTATCGAATGACGGTTTATAGAATCCCCAAGTTCGTTTGTTTCTTTAGTTTTATTTGCTGTTTTACTATTGAAATTATTCGGACCACTTTTATTTGAATGCTTTATTTGCGAGAAGGTATAAATTGTCTAGAGGTGTTTTTATGTTTAATCGCGTTGTTCTTTCATCATACTGAAAAATTTCGAGCATATTTGCGCAATTTTGCAGCCCTTTTAAGTCTATCGTTCGTTATTCGTGGGCTGCTTTGTTGGGAATTTGGTTGATATTTGGGGTAGTTGATTAAGCCTGCACAGGTTAATTTTCTAGTTTCGTAAATTCTTAGTCATATGAAAAAGCCTTGCACGCCTTTCCCTGTTTCAGTTCTTTTCGCCACGAATTAAAAATCCCGCAAAAATTTCAGAGCAGAGCATCTAAAATATATGCTAGCATTAAAAAAGTTTTCTGATCGTCGCACACGTTGTGTACAACCAACCGGAGTGCGATCTTGATTTCACACAACCCACGGAACTCCGCTAATTTCTTAAAAAGAACAATTCCTTGTATGCCTGATTCCTCTGTTTTGTGGAGCACCTTGCCGAGTAAATGTGCATCAAAGGACGGAACTGCGCAGTAAGGCGGCCTGTGTGGACGCCGCTTGGCCTTATCTCGAAATACGCCTGCCATACCGATGCAAGCTGCAGCTTTTATTGTCGCGATGAAAGTCTGCGGTATTTTCGCACGATAAATGGTTGTGGTTGTTTCAATAATGCGCGGATATTTCTCGAGATCAGGGGTCCTATAAGAATTTGTGCGTTGATAGAATAGTCAAGAGTTTGTCAACGTTACCTGTGACACTTGGGATGTGTTTAAGCTTTCAACTTTGGATAAATTATAAACACGAGTCATAAGGCCCATTTTTAAAGGAAAACGCCACCGCAGAGCTGTAATATAAGTATGATTTCTTAAATTTAATGATTCACCGTTAGCATTGCGTGTCTTTTTGCAATGCAAGGTCATTTTTAATTGACCAGATTGGGGGGGAAGAAAAAGAGGGTTGGGGGTGGGGGGCATGCTCTTATGAGAATTGGCCCCTCTCATGCGCGACCCTGCGCACGTCTATGGCCGTCAGAGCCTCAGAGTTCATGACACAGCTATTCGCTGATTTTATAACTGGAATGGAACACTGGCAGGCAGGTGCACCATAATTATACCGAGGCACACGGGGATTCATTAATGATTCGTGAATTCGGCATGAAGAAGTCCTGATCACACGCCGGACGCGCATCTGCTCATTCAGCTGCCAATGTCGTTGAAAGAATTGAAAGTGGTCTGCCGCTCCTGCCACTTAAATGTTTCTCTTCTCTATCCCGTCCATATCACACGCTCTTACCCTCCCATTCTCGCTCCTCTCATGATAAAAACGGTGGCAGTTTGCTCAAATCAATTCAATTTTCCCGCGTTCCACGGCTCGCGCGCCGTCTATTGGTATCTTTCGTTACTGTTGGACTTGGAATGCCGCCACAGGTCCAGACTTGAGCGCCCTTCTAGTGTTTTTTTGGTCAAAACATTGCTTTCAACGCTCAGTTTTTATTTGCTATCGCAAAAATCAAGCACTTAAGCGAACACTGCTAGTACCACTTTTATTAATATTTTTCTTCAGTTATGTTCTCTTTTTGTTCAACAGTGACAGGTGTGAGAAAGAGAGGGAGAGACAATGGTGGTTACAAAACGTTTATTGAGCCAACGGGAAGGGTAGAAACGTGTGGTTAGCCTCCTAAGTCCAGGAGGCCTCTTGTCCGGGCTGCCTCCAGGGCGCGCCGCACCTGGGCGACGGGGAAAGACGAACCCTTTGTGTTAAGGCCATCCTGAAGCAGATCAACAAGACCGAGCCACAAACCGAACTCTACTACACTGACGCCAGCCTCCTAGATGGGACGGGTGTCACCGTTGTCGTAGACGGAAGTCGTGCCCTCATCACAGCAGGCACAGAACTTGACCTCAATGCAACCGTCGATGTGGAGACTAGGGCAATCGCGCGTGCTATAGAGCACTCTTGCCGTTCTGTGCCAGACACCGGTACACTGTACATCTACACCGACTCTCAATCTGCATGCCGGCAACTTCTCTGCAACCGAATGCACAGAAATACCGCTCACATACAGAAAAAGGTACTCGCTTCAAGTCAAAAGTGCTACAAGGTAATCGGGTACCTGGGCACGAAGACATGCAGGAAATGAGAGCGCACACGCACTCGCCCGAGAGTTAAACCACCGGGCGCCTGGGCATGCACTTCCATATTCAAGTGAACGTAGGGCGCAATTGAACCAGTTGACACCAAGGATCTGCTACGGACAGCCCGTCAAAACAGACAAAAGTACCCAACACCACACAAAACACTCACTCGTCGGGAATCCGCTGTACTAAGGTAAATTCAGACAAACACGCTACCTACTGTACACCTAACACACCGATTCCAACGATTACCGAGTACCCTCAAGTGTCCTAACTCCGGGAACTACCCTAGCATCTATCACACTCTCTGGACATGTACACAGAGCCCCAACCTTCCCCCCATACCCAATCCTACCCCCACTTCATGGGAAAGAAGGCTGGCCAACTTTAGCGCGAAAGTGCAAAGAATACTCATTGAACGCGCAGAGAAGGCCCTGTCGGCTATCCCGGGAGCTCCGGACTAGTGGATCCTTGCGAAAATAAAGTTTTCTTCTTCTTCTTCGGACTCCCACTGCTCAGGGGAAGGGGAGGGGTGGGGATGTGGGTGTTGGGGGCAGGAGAAGACGAGGTGGTAGGCGTTGAGAGGGATGTGATAATGTGGGCAGTTGGGGAAGGAAGACTGAAGGGAAAATGTGGGATAGGATGGTGTGGTTGTAGTACGTTTCGGTCTGTGGTGAGCCGAGGATGTAGGAGGAGGAATCAACTTTTACTGAGCCCAAGAAATCGGTGGTGCGCGCTGGCACCAGACGGGGTGGTTCCCTAGTTATGGGACCCATATGTTCCCAGCAGCTCCTGGCCCCTGTCTGTCAGTGCGAGCTGAGTCGGCAGGGCGGGGCTGGTCAACAAGGTCTCCCATCGCTCAAGGGGTTGGGGATTGGGGGTGTTGTGGGGAAGGGAAGGAGGCGGGGTCTTGAGTTCTGTACACTCTGCCAAGATGTGCGGCAGGGTGCCCCTCTCTCTTTTGCAAAACGGACAGAGCGTATCGTGTTCCGCAGGGTACATGAGGTTCATCAGTACGGGATGCGCAAGCGATCCCGCCTGCGCTCGACGCAGGATTGTCTGTTGCTGCCTAGTCAGTTTGGGGTGCGGTTCCGGCAGTCTGCGCCTCTCCTCTCGGTACATCCGGATAATGTCCCGAAAGCTGGTAACCGGGTGCAGTAGCTCTTCCGGCTCGTTTTCGGCCCGGATTGACATTTCTCGGGCATGGTAGTCGGCGATGGTGTTGCCTGCTACCCGCGAGTGAGCCGGGACCCACACGAGCTCTATGGCTCTTCCCGGTGGCTTGCACTTGGACAGAATGGCTCGGGCCGCGGAAGAGATTACCCCCCTGCGGAAGCTTCCGTACGCTGTCATTGAGTCGGTGACCACGGTGTCCACGCATGGCTGTGCGAGTGCCAGGGCCACGGCCACTTCCTCGGCAACTGCGGGGTCTGTTGTCTTCAGGGACGCGCTGACGATCAGCCGGTCTCTGGACGTAACTACCGCCGCTGCACGGTCGCTGTGTTTTCGGAGCGAGGCGTCCGCGTAGAGGACCCTGGGGTTCTCTTCCAGCTTCCGGGCCATTGCTTTTGCCCGCGCGGTGCGCCTCTCGTCGTCCTTGCCTGGTGTCATGTTCCGGGGAAGGGGTTTGGTCAGAATGCTCATCTTCCAGTCTTCCGAAAGGGCTGCCTTGATGGGTACTGGCTCGATCTGCCAACCTATCTTGCGTAGGACGGCTCGTCCGTGCTCCGTGTGACTGAGCCGGATTCTCTGATTCGAAAGGTGGGCTTCGATGAGCTCCTCCACCGTGTTGTGGACGCCCATGTCTAGCAGTCTTTGCGTGGACGAGTATATGGGAATGCCGGGTGCTTGCTTCGTTGCCTTGCGAAGCATCGTGTTTAGGGTGTCCCTATTCGCCTTCGTCAGCTGGAGATACGGGGCGGAGTAGGTAACCCGCGACACGACGAAAGCGCGTACCAGGCGCATGGCATCGTCCTCTTTCAGGCCTCGGTTTCGGTTAGATACCCTCCGAATCATACTGAGTATCTGTTCGGATGTAGTCTTGATCTTTTTGACGGCGGCGTGTGCCTTCCCGTCGCTCTGAAGTAGTAGGCCGAGAATCCGAATCTGCTGAGTTGGCTTGATGGCCGTTCCATCGATGGTGATGGTCACGTTCGGCAGCGGCTCCTTCTGAGGTTTCCCCGGTTGGATCATGAGCAGCTCAGATTTCTGGGGAGCGCAGCTCAGTCCGCACGACTTGGCGTACTCGTGCACGGTCGTTGCCGCCCGCTGCAAGGCTTCCTCCACCCAGGCATCGGACCCGGCTCGGGCCGTCCACACCGTAATGTCACTCAAGCAAATCGAAGGCGTGGACCGAGGATGTAGGCTTGCTGGGCAGTGAGGGAAGGGTGGGGGGTGGGGGGTATTGCCGTCGGGAATCGGTGTAGTGGGCGAGGATGGAGTTGTACGTGGGGTCAAGGGATGTCAGGGCTGCTGGGTCGGGGGGGTGGGGGAGTTGCTTGGTTGAAGCGAGGCGGGGGAAGTGCCCAGGTATACGTGCGCGGGCTGCGGCGCTGGCCGCCTCGGTCCAGACAATGGAGAGGTCAATGTCTTCAGGGAGGCGTTGAAGGAAGTGAATGACTGCTGGCGGGGCGAGGCCGGCTTGGTAGAGGCGGCAGGCTTGCTGCGAGTCGGTGATTATGGTCATTGGTCAGGTAGGGTTGGTGGCAGTGGGTCAGGGCAGCGTGGGCGATGGCTAGGGACTCGGCGGTGAGCGTGGGGATGTTGCGGTAGGAGGCCGCGGTGGGGAGGCGACCGTCGTTGGTGAGGACTGCGATGGTGGTGCTGAGGTGGGTGGAGGACTGGGCGATGTCGGTATAGCGGGTGTTGGGATCCGTGCCGTAGCATTTTAAGTGCGAATGCACTTCTTAAGCGACCTTGAACCTGCGTCCACCGGCGATGTCCGCGCACGTGGAGATGGGCGCGCGCAGCCTGGCCGCTGACATGACACATACCCACGTGGGGGATTGGCCAGGAATCTCCTCGTCTTCCTTGGCAACGGGGGGAGATGGGCGCACGCTGCCTGGCCGCTGACATGACACATACCCACGTGAGGGATTGGCCAAGAATCGGGCGTGAGAAGGGCTAATGCACCTGCTTAAAGGAGTACTGACACGAAATTTCAAAGCTGAGATCCGCTCTAGCAATCAAGTACAACGACAACACAAATAGGTGTCTGTGAATAAATGCATCTTTCTTTCTTTGTAGTTGTGTGTGTGTGTGTGATCTCTCTTTCGCGAACATTACCGAACCGCGCAAATTGAACTCGTGCATTCGCACTTTCACATGCTTCCCCTCGGGGAAATGCAGGGAATTTTTTTCAAGGAATCGGATGCGGGCGTTGTGGCGGCCTTGGTTGTAGAGGGGGTGCATACGCTTGGGGGCGGGAGGGACGTGGATGCGTTGACAAATGGAGAGGGGAATACGTTGGGGCGCGTGCGGGCCGGCATGGGCCCTGCGTCCGACGAGCTGAATTCAGTACCCGTCGACCGGACGTGTGGGGAACAGTCGGTGCAGGTGGGAAGTGCGTTGGGCTTCCAAGATTTCTGTGAGGGTGTTGTGGAGGCCAAGCTTGAGGAAGCGTGTGTTGGAGGTGTAGGTAGGGAGGCCTAGGCCTGCTTCGTAGGTCTTGCGGATCAGAACGTCCGGCTTGTTAGCTTCCTGTATACCTTGAGGTTGGCGAAAAGGCAGTTGTATGTGAGGCGCCTGATGAGGAGGGCTTGAACGAGTTTGCAGGTGTCGCATTCGTTGAGGCCGTAAGTGGAGCCGCGGATGCGCCAAACGAGGTGCGTGGGTTGGGTGATTGCTTTATGGAGCTGTGGGAGGAGCATGGAGCCGGAGCCGTCGTAGTGAAAAGGAACGCCAAGGACCCTTCGGGTACTCGGCGTTCCTTTTCACTACAACAAAAGGTAACAGACACAGCCGCGCTGTGTCTGTTACCTTTATTGTCCTCGTCTTTCTTGCGCTGGTTATTTTCTATCACCATGTACCCGAAGGGTGGTGACTTGGGGAATGGGAGTGCCGTGGATGTGTCGCTTGTGGGTCCGGGGTGGGTTGTGAGGGGCGGCCGTGGGTGTGGGCTCGGAGGACGAAGAGGGCTGACTTGTTTGGTTCGACCATTAGGCCTCTGGGGTGGACGTAGACGGCGGTGGTGTCGATGGCTTGCTGGAGGGCATCTTGTTGCGCGCCGCTGAAGCCGCTGGTAGTCCATATAGTAAGGTGATCGGCATGAGGCGCATGGTGGATACCGTGGATGGCATTCAGGAGGGCTGGAGGAGGGCGATAATTAAGAGTAAGGGGGAAATTACGGACCCTTGCGGTGTGCCTTTGGCACCGGTGTGAAAGGTATGGGGATTGGAGTGGGCCGAGCCGGAGGGTGGCAGTGCGGTCCCGCAGGAACGCGGAGACGAATTGGTAGGTGCGGTGGCCGCAACCGATGTGGTTGAGAATATCGAGGATTGTTTGGTGCGTAACGTTGTCGAGGGCCTCTTTGGCATCGAGGGGGAGGAGTGTTTTGGGGGTGTCACGGCTGAGGTAGTCGAGGAGCTGTTCTTTGATTTTTATAGGGACGTCTTGGGTGGAGAGATGTTGGCGGAAACCGAACATGGTTAAGGGGGTACAGGTTACGGTCTTCGAGGTAGGTGTCGAGGAACTGGTGAACTAGGTGTTCATAGATCTTGCCGATGCAGGGGGTAGGGCGATTGGTCGGACGGTGGTGGCGGAGACGGGTTTGTTTGGCTTGGGGATAAGGGTGATGTCTGAGTGGCGCCACTGTGAGGGATACATGCCAGTTTCCCAGTGGTTGTTGTAGTAGGTGTGGAGGTCGTCAAGGGTGTCGCCCGGGAGGTTTCGGACAATTCGATAGGGAATGTGGTCTCTGCCCGGGGTGGTGTTGCGGGTGAGGCAGGCAAGGATGGCGTGGAGTTTGGTCATGGTGAAGGGGAGGTCCATGTCGGCGTTAGGGGATCCGGTGTATTGAAGGTTCGGGGGGGGGGGGGTTGGGTGACCGGATCACCAAAGAGGTGCTGTCTGATGGTGTGGAAAAGTTCGCGAGAGAGTTGCGAATGGTTGCGGATGAGTTGATGGATGCGGTGCGTTGATTGACGTTGGGTGGAGTGGTTGTCCAGGAGGGAGCGGAGAAGGTGCGAGGTCTTCCGATTGCGGAGGGTGCCTTGCAGGCGGGTGCAGAAGTCCGCACAGTTCTGGTTGTGAGGTTGGCTGGAGTGCGTTTGGATCTGTTGGTGCAGGCGAGCTATAAGTTTCCTGAGGGGGTGATTGTGGCGCTGGCGCTTCCATCTTTTAGAAGGACTCCGATGGGCATCCCACATGTGTAGGAGCTGCCGCCTTGGCGTCTGTGAGGGCTATGGATTGGGTGTTTGCGCAAACCCGCTGTTCTATGGCCTGTACCCAGTCGTCCAGGTTGGGGCCAATGGGTGGTAAGGGGGTGAGGTCCTTGCGAAAGTTGGGCCAGTTCATGAGGCATTCGGTGCCTCTGCGGAGGGGTTTGTGAGCGAATGGTACCCGTGATTAGGTAGTGATGAGGGAGTGCTGAGTGCGAGGAGGCATATTTTAGGTGCAGGGGTAGTTTTGTGTGGTGGGGGGACGAGTAGGGCTGACTTCGTGGGGGAGCAGTCGAGCGTGAGCGGTTGGAGGGTGGTAGTGAAACCTGCCTGTAAGGTTTCCTCTAAGTGTGCATCGCTCCCTGAAGGAACCCAGAGATTGATGTCGTCTGCAGAGAGGGTGCTGCAGATGTGAGGGATAGTGTGGAGGGCTGTAGCTGGGGGGATAAGAGCTATGTTAAAAGTTGATTGGCGTATTCATGGGAGGTTTTGGCCGTTACTACATTAGGGTGGCCAGTCATGCTCTCGTGAGGGAGAGCGTTACCGGAAATGGTCGCCGGGGTCACGCCGTACCCCAAGGCCCATTTTGCAATTCCGTCAATACGCGGATTTTTTTTTTTAATCCGATGGGAATTGTCCGGCATCGGGATTCGAGCCACGGTCCTTCTGCACGTGAGGCGGATGCTCTACCTCTACGCCACCGCTGCCTCTTAGTAGAAATCAAGAAGAAGAAATGGACGTGGGAAGGGCATGTAATGCGAAGGCAAGATAACCGTTGGTCATTAAGGGTAACAGAGTGGATCCCTAGAGAAGGCAAGCGTAGCATGGGGCGGCAGAAAGTTAGATTGGCAGATGAGATCAAGAAGTTTGCAGGGTGTTGCGGATCTGGTAGCGTGACCGGTGATGGCGTTCGTTGATCCTGAGTTGGGGCAAACATTGGGGCCGCGTAGGGCGAAGAAAGAAACTTTATACACAGATATTTACATGGCGTTTGACTGAGTGAACAGGGTCTGCGCTCCGGCGCGCACAAGATTAAATAACCAGGGTGGGTCCGCCCCCTGCGGACCCACCCTGGTCCGCGGACCAGGGTGGCTCCGCCCCAGGGTGGGCTAGACTGTATCGTCAAAACTCCTCACAGACGCTTCAGATATTATTAGTAAGAGAAACGGAAATAAGTCCATCGGTGCTTTTGTCCCTCAGCTTCCGCTTCACCTTAAACAAGGGTGAAATGGTCGCAACAGTCAATGCTTGTTGAGAGCACCAGAAAAATCGGACCATTGTTTGGTATACACTGTTGAACTTTCACCATTCTGGGGCTTCAGCTGTCTGTGGTCATTGAGTGGCCGTTACCCAACTGTTTGTTGTTGTTGTTGTTGTTGTGGTCATTGAGTGGCCGTTACTCAACTGTTTGTTGTTGTTGTTGTTGTGGTCATTGAGTGGCCGTTACCCAACTGTTTGTTGTTGTTGAGGTCATTGAGTGGCCGTTACCCAACTGTTTGTTGTTGTTGTTGTTGTGGTCATTGAGTGGCCGTTACCCAACTGTTTGTTGTTGTTGTTGTTGTGGTCATTGCGTGGCCGTTATCCAACTGTTTGTCGTTGTTATTGAGTGGCCGTTACCCAACTGTTTGTTGTTTTTGTTGAGTGGCCGTTACCCACTGTTTGTTGTTGTTGTTGTTGAGTGGCCGTTACCCAACTGTTTGTTGTTGTTGTTGTTGTTGTTGAGTGGCCGTTACCAAACTGTTTGTTGTTGTTGTTGTTGTTGAGTGGCCGTTACCCAACTGTTTGTTGTTGTTGTTGAGTGGCCGTTACCCAACTGTTTGTTGTTGTTGTTGAGTGGCCGTTACCCAACTGTTTGTTGTTGTTCTTGTTGTTGAGTGGCCGTTACCCAACTGTTTGTCGTTGTTGTTGTTGTTATTGTTGAGTGGCCGTTACCCAACTGTTTGTTGTTGTTGTTGAGTGGCCGTTACTTAACTGTTTGTTGTTGTTGTTTTTGAGTGGCCGTTACCCATCTGTTTGTTGTTGTTGTTGAGTGGCCGTTACCCAACTGTTTGTTGTTGTTGTTGAGTGGCCGTTACCCAACTGTTGTTGTTGTTGTTGGGTGGCCGTTACCCTACTGGTTGTTGTTGTTGAGTGGCCGTTACCCAACTGGTTGTTGTTGTTGAGTGGCCGTTACCCAACTGGTTGTTGTTGTTGAGTGGCCGTTACCCAACTGGTTGTTGTTGTTGTTGAGTGGCCGTTGCCCAACTTGTTGTTGTTGTTGTTGTTGTTGAGTGGCCGTATTGTTGTTGTTGAGTGGCCGTTACCCAACTTGTTGTTGTTGTTTAGTGGCCGTTACCCAACTTGTTGTTGTTGAGTGGCCGTTACCCAACTTGTTGTTGTTGTTGAGTGGCCGTTACCCAACTTGTTGTTGTTGAGTGGCCGTTACCCAACTTGTTGTTGTTGAGTGGCCGTTACCCAACTTGTTGTTGTTGTTGTTGAGTGGCCGTTACCCAATTTGTTGTTGTTGTTGTTGAGTGGCCGTTACGCAACTTGTTGTTGTTGTTGTTGAGTGGCCGTTACGCAACTTGTTGTTGTTGTTGAGTGGCCGTTACCCAACTTGTTGTTGTTGTTGTTGAGTGGCCGTTACACAACTTGTTGTTGTTGCGATCTGGGCAGGATCACCTTCGACGTGGGCAGGATCTGAGCAGTTATCGTACACGGAATGCCGGCGTCCCCCGTCGTTCAACAGCTGCGGTGGCAACGAGGTCCTTCCAGAGCATCACCAGGGCACGGCTCACCAGCTCGTCGACATGAATGTGAGGAGCACCGTTCACCGTTCTTCGCTCTCCCGGTCGCAATCCAGAGGACTGGCGGAGCAGCAGCCACATGTGGTGGCACTCGCACCTACCTCGCCCAGAAAACGAAGTTAGGACGGGTCCTACCACTTTTCAGACATCACGACGCCCGCATCCTTGAACCAAGATAACGTGAGCCTTTGAATTCTGATGGAGCCCTGCAACAACTCCAAGGTGCCGGTGAAAGACCACATTCCGCTTACCGCGACGGGTAACGTGAACTACCCCAGGAAGAGAATCTTGTGCCGACCAGAAGGCAAAAAGACGACCGAGAACAACATCTTGGGAAACTCATCCGCAAACGTTTATGAAGAATCCATTGATGATGAGGACATCGTTTCGGCTATAAATGATGAGGCCGAAGCCATCGGCGAGGTAGCATCAAACGCCGGAAGGAAAGATGAAAAGCATGACGAACATAAGGATACACCTGCTACAGACAAGGATGCTCATGCGACAATTACCGATACCGACAACAAAAATCTTGAAGGCAAGCACGTGGGAAAAGACGGACTTGCGCATGAATGAAAACGAGAACCAAATGACCATGAGAGGGAGGAATACCTTCAAACAAACGGACTGCATTGACAGCAGAACGCGCCGCTTAGAAACGCCGGAGAGGATCTTTCTGGAATACGCAGTGAAGAATTCCTCGTCAATGGAAACAAGCTTTGCTCTAGCACTAGCCAGAAAGAAAGAGAACCGAACCACGAGACATAACCAACGGGAAGAGACCTGCGACGGACTCTTCAGCCGTTCGTGGGTCAGCTGTCGAGACAGAGCCAGGGGCACACGCAAACAGCTCGGTGGTGCACCTCTTTGCAGTGTGGCAGAGTGTAGAGACGTGAAACATCAAGCAAAAGCTTTCTTAAAAAAAAAAAAGCTGGGACCAAGGTCACCGGCCAATCCACTACCAAACCGAGGAGGACGGCCGCCAAGTGGAAGCGAAGGAAGAAGCGGGGATCGCGTCCTGGGGGAGAACAAACATGGCGTCTTGAGAATCTGATGTGGTGTTGTTATATATGTATATACATACACACACATATACATATCTATATATATACATATTGTAAGCGCGAATCTTAAATGTGCCGTCATCAGGCCATATCTCAGTATTATGACTGGCCACTACCGCCTTCGTGTTTCGTCGTCGTCGCTGCATTGTGTGCGTCCATCATCTCATCGCTCGTCGTCTTTCTGGGACGCACCATCATCCCCATCGTGATTGATCCTGTTCTGGCCAGGCTACCACTCACCGAATAAACGTCGTCCGCCAAGTCTCCTGGCATTGCCTCTCAATATATATATACATATATATACACACCTATATATATACATATATATACACACACACACACACATATATATATATATACCGTATTTACCCGATTGTAACGCGCACGGGACTTTGTGACCCAGACAAACGAATGCGAGAGAAACGGGCGATTTATTTCCCGAAGTAATCTCACTCATCTCACTCCTCGTCGCTCTCCGCTGACCACAACATCTAGGCCTCGGTGCTTTCAAGCGCGTTCGCGATGCCACACTTCTGAGCGAACGTTCAACCATGGTCGATGGGATCATGGCCCACGACTCGCACGCCCATCCCGAGAGCTTCTCCAGAGGTACACGCTTCAGCCAACCGCTCGTTTTGAACGCGTGGGAGCCGCTGCTGCCATTTCTGTTATCAAGCGCGCAAGTGAAACGATTTGACGATTTGTGTGAACGCCGATAGAAAAACCTAGGCGCCTTGGCTTACTGCTATAGAATACTTGCTGCGTCCGAAAAATCGTTGCTAAAAGCTTTGGCGCCATGTTGAGATGGAGATGGCGATGGCGATGGGTGGGACGAAATTTCCGCTGTTTCGGCAGTTTCGGTTTTGTATCCGATTCTAACGCGCTTTCGGCCTATTTTTTCGGAAAAAAACGTGCGCGTTATAATCGGGTAAATACGGTATATATATATATATATATATATATATATATATATATATATATATATATATATATATATATATATATATATATATATATATATATATATATATATATACATTTTACACACTAGTTATTTCCCACCTCGCAGCTATCCGCGCTCAGCAAACATGCCTTGCGAGCGCCTGCTGCGGACGGGTCCGTTGTTTGCGGAGGCAGACAAAGGCAGGAGGCGGAGAGCGCAAAACACCAATGGCAGCATTTATTGCAAAGTGCAAATCAAATATACTACATACAGGCTACTCGTAAGCCATAATGGTAACACTGGGAGCGAGGCATTAAACAACGCTAGAGATCGAGATGGTTCGACTCACCGATGGCATACCGGAGCAGCGGAGCGCTGCGCGTGCGAGCGCGGTTGCAGTCTCCCAGCTCGCCCGGACACGTCCCATTGTGGCGCGTTTCCCAGGTCCGGACTGGCGCGCCGAAACGTCCGCGCGCCACCGCATCCCCAAGACAAGAGAGCGTCCTCTCGTCATGCGACAACCCACCAGACCTCGCCATTTGGTGGCGCTAGTGCCGAGGAAGAACTGGTTCTCGGGTAAGGCAGAGGGGAAAACGGTCAACGCCTCCACCCTGGCGACAACGAATACTCCGGTCACTGGCGCCCTCCCGTATGGTTCCCGTCGCGGGAGCGAGGCGCATTGTGCAACGCCAGCCGCAATGGGAAGCTAGCCAGAAAGGGGTTCGCGTGAAAGTCGCGATCCCCACATCCCTCCCTCCTAAATTTCTTGCGTACGCCGGCGAGAGCCGACTACACGACTAGAGGCGACGGAAAGTTCGTTCGTCGATTAAATCGTTAGTCACTGCATAGCGTTGCCTACGCCGGCTTCCACTTGTCCAATGCCTCCGCCGGTAGTGTTCTAGCAGGCGCGGTCATCACCCGATGATGTCTGCAGGCAGGTAGATCCGTGAAGAATCGCACCAGCCAGCCCAAGCAAGCGTTGCTCAGGTGGCGGTGCATCCGTGATGGCCCGTGGCAGAGACTGCCGACTCCCTCGGCCAGGCTGGCGGCGGCATGCTGCACCACGCCGCTTCAGCAGGCTCGCCAGCTGCAGACGACCCGTCGTCCGTAGCAGTAGTCAGCAGCATAAACACGCTCCATCATGTGGTCCAAGCCTGGGTGGCTCAGCTGCACAAAGAAACTCACCGCACCTTCAGTGTAGGGCAGAAAAATAGCTCTCCGAACGCACCGCCTCTGCGGCGTGATCCTAATGACAACTGCCAGGTTGTCAGCATTGTCATCGCTCTGTTAATGTCAACAAAGCCGAATAAATTGTTCAAACCCTACAATGTACAGGGCGGAAAAACAGGACCGCGTAGCCCCCTAGGAGAAGGGCGCGTGCGAAGGTCGCTATTTATAAGCACTCCGGCGCCGCTAGAGCCATCTTATTGGCCGGCGAGTCCAACGACGTGCGTGCAATGCTTTTACTTTTTTTTTGTTAATGCGGGCTCGATTCGAAGACGTTTGTTGTGTACTTTCGGCGTTGAGAGGCCGCGATATGGATTTACGTGAACTTCAGTAGTGTGAGAGCAGTCTGGAAAAACTAACCTGACCTGGGCAATGGTCGTGCTTGCGCGAGAAACGCGCAAGTGTTTGTCGCGAGTGTTTGTCGAACGGCGCGAGTGTTTGTCGAACATGGCCAAACTTCAAATGCAGTTCTGTTTCATATTTTTGGTCATTTACGTCAGCCTTATGCATTTTTTAGGGACCTTTTTGCTTCATAAGGTTAATCTTGGTACAGTTTTTTTCAGTACAACCTGAGGTACCCGATGACATTCTTCGTTTCTATTTAGGCCGTGCATAAATAATGACTTGCAGTTATTTTGATGAGCCAATATATCGAATACTGCCATGTTTTATACTTGGTATTTTTTGGGATGCCATGACTTTAGAGAAAAACGAAGAATGTCATCGGGTATGGGAACTCTCTGGCTATCTATTCATGTAATAAAAGCTACAAAATGCAGTGCGAAAGTTCATTAAAGCTGCGTAAGAAATTGGATAATTGTGGTTTAGACTTTGCATGACAACTTTCAAACTAACAGCAGCAGCTCAAATACAATTGCATATTTGAAATCTACAGAGAAAAATACATCTGTGTGCAAATTTTCATAAGTTTCTACCCATAAATAAAAAAAATTAGTTTTAAAACCCTTAAGACCCTTTAAGACCCTTAAGACCCTTTAAGACCCTTAGTTTTAAGTTTTAAGGCCATGAAGAGAAAACACAAGTTTGGTTCATTCGAAAGATTGCCTCGTTAGAACCATAACGACACCACTTATAACGCAAACTTCGCTCAAATAAGCTACATAATTAGGAAAAAAGGAAATGACCATGCGACCCACCAGCTCATTTTCCGCAACAGAACCTATGATGTCACCCGAGAATGCTCTGCGATTGGCGGAGGCTGGCAAAAGCAAACGCATGTTAGGCAGGGCTTACAGTTTGCATAGCGAGCTAAATGCCCGTGAAACATACTGCACATTCTTTTTATGACAAAGAACGATGGAGTAAACGGTTGAAGGTTCGAACGAACACGCAAGCGTGTGCGCCAATGCGTACGAAACTAGGCGCCGGCCGAGCTCGACATCTCGCCGTCGCGCAGACGAATTTTCGGGTTCGAGGCTCTTCGGGGCCAACGAACCGTTCCAGCACGCACAGCCGCGACCTTGCTTCGTATCGTAATCCCTTCACAGGAGGTTGGCCGTCATATCGCCAACCAGCGAAGGTAAAAAAAAAATAGAAACGAGGGGAGTAAGGAACAGCAAGATAGTGCCAGTCGTCACGTAAGTTTCGAATTGTGTTGGCTTGCTGCTGTCGTTTCGAGCTCGTTTCCAGTTTACAACCACTGAAAACTTCAGTTTGTTCGAGTACTTTACAATGAAATTTCGTTGCTGCGTTTTGAAATGCCCATGTAGTACGGGCAAATCGTCAAGGGAGTGCGACATCCCCGCCGGTGAGGAGATCTCCTTTCATGTGCTGCCCAACGACGAACTATGGTCCCTAGGGACCATAGACGAACCTAGGCGAAGCAAGTGGCTACGTTTTGTGAACTTTGCAAACGGAGGAGAAAGAGAGCTAAAGGAAGTACGAGTGTGCTCGCTTCATTTCCGATGAAGTGATTACGGCAGAGACCCTTACGTTAGCTCACTCCTGGGACATGCTGGCGCTCGTCGCCGACTTCGTCAAATCGCTCTGCCCTTGGGGAAACAAATGCCGTAAACACCGCGCATTGACGCTCGTATCTTTCTGGTTGAAGCAGAGAGCTCGCGCGAACGGCTTTCCATACACGACACCGGCCAACTGGCATAAGTGATACTGCTACTGAAATTGAACTATTATTAACCGTAATCAAAATACGGCACATACGTACCAGTCTATATTCGTCCGTCGCGACGGGGCTGACGAGGCAGCGGTGCCGACGGCTGGGCGTTCGTCTGTTGTGGCTATCGCGGAATGGTCGCTTTCCCGTCCACCGCGTATCCCACAACTCTTGCCGCTCGTGCACTTGGAAGCATTGAGCGTTTTAGTGGTGTGAGGTTGTTAAATGCAAGCCCGAGCTCCTCGGCGAGAGTTTTGTTCTCCGGATCAGGCGATTCCATGACTAGGGCTGCGGGTGCACTAGGTTTTACTAGTATTTTTAAAATGGCCGCCGTCTCGATCGACTCCCGCGTGTGGGTGCTATATGGAGTCGACATACTAAGTATCTGTTTCATGGACCGGCGCTATGACGCCATTGTACACGTCACGGAATGTTCAATTTTAGCGGGTGATTTAAAATTTTGGCTTAAATTGCCTTATTTCTCAGTGAATAAAGCATCATTTGCTTCCGGGAAAGCGCTTGGGGTACTATTAAACAGCTAATCTTTCGAATAAAACAAACTTTTGTTTTCTCTTCATGGCTCCTTTAAGGAACATATTAAACAAAAAAAGCAGTATTCTATAGCACTGGCTCAAGGTTGAATTATGTATAAACTTCGGCTGATAAATTCTAAATACACCCAACTAAAAAGCAGATGAAAATTTAAATTAACCCTAAAATTGCATCAAACTATCATAAAACGACTCAAAATGGTTTCACTTGTTCATGGCACCCGGCATTTCCTCCAGAGCTTGGCCAATAGATAAAGGCTTTATTAGCAAATTACTTGATCTGTTATCTTCGGCTGCATTATAAAATTGAACCCGACAGATTTACCTGTATCCCTTTAAGTTATAGCACTGTTCTAGACATGAGCATCGTCCTAGTTCCTTTACGCTGAACATTTGACAAGGCCGTGGATCGAACCTGCTAACTTGCTCAGACGCCCACAGGACTTGAAGGTTCGTGAGGCGAGAAGTCCATACCTGTCCGGTTTGACCAGGGGAGCCACGGAGGTGCTGGTCAGCCTGGAGAATACGTTGTTCTCGCGCACTTTGCGGCCAACGGGAGGCGACGAAGGCGGCGTGGCGTCGATGCCGGCATCCCCGAGGGAAATTGTGAAAACGGTGGGCAAGCTGGATCGCACCAGTGGAGCTATTGCAGCGAGGCAGTTAGCCGGCTCACCCATTCACAATCCAACCTTGTCCTCCTTGCGTGGGCCGGCAGAAAGGTTCACACACTCCTCGACGTAGCTTCCCGAACCGGCTGTCTTGAACAAGCGGGTCAGAGTTGACAGATATCCTTCGCTAATGGTAGACACACTGTTTCTCAGCACGATAAATTTTGGAGTCTTGTGCGCACCAGCAGAATGCTTCGAGGTACGCAAAACACGTGTCTTGGGCAAAGCAGTGCCGATAAAAGTGGTGCTAGAAAGTTTTGAGACTACCGTAGATTCTTCACTGGAGATGCGTTCATGGCTTGAAACAAGCACATCTAAATAGTGCAATACACACAATTTTGCGCAGAAATAATGACCAATACGCAATAAGGCTCACATTGAGATATACTCAAATAAGCAGCGGTTAGCGGGGAAAAAATGCTACACGATAGAAAATGTAAACCAACATGCCATTTAATTCAAATATCCATGACAACTTGACACAGGAACTAGACAAGATGAATTGCATGCACTACACAATCTTAAATTATTTTCTTTAATATGAAACGATCTAAAATACAAGTAAAACAAGGAAACGTGACTAGCACCAAGTAAAAGCCGGTAATATATAATCTATGTGTATAAACAAGGTATAAAAAACAAAGGCCGACTTTTTTTGCTGAAGAAAAAGGCAGCCCACGAACTGCCACAACAGACTTGGAAACCGTAAGCAGAGACTGGCACACCCAAGAAAGACATGGTAAGTTTGGGACTGGGATTGGCACTGCAGCAAGAACACACAAACGCTCCAAAATTGTTAATTAGCACCCCCTATCCTGCATAACTCCACACCGAAACACTGTTTGTTAAACATGCCTTTTAAATCAGTGGTGGATCCAAAAGAGCACCTTCCACCAAATTTTAAATGCTGATGTTTTACATTGAGGCTCTTCGAATATCAATACAAGACTTCGCACGGACGGTCAGACTCAATCCAGTAACCCTTGTACACAAGCCTTCCTATGAGCATTCTTGAACTACCCATGGACTCTCTATGGCAAGACAGATGAATAATCGAATCCCCACCTCTTCAGTTTTCTCAAAGGTCAATACGTGTGTGCCACTGTTTCAAGCATGTAATAGGTGCACACAAAAGAGCTGAAAAATGTTACTGCCCCAACTGTGCAGGCAAAGGCTATTTGCATTACTGTATTTATTCGAATCTAGGCTGGCCCCGATTCTTAGCCGACCGGTGGCGGGTGTTTCAAAATCCTCGAATCCAAGCCGACCCTGGAGTTTGATATATTAGTATTTCAAAAAAAACTATCGGCTTAGATTCGAATAAATACGGTATTCACTCCAAATAAATAAACCAAATTATGGCGTAACAAATGCATGGTACAGATATTAATATTTTACAATAACTGTGCAGCTAGCACGCATGCACAACATTTCAACGTTGTGCATCACATGGAACAACAAAACATCGTCAACCCTAAAAATTGTCAACAGAAAAAATAAGCAATCGATAAAAAATGCATGGGCAAAAAAGAATGGGCAAGTCGCATTTTAAAAACACTTCCCTCGCAAAACGGGAGGTTGTCGAATTAATAAAGGCAAATGTCTTCCGCAAGACGCGCGGTATTCCGCACGCCACGCACACTTGCGGCGCCATGCACAGTCATGCCAGGGGGTTGCGCAAGAGGAGAGTTCGGCCCGCAGATCACGTGTGCCGTAGGCGCCACCTACTTTCGGAGCTGGTTAGTGTTCGACATTATCCTCCTAAGCAGGGGTGAGGACACAAGGGGGTGGTTGCGCTTGGCGGCGGCGGCAGGCTTGTGGCGCAGGCCCGGCGGACGCCCCGGAGGCGGCATCAGGGAATCATCATCGCCCACTTCTCTGCATTCAAAGAAGGCCGCAGGTGCCACAAGAACCACGTCACGGACGCCCCCCTCCACCCCACCGTCTATTCTACGCGACACTCACTACTGCGGCACTTGGCAGACTGTCTGAAGTGGGTCCAATTTCTATTTACTAAAATCCCTTCGCAAGCAAAGCAATAAGACAAGTGGGAATACTTTCAGGGACACTGATGTCGCCGATTGCGAAGCCAAGCTCTAGTGCACTAGCATTTAAAGGGGCACTGAAGTGATCTGTAAACACTGCGGGATTTACTATACTCGGTGTATAGTGCCTAGAATATCTCGGTGACAACTTAGAACGGCACCGGAACTGTGCCTTATCACCGTAGCCGGATGTTTCTCCGCGCGGCGCAAGTAGGGCGTTACTGGGAATATTTTGAACATGGCGTGAGCCGTTCCCGTGATTTCATTAACTTAATATGCTTATAAACGACTCCAGTGACGACAAACAAACTGCGCGAGACAAGGCAGACGATATCACGCATTCATAGCAAACCCCTTTCAAAACGCGCGCGCACTGACGTCACGGGTCCGGCGCTTTGGCGGAGTGATACACTACACGAGGTGGTGCCGTTCTTGAGTTTTAACCGAGTATAGCGCAAATTGTTGTCTGGAGTCTCTATCCCACGTTTCGACCACTATCGCCGAGTTTACGCACTTTATTCAGCAGAAAAATCCATTCGAAAATGCTGTCCTGCTCTCTGCATCCTCCTTGCAGATTTCCCGTGACGTTTCCTATGACGTCAAAACAAGATGGCTTCGCTTGACTGCTCAACTGGCACGTCTCGCAGACCCTCCAACAGAATCAGTCGGCCCAGCGTTTAGTCGGCCGGTCGCAGGCGGGTCGTCGCAATTCATTCGCTCAGTTGAAACTAAGCCACGCCACGTTGTGCCTCAAAGAATGTGCCTTTTATAGTTAGTTTGTAGACTGAATCAAGCGCCAAGTCCAAGTCGCTCCACACTAGCGCACATGCGACACTTCGCTGGCTGGTACGCTAGCAGAAAAATCTAAGGCCAATTGAAGACAGAAGAAGAGTCAGCGAAGCAGCATAATACCAAGGTGTGGGAACCACTTTTTGCGCTGGGTGAACTACCGCAGCGCTCAGCAGCACGACCGCACATCTGCGAACACTTTTCCGCCTAAGGAATGCAGAACGCTTGCAACACTAACGCGCTGGCGAGTTCTCGTTGGTGAGGTGTTGGTCTGCTAGCAGTCACAGTTCAGAATCAGCCGATCCTTGGCCTGGTGCGAACACGCCTCTTACGGTAAAAGCATGAGCCAGGCAATCTCCAAAGGAGGGGGAAATGAGGGGGGGGGGAAAAGGAGGGGGAAAAGCGCATTGCATTTGAGCATCTGCGATGACGCAGGGGGCGCTCATCCACTGCGTACGCCTTGGCTAGTGATTGTTACGTTTCAAAGTCGTGCTGTTTGGCTTATCTGACACATTTTACAGCCGACAACAAGGCACAAATGCGGTATGCCAATTACTGAAATATCGAGAATGCCCAGCTAACGCTAACTTCGGATGCCAAGCACGTTGTGTCACAGAACCGAAACTGAAACTGGTTTGAATTCTAATCTTGGACATCGTCCAATTGCGTAGCATCTCGTATGGGCGTCACTGCTGTAGTTGGTCCGGCTGCCGCAGGCCGCGCATGGTAGGTCTCCTTTCGGGATTTACAAAATAAATCCCGCCTTATCGATTCGATAAACAATGAAACGCGTGTTTATTTGAGCCAGTCTATGCAGTGCAAGCAAAAACAATAGCTTGACAAATACACTTCAGTGTCCCTTTAAATGTCAAATTGCACTGCGATAACCTACGTTAAATTTTTAATACAACAATTGGGCCCATCTCCCTGCGAGGGGACTCGAGTAAATGCGTCGCATAGGGGGTGGGTTTTTGCGTTAACGTTTAGTGTTTGGGGAGTTGGTGGTAGTGAATGCGTTGTATCAGCAGCTTCTTGACGTAGTTTGAATGAGTCAAGGATATAAGGCGCGTTCGTAGCCTCCCATTCTGTGTCGGCTTTGTGGCGCAGTGGGTAGAGCACCATGTACATTGCGTTCCGCCCGCAGGGTCGAAGGATCGAAACCAGGCGCCGGATAGTATTTTTTTATATAGTGTAGGGGGAGGGGTGCGGACTACGACTACGGACGTCAACGCGGGTGACATCGTGAGTTACTGAAATGCTCTGCATTTAAAATTTAGCAGGTCTTTCCCAAAAGTGAACCTTTATTTCACGTTAGCTTGATGCATCAATCGAGGAGCCGTAAGAGAATAATGCTAACAGTCTAACAGAGCAGTACAAGGCCAGACTAACTTACGAATTCAATTTTCTTCAGCACCAATTCAGCCTCGGAAAAAGCTAACGACTAGTAGGAATTTCATACACACACTAAATCGGCCTGGAGCGAAAACAAGCTCTGGGAACTAACAATTAGAACCTTCAAATCAGTAAGGTGCAAACGACGAACTCCACCGTGTTGTTGACCTAGTAGCCTTAACTACACCTGTTGCTAAATTAGCAACTCCATTCTTGATCTTACCAGATTTATTTTACAAGGCTGCCCAAGCGCACAGGAACTTCAGCTGGAGTCACTGCCTTAAAAGCTGCAGAATATTTCACCCAAGCGCCCATTTTTGAGAGAATGCCCTGATCTTTAAAGATCAGGGCCTGCATTTAAAACAGTAATTTTAAAGTAAACTGTGCTAAACTTGTCAGTCTTGCTGCTGTTTTCCCACTGAATTCAAATATGACATTTTTTGAGCAAGTCAATTAGTTACCAAAATAATTAGAGATAATTAGCCATTTTTCATCACAAAATTGACAAAGGAGTGTTAGCCATAAAACTAATCTTTATATTATGCAAGACTATGGACCCTGGTGAGTGCAGTAAGCGAATCAGTTTTTTGATACACCGCTTGGAACTAATTTTACAGCTCATTGAACTTGGGTGGCACTAGTGGGAACCATTTCCAATGCCCATTTGAAACACCAAAGTTTAATCACTGTATTTACCCGATTCTAATACGCCCCAGATTCAAACACGCACTTGATTTTCCTGGCAAAAAAAAAAAAACCTGAAAAACTTACACCTCCGATTCTAACGCACTCGGAACTTTGTGACCCACAAAAACGAATGCGAGAGAAACGGTCGATTTATTTCCCGAAGTAACCTCTTATCTTATTTTTTGTCGCTTTCCGCTGAGTACATCCCGTCCTTTGTGCCGCCAAGTGCGTTCGCGATGCCACACTACTGAACAAACTTTCAACCATGGTCGATGGGATCGTGGCCCACACCTCGCACGCCCATCCCGCGAGCTTCTACAGAGGGGCACGCCTCAGCCGACCGCTCGTTTTAAACGCATGGGAGCCGCTCGCAAGCCACTCGGGGAAGCGGCGCACCTTCGTTGCTGCTGCTGCCATTGCTGCATCAAGCGCGCAAGTGGAACAATTTGACGATTTGTGTGAACGCCAATAGAAAAGCCTAGGTTTCTTGCGTCCGAAACATATGGGTGGTCCGAAAGTCGTTGCTTAAAGTGCCTAACAGCATCTCTATGCTAAAAGCTTTGGCGCCATCTTGAGATAGCGATGACGATGGGTAGGACAAAATGTCCGCTGTTTCGTCAGTTTCGGTTTCGTATCCGATTATAACGCGCATGCGACTTTTCCGCCTATTTTTTCGGAAAAAAAGTGTGCGTTAGAATCGGGTAAGTACGGTAGCTGTAAAATTAGTTCCAAGAGGTGCACCAACAAACCTATTTTCTTATTGCACTCACCAGGGTTCATAATATTGGAAAATATAAAGATTACAGTTTTATGGCCAACACTGTTTTGTCTATTGTTCCTCCAAAAATGGCTAATTGTCTCCAATTATCTTGGCAACTAATTTACTTAGTAAAAAAATAATGGCTTATTCGAAATCAGTGGGAAAAAAGCAGCAAGACCGACAAGTTTCCCAGAGTTTGTGACAATTAAAGGAAGCTGTTTTAAGAGCCATGTCCCCCCTTAAAGGGATTGTGAAGGCAACATACACTTTGCTAGATTCGAAAGGCTGCAGTGCAACAGTGCAACATGTACGGCTATGCTGTTCTGTGGTATGGGCTTTATTAGCCAAGCTTTCCGAAGCACACTGCAATGTTTGTCACTACTCCAAATAAGTCATGGGGCTTTTGACGGGACGTAATGGCACAGTAAGCGGGCTACTTGAAATTTACCCCTGCAAACACTTCCTCCCCTGCAATGCTGGCAACGTTTCCCATAAAAACTGCAGCAAGGTACAAGCTGTACAACCTCTTGACTAAAGCAAAGTTGTACGTTATCGTTCGGGCTTCTCCCAGTTAGTTTGCCAACGTAATTTGAGTACTCCAAATAAGAATAAATATGTAATCTGCTTCTTTCTACATTGCACGGCTGCAAAGTTTTGCAATTTATAATGTCACTGGACCCTTTTTTCTTTTTTTGACTCGTCATGGATGCAATATTTTAGTTAAATAAAGTAATTTTTTTATTTACACTGACAAGTGCTTTCTTTTCGAGCGTTTTACGGCACTAGCCAAAAGTGATAATCTCCAAAGTGTATGATATTAAGAAAACAAAGACAGGACTTATACCCTTCCACTACCTCCACTTTAACTACGAAATTGGTAACTGTGAAATGCCAAAATTTTTGGCACCGTGTAAGCACGTGACACGGCGTGTACCTGCCAGCACTAGCGCCACATAGCCAAAAGTACCAGCACCAAAGCGAAGTGCAAAAACCTTTCAGAGGGCAAGGCGTAATCACCAAACCCAGGGTGAAGGTGGCGAAGCCACTACTTGCAACGGCAAAGCCATTAGCAAGGCCCACAGCCAGAAAGCAAAAGCACAGGTACAGGGACGCCGGAACCGGGGGGGCAAGGGGGGCCAGAGCCCCCCCCAAGCATTTTTATGTCAGGGCTCGGCCCCCCCTACTTCCTGCCTCATTGACATTTTTTTGCGCAACTTACGGTCTCCAAGTTTCTATAAATTTGGCTCCATCACTGACGTGAGAGTAGCCAATTTTGCGTTGATAATACTCGCAAAACGTGACAGCTGCAGCCACGGATTACCGAACCGACACGCTGACACTGGTCTGCGTGGCTGCAACTTGCGCTGAGGTAAAAAAAAGCGGGAGCTGTTTTCTCGTCTCCCTAGGCCTGCAGTCTCAGACGTTTCTTGTGCGGGGTTACAATAGGTATTGTACTGACTCAGCATCGCGACGTGGAATAATTGCCACCACCACCACTACCAACAACATCATCATCATCATCATCGGCCTATTTAAGTCCACTGCAGGACGAAGGCTTCTCCCATTGACTTCCATCCGCTCCTGTCCTGCGCTGTTCGAGTCCATTCTTTGCTTCCGAACTTTCGTATTTCGTCCCTCCATCGAGTTACCGGCCTTCCCCTCCTTCTGGTCCCGTCTCTCGGTAGCCACTCAGTTACCCTGGTGGTCCACCGGTTGTCATTTCGTCTCATTACATGGCCTGCCCAAGTCCATTTCTTCTTATTTTGAATTATGATATCTTCTACTCGAGCGTGTTCCCTGATCCAGGAGGCTTCGTTTCCTGTCCCTAAGTGTTACTCCTATCATTATTCGTTCCATGGCTCGTTGAGCCGACCTAAGTTTTCTTTCCAATTGTTTAGTAAGGCGCCAAGTTTCCGCCCCATATGTCAACACCGGTAGTACGCATTGGTTGTATACTATTCTTTTTAGTGATAGAGGTAGCTTAATTTTGAATATTTGGGGGTGCTTGCCGAATGCACCCCGTCCCATTCCTATCTGGGCCAGATTTCTTTCTCGTGGTTAGGGTCAGCACTGACAACCTGTCCAAGATGGATATAATCTTCTACTTCTTCTAGTATTTCGGTACCTAGGCGGAAGAGAGTGCTTCCAGCATGTTTATTTAGCATTACTTTAGACGTATTCATGTTTATCTTTACTCCGATGGCCCAGCTTTCTGACTAGGTCTTGAAGCATTTTTTACAGGTGTTCTGCAGTCTCACTGAACAAGACTATGTCGTCCGCAAACCTCAAATGGCTCAAGAATTCTCCGTTTGCCCGTAATCCCACCTCTTCCCAGTTAAGCTTCCTAAATATATTTTCCAGACATGCTGTGAACAATTTTGGTGCTCCCTTTCTGATCGTAAACTTTTCGCTTTTCGTGTGGAGGATTTTCCTGCCCGTACACCCCTTATAAATGTCGTCTAGGAGTCTTATGTAAGTCTCCTCGATTCCCTGGTCTTTTAATGCTTCCAGCACTGCTGCGGTGTCTAGCGAATCGAACGCTTTTTCATAGTCTATGAATGCCATGTGAAGGGGTTTATTATACTCCGCTGATTTTTCAATTGCTTCATTGATGACATGGATGTGATCTGTCGTCCTTTTCTAAAGCCGGCTTGTTCCCTCGGTTGTTGGAAATCTAGGCTGTCGCTTATGCGGTTAACTATTACCTTGGTAAACAACCAACACACCACCGAGAGGAGGCTGATCTCCCTTCTTGTGGATAAGACCCCCCCCCGTAGGTGCGCTGCGCCACTGCTAATGGTGCTTTACATTACCTGCTTGTAGGGAGGCGGCGGCAGCAAAGAGACGAGTGCATTGAACCTTCGGGTCGGGTTATAACTATGCGAACTGACCCCTTCTTCTGGCGGCTTTTCTGTTTTAATCCGGTATTCAAATCCATCCACGCTCTTTCTCCGTATTTTTCCACGAAAAAGCGCCCTCCCGTTCCCCAACGGCGTGTCGAGGGAAAACATGAAGTACAATGGCTAATTGTGTCTTACTTTACCTGCCAGTGGCGAGGCTACGGTAGCGCAGACACAGGCGGCGGCAGCAGAGACGAGACGAGCCGTTTGAACCTTTGGGTCGCGAACTGACCCCTTCTTCTGGCGGCTTTTCTGTTTTAATCGGGTATTTAAATCCATCCGGGCTCTTTCTCTGTATTTTTCCACGAAGAAGCACTCACCGTTCCCCATCGGCGTGTTGCGGGAAACGCATGAAATACAATAGCTAATGGTGTCTTACTTTAACTGCCAGTGGCGAGGTTACGGTAGCGCAGACACAGGAGGCGGCAGCAAAGAGACGATAATTGCCTGGTGGGGTCATTCTCCCCGCGCGAGAAAGCGGCAGAGGGGCGCGCAGCTCCAAGTCAGTCTGGTCGGAAAAGGGGATTGACTCGTCACGCCGTGGCGGGGGAAGCAAGGCTTGAGAGTGAGTGGAGGAGACAAACTAGAAACGACTGCTATTGATCCTTGAGGAGTGCTACCGAGGCTGAAAGGCGACGCCGAGCTTTTTCTGTCTTATCAGTAATGCTTGTCAGTAAGTGACGGCGGCAAGCGAGGTACACCAGCTTTTGATGGGTGAAACTGAAGAGAAACCGGCGAGCAGGATTTCGTATTTGTGTTGCACCGGAAGGGGCGACGGAGCGGACAATGTTACCATGCATGCACCAGAAGCCGAGGCGGCCGGCAGACAGACGACCATTCTTGCGATGGATGACCATAGCTCTCGAAAGTACGGAGAATTCGGCGCGTCATCGTAAAAGCCACGTGGAAGACCTTAGGTTAACGCACCCACCGGCATGTGTGGTGGTTTGGCGGCAAGATAAGCCGCCAAACGATGCCGCGCCGCCGTGCAGAAGCGCCAACAACAGTTGTTCTGTGCCACCCGTTTCTCCCCTCTATTCCACGTCTTTGTCGAAACCGCAGGAGCGTTCTGTGTACATTATAGGTGTGCAGTCCTCACGTTCGTGCACGGCGTGTTAGCTCTCTGAAATGGGGAGGAACGGAGTGTTTCTATGTAAAACGCGTATGGCGGCACTTTAGCTCAACGCATCCAGCGGCATGCGTATTGTGGCGGCGGAAGGGCTCGCACGTGGGCCAGGTCCTTTAGCTCTAAAGAATAGCGCGAAAATAGCGCGAACGATGCCGCGGCGGCGTTGAACATCCTGTAAGGTGCTGCAGTGTGTCCCCCCCTTCCTCACCTATTTCCTGCGTTTTTTTTCTAACCGGCAAGGGCATTGAGCGTAAGTTTGTTGTGGGTATGCAGTCTTGCAGTGCGCCCAAGGCGTGTCCCTCTTTTGAGGGTGGTGCAGCAGAGAGGGGACCTGTCACTTTTCCGATGGGACAGCATTGTTTGCGGAGACTTTCTGACGTTGGAAACCACGAAACGATGGGCAGATTAAAAGGCCCTGCGGCGGGTCACAAGGTGTTTAAATAAGCAAGTTCAGCTTGTGCGAAGCTGCACTAGTCCTTCGCACAGGAGGCACGACGGCGACCGGCCCTACTACCGGACCGGCAGACTGCGCTCGCTACGGTATGTACCGTCCTTTACAATTATTATCAGTTCGGTAGGCCTGTTTAGTCTTCCTTTTTTGGACATAGACAATCAGTCACTTATACACGCTACGCTACAAATTCACTAGGCCCGTTGGCGCAGTTTGTGAGCAAAATAGTCGTCATTTTCCATTTAGGCGTTGGAAAGGACGTTCTTACGAATTTATCCACATGTTGCCCTTAATTCTTGAGACGCGACAGCCTGTTCTGATCTTATGTTCTACTTCCTCCAATCAGCATGTAACGGCTTTGGCAGTACTTTTAGACCGAGTTTACTACATAAAGATCGGTGAGATACTGTAGGCTTTTAGAAGCAAGATGCATCCGCGCTAATACCTTGATGGACGTGAACGGAGAACGAAAAGAAGTTATGATATAAAGTTCTCATTAAAGAGCATTGCTGGTACCCGGTAAGAAAGTCGAACGTTATTTAGCTAGGTCATGAATTTTACTTGATGTTTGTTTTTATTTCTTTTGACGATTTGATATTTACGCTTGATGTAGAAAAAGAAGACTGTTTCCTTTTGATCGTAAATCTTGATCGTAATCTTCTTGCACATGAACTGGAATTCTATGCTATTCGAGGTATGGCTTTCAGCCTTATTACATTATAATTTAGTCATCGTTCCCAGTTTGTGACAATAATACAATTGCAAGTCGGATATTCAGGAAACATGTTCTGGTGTTCCCCAGGGCAGTATTCTAGGACTGCTCTTATTTCATATTTATATTAATGACATTGTGCAGATAGACCCGTCAGTGAAGTTCGTAATTTACGCCGACGACACGAGTTTGTTTATCGCAGAAGAGGCTAGCGAGAGATTACTCCAACGAGGTAATGAGGTCGTTGAAAAATTAGCCGTATGGGCTTGTTGCAGTGGGTTCAAGAATAACACTGAAAAATCTAAGGCAGTTATTTTTGGTGCAAAAGGTGAATATGTCAATAAAAACCAATATTTAGTTTTAAATGCGTGTCCTGTAGAGATTGTAGCCAGCTTTAAAAATCTTAGGAGTAGTTTGGGAACACATGCTTTGGGAATTGCACGTTGACCAAGTTGTCAACAAACTGTCGAGAGTAACGAGATTGCTTTACAAAAATAGTGACCTATTGCGGACGAATACAAAGCTACTCATTTATTATTGGCTGTTCCTGTCGTACTTAAACTGTTGTTTTCTTGTTTGGGGCCCAACAACGGTTACAAATATTCCTACAATATCTAGGTGCAAAATAAAGCTGTTCGATTTATACCCAACGTTGCAGCAGACAAGCCAACTAGATCTTTGTTCAAATAGTTTGGTTTAGTCAACACGAACAATTACTATAATTACCGTTTATGGAAGGCGTGGGTTGCTGAAAGAATAAGGGAAACGTTTTCTATTTGTACTATGTCCAACCTAACCGTTAAAGAGCATTCCTACAACACGAGACGACCTGATTATTAGACTCTCCGTCCCACTAGAACAAATTATGACGACCACTTGATGCAAAACATTGTCCCGAAACTTTGGATGAGCAGTGGAAACCGACTTACATTCAAAGATGGGCTTGATTTGTATGTATAGCGTAGTGTTTGAGCGCCATTGTCGCTAATGTAGCGTTTGTTTTTAACTTTACCACCTTTCTTATTTTTTTCCGTTTCCATTGTTTGCGAGTTGTACATCTCCCATGCAAGTGTTGTATAGGTGTTTGTAGCATGCAAATTTTGGTTTTTCTCTGATGTGAATAGCTTTGCTTGAATTATTTATGATTTCACTGTTGTACGCCATTTTCTTTTCTCCGAGTGGGAGAACTTTAACAGTTTGGTTTGTCACCGAAGCATCCCGTGATTTTCTCACATATGTGTTTTTATGTTAATGTTTTTAATACGTTTTCTCATGTGGTATTACAACTATGAAGCTGCTGACCTCGTAATCGGGCGGGGGGAGGGGAGCAATGTCAAGCTACGAATGTTTCTATTTGCAAACATTAAATAACGTTTCTATGTCGACGTCTATGACAGCCACCACTTGGGGGGTCTCGGGGCCTTTGGGCTGTCTTTCAGATTTTTTTAAATAGGCCATAAAATATCCCGAACCCGAATTACCGAATTAAAAATACTTCCTAGCTCTCATATTATAACAGCCACATGCTGCTCGACATTTCCTAATACAAATGCAATTTAAGTTCCCATTATTCAAATTGATATAGCCCTCGGATTACGGATCACCGCTTTTCTATACAATAAAATATTTGGCCTCTATATTTTCTTTCGTACTGGTCACAAACTGTTCAAAACAAAAAAAGAAACAGGACAGAGGTCTATCAACGCTGAGTTTTGTTCAGCTCGATCCATGTTGCACTGTTAGTGCAACAAAACCAAACGAACTGGGGCATTGATCATGCCGACGTGTGTTAGGTGTGGGCAGCGTCAACTAACGGCTCTTTTATTTGATCCCAGCCCTCACGCAATGCCCGGCTCCCAAAGAAAGATCAGTGGTTTCTTTCTACCAGCTCCAAAGCGTGCATGCCTTGGAAGCAGAGATTGTCAAGGTATAATAATGCACAGATTTTTGTATATAATCACGAGTTCTGTTTGTGTGAATGCCTCCGTTCAACAATTCTCTTTGCTTCTACGCTTTTCTCTGTCGCTACCAGATATTTCTTCTGAAAGACCCGGCCTACAGTGTCATCGCGCAGAGCAAGGCACAGGCCATGATGGTAATAATTGATATTTCATTGATACATTTTTGCATTTTAAAAGTGGCATTTTGAGACAGTTAAGGACGGTGCGAATTTTGCAGAAATTGGTCCATCCCGTACCGACAACACGAACGCCGTTGTTGCACAACCATTACCTGACGACAGCGCCCGTCCTCCGGACCTGTCACCACTGTCGACTGATTGCTCAGCGGGTAAGTAGTTTCAGTATATCCAAATTAAGGTCATGCCTATCGGTTATGCCAATAATACTTTTTTGTTAGACATAGGCTAGGGAAAATAGTGTAAACTTGATTTAAAAACCGAATAGGAACAAAAGAAGCAATGAATGCCTTTTATTTCATTTGTACAAGCCCAAACATCGCGGCCTGCTAGCCGGACGGAAGAAGCAACCAGCTCGGACGAAATGAGCAATCTGCAATCGCTCGCCTTCAAGAATTCGAGAGAGAGTTCAAGCGAGGACGAGTCAGCGCTGAACGACCATCCGTCACTTCCGGCAAAAAACTACAGGTTCCCAAAAAACCAAGGAGGTAGATCATGTCAACGTGGCTGGTTTGAGCGATTTTCTTGGCTGTCCTACCAAAGCAAGAGCGACTTAGTCTTTTGTCAAGAGTGCCGTCGACATTTCAAGAAAAAAGGGGACAACACTAGAAATGTGGAGCGAGCTTTTGTTAAGACTGGTTTTAACAACTGGAAAAAGGCTATCGAAAGGTTCAAATCGCACGAAAAGAGCCAATTTCACGTTGACTCCGTGAGCCTAAACTTGTCATACCAGAGAGGCATTCCTGTTTTGAGTCTCCTTTCGCAGCAATGCAACAAACATCAGGAGGATGCCAGGGCAGTACTTCGCGTCATAGTTAGCTCTGTGCGCTATCTCTGCCGCACAGGGCAAGCTCTTAGAGGACAAGGTAAACTGGATGGAAATTTTCTCGATTTGCTTCATGAGAGATCAGAGGATGTCCCGGTCCTTAAGACGTGGATGGCTAAGAGGGACAAATGGGTGAGCGGGGACGTGCAGAATGAGCTTATAGAAATTATGGCGCATACCGTACAGCGAGAGATTGTGGAGGACGTGAAATCCAGCCCGTTCTACGGTATCATCGCTGATGGAACAACGGATGTGAATGGTGACGAGCAGTTCACCTTTTGCGTGCGGTGGGTGCAGAGCAAGACCCTTGAGCTTCGGGAAGAGTATATTGGCATGTACAACGCGCCCGACAGCAGAGCTGAAACTCTATACTCTGCCATCAAGGACATGCTTTTGCGCCTGGGCCTAGACTTTCACTGCGTCCGTGGCCACTGCTTTGATGGGGCGGCAAATATGTCCGGTCGTTTTTCGGGTGTACAAAAAAGAATTAGCGATTGCGAACCGCGTTCTTTGTATGTCCACTGCAGTAATCACTGTTTAGATCTTGTACTGCAGGAGGCTAGCAGGAGCTGCGACATAATTGGAGACGCTCTTAGCACTGTTAAAGATATTTCCAACGTAATCCTCGACTCCAAAAAGCGCAAAAGAGCTTACGCCAACATAGTAGTTTCTACAGGGGGCGAAGTAGATTTGGAGAACGGTTCCAGGCCAAACAATTTACTGCCGCTTTGCCCTACGCGATGGACCGTTAGAGTTAAGTCCATGCAAAGGTTTCTTGACAACTACGCTAGGGTACAGGAGACGCTCAAGGAGCTTTTGGAGACACCAGGTTCAGTGACAGATGGCAGCAAGGCCATTTTCAGGGGTTACTACACCCTTTTGCAGAAATTTGAAACGTTGTTAGGGATCAACATTTCCATAGCTTTTTTCGGCCCTTGTGAAGAATTGGCAAGGGCTTTCCAGAGCTCAACATGTCGAGCGGCGGGTGCAAAAGAGGCTGCAGAGGCTCTCCGCGAGGCGATCTCTCGGCTGCGCTCTGATGCCGCGTTTGAGGAGCTGTGGCAGCACACGAGCACAACTGCAGCACGCCTATGCCTGAAAGAGCCTCGAGTGTCCAGGCCGGCAAAACCGCCTAGGCGGTACGAGGCGACTGACAGGCCTGTTCAGCCAGTTACACTCGACATTAAAGCAGCACTGCGCAAGGAGTATTTCGCTGCTGCCGATCGGATTATGAATGAAACGCAACGGCGTTTTGAGCAGCCGGGCATGTTACAGCTCGTAAAACTGGAAGGCATTTTAGCCAGCGCTGCAAGGGGAACTCAGTTCACAGCTGATGGGCTAAAGGCGTCTTTGGGAGTGCATGCAGTAGATTTTGACCTGTGCAGACTCTCGGCGCAGTTTCTGCTTCTACCAACTCTTCTACACGATGCCGATTCCACCACATCCCTGGGCATTTTGAAGATGCTGCAAAGCAAACCGGAAAACATTCGCGAGCTAATGGACCAGGTCGTGCGGTATGTTCAGCTTTTGCTGTCCATACCTGCATCGGTCGCTTCTGGGGAGCGCTCTTTTAGTGCTCTGCGCCGAGTAAAAACTTATTTGCGCAACCGAATGACCCAGAAGAGGTTGTCGTATCTTCTGATTTTGAACATTCATAAGGAAAGAACGGCGGCCCTCAGGTTAGAGGACATCATCAAAGAATTTGTGAGCAGAACAGCGGAGCGAGTAGCAACCTTTGGTCCCGTCTAGCTGTCCGAAATGCCTGCTGCTTTTGTGCATTTTTGACATTCATGTACAGTCATGGTCACATGAAGTGCGAACACAAAATTATGAACAAGAACACGCAAAATTGAAAAATGCTGTTCTTGGAGGTCCAAAAATGGCGCACTGTTGGTATATTTTGAAAGCCACATTTTCCATCTTTGTTATTGTTATTAGGCCACACATCAATGTGACTTGCATGGAGAGAAATCGCGCTATTTATGTGTTCTGGTTTATATTATCCTGGTCGCGTTTCATTTGTCCGTGACTATACATACATGTATTATAGCGTGCTTGTTCGTATTGTTGCATTTCCATTATTTTTATGTCATGTTTTTATATGCGTCAATATACAAATAGAAACAGACCTAACTTTACAGGATGGCATCAAAGAACTTTGGAGATAGCAGCAACCTTTGGTTCCACCTAAGCCCCTATAGCAATAACACCACTGACTGATAAGTGTGATGCTTGTGTGCAATATTTCCAATTGTATGTATGTATTATAGCGTGGCTGTTTGTACTGTGGTATTGCAATTTTTGTATTTGTATTACGCTTGTTTTCTGCGCCATTGTATAAACGTACCAAACATTCTGTTGCTTAAATAATATGTCAAATGCGAATAAATATGTGGTCACTGAAAATTCACTCTATTTTCTGCTTAATAGTACGCGGCCTATCTTGACTAAGATGGCCACTCGCAACACATTCTCTTTCTTCCCCCTTCCCCATCCCGTTTATTTTTTATTCAATGAACGTATAATAAGCACAATTTAAAGTTAAGAATAACCAGTGGGTAAAAAAAGATTTTTGCACGTGGTTAATAGAAAAGAAGTCGATTTTTTTTCTTTCTAGCTAAACTCTGATTTTAATCGCGTAAAAATTTCGAAGTACATAAAAAAATAAAAAAATTGCTTCAGCCCCCCCACTGAAAATATAGTTCCGGCGTCACTGCACAGGTAAGTAGACCAAAGCACCAGCAAGGAAACCCCATTCTGGCAAAGGAGCAAAGAGAAAGAAAGACTCACTTGAGCGATCCTCGGGCACTGAGCACTCGCTAAAGGTTTCCATCCAAGCCAAGGTTAGAACAGGCCCCTTCACGGTCTGAAATTATCATGGTGTCCGGTATGTCGCTGCCAAAGACCGAGGACGCCATGTCGCTGCTGGCGTCGTCAGCAATGGCCTTGGAGAGGAACGGAAGAGAGGCGTCCATGGGCGCAACGGCCGCATACAGAAGTTCGTGGGGGGTGGCCGTTTTCCGTCGGGCCTGCAAGCACAAGATGACGACAACGGGCATTTTAGACGTGCCTCACTTTATTACCAAGACCAAGAATAGAGCTTCATGCACCCTCAACACAGCTCGCACATATTGTTTCCAAGTTTTACAGATTACCAAAGAGAAGGGCAGTTACTACACGCACACTGTCTCTTAAAAACAAAACTGTGCTTGATTCCTCTTTCATACGAATCGGTAAACCACGAAAGTGAAATGTGCAGCGAAATCTACAGCTGAGCATGATTTGCGGATCGGCAGCTGTCTTGTGGGTGTGCTTGGCGAGATATGTCCTGCTGGTGGGTCACTTCGGCAGAGATGTACTGGCGTCGTTTCCGTGACGGATATGACGTCAGCGAAATCTTGGTGCAATATAAAACCCGAAAACGAACCCGAACTATAACGTAATCTTAGTACTAACGGTTGCTTCCCCGCAAGAAGACCCTGTGTGCAGGGGTGCACCCTTTGCAGGCGGCTTGCTCCGTTGTGCTGGCGTCACTTCCGTGACGGATATGACGTCAGTGAAATCTTGGTGTATCCCGGAATAAAACACTTTCACGTTAAAAAAATATTGACAAAATAACCGATGGCCATGCCTGAAGCCTTGTACTGAGTAGGTGCAGAATGGAGTGCTTGCATCTGGTCATTTTAGCCCATCTAAGAACCACGGACACTGCACATGTTCCCCCAGATTTAACCCAATGCGTGACAACACAAGCCTTTCTAATGACTGGAAGTTCTCCCACCCTGTAGGATACAATTCTGGGGCTTCCATGGAGCAACAGCATTCATGTTGATCGCCCATTAAGTGCTAACAGTGCCCTGTACATTGCAAGTGTACAAAAAAAACCCAAGCTTTGAAACAGCGTGTGACAAGCGCTCACCTTGTTCTCGGAAAAGGTCGCTGTTGTACTCTGCCACATTGCGTCAGATGTGGACCTGCAAAAGAAGAGCGTTGCTCTGATTTCACTCTCAATTCCAATTTCATTTAATAAAAGAATGAGGAAAGCATGCAAAATATTTCTTCTTACAGAAATCTGCATCTTCGTAGACCAGAACTTGAAAGAGCCAATTTCCTTTTAAATAAGTTATTTCAAAATATTTCTAAATTACCAAGGGCTCTCTGTTTAGAAGGGCAAAAACTATTTGAAATGACACTCACAACTTTGTTGGTGAAGTGGACCTCGAACTCCGAACACTACCTGCAAAGGAGGACAGGAAACAAGGGAATACAAGTTAACACCAGTATTAACTCACTTTGCAATCGTATACGAGATATTGCACACCAGTTTGCACTCACTTTCCAATCGTATTACGGGATATTTCACACCAGTTTGCACTCACTTTCCAATCATACTACGGGATATTGTACACCAGTTTGCACTCAATTTCCAATCATACCACGGGATATTGCGCGCAGTGGAGACCATTTACGACGTAACCGTTTGCAGTGCGAAACCGCATATAATGCAGGTATTTTTCTTGCCATGGCAGCTGGCTCCAGGTTCACATGGTTCCAGGTTCACAAAGAAACAGACAAAACATGACGAGGAAGAATGTCACTAAGTGCAGGGGTGAGACAGCTAGAATGACATTTATTATGTCACCTTAGGAGCCTAAAAAAATTTTGGCCACTCGGGGGGGGGGGGGGGGTGCACTTTTAATCGGTTTTGAACGCATATACACTGAAACAGCCTTTCAATAGTTTTTTCTACCACAGTATCACGAGGTACGAACTGCACTACCTTTTTACAAACCACTGCTAAATTCTTAGCATCTAGGCATAGAGTGGAGGGGGGAGGGGGGCATTGTAAATTTCGAATTGAAAAACTAAGCAACCGTAAGGCACTTTTATTATCATGTGATTGCCGAAATTATTTTTGTAGTCCCGGAATCGCCTTTACGCACAAGTGTAGACTCGCCACGGCAAGTTGCGCAAAACGATGTGACAGTTGTCGCACCCACGGAGCAAAAGCACTCGACATGGTCGCACCCCACAGCAGCAATAACTCGGCGTTTTATAAGACCACAGTGACTCCGAAATTTCACTTCAAGCGGGCACCGCGCCTCACACCCAAGGCCGAAACACGGCAAATTCACAGGCATCACGTTGCTTTTGATGAACCCCCCACGTCTTTCTAGTCTCGCAACCCCCCGCAAAAGATAAAATGACTAAATGTGAACCCAGCCACCCCCATAACCAAAACCATGGTAGAAGTCGGCGAAGAGCACTCTGCCTGAACACGAGCAACTGCTTCGCCCGGCGGCCATGTTTTCCAATCTTCACCGCATCAAGATGGCGGCGCCCATGTTCCGGAGATACGGCGCTCCTGAAATTGCCGTTTTTTCATCACCTTGCCGCCTCAGTACACATAAGTATTTTTTCTACAGGACTTTGCAATGGTTTCGGACAAATTCCGCGCGGCGTCACTAACGTCGCTGGAAAGAGAGAATCCCAAACATCCCTCACCAACGATCAGGAGCGCCTATGACGACTCCTTCAGACAAACTCCCTCGCCAATCGTTCCCTCCTCCACAAGTTCTATCCGTCTGAGTTCCCTTCACCCACCTGTCCCTTCTGTGACTCCCTGGACACACTATTCGACGCCATGTGGACCTGTCCTCTTAACTCATTCCCCCCCCCCCCCCAACTCCAGCGTCGGGCAGTGGGAGGACGCGCTGGGTAGCTCGCAACCGGGGGTGCAGCTACTTCGGGTTGACCGAGCCGCCACCGTCGCCGCCATCCTTCGGCCGGCAGCCACCACGCGTTCCTAGCCAACTTGCTTGGAAAATAACGTGATTTCTCTCTCTCTCTCTCTCTCTCTCTCTCTCTCTCTCTCTCTCTCTCTCTCTCTCTCTCTCTCTCTCTCTCTCTCTCTCTCTCTCTCTCTCTCTCTCTCTCTCGGGTTAGTCCTGTCTCCTTTGCCCTTGTACACTAAGTTCATCCTGCTCATTTGCCACGTTGCCGGTATTGCCTTTTCCTCTATCCTTGTTATGATGGCTTGCAGTAGCTTTCCCTTGCTCATCATCATCATCAGCCTATCTACGCCCACTGAAGGGCAAAGGCCTCTCCCATTATTCTCCAATTACCTCGGTCCTGTGCCAACTGTGACCAATTTATCCCCGCAAACTTCTTAATCTCATTTGTCCATCTAACTTTCTGCCGCCCCCTGCAACGCTTGCCTTCTCTAGGGATCCACTCTATAACCCTTAATGACCAGCGGTTATCTTGCCTTCGCATTACATGCCCTGCCCACGTCCATTTCTTCTTCTTAATCTCTACTAATATGTCCTTAACACGTGTTTGTTCCCTGACCCACTCCGCTCTCTTCTTGTCCCTTAATGTTACACCTATCATTTTACGCTCCATTGCCCGCTGAGTTGTCCTCAATTTAAGTTGAACCCTCTTAGTGAGCCTCCAAGTTTCTGCCCTGTAGGTGAGTACCGGTAAGATGCAGCTGTCATACACTTTCTTCTTCAGCGACAATGGTAGGCTGCTATTCATTATCTGAAAATGTCTGCCATATGCACCCCACCCCGTTCTGATCCTTCTAATTATCTCTGCCTCATGGTTGGGATCTAGGGTCACAGCTTGGCCTAAGTAGATATATTCGCTTAGCACTTCCACTGCCTCGCCACCTATCTCAAACCGCTGTGCTGTCCCGAGGTTATTGATCATTACTTTAGTTTTCTGCATATTAATTTTCAGGCCCACGGTTCTACTCTGTTCGTCCAATGCGGAAAGCATGATTTGCAATTCGTCCCCCGAGTTACTTAGCAAGGCAACGTCATCAGCAAATCTGAGGTTACTGAACTATTCTCCATTAACCCTTACTCCCACCTGTTCCCAATCCAACGTTCTGAATACTTCTTGTAAACATGCTGTGAATAACATTGGAGAGATTGTGTCTCCTTGTCTGACAATTTTACTGCTCTCCCTATGGGGGATGATGGTAGCTGTAGACCCATTGTAGATATCCTCTAGTATTCTTACATAATGCTCATCTACCCCCTGGTTCCGTAATGCCTGAATGACTGCTAGGGTTTCGACCGAGTCAAATGCTTTCTCATAATCTATGAAGGCTATATATAGGGGTCCAGTATACTCAGCGCACTTCTCTATCACCTTATTGATCGTGTGATAGAGAAGTCAGAGATAGAGAAGATAGAGAGAAGATAGAGAAGTTACCTTGCTATTCGGTCCTAATTGGTTAATCAACTCCATCGGTATTCCATCCGTGCCTACCGAGGTATTTTTGGGGACCTTTTCCTCCGCTCTTTTCCGCCGTCTTGCGTGCGCAGCGCCCTCTGGTAGCCGGCCAGTTCGCTGGCTTAAGCATTTGCTCCGTGGCGTATGGGCGCCAGCTGCGTCTCTACGAAGTTTTCATAGACCCATAGCGGTCAACTCTATACTAGGAAAAACACTTGAAAAAATAATTAAAGACAGAATATATTACTTCTTAACCAAGAAAAAACTCCATAGTACAAAACAGTTCGGATTTACCCATAACACGTCTGCAACCATCGCCTTAATTAAACGAGTTAAAAAAGAAAATTGATCAAGCAAGATTAGATAAAGCGGTATGTGTTGTCATTTCTTTAGACATAAAGAACGCATTTAGCTGTATCAAATCATCTGTCATTGTAAACTTTCTAAAAAAATCAGGGTGCCCGAAAAATCTGATCATTTCGACTCATAACTTTTTTAAGAATAGAAAAATTATCTATAACATGGAGAAATCAAGAATTCAACTCTATCTTAAGTCAGGCTCTCCCCAGGGGTCACCTTTAAGTCTATTACTCTGGAACATAACAATTTTAGATCTCCTAAACAGCAAATTTCCTAGCGATGTATATATTCAGGCTTTCGCCGACGACATAACCTTAGTAATAAGAGGCAATTCAAGAAAGAATATCGAGCAAAAGGCAACCGAAGCGCTCAAAATAGTAGAAAACTGGGGAATAGACCAAGAACTTACATTTAACACAACAAAATCAAAATTCACTGTAATAGGGGACAAGTACATTAAAAGACCTCCCATTATCAAACTAGGAAACAAAAATCTTAAATTTTGTAAAGAAATTAAAATATTAGGCGTCTATGTAGACAACAAGCTCAGTTTTATCCCTCATATTACCTATGTAAAGGAAAAAGTAAACCAAATAATAAACAGCCTAGGAAAATTTACAGCATACAACTGGGGCTTACCAGCAAACACCTACAACAAATTTATATCAGAGCTATAGAAAGAATCATAGTTTATGCCACTCCAATTTGGTATAAAAAACAGGTACTAATAAGAAAAAAACTAAGAAGTATTCAAAGAACAAGCCTCCTTAAAGTTACCAAAGCATTTAAAACAGTATCCAATCCGGCCTTAAACATCATAGCTAATGTCCCACCAATTCATCTGACGATCGAAAAAGAAATCGAAACATTTAACATACTTTTCGCCGGAAAAATGTTCATCTGGAAAAACCGCGCTTTTACGGGAGACCAAATAAGTAGCAAAGTAGATACATGTCAGCTGCATCCAGCAGATAAGATATCTTTTACCTATCTTACTCAACCAATTTCGCAAACAGATTTTGTAGTATTTACAGACGGCTCGCAAGATAAAACCGACATAGGAGCAGCTTTTATAATTCTAGACAAATCCGGCAAAATAGTAGAAACCAAACAATACAAACTTCCGGAGTACAGCAATAACTTTGAGGCAGAAGGAATCGCGATTTTAAAGGCACTTGAATACCTCCAAACTAGCTTCAAAGGTAACTTACAGTTGTATACTGATAGCCTATCAACCCTAAAAGCAATTAGCAATCCTAATAATCGGAACCCAAATATATTTAGAATTAAAGAAATGCGAAGCAAAATAGCAAAACAGGTGAAAATAACGTTAACTTACATTAAAGGTCACAGTGGCAATGTCGGTAACGAAATAGCTGACGAAATGGCTAAAAAAGCCGCAAAATATGGCAAAAAAATTGACTGGCCTATTTCACTACAATTTATCAAAAAACAGCTCAATATTAACGTAAGAAAACATTGCAATGTTGAGTGTCAACAAGAAGGAAATGAAAGCTACACATTCCAATGGATAAAGAATATTTACAAAATTCCGGACCACTTTCCCACCAATTATTACACGTCACAGTTTGTCACTGGACACGGTAGATTTCCGTTTTATTTTCATAGGTTCGCCATTGAAAATAATAACATATGTAAATGTAACCTACCAGCAGACAGTTTTGATCACTATTTACAGGACTGCCCAATAACAAACAAACACAGAGAACAACTTCTTTATATTCATAGAAATTATCTGGTAAGAAGGAAACCGGAGCTAATAAAACATACAAAAACATTAAAAATTTTAGAAGAAATGACAATACTAGTTAACGCAATATTCAACAATACTAACCCCTCAAATATTTTTTCACAATTTCACTCACACGCAGAAACAAAGTCAGCGGCAAATAACGCGATAATAGTCTTTAGATCGTTTGTATTTACCATTGTTCTTCAGTAAGTCATTTTCTGTGTAATTATCTTATTTAATTGCCTTTTTACGTTTTTTTTATTTTAAATCCATACATCCATTTTCAATTTTTTTAATTTACCCGTTATACCTCGGTGGAACGGGAAGGGTTTCAGTTCTTGAGCCCGTTTTAATAAAGTAGCACATTGTACGTCCCCTTTCGTTATACACTCCAAACGGGAAAGTTGTTGCATAGGACCAATTTAAGCAATCTGGCTTAACTTGGTGGCTTTTTGGGCCGCGGGGGAGCTGAAATTCTCCTCGAGGTAGCGAGGTCCACGTTGGGTAAACGACTCCGTGTTGAACATATGTTTGCAATACTTCGTCACAAGCTTTTTTGTTTGTGTTTGTGCCTCAGATCGCGTATACCGGTTATTTTGATCATTTTGCTGCAAAAACGGATTTTTGTAAAAACGATGTAACCGTGATATATGCTCGGCACCCATGGGCAACAAGCATAAGCGCGTGTCAGTGAAACAGACTGCCGGTTTCAAATCCCTGTAGGGTGTAATACAGGTAGTTTTGGGTGAACTTGGTAAGGATATGACATACTATGTAGTTTTTATTATATCTTATCGATGTATCAACACCTAACCCTCAGCAACCACTGCCGCCAACTATAAACAAAACTTCCTCTCTCTAGAATTGCGAGATGCTCTGCTGCACAATTTAGCCGTGCAACTAATGTACAACGTAAATAAAATAAACAAAACGGCTCCCGGAGAGCGTTTTACAAGGACTTATTAAGTTTCTGCTGTTTTAATGGTATAAATTTCCATCATTGGTGAAAAAGAACAGAAACAGAAGAAAATAACAAAATAATACAACGTCTTTCTTTTCTCATAGCCATATTTGGCTGTAAAGAACTCCCACTCAACACAGGCGGCATAAGAATGCTTCGCATTAGTAAGCAATTCTCATAATTTCTGAGATTTTTTGTAATGTGGCGTTAAATGCTTTTGCAATGAAACTATCCGCGTGTACGTTTGACTCCCTCCGCACTGAACGCGAGAGAACCTGGATAGGATTTGGAGCAATAATGATGAACAAGTTAAAGGTGTTGTGCCACCAAATTTGTTGCTTGTGCATTCTTTGTTGCAAACGTTTTATATTTCATTAGAAAGCATGATACATGCTCTCACATGCACATATTCTGAGTAAAAAATTTATTATCGCACGATTCATGTGAACAGGATTCGGTTTCGGTTTCTGGGCGCCGATTCAAGCAGTGACGTCACAGCGTTGCGCCATAGCCTCCTTTAGTGGGTTATATAGGAGGCTATGGTTGCGCGGACGCTCTGCCACGCGTGTCTACCATGCGGCGCTGCGGTACGTTGCGACTTTACTGCGGCGTCTGCTCCCCCACATACGTGTTTCACCACGGAAGTAAACACGCCGACTCGTCACGTCAAGCCGCGACAGCTCCGAAACGGATTCTTTGTCTGCATCCTCGGATGAAGACAAATGAAAACCATGGATATGCAAACCATAAAAATGCTAAAAAGAACGCAAAAAAAAAAAGTTACCCTCCCCGCGAATCGAACTCGCAACGTTGACCGGGCGGGCGCGACGCGCGAAATCACTGAGCCACCGGACAACCGGCTTGCCAATGCGATATAGCAGGTGTACTAGATGGAGGCCCATCATTAGAGTCGCACGTCGGTGTTTACTAGCTAGTTTACAGAATTCCTGACTTGTAAACTCAAATTTCTTAAATAGCCCTTCTGCAGCAAGGTTTTGCGAAGCCCCCGCAACAGCTTATCGCCATCAACTCTGCTATTTTGCGAAAGCGCTCGCAAAAATAAGTGTGCCCGGCTGCGACTGCGATTTTGCACTAAAGGGATAGTGCTTGCCGTACTTTGGTTTTACGTTTTACGTTAAAAACCTTTGCCGATACTGATCTCTTATTACCCAAATTACCCTACGTAACTCTTCTTCTGCACGAAACTATTTTCTGCAGGCGAGCCGATCGCACACGCATTCCGGGGTAGCGGCGTCGCCGAAGAGCACGGCCGAAGCGTCGAACGCCAAAATACGGATCGCATTAGCGCTAGTGTTGAGTTGTATGGGCTTCATGGAACTTACTGAGTTTATTACCCTCCAGAAACTAACAAAATAGAGCCGCGTTCATTGCGGCACGAATGTTGTCGGGGCGCAGTTTTCGCTTCTCGGTCGATTGACGACGCGTCGTGCGACCAGTCAGGCGACCGGTTTTGTTGGCGTCTTCGGTCGGCGAGTCAGTCACACTACGGCGACTTTCCATCGGCCTACGTGTTTGTGTCGCCGTCGGCGTGGTGTGACAACGCGGTCGACGCGGTCTGGCAATTCGGCAGTTGGCCGATGTTTTAACGACTCGTCGGCTCGTCGGCGTCGCGTCGTCGTCGCCGTCGTATCGGTATAGTGTGTCGATACGACCAAGCGACCAAACAAACTGTGGTAACTGGAGTTCACGTTCACGTCGCTCGAGTCGCTAGCGTTGTATGACGTCACAAACTTTGCTGCGCTGGCAATTCACTGACGTCATGGTTAGTGGCGCTAGCGATGGGTCCCGATTTCCAGAAGAGCATTTAGGTAATTTTTAGAAGCGAATTAAAATATATATTAAGCGCTTGCTGTACCCAGCACTTCGTGTTGAGGGTCGTTGCATGCAGAGGAAGCCTACAGCAGGCTTTTTACAGACTTAAAATTTGGTGGCACAACACCTTTAAGGCACAAGTTAAGTTTGCTTTCTGGATAGGAGGATCATGTGTTATCGCTGTTGTGAGCACCCCCCCCCCTTCCCCCTTTCACTCTTGTTTTTGAATTCCAGAATGCCCAAGTAGGAATGGGGTGTGTTGCACAGTTTGGTGCACAAAGTTTGCGCAGTTTGTCTCAACAATTGAAGGCCAACTGCACTCAGATTTCACCGCGGCCAAATTTACTTTAAACGTACAGTACGTACCACCAAACCAACTGGGACATGACTGGTAGCCCAATGAAATGCGTTGTTAATTAGTTATAAGCATTTAAAATAGCTCCGTCGCAGGTGACAGTGCACCTGCCGGCGGATCATTGCGGCTGGCCCTGCGCATTTTCTTGCAGCCAGCCAGGATAATCAGTTGAGCTCTGTGGTGAGGGCAAGCCCGTTGCACGCAGGTTTGCCCCAGCAGGCTGGCCGCGTGCCACCGCTCACCCACCGGCTGGAATGTCACTTCAGCCTGGCCCTTATTGCTGCGCTCTCCTCAATTTCGCTTTCAAAATTGTCGATTTTTTATGGGCGTTTGCACCGTGGATACGTGTATTTCAGCTGCATACTTTGTATCTTGCAGTAAAAAGGCAGACTATATGGAAATAACTGTTTCAGGAGGTTGAAATGTGGACTGCAGTTGCCCTTTAAGGGATTATCAAGGAGGCAAATTGAGCACCTTGATGCAGTAAGGATATCTACTACTATACTTACCCGATTCTAACGCGCCCCCGATTCTAATGCTCACCCTATTTTCCAGGCGAAAAAAAAAAAAACGAAAAAACTTGCACCTCTCATTGGAACGTGCATGGAACTTTGTGATAAATAAAAACGAATGCGAGAGAAACAGGCGATTTATTTCTCAAAGTAATCTCGCTCATCTCGCTCCTTGTCACTCTTCAAGAGCTTCTTGTCGTCTTCCGCTGACTGCAACATCTCGTCCTCGGTGCCGTCAAGCGCGTTCGCGATGCCACACTTCTGAACCAACGTTCAACCATGGTCAATGGTATCGTGGCCCACGCCTCGTGCGTCCATCCCGTGAGCGTCTCCAGAGGTGCACCGTTCAGCCGACCGCTCATTGTGAATGCCGGGGGGCCGCTCGTAAGCCACTCATGGAAGCGGCGTACTTTCGTTGCCGCTGCTGCCATTGCTATTAGCAAGCGCGCAAGCGGAATGATTTGACGATTTGTGTGAACGCCGATAGAACAAAGCCTAGGCGCCTAGGCAGAGTGTACTAGCCCAGGCTTCCTGCATCCGAAAAATTGGAATAATCGTTGCTAAAAGCTTTGGCGCCATCTTGAGATGGCGGGATGAAATTTCCTCTCCGGCAGTTTCGGTTTCGTATCCGATTCTAACGTGCATGCGATTTTTCAGCTTATTTTTCCGGAAAAAAAGTGCGCGTTAGAATCGGGTAAGTACGGTACATGTAATTTATGGATTGACCCCCATATTCAGAAAGCATACTTAACTAATGTCATAACGAAGCCTTTCGTAAGTGTTTGAAAAGGAACAGAATGAGAAAAGGCCGCATTCCGCCTCACGAACCTTCCTTAAAGGAGCCATGAAGACAAAACAAAAGTTTGGTTTATTCAAAAGATTGCTTCGTTAGAATCATACCGACACCATTTTTAACGTAAACTTCGCTCAAATAAGCTATATAATTCTGATCCTGATTTTTACTTGCTTTGGCCAAGCAGCAACGGAGGGCGGAAGCGCGTTGTTCATGAAAGATAGATGTGCCGACAGTAAACTAGATTGATGCGCCAGTGTGCCTGGGGGACCGCCGTCAATGGTCAAACACTCGTGCGAAGAGCGACGCGTTTCCGGACGTGTCTTCCCTTTCCGGCAACCGGTTTGGAGGCGGTTAGGCGCAGACACGAAGGCTGCAGGACCAGTTTTGGAGAGCGAAAAAACGAGTGCGTAAACGCGTCGCTCTCCGCACATGTGATTGACCCGTCAGGAATCCCGTCTGCATTCCGCACGACAACCCGTCCGGCAGCTGTTGGAGATCACGAGCTCGGCTACTCCCGCGGCCCTGTGACGTAGCCGGAGGGGCGCCCTAAGGAACTTTTTCTGAAAGCAGCTTTCGCCACATGCTGTGCTAACTCTTTTCTACTTCTTCAGAGGGGAGAATTACCACGGTGTTTTCACACGTGACACGTGTGGTTCAACTTGGCACCTGGAAGCCTTCGTCCTTCAGGGACAAGTGGACAAGTGATCAAAATTAATTCGGAGTCCTCCACTACGGCGCGCCTCATAACCTGTGTAGTTTTGTTTCGGCGCGTCCAACCCCATCATGATCATGATGATGATGAAGTGGGCTCTCAATGATGATGATTTTGCCGAGTGGGGTCCCTCTCCCCACCTTTTGTGGCATCTATAAAAGGGTCCTGAAACCCACTACCTGCAGACCGCGACGAACGCGGAGCTTTGCGTATCATCTCGCGCAGCAGTGAACGGTGCCAACCACTCGAGCACGCGCTGGACGGGCAGCCTGCTCGAGTAGAGGGACAAGCTCTGTGGAGGGCATCGATAAGGAGCATTCCTTTGAAGGCGACCTGCCCAGTATGCGACGAATTTAGGCATGATTACGAGCTATCTTAGGAAACTAAGGGGCAACCTCGAAAGGGTCCAAAAGCGCCTGATGGCCTGGGCGCCAGGGTTGACCCTATGTTGACCTTACACTGGTGTCAACGTCCAGGTGCACCACCATTTTTTTATTTTACCGGGGTACACACTTATCGTTCAGGTCACCGCGATTTTCTTTTTCTTATTGCCATTGTTCTTAGGTACACCACAATTTCTTCATCTTTGCGGGAGCGCTCATTTTTATTCTTCTAGCGAAGGCCGTGTACAAATTGTTACGGACATACAGGAACAGCTGGTGCATCATACGAGAGAGAGTAAATATTTATTGAAAAGGGGAAGAGGTCGTCCTGAGAAACAAATCTTCGGCCTGTTACTTCCCACTGGGGTAAGAGTACGGCAGATAAAAGACAAAGGAAGGGCAGTGAAATGAGGATGATGGTTGGATGTTAATGGCGCAAGGCCAGCTGGAGCAAAGAGCGCGAAGACAGTGAAATGGAAAAATAAACTATGTATATGCAATAAGCCCAATAAGCGTCCCACATACAACGGGGCCCTGAATCAGATTACCGCAGTCCAATTTTCAGCCCATGATCATCGTTCATTTGAAAAAGTATTGGACGCTATTCCACAGTCTGACAAATTCCTTTCGCAACCTACAGCCGAGAATCCACAGAGGGGTCACTAAGGGATATAAGCAGGGCTTCAACGGCTAGGCTTTGCCTCTGTTGTCAGCCCACGTGCCCAAAACCTTTTGTTCGGACAGAGGGCGAGTGCACAAGCTTCGTAGTAATGCTGCCTTGCAATTTCCGCTCACCAGTGTACCTAGGGGAAACGCTAAGCAAATGTTCGATAGTCTCTAGACACTTTTGGGTCGACGCTACTCCAAGTCGCAGCCTGTGTAGCAAGGTCTCATGACTTCTGCGAAGTCGAGGGGCATGAGTGAGCCAGAGCTTTTGCTTTGGATGGAGCCTGTGAAGCCGTTCGTGTCGATTCTGCGGGTCAGACGAATGCAAGGCTACAGCTTGTTAACGTGCTCGGTAGAGTATTGGGTTAGCATCTTGCCTTGTAATGAGTATAGCCAAGAGAGTTCCATTGTGATGTGCCTGCTGTGCTTCTGCATCCCCCAACTCATTTCCAGCGATGCCACAGTGACTTGCTTTTCACTGAACTACCATGTGGCCCTGTTTACACAACTGTTTGAATAGGATAGCACTTGATTGGGTACCTTAGTACCTACAGCGCCGGTTTGCAGTCACAAAAGATAGTCCACTGCTGCGGCCTTTCACAAAAAATGGTGTGGAGCACTTCGCGTAAACCGACCACTTCTGCTGTGGTAGACGACGTCCTGTGAGCAATCTCGAAACGTTGTATCAGTTTCTTTCCAGGCATAACCACTGCCGCTGCAGACGAATACGCCGTGATCGAGCCGTCAACGAAAACATTGCACGCCTCCCCGTACATTTCACTGATGTAAGATAGTAAAAGCTGTCTTAAGGCCGACGTCGGCATGTGGGATTTTTTACCGATTCCAGGAATTCATAACCGCACCTGTAGATCAGGTACAACCCATAGAGGCACGTCTGAGATTTTGGCGACTGCAAATGTAGAGGGCATCAAGTGTTGTTGCTCCGAGATACTTCGGGAGCAAATTTGGTTACCAGAAAAATGTGCCCGAATACAAAACAAAACGGATACCGGCCGCAATGTGCACAGTAGATAGGTATGCGCAACCGGCAACGCTCATAGAGATAATATGCAACCATGGAGGAAAGAAAAGGTTAGGAGAGGCCCTGACGTCACATTTGTGAAGCCGAGTGCCGCCATGACTTGAGCCCACTGAGCCCAGCACTCTATCCCATCATCCTTTGCTATATCCGGTTTGATTTGACTAACATGGCGTCGCCCTGCCCTCCCGCTTCGCAACGAAAACAGCTTCGTCGCTAATTCCTCGGTACGATGTCATCTTCTAAGCTGTTGATTTCGCCTTCAATTTGCCCATTCTAACCCTCACCCAAAGGTTCAATCGAAAAACGGCCTTCGTTTTTGAGATAGAAGGACGATTTTTCAGCTCTTAAGCCTGACAAAGTAGCGTTTGTCGTCGTCATAGCAACAGGCTCGCGCGATGGCGAACGCAGACGCCTCCGACGGCAGAGTTTTCAAACTGGCCTAATCTAAAAACGTTTGTCGTACCGACGGCGCTGGTTTGCAAGCGTAGCGAAGCAGCCACATACCAAGCGCCTTAAAAATTTGTCCGTTCTATTCGCCCAAATTTGGCCGCCGCAGTTGTAAACAAGTAAGCAACATTGTCCATGGGCTCAAGAAAAATGACGTAACTTCCTCCACACTTTTCGCAATGCATTGGGATGCTAGGGGCCTCTCCTGAGTATTCTTTCCTCCATGTATGCAACGCTCGACCATCATGATGATGATGATGTGACGACGACGACGACGACCATGATGATCATGATGGGCCGTCGATGTTCTTGCCTCGCACGAGCTCAATCCGAAAGCGAGCATCGATATCGTTCGCTTCCTTTAAGTTGGACGGGACTTTTGAGTGCCTGGAGGAAAACAGTCGCTTTGGCAAGGTTTTTGATTGCCGTTTTAGAATCTGAAATTATGATTGCAGGGGTCGGCCGGTGAGCTAGTGCCAACGCAATTGCCGCCTCATCTTCCGTTGCCGTATTGCGGATGCGTACAGTAAGGGAATGGATGGGTGGAATGTTCGGTTATATAGCACCGTCACAACATACGCGCCGTGATGCTTATAGTCAGCCGCGTCCACGTATACCGTGATTGGGTTGATTGGATACTTCTCGGTTAGAGTTTGGGTTCGTTGTTCCCCGCGCTTTTGATTGTGTACCGGGTGCATGTTTCACGGGCCAGGGCTAATGACAAGTTGAACGTAAATTTCATTGGGGATGAACACTCTGATGACAGTAATAAGCAGGGCTCGCAGATTCAGTCTGCGCATGATTTGTTGGCCGGCAGGGGATGCCGACAGTCGCAGTAGCTGGTTGACCTAGCGGGCCTCTATTAGTTCCTCTACTGAATTGCAGACGCCCAAGTGTTCCAATCTGGCAGTGGAAGTGTTGTGGGGTATTTGTTGGGCTGTCTTGTAGACTTTACGAATACGATAATTTACCTTGTTCAGTTCTATCTGGGATGGGTTAAGGTACGGTAGGAAGTATGTGATACAGCTAATTGTAAATGCGTGGTTTAGTCGGATTCTTCCGGCGTCGTTAAGTCGTTTATGCCGGGCTGCTACAAGCCGTATTAGTCCAATTGTTTGGATCACTCGAGTCGTTAGTTGCACCATGAAGCGAGTGTTGGTTCGATTGCTTTTAATAATTAATCCCAGTATCTTTATGCTGGGTGCTTTCGGTACAATCGTTTCGCCAACACGAATGGTTATGTTTGAGGGTGGCTGGGAGGCTCGCTTGGCAGGAAGCACGAGAAGGTCGGATTTAGTTGGGGAGCATTCTGGTCTCCTCGATGACAATTTGGGCTCCTTTTTGAGGGTGCTTTCTATTTTAGGGTCGCTGCCCCTCGACGTCCAAAGGGCTATGTCATCGGCGTAGGGGCTGCATCGCAGGTTTTGGACCTGATCCAATTTGCGTGAGATATTAAATAGCCGCGGGGAAAGTACGGCTCCCTGGGTTAGTGCTGTAATTCAAGGTAGTTCAATGGCCTAGCTCCGACGTAATGTCACTTATCTGAAGTACGGCCGTACGGGACGTTAAGCTTCTAACGTAGTTATATGTACGTTGGCCGGGAGCTATGGATTTCAAGCAATTTAGCCTGGTCGTATGGGGCACTCTATCGAATTCCTTCGTAAGGTCTAGTGTAAGAAGGACTGCCGCGTCCACCTTTGAAGATGGTGTCATATTATCATGAAGTAACTGCAGGTGAACATCTTCGGTAGATAGTCCCGCCCAGAAACCTATCATGGTATGGGGGAGGGCGCCCTTCTGGGCCAGGTACTTGACCAATCGTGCATGGATGACATGCTCCAATACTTTGTCCATGCACGAGCTAAGGGAAATGGGCCGGAGATGGCAGTAAGAGAATGGGCCAGAGTAAGAGGATTGAAATAGGCAGAATCCGAGCTAGTTGGATCATAATTGATTAAATACTGGTCAGCCGAAATTTAACTGAGGACGCAGACAAAGACGAGACGAAGCACAAGCGCTTGTGCTTCGTCTCTCGTCTTTTTCTGCGTCCTAGTGGTGGTTTAACTCGTTTATTGAGTGGAGAGGTTGGAAGCGAATGTGCTCCCGGATACTCCATATCACCAATACAGGGCCATACACCCGGCTATACTAGTCCACTGTGCACAATTTCGTGAGTACTAAAAGTTGTCTGTAAAATATCCTCCTGGGTTGGTGGACACTGAGTCACGATAAAAATCTAATATGTCAACTAATACTTTGTCGCTATTCCTGTTGAGGTAAAAAAGACACTCAGGGCACGAACACCTTATTTTAAATCCCCGCATCAGGCCATATGGTCCTAGTAAAGATACTAAACACACCACACGACGGTTATCTAATGGGAGTTTGTTGAAAAGTTCACGCTTTTGCCGTGAATATAATGGGCAGTTTAACATCACGTGGGAAACATCTTCCTCGGGCGCTCCGCATGCGCAGGATGGTGAGTTTGCACAGTGAATTCGGAACAGAAACGACTTTGTATAGGCCACCCCGAGTCGCATACGGTGAAGCAGAGTTTCTACATTTCGTGACAGCTCCACATTCAAACGGAACTGTAAGGCTGGGTCTATTGCGTACAGCAATGACCGCTTCGTGTCTTCATCAATCCACGCCTCTGCAGACCGTTGCTCACTTAGCTTATACGTGATGCTCCTTATATCATCAGCGAGGAGAGGAACGGTGAGCTAGTCACCGTCGTCGTGCCCCTGTTTGGTGAGTCCGTCGGCTGTCTCGTTGCATTTTAGTCCACTAGCTGTGGCTGGGTACCCATTGGAAGTCTACGACATGCCCTTTATCGCGGGCTGTTTGAAGATGTTCAGCAATCGTAAGGGTCTTTATTCGGTACCCGTTTCTGGCCTGAACATTTGATAGGAGCAGAAGTGCTGGCTTAGAGTCTGAGCAGACAACCCACCTAGAACTTTGCTGCCTTGTGGCAATAAACTTCACAGCCTCCACAATGGCACAGAGTTCAGCAGTTGTCGAGAATGTTCTGTGTGACAATCGGAACATCTGCTCCACCCCTAATGCAGGCACTGCGTCCTCAGTTAAATTTAGGCTGACCAGTATTTAATCAAGAGGATTGCCCGGTTTGGGAATTAAAGAAAGTTTCGCGTACTTCCACGATGGGGTAAGACCCCATTAGTCCAATAATAGCTGAATTACTAAGTGATAGTGTAAATAGATAGGCCATATAGTTTGCGAAGCATTTTGTTGGTTATGTCATCCATACCGCGGGCCGACCCTTGTGGAGGCGAAGAAGTGCCGCTCGAACCTCAGCTCTGTTATATCTCTGTCTAATTCTGTCTTTTCTTTGCCCTGATAAAGAGGTAGAGTGACTCCAACCATTCGCTATATAAAGCGTTTTGCTTCGTTCCCGGGAAGCTCTGGATTATTTGAGTACGGCGAGTTTTCTGCACCGGTTTGGATTGTCCGGGGTCCAGCAGGTATCTCAGTAAGGACCATGTGTGGCGCATACTCAGATTCCCATTTATTTCGTCACATAGTTGTCGTCATCGAGCTTGAGCTAGCTCTGCGGCATGTGTTTCGATTGCTTGTTCAAGTTCCGCTAGTTTGTGTCGAAGGCGGCGGTTATGTTTATTAGATTCCCATCTGCGCTATATACTTCGTTTGCAGCCCACATACAGTCAAACCCGGTTATAGCGAACTGCAATATGCGCCACGATTAGTTCGATATATCCAATAGTTCGATATAGCCGAACCCTCCTATAAAGAATTTATTGTTACGAGTTCGCAATACGCGGGAATCCCCTTGCCATCCCCGCATGCAGAAACGAACAAAATAAAGTATGTCATTACCATACACAAAACAATCAATTTATTGCACATAATAAGGCTACTTTCCGCCTTAACGCCTTTACTGCCTAGTTCCCAAAAAAAAGCGGTGATTTTTGTTTTCTCTTTCGTTTTGGCAGCGTCAACTAGCACAACATTCTTTACACGAGACATTGTTTGCTCCTGTTCGAGTCCGTGCCCGTCAATATCAAAGAAACATTGGCGGAGGACATCGACTGCCGAAAGCACTTTAGTAAGCGTCGGACGGCTTTCACTCGCGACTTCCTCTGCCTCCTCGGTGCTTTTCATCAGCATTACGACGGTGCTGCTGACGGTGCCCGCGTCCGAGGGGCTCACAGTGACGGAAACGTCGTCGTCGACACTCAGGAAATCTTCGAAAGACACTCCTTTCGTCACAGCATCGGGAAAGTTGGCGAGCTGCCGCCTTGGTCCGGACTCACTGACTGGGCGGGTTCCGTCATGAGTTCCGCGCGTCGGAAACAGTTACGGAAAGTGTCGGGCGTCATGTCATTCCATACGAGGCGGAATGTCTCAGTCGCGGCCTTTGCTCAGAAGTCGCGACCGTTCAAAATCTCAATCTCCGCTCTGAGACCATGCATTTTGGCGGCCATTCTATAGGCACGCTGAGTTCGATATATCAGATGTGAAGTTTGTTATAAGGAATGTGTTTCACGTGTGTTTTCGTAACTGATTTATTTTTGTTCGATATATACCATAATTCGCTCTATCCGGGTTCGTTGTATTCGGGTTTGACTGTATATGGCGTAGGCGGGGTTATACTATTTCTGATTGTAATTTTGATAGAACTTTAGAATACTAATTTATTTCCAGAAAGAGGAAGCACGTGAAATGGAAGTTCCTTATGATTTAAGCCCGAATTACTCATTAAAAATGTATCCTTTAGTCCAATCTCCCTCAGCGGGTATGCTTGGCTTGACAAACATGCGCAGGGGACGCTGGGCGGTCGTTACGAGGCACGTGCAGACGAGCGCTCGGCATTTTCTTGTTTTTTTTTTTTTAACTGCCGGGCGGCGTATTTGATTGATTATTGTACGGTTTCACGCGCCGACGCAACGCAGGCGATGAGGCGCGCCGTAGTGAAGGGCTCCGGATTAAGGGCTTCGCCGGTTAACCATCTGTACAGAGTGCTAGGGCGCTTTTTTTTTTTCCCTCGTTGTAGCAGGTGGCTTCGCACGTTTCGTTGCAGTGTCGCCTCCGACCACGCTACGCAGCGCCCAATGAAGACACATAACCCATCGCGCCCAAATTGACATGCCGTTTGCCTGCCACAGCTTTTTCTCGCACAATGGGCCAAGTAATGCCCCGCATTCAAAATTGCGCGTTAGCACTCTATGGGCGTAAAAGTAAAATTAAGGTGCGGGCAAGATAGTGGGTGTACGCACCTTTCACCACCATAACACCCCCTTCACACTTTAAAAAAGTCATTACGGTGTAATCATCTTCTCCAAGTACGCGAAGAACATGTTTTTTTAGGAATTCTTTATTAGGCGTGAAATACCTCACGCAACAAGCAAACGAGCTTGAAATTTTGGTACGAGTGCGAGTGTGTCGTGGATACTTGAGCACAGAATTGAAGGCAGCACCGGGATTGAACTGTGGCCTCGGCTGTCTCTGGAGGGGTAAAAAAAAAGACTCCTTTTGTAGGCATACATACTCCAATTTCACGAGTGGGCTGCACAGCTGTCAAAAAGCCCAGATGAAGCATTCGTTCACCCTCCCGGATCTTACGGTGAGCTCTCGACTCCCGCTTTCACGTAGTCGCGGAGCAGATCAGGACAAGCATGCAGCTGCATGCTTTTCTGGTCCTTGCAAGAGCATTGTTAACTTGACTTCCACCTACACAGCAATGCACCCGGCCCTAAAGGAGTCACGGAGCGTTAAGCAGCTCCTCTGCTTGCCCTCGACGCAACTGCCAATGATCATGCTCTCCACAGCAATGCCCACAAGAACGAGCTGAAAGCTACAAGCGGCGGCTCTCCCTTCAGCGCAACGTACCGATGAAGAACCCAGGTGCAAAAGTTACTAGCTTCCTGTGCCAATTTGACTTCACTCTCCGCAGCAATATGCACCTACATGCGCGATTGAGCCAAGAGCTAAAAGAGGCTGGTTGGATGACTTAGGCCGCTAAGACACCAGGAACAGTTTCCCTCCTTCGTCAACCTTTACGATTCCCATGCAGTTTTGAACTTTAGTTTACTAGTGTAAATTTTACAGGTTAGAACGTTATCACGTAGCATTCAACAGGCTGGACGTTGTCGTTTATGTACTATCGGCGTCAAATGAAACGTGAAAACGAAAATATGAACCTGAACACACAAATAGCGCGGTTTCTTTCCATGCAAGCCAACATGACACGTGGATTAGTTGCACAAACAAAGTATTTTTGTAAAGTAGGGAGAAGTGGATTTCCAAGCATACCAATAGCATGCCATTATATGAACTCTACAAACAGTATTTTTTAATTTTGCACGTTGTGGTTCATATTTTCGTCAATGAGAGCTTGCTTCTGGGCTTGCTTCTGAGTTGATAGTTGCGCTTTCGTAAGTCTGCATCGTGTGTTCCGCCGTCCTCGTCTTCGTAGTTTCAATTTAGTGCAGTATTTTTGCAAGACATATTTTCGTGTTCGCGTTTCATTTGACGCAGATAGTACATGCCCTCCCACGGGGTCCAGGCAGCAAAAACATGCCAAACAAGCACCATAAATGCCTGGTGGCATTCCTGTTTGCGTGCCAGAAATACGCCAATGAATAATTTGGATCCCTGCAGGGAATTTACCACACGAGTCGCTTTAGTTTTTTCTCCTTTTACGCAAAAGCTCTTTATGGCATTTCCCCCAAGGTTTCGCTACGCAGTCACAAGACACCGGCACAGTACAAAAAGTTACACGAAGTGGATCGTATTCCTCGCACCAACGCAAATACAGTGACCTGTTGTCTTGACAAGTGTCCGCATGCAATTATATGCCTTCGGTATCTCCAAGACATCCTACAAGCTCAGCGATGAAGTTTTTAGGTTCCCCATAGACATTGCTCCACTGAGAAATTCGTCAGTAAACCATGAAATCTCCCCACTTTAACATCCCATATACTACATGTAGTGGAAAGTGGCTGAACAAAAAACTGTGGGAAGATAATTAGACAAATGCAGTCAAGCTTTTCACCCTTGCAGTTTATTTTGCTTACAACCCTTTGACTATCCTTGCTGCAGTACAAGTGTAATCGCTGTGGAGGGATTTGCAAAGGCAAGCTCCCATGATGGTGGTACTGGAAGTAGCAGAACCAACCTGTTGGAATGTCAGCTTCTCTGCGAGCAACAATATTCTACCTCGTTAACACCTGCACCGTGCCACACATAGCTTTATCAAATTCCAAGACCCGCCAAATTACTTTCAAAGTACAAAGAAACCAAATCTTGCTGCAACAACATGAGAAACAAGGTTACCTATGTGAGGAAGCTGGTAATTGTATCATTACAGCCTGAAACAACGTCTTTATTTCTGCTTTGTGCAGGTTATAACCTTGCGACAGAAATGGGAGAATTTGTGGCGGAGTGTGAGGGGGGCCGCCGTCCATGTCTTCGAGGTGGGGTGGTCCCGAGGTCGGCTCTGCAAAGAAACGGCCTGGTCCTGTCTCGTCCTTAAAATATTGAAGAAAAGCCCGCCAGAGCCGGAGTGCGTCCGATGGTCCAACATGCGATGGTGGATTGATCCACTCCTGGAGGGTGCCAGGTCAGGTCGGCGCACGCCGAGAGACTGAAGTGCAGTCTCCCGAACCGCGGTAAAGGCAGGGCATTGCCACAGATGATGTTCAATCGTGCCTCTTGCGGGGCATAACGGGCACTGTGGAGTCACGTGTGAGCGCGGGTGATGAGGTGTAGCCGCGCTGGGGACAGCAGTTGGCCAGTCTGGGCTCGGCGAAGAATTACCGCCTCTATCCTTCGAAGAGTGCTGGGTGGTCGCCGATATTTTTCCTCGGGGTTTGCCAAGTGCCGGAGAATGCTGTGTCGATAACATTGAGCACGATGCCATGTCTCGGCCTTATCCATTAGAGGCGACGGTAGGTGCGCAACATTGGCAATGGCCGAAGAAGTGGAAACGACAGCGCATGCAGGCAAAGGTGCGGAAAGAGCTGGTGTGCCTTTTCGTTCCGCGTAATTCCCTCATGCGTAGGAATCCATTTCACGACTATGTTGTAGCCTTCATCCCGTAGGCGACGGGCTTCTTTCCGAATTGTGTTAGGAACAGAGCAGTCCGCTCCCCCTGCACGGCAGGTGGTGTACGCTGCTTGCGAGTCGGTGTAAATACAATAGGTGCGAGATGACGGATCCCGCCTTTCCACTACATATTCGAGTAATGGCAAGGCGTATGGCGATGAACTCAAGATTGGTGACCGTGTGTTCCTCGGTGAGCCGTTGAACTACAGTCGTGTCTCTCAGAATCGTGGCAAGCTACTGCGGCACCATTCTTGAACTGGGCGGCATCCTTCATGTTCTTGAATGGAGGGAATAGGGACCAGTTTCTAACGGCAATTTTGTTTGCGGGGAAGAACAAAAATGCAGGTGTACTCAAACTTCAAAAGTCCTGTTTTTATGGCCAATAACAAATCCAGGATTTTTATACTGCAGCCTAACACACCTGGTTCATCCAAGCCACACAGTATGATGGACTTGGCCAGGATAAACATTCCCCACAATATGTTGCACAAGCGTCGCTGCCACCACAAGGTGCTTTGGAAGTCAAACAATAGCAACAAGAGCCCGCTGAGTTTTTCTTTTTACTCCAAAGGCATTTATTTTTTCTACAGTATCCAAACACAAACGTTTACAAGATCAGTATAGTACAACGACGTCCACAATATGCTAACATCAGACGCGAAATGGATTATACAACACAAGCCCCAGATGACGAGAGAAAGAAGACTGTAATGTGAAGAACCACCGGACCACTACGGCCACCGCTGTTCCCGCGCGGTTGTTGTGACTGCCCCAGCAGCAAAAATGACAAGGCACAGCGTCTCCCTCGGCGCAACCCCGCCAACCACCCCCTTTCTACCAGGTTGACCCGTGTGCGCTTTTCACAGCAGACCGTCCGTAAAAAAGTAACAAGTACCGTTTAACTCGCACGTCGAGTTGTGGAGCAATATTTTGTAGTTATCTCCAGTCGACGCCCTTAAAAGAGAGCCTCGTTTGTACTGTCCCTAAGTTCAGAATAAGTCTTGCCGTTCTTAATGATAGCTTAGCTTCCTCGGAGGAATAATTCAACACTGGCAACTGTAGCAACTTGGTCTTCCACTTGGCTCAACCTTCGTTAAAATGAAACGGTATAAACAGCAGCCACGAAACGACTGCGACCGCAATGTAAAAGCAAGCAGACTATTTAGAAACTAACAATCCGATGTGAACTAGGCACGAGGTAGCTAATTTCTCACTTCTCTGTTCACGCAGTCTTAGAGCACACTAAAATAAGTTGCCCCACACCAGTTTCCCGACAACTTCAAACAAAACACGTCCCCCTAGCAAGAAACAGCCCCGAGGCTTTAAAACAGGGTCACCTCAGAAAAGCACACACAGCACTGGTCAGGGGTGTCTGGACGATTGCAACGCGAGGGACACGCATGGTTCGCAAGATTTGTTCAAAACAATCAGAGGCCTAACATTTTTTTCTCTTCTCTCCTGGACATTGTATACCCAACTAGTGATCGGGATACAGTACTGGGAGCTGAAGCGAGACAAACGGTGAAGAAGGAAAGGGCGGTGGAAATATGGCAAGAAAAGTACTTTGTTCAAAACAGAGGCATCTCAAGGTGTATAAGTTAAATCACGCACGCGAGAAGAAGAGTTAAAGAGCAGAAAAACTGAGAACAACAAGTAGTTTGCCCTTCGCAAACTGATCACTGCAGGGTAGAATGGAGTGGGCTTAAGCTCTGCCAGACGTCACTTCCTTACAAACAAGATTTGTGCAGAGTAAAAGTTTAGGCAAATACTTCAAAAATAGCATATCGCACAGCACCAATTTCATTACTGCAACTTACGCATGGAGCAGGTGTCGAACACCCCACGCGGACAAAATTCAAGAACTCGCACTCCACCCTGCAGTTATCAATCCACGCAGGGCACCACCCTCTTAGCTCCCAGCAAAGTCCTAAAAAGAAGACAGATAAATAAAAACAGTTGTCAATAACAATAAAAAGAGCAGTGTTCCTCACTGTTACAGCATTGTGTGAAGCTTTGTGACAAAAATTGACACGTCTGGGCCTGTGAATGGTACACTGCTTCCTATGGACAGGTGATTTAATGGCCATTTACAATGGATATATCCAAGATCCAATTTGAAAAAACTCGACGTATCAAAAAACCGCACGTTCACTCGCCACTGCCGTTAACATCCTATCTTACACGCTCGTTAAATTTATTATTCTCGCGCTATGTTCACAGACAGCCCCCTTCTCATTTTTAAAAGGACCAAGGTAATCAGCCAAGGCATCGCGTAAATGCACCAAAACTGTACACCAACAAAAACAGGCTGGGCAAGAGGTCAGGCAAGGCTCAACGGCAAAACCAATCGTGATGTAACAATGCCCCGGTACAAGTTGCCCGTACAACCATGTTCCCGCAATTGCATTGCTGCCACGACAAGTGTTTGCAGAAGAAGACACCTTCCACAGACAATCTTCCCAATGCAAAGCCAAAAAGAAACAGAGAGAAGGAGGGGAGGCAAGGAGCTGTGCAGAACCAGCACAGCGGCCTTCATTGGGCCCTCTGGCAGCCTTGCGAAAAAGCCAATAGAAGTTACCCCAAGAAATCTACACCCTTTATTAACCTTTCCTCCTTTATGTATATACACTAACAAAAGCCTTCCTCTGCACCCAGTTCTTAAATGCCTATCTATCTACAGTTTGCTCCCAGGGCTTTTGAAAAAAGAAAAAAAATAAGACGGGTGGAGCAGCGAAAACAAAAAGAGAAACTGGGCAACCTAGCGACGAGAAGAAGAAGGGGGCGCCAAGCCAAGAGAAACCAAGGGTTCCGTGAGATGCCCGAGACGACGAGCGCCCAAGCAAGCTCTGTACAAACATTTACAAAGGGTTGGTGTACCTCGTCATTCATAAATAGGTTTTTGTTTCTATGATACAACAGGTTAAGCTCGTCAGCATCTCGCCTTTTCCCTGGGTGGTGGTGGTCACGTGCAAACTTTACAGGCCACATGAGACACTGGAGGACAACTGCCGTCGTCAATCTGCGGTGAAAACTCTTTCCCCCCCTTTTAAAATACGCGCGAGAAAAAAAGAGGTAGAAAAGAAGAGATGGAAAGAGGTTCGAGAAAGGGCCGTGAGAAAATAGGTAAGCACGGGTCCTAGGTCGTCATGCTGGCTGGCTGCGAGAGCGTTCAGAGAGGTTTTGCAGGAGTGGTCTGTACTGGATGCCAGTTGATATACCAGACTCAACCCCCCCCCCCCCCCCCCCCCCCCGAATGTCTAAAATTATCCTTTACACTCTCTTTACAAGCTGAACAACAGGGCTTATTAAATTAGAATGGGCTTGAATAAAAATTTTGCTACCAAGACAAAGGCATTAAAAAAAAAAAAAACCGACAGAAGCAGCTATTTTATTTGAAGTTGAGTTAGAATTTAGTGTCCAACGACATCAACTTTGACATCAGTACCTTATTTCATTTGCAGCAAAAAGAAGAAATTTGCAATGCCATTAGGCGTGATCGATGTCATTCAGGCTTAACAGTTCTCACGCAAAATTCAAGTGATCTAGTGGTGCAGTGAAAGCAGAGACGCAACTCTCGGTGTACGCAGCAGAAGGCTGCGTAAACCATCAAAAAATAATAAAAAATTAGTTTGTCCTTTCCGTGGACCTCTACAGGCTGTGTAAAGCAGCGCTAAGTTTGTCCATACGATATTTACAAAATGCTACTCGATCCCTTCCTCGGAAACGCCCCGATCTCGCGTATGGTATTCTCAAACAGCAGTACCCAGTGCATGCCGCAACTCCAAAGCCTCCCTCAACGCACTGCAAGCCGCCTTCGAAATTTCCGTTCTATACGCAGCGCCCCCCCTGGGGAGACGCAGTCAGTGATCACTGTAGGCGACGGCTCCTACAATAGTTTGCTCTGCGGTGGAAGCATTGGCGATAAAAATTATACAATTTACATTTGTACAATTTGCTAAAAGAATGGTGTAGAAAAAGAAATACTGGGGACACATCTGTCTGCTGTGGTGGTGGTTGTTGCTGCTGCTGCTGAAACGTATGTAAATATTTATATATATATATATATGTATATATATATGATACACAGTGTTGAATGTGGCTTACACACACAATCTAGAAGTGGTAATAGTGAGTGTCTACAGCTTTTAAACTATAGCCTCTCGCTGCTGCTTCCCCGCATTTTACAAAAAGTGCCAAAGAAAAATTGCGCAGAAACAAAAAAAAAAAAAAAAAAAAAAAAAGGAAGTCCTTACGGTGCTAAATTCCAATTTCCCCGCCACCGTAGATGGAAAAAAGAAAAAAATATATATAATTAAGGGCAACTGAACACTGTACACTGTAATTACAATTACCACACACCAAGCCTGACTAAGCCTCGCTTTCTTCAAAACAACAGGCACACAGAAAAAAAAAAAAAAAAAGCAGAGGTGGCCATTCTTAACTTTACACGTGGCTCGTTAAGGAAAAGTGGGGGCATGCGTTACGCGCTGTATATATTTATACAGATATATGTATATAGTGCGAGAGCGACTACCTGACGGAGGGAGGGCATAAAGGTATGGCCAAAGAACACACAACGCCTCGCAAGAGCGCATGCACACGTTCAAGGGAATTATTACATAGATAATACATACATACACACATATACATATGGCTATGCAAGGGGACCGCTGGGGGGGGGGGGGGGAAAACCCACGGCGGGTAAACAACGGTTCAAGCACAAACCAAAGCCGCCGCGTTCGTAGCCGCGACAGAAAGCCAACAACCCTCCCAGTCCCCCCAAAAACCATTAAACATAAAAAAAAAGTGCGACCACATGCGCAAGGAGTGGGCAATGCGCTATCACCCTTGCGAAAAGTGAATGTTAGGTGACACAAGGTGATGCAGGTGCCCAGAGAAGGTCAATAATGATATTAAAAAAAAAAATCTGGACAAAGTTCACCTCAAAAGCTTTTCTTTCCAAGCGGCCCCAAAACTCACTGGAGGCACGGTAACACTCGAATCGTTTTGTGGCTGCCTCAGGTTTTCACTGCTACCTCTTGCGGTACGCTCCTATTGATTCGATCCATGGCACAATAGACAATGCGGTGCGCTCAAGCCCAAATGCTTTCGCCATATTTCCTTCAAAATTATCACCTTTCTTCCAGGTATAGACTGTTCTACCACTTATCTTTCGATTTCAACAATCCATACAATTCGGGAAAAAAAAAAAAAAAAAAGCAGCGTACACCACAGAACATGCAGGCACTCTACAACAAGACGTAAACTAGCACAACGTCTCCGGTATTAAATTAAGCAATGCGCAATGACTTGAATGCTCGACTGTAGTAAGCAGCACAACAGCTATGGAGGAATGAGCACGATGCGCAAAAGGCTAAAACAACTAGCGGCTGTCAGGAAATGCGTCCGCCTGGCTTTTGGAGACTGCTCGAAGCAGCACAATTGTGCTTTAGTGCATTGGCTGGGTGGAGCACGGTTGACTTTTACAGCAGACAGCAAGTGCCCAAGAAACGGTCACCCTGCCAGGCTTCAGAAATAGCTTCGCGGTGTCAGCGCCATTTATTCAGACGTGCTTCAAATGTGCAACCATCTTCGAGCATCCAGATAAATATGTATTGCTTAAAAAAGGGCCTGAAGACAGTCTCTGTAGTCACACAGGGGGACGTTCATGCAAAGCAACAACAAATGTTCCAACTATAAACTATTTATAGAAAAAGAAAAACCCACTAAGTGTGTACACAAAAACCACATGCAAATTCATACAGGATGTTCACCAAATTGAGTTTGCAAGTCTAGCCGACCTGAAGTGGAGTAGTAGGGACAGCGCAATAAATCGCTGTGGTGCTTCTACTAACATTTGGCTATGCACACGTTTGTAATTATAATAAAAAAAAAAAGAAGTGCGGGGGAATATACATATGTTCAGTTAAACAACACTCTTTACACAACAAGCAGGAGGAAATAAATAAGCTTCTCACCACTGAGATCGCAACTAAAGTGAAAAAACCTTTAAATACAATCCCCGAAGCAAAAAATAATAGACCTGATTCCACTCGGATAGCGTTACCACAATTTACCGGCTGACAAAAAAGAAGTAAAAAAAAAAAGGTGGGGGAAGGGTTGAGGGGTAAAAATAATACCCATCACTCCCTCACACAATAAGCGATCCCAAGTATCTAGAGAAAAAAAAAAAACTGACACCACTACGTTTACACAGCTGCTATCTACAACCCCAGAAGGAAGGCAATAAAAACAGTCAGTTCAAGACAGCACACACGATCGATAGCGAGGGGTGGTTGCCTCCAGGCAGACAGACAAGACCGCAAGTATCGTAACATTGTTAGTTTTCCTCGTGTAATTTACAGCAATGTACATAATGGACAAGTTTTTTTTTTTTCTTTCTGCAGGCGGAAACGCCTTGTCACGATTCGCTTTTTACACTTTACAGTGTCCTAAAAACAGTCGACTTGTGGGAGGAAGAATGAGTGTGACAACTTTCGTTTCCCCCTCTCCCTACAGAGGGGGAGAGAGAGAGGGGGAGGGGCTCACAATCACCGCGCTCGCTCCCCAAAAGTTTAACGAGCGGGCACCGTGCCTACTGAGCGAGTATAGGCACACCACTCCCCTCCGCTGTGCGATTCTCGCCACAGCAATGACAAAATTTACAACGTGGGTGCCCGCCTCTTTTTTTTTTTTTTTTTGAAGTGCCTGCGGCAGAGACAACAATGTGTGCGCTTCAGAGCTCCAAATTTCCAAACTATACACAACACACACGCAAAACCACAACTGCTGCTAGCCCGCAACGGGGAAAGCCGTAAGGGGTGGGGAAACGCGGCACAAAGGCCACCGCTGCCTTCCAATGAAGAGTCTCGGCAAGCCAACAGTCTGGAGAAGAGCGGGATGAAGAAGGTGGACGTAACAAAAAAGCGCAGACAGCGTCTCTGTACATACAAACTGTCCGAGGATGGCTGTACAAAACTACAGAGCTAGGAAATGAAGCAACAAGCTCTGGGCAAGCAAGGAAGCCCAGCAGTAGGTGCTAAAAAAAAAAGGGGGGGGGAGGGGGGAGAGAGAGAGGGAGAGAGTGAACTGCACACCTTCTCAGCACCAAGTAAAGAGAATCTCCCCAGGCAAGGGAGAAAAAAAGGAGAAGGCAACACTGCGAAGAGATTTAAAAGCGAGCATTGATTGTGGGAAAACACCATCGGGTGAGGGGAGGTGTAAGAGGCACGAATCAAATTTGCAAAACTCTTGCCAGCTGCCTTGTCGTTAAAAATTCATGCCATGGGGGAGAAGGGGAGCAGGCACAAACACTACTGGCGTGGAGTCAAAAACAAGAGGCAGTAATGAGAGACGGAAGGGAAGGCGGGCAGAGTAGAAAAAGTCTGTACACGACGCGCAACTCCCACCCACTGGTCACGCATGCTCGACGGTGGTGGTGTGCACTGCAGATGGGTGAAATGTACAGATTGGCAACAACGAATGCAGGGTGAAAGCATGGATAGAGGCGCGAAGGGAGAGGGAAAAAAAAAAAAGAGCCACGAAACAGTGGAACTTCTCGCCAGGTGCTTAACAGCCGGGCCACACAAAGCAGGGGAGAGCGTGGGAGGAGGCTGACGCAGGGGCAGCGCTGCTTCAAAGATGGCACCCCCAGAGGCTGATGACAAGCGCAGGGGGGGAGGGGTTCAGCAGCAGGAGAGGGGGAGAGCCTCCTCCTCCCGGCGGCAGCGGCGGTCATCATCACAGGGCCCCGTTGGAGGGCCCCCCCTGCGAGGAGGAGGAGGCAGAGGCGGAGGAGGAAAGGATCTGGTCGCCGCTCTTGAGCAGGTGCTTCTCCAGCTTGGCCAGGATGTGCTTGCCGTAGGTGTACTTTCGCAGCGAGGGCACGTGCGGACGGATCTTGTGCAGCAGCAGCTTGCGCTGCGGCGGCTCGGCCACCTCGATCATCTTCTGGACCACGTAGTTGGCGTACTGGTCTTTCATCATTGTGTATAAGGCACTGTGGGGCCTGCAAGAGACGGGAAGGGAAGGGAAGGGAAGGTCAGGTGGGTGTCGAACCCCAGTACTCCCCTACTCCCCCCTCCCCTTGAGAGCAGGGCACTCACCCGTCGACGTAGGCGCACACCTCCTCGATGAGCAGGGCGCGCTCCGAGCGCGAGGCGTGCGTGACGCACTTCTCGACCACGTTGCTGGCAAACTTGTGCTGCGAGAGGGGCAGGACGCGGCCGCGCACGGCCGCCACGATGCGGCCCTTGTCCTCGGGGCGGCCGTGCTCCAGCACGTGCTGCACCACGTAGTTGCCGTACTGGTCCTGCACCAGCTGCTCTGTGTGCTGGTGCAGCTCCTCCAGCACGGGGCCCGTCTGCTCGGCCGTGCAGTGCTCCAGGATGCGCTGGATCACGCGGCAGCCGTACGGGTGCGTCGACAGCCCAAACACCTGGCCCTGGAAGGCGGCGATGACGAAGTGCAGGGCGCCGGGGTCCACGCACTCGATGCACTTCTGCACCACGTGGTTGCCGTTCTGGTCCTTGACGCACTTGAGCACGTGGCCGTCCAGCTCGCGCACCAGCTCCTTCTGCTGCTCAGGCGAGATGGACTCGAGGGCCTTCTGGATGACGCGGCAGCCGTACATCTGCAGTGCCAGGGGCAGCACGTGGCCCTGCACCTTGAGCGCCAGCGCCTGCTTCTGCTCGCCGCTGCCAAACTCAAAGAACTTTTGGATGACATAGTTGCCGAACACGTCCGTCATGAGCGAGTAGGCGGCCCCCAGGATCTCGGCGAACACGAGCTGCTTCTCGGCCAAGGTGGCGCGCTCCAGCTTCTGCTGGATGAAGCGCGAGCCGTGCTGGTCCTGTGAGAACTCCACCATGTGGTTGGCCAAGTCCCGCAGCTGCAGGTTCGGGTAGCGGTTGTTGCGGAAGTCCTCTAGCAGCCGGCTCCGCCCGGGGGGCTTCTCCAGGCTCGAGCTGGGGGTGGGGAATAGTGGCAAAAGACCATTAGGCTAAACGGCTCGCCTACGAACCCTCACTGCACAAGCACCACGCAGCGACAAGAGGGCAACTAAAAGAAGGTGCTTCAGAGCGCATCGTATCTCCACAGCTTTGGATCGACTGCACCACTGTGCTCTTCCCTTTTTCTCACCTGCATAACATGGTCCCACTCAAGCTGCTACTGTAAACGCTCTCTAGATAAGGCAGCCTATGGGACCACCCAGTTTTGAGTTCATATGACGCCCAAAGCTGATCACTCTTTTTACCCTGCGATGCTCCTTTCGTTTCTCACAAAGAACAATAGAAAAATTTATCCTCCCTTGCTAAACAAAGTTGAGGGAAGCGCGGCAGCTTTTTCGCATAAAAACCTTCGCTAAAAATGCATCCAATCGATCGTCACACCTTCGAAGACCCAAGTCGCAAACGAAGAACGAACCCACGCAATGATTTTTCCAGCACTGAGTAAACGCGTCTACGAACAATCTCAATGTATACCGATACGTGGATCATGAGGTAAAGGTATACTTTTGTACTCCTTCATGACTGATGCATTTATTGTTTTATCTAGAATCATTCCTCTCTTGCGATTTTCAAGTAACCGTTTTGGTATAATGAGAGCCCAGTTTCACATAACACGTGCACTGCATGTCCAGCGATGTTATTAGAGATTTTCTGTCGCCCAGACAGTCTATGGAAAAATGCATTAGTTTTTTTGACAGGACTCCATCAACCCCACTAAGAAAGCTTCCGCTTTAAAAACTGAGAACTTGTGAAGCTTCGGGTACCGAGATAAAGCTTGCTTGACAAAGTGTTCACACCGAAGCACTGGGCAAGGCTAGTTTACCGACCGTGCATGTTTACCATCTTGCACTGGCACCAATTTTGGTCTCAGCTCTCTTTGTACATTTACACTGGACGTGAAATTCCCTCGCAGAATGCATATTTATGACTCTCGTGCATGGAGGCCATTCACGGCACAAGTGTTTTAACCCTTTCAGCCCTGGATTTTTTATTTCAAGCGCAAATTGTTTTTACGCATTTTTCCTTACAGCTTTGGACATCAGAAGCACAGAAATAAAAAATTACGCCAATAGTGCAAGTATTTATCAATTTGCAGGCACGTAATTAATTAGGTCATTAGGCAATTAAAATTTTTCTTTTTTGTAAAAAAAGTTTTTTTTCTTTTTGACGGAAACACCATGACACCCTGATCTTACAGAAAAAATATCAAGCTGGTAATCCAAGTATTTACGGATTTATAAACATTTTGACGAACCGGAATTTCCGTCTCCTTACCCGCACGGTCGTCATATCCTGTGACCACTGAAGCTTCCTCTTTTTCATATCGTCCAGCCTCGCGAAATCTCAACAATGGTGGTGTCTATCGCAAGAGGCATACTTGAGCAACCCTCAGCCTGAAAACCAGCAGTTTTGGCTTCGTTGGTTAGGCGCTAGAGGATATTATGTGTTGTGTCGTCAAATGACGACGCCAGGGCCGAAAGGGTTAAGTAGGGGTGTGCGAATATTCGAAACTTCGAATATTCGATTCGAATTTTTTGGTATTCGATTCGATTCGAACGACACTTTTATGGTTCGAAATATTCGAACCACCCAAAACTTAAAAAAAAAAAAAAAAAAAAAAAAAAAAAAAAAAAAAAAAAAAAAAACGGAGCGTGTCTTAGCAGCAAAGTCGCGAAGCATATACACGGCGAACGGTACGTGCTTTTGCAGACTGTATCGGTGTTATTGTTTTCTGCTCGCGAAAACGCTCTGCGCACGCCCAACGCGCGCTGACACCGCCAGAATACCACCCCCGCGCTCCGCGCGGCGCGGCCGGCGGCATCAACATGGCGTCGGCTCCAGCCGCAAAGTGGCGCGGGCGCTCGAGTGACCGTACCTAACAGCTCTTTAAAAGGCGGCTCAAGGGAGACACAAAGCTGCTTGTGCGGTAAAGGAGCTGATAATGCATGCGAAAACGGTACTATAAAACATCATCCGCGCCGCTAGAAAGCGTCCGTAAAATATTTGCCGGGGTGCTAAGCCTAACCATCTCCGGCGGAGCCAAGCCGGCTGTCTCCCATCTCATCGCAAGTAGTCGGGCTCCTCCATTCTGCCGCGCGCGTCGTGCGTCATTTTCTGACCGAGGTAGGCGCTACCGCGGGCGCAAAATCGTCAATGCGGGCGTGAAAATACAGCGCTTGCAGAGCCGAGGCGAGCGAATCGCGTGCAAAAACGCACCATGCGGTTCACGCTTGACTGTTGCGGCGTGTAGTGAGCTTGGGCACAGCGAGTGAGGAGACGAGCGCGAAGCTTTACGTGCTCCAGAAAGGAGCGCTTTGCGACATGGGGGTTAAAAAAAGCAGAAAAAATAACGAATTTCTTCACGCGAAAGTAAGAGAAGAAATAAACGAAAACTTTTTTCAGCACTCAATTTTTTGGTCTGAGGTTCATGCGAATTTCGGATGATGCGAATATTTTTCGCGGTCCCACAAGATTAGTATCATCGAGATTTTACTGTATCAGCGCGCGGCAATGTGCACGGGCTCGGGCATGCCAGCCACTAGTGTCTCAAGTGAGCGGCTGCTTTCGGTATCTGGTGGAGTCGTGACGAGCAGGAGGTTGTCACTGCTCCCCGAACATGTCGAGCAGTTAACCTTTCTCCATGTTAACATTTAAGTGAGTGCAGACCTTAACCTGTTGAGTGAAATGGTATTGTGTAATTTCTAATTTTACTTTGTATGATTTGCTGTGCAATAAAGTTGCAGTTTTTGTGTCTCTAGATGGTGAAAACTTTAATTTTACAAAAAACAATAAGTATTCGTATTCGAAAAATATTCGATTAGATTCGAACTCCGTTTTTATTATTCGAATTCGCTTCGAAATTAAAAAATTGATATTCGCACACCCCTAGTTTTAAGCAACATGATCGCTGCCATATGTTCGTTTTATGTCAAAGAAAAGTTTTGCAAACCCTTTTAAACAAGCCGTTTATTTTCCTACAGGCCATTTACTGAATGAAGCATGCTAGAGACATTTCAAATTTTAGTTTAGGGGAAATCGGAAAATATTCACTTCAATACAAAAATATTCACACAAAATTTCTATTTTGCTTCGCATTTGCTTCGAAAGCAAAAATCAACAGCTCAAGTGGCTTTGGACACTTCGAGTATAAGCCTTTGGGCAAGTAACGTTAGGGAGACGGTATCAAAAACCTTGCAGACACAAAATGCCCTTGCAGAGGCCAAAGGATGTGTAAACCAACCTTTTTGGACACTTGAAGACTAAGATACCGTCCTCCTTTCTTTTTATTTTTTTGCACAGCAAGAAAACACCAATGCCACACTAAAGCTCCTTTCAAAAGCTGCGTGCGGCACCGTGGAGGCTACATTGTTGTCAACAGCCTGCTTACTGAGGGCACCCAACTCCCCCTTCCAAGAGGGGAGACGGAAATGTCCTTGCCAGGCCCTCTTCACGGTGAGTTGGGCATGCTCAGTGGGTGGATTGTTGACAGCAATGTAGCCTCTACAGCTCTGCTCGCAGCTTCTGAAATTAAACTATAGGTGTCACCACTCCAGTTTAGTTATTCAACCCATTAGAGGAGTGCACAAACATGACTGCGGATAATGAACACAAAGCAGCACCTAAACGTGCACACACACTGCACAGCTCAGAAGGAACTCGAGAGTTCTCAGCAGTGAAATGTGCGAGACAGGGTGAAAGAAGGGAGGGGGAAAATTAGAGAGAAAGGGGAAAAGGAAGACACAGCAAAGCTTCATGCAAAACTAAAACAGCAGCCTTGATTTCGCAATTTGTTTTGGGGAGGGAGAGGGAAAAAATAAAAAAAGAAACTCTGGTACTTGGAAAGGCCAACTTCAAAACTGCCCAACACCAAGGCTAACTATACTAAAGCAATTGACCTGCCTGTACTAAGGAGACTAAGGTGATTTTGTACGACGACATCAGGATGGCTACAACAAGCTGCGCAGTCGTAATCTGCAGGCAACCTATCTACACGCGCGCTTTCTCAACGGCACTTTCTGAGGCCTACGCATAAACGGTGCCTGCCCAACCGTCTCAGTTACCTTCCCATCCAACGTAGGTGGTCCAGCCGGAAGCGCCTGCAAAAAAGGCAAGTCGCGCAAGAAGTGGTTGGCCCGTGTAAGAAACCGAGCGCTCACTTAGCGCAGTACTTGTTTCGGTCCCAACCACAGAAGGTGCGTTAAACACTGGGGACAGGCGACAGCGAGTGTTTCAACAGCGCTTCCTTACTGCCAACTACTACCGGTATGCAAGTGTAAAGTGCCTGCATTTCATCACATCCAGGGCATTGAAGGCGAAGGCCTTCTCAATCCACACTGCAGAGTGATCGTTAGTGCACAACTTCTGCCCTAAGACTCCCCCCTTTCTCTGCTAACGGCACTATACAACACAAACATTGGTGCCGAGACTCGGGAGCATAAATTTACGGCAGAAGAAAATCCTGTGTGGCAGGCACCTTAACGGTTTGTCCGACCGACCCGACGTTAACGGCCAGACCACTAGGCTTTCTCACTTTCATATAACAAGAGGACAGTCAGCCACGCTCGGCCCTCCCAAGCATTCCCCTACCAACCGAACGAGAAGAAACAGAAGGGTGGCAATCCGTACACGGTACGAGTGATCCTGGAGGCTTGGCTGGCATGCTGTCTGCTAGCAGGGTGGAAAGGAAAGAAACGGGGAAACAGAGTGAGAGGAGGAGCGACAGGAGAGACGAGAGGCACGGCTTTGGGCCCACACAGCAAGGGGGAGCGGCAAAGGGCGCCCACTCCATGGAGTACGCACTTCCTCTGGAGGGTGCGGCCGGGCACCAGTGTGCTGGAGGAACCCAGGACGTTGCTGAGCGGCCCGTTTCGCACCAGGTACTTGGCCTCAGCCCCCGGGGCAGCCGACATCATCCGGCTACCAAACGACCCTGCATTGGCAAGGGAGGGGAGGGGAGCAGTGACAACACAGCACAGGCTTCAGTGGATGCTTGGCGGCCTTACTGCACAACATAAGCTCGAGCAAGTTCATTATAACGCTGCAACTGCCAATTAGCTAGAGAGAACATGGCACAAGTATACAGCTGTGTGAGCAGTCAAAGATGGCGCAAACTGTCTTTTTAAAAGGCTTAGCACGGTCTGAATGTGTCAATTCTACATTCTACGGGCCGACATTCTACCGGCCTAGCACGGAAAGGAGTAGGAGGTGATGTTGCCTGACTCAATTTTGGTTTGGCTATTTGAGCCATTCAAAACGTTATGAAACGACGAAAGAATGATTCAGTTTATTGACTGGCAACTTACAGGCAACCAAAGCAGCTTTTGAAACCAATCATGCGCAAAAAGCACTTACTAGCCAGGAGGGGAAACCTTCTAGCTCAAGCAAACAGATCCTGCAGCTTTCAATGCTCGTTTAACCCTTTTTTTACTAGCAAGGTGTATCAGTCTTATGACGGGGCTCTCCATTTCAGGGTCGAGCAGCCAGCTGGTTTCAGACACTGCTACCGAAGGCGGGAGCATATTGAGATTTATCGCAGAACAATGCTGGGCGTGCCCAGTGTAGGAGCCTCCTATACGATGTGCGCTAGAGCTGCGCACAGCGTTCAAACGACTCCACGCTTTTCTAGCAGAGCTCAGGAGTGGTAGCAGCAACAAAAATACGCTGCCCCCGCTGTATCTCTGCAGCAACAGTAACTCAAACGGAGCCCCCCGTTGCTCCTTCCTTCGTTCTTTCAATATCACGCAAAAGCACACAGGTGTGCCACGAGGGTGCAACAAGAGCTCCGAGTGAACAACCACCCACCCAGCAGCTAGCTGACTGCGAATTCTTCATTTTGCACATACTGGTGAAGCCAGTTTGCCCTTATCTTCCTGGTCATTAGAGGGGCGATGAAGACAAAATACAAGTTGGGCTTCTTAAAAAGACTACGTTGCCCTGATAACAACGATACCAATTTCATTGCAAAACTCAAACAAATAATGGAAATATACTCAAACAAATAATGGAAATATTAAACAAAACGTAATATGCAGTGGTGATTCTCCAGCCCCTCACCAGCAAATTCTCTATGATGTGGCAGTTGCTAACCTAAGCCACGGCCAAGAAATGTTACTGGGCCACTGTAGAGGGGCCTCTATGTTTGGTCGTACCATTTGAATGCTCAAATCTGAAAGGTATTCAATATTTCCTGCACTTTTTTTTTTTTCAATTAAAAAAAGGTCTTTCGTGGGAGGAATGGAGCTGAGCGAGTTGCCAAAGGCCCGTTCTCTCAAATCGAATAAAAATGCATTCTGTCCTCAAGGCCCTCTTACAATGGCTCCCCCCGAAAAGGAGAGGGCAGCACTCACCCAGCCCGAGGTTGGGTGAGGATCCGTTGAGCGAGGGAGGCGGGGGTGTCAGGCTCTGGGGGAGCATGCCCACGGGCCCCGGGGAGGCGGCCACCGTGCCCAGGGCCCCGTAGAACTGGCTCCCCTTGGCCCCCAGGGCAGCCCCCGCAGACGTCGAGTAGGCAGACTCCAGGGCTGCAAAGGGCCCCCCGCCCCCACCCCTGCCCCCACCGCCGAGCATGGCTGCCGCTCCCCCGTCGCGCCGCTCCAGCGAGTCCCTCCGGGGCGACTCCGTGCTGCTGCCCAGCCCTAGAGGAGGAACGGGAGGAGGAACCATCTCACTCCAAGCGATGGACAGCTTTGAACAAATCGAAGACCTCAACAGGAATCACGACCCTAGAACGAGGCTGTGTGCGAGTCTCCTATACGACGCGTGCCACGGTTGGCCACGTGTCGCTCAAACGACTCGACATTTCTCTGGCAGAGCTCAGGAAAGGTGGCAGCAATGAGATGCGGTGCTGCACCAGCTGTTTCTCTGCACTCTGGAAGGGCCGTAGCTGCAATGTCCCCCGCTGATGCGAGTCAGATGGATAGGCTGCCCTTCCCAAGGTTAGCATTTTACCAGTTTGGACAAGTGCATACTGCTCCCGCTACAACGGAGACCGCGTAAAAACGTCTCATTAGCAGGGTGGCATTTAAACCAAACCCAAATTGTGCCGTGAAGGCCAACCGGCCTTAGCTGCAATCTGTGCAGTATTTTTATACTGAGCCACTTTGCAGAGCCAATAGGGGTTACAGTCCCATTGACACTTCCGTGACCGTGCCTATTTCCATCGATAGAGTGCCATCGATGAATACAAATTCAAATTTGGCGCTCTCCGAGCGCTTCTGAACTGCTAACGCCATCCAAATGGTAAAGGAGGAAGCATTTTATCAGCTTCGCTTTCGAGTTTTTTCTGCCGCGGGAGGGGGGGGGGGGGGGGGGGGGGGGGGATTTTTAATGTCCTTCATCGGCGGGGAGATGAGCTCATGTGGTTTTAGTTACGGCGTTGACGCTGCTTGTCGATGTTTTGCGAGAACGGTAAATTTGAAGGGATTCCGATGTATCTGAGCTTGAATCTGTGCATGATGGTAGCAGCACAGACACGGAAGACGACTTCGATTCCTCAGACTTTAGTACAGGCAGCGAAGTCTTGCTTTCTTCTCCGATCGCTGTATAGTGGGTGCATGTTGTTTGGCACCGCTGCACAAAGTGTAGAGTTTTCTCCAAAAAGACGGCCCAGAGTTGACCTTGGCGTAGCGTTCTGGAGCGGCACACGGCTGTTTATGTCTATATTTTTGTATCTAAATAACTTCTGTACTTACACCGCTCATATCTGCAGTATCATTCTATAATAGTCTTAAGTTTCAAAGTGTATATTTCAAATTGTTTATATGTCTAGCATGTGCAAAGTAGCATGGAAGCTATCATTTTTTTTCTTTTTGTTACTTTTTTTGCTTCTACAATTTTTCGATAAATTTGTAACACATCTGTTGTTTGAAATTCTTACTGCTGAAAAGCCCAATTCTTCCTCTTTTCATAACTTACACTTTAGTGTCCATCATTTTCTGTGGAAAGAAAAAAATGTTTCCTGGACTACTTAAAAACAACTGGTAGGCACTAGATTATGTGTAATAAATCTATTGTTTTGAAAGTAGTACTGTTAGAAAGCCCTATTCTTTATAATTTTGTATCTTACACTTCAACATCAATCACTTGCTGTGGCAAGAGAAAAATATTTCTTGGGAAACCCCAAAACAAACGATTTTTCTACGGTCACGGAGGTGTTAATTACTTGATTCCTGTGCCTAATTTTTTCCATCATTCATACATTTTCTGGGAAATGAAATATTCTAAGTAGGCAACAATAAACGGCAGCCACAAGTAGAAAGGTCAGTTATCGAACATGAATACGGCTGCGCCCAGCAGTGGACAAGACACGATAAAATGTTAACATTGCCATTCTTTTTTGCCATCCACATTGACGAAAAGGAGATATAGAGTAAAGGCTATGGAAATGTAGGCAGTGGTGTTCTAATATTTAATGTTTCCTGCAATTTCCCCAACTGATCCCTACATTTCCCTCTTAATGTATATACCAGAGCGTCGAAGGTATTTCTTGCTCCTACCTCATGTACTGCAGTACGAAGTTTTGCCCAGAGAAAGAGAGAGAAAAAGAAAAAAAAAACAAGAAACCTACTATATTTCGCACTCCACGCTCCAATCACAATTGCACCTCACAAAAAGGAGAGAGCAGAAAACTGCAGGCAGTGCTGACGTGAATGCTACTCACGAGCAAGACAAGAAATGGGCAGGAGGAGGAGAGGGATGGTGACAAAAGCAGAAGAAAGGCAACCGGTGGGAGGGGAAGTAAAATGAGAGATGGTGCAAGGCAGCAAAGAAGGCAGCATGTGTCAAAGGTTCGAAAGGAATGGGAGATGGGACAGGTCACCCAAGAGAGAGCAAGGAAACCATGCACTGGACACAGAGGAGCTGTCACCAAGGGTTAGTCTAACCACGATGGAAATCTCCTTCCCCAAGATGGCCGCACAAACACAAAGACACTGCGGAGGTCAGCATGCCAGACACCCAAAGGAAGAACCCTGTGAGGAATCACGAGGAAGAGGGGGGAGGGGCCGAAGGCAGGCTGTTTAGAACCAACGCTCACCGATGCCCACGGGTCCCGCGGGCGAGGTGCCAATGGGGCCGAGGGAGGAAGAGCCCCCGTAGCCCATGCCCAGCCCCGAGAAACCCCCGGAGAAGGCCGAGGCCGAGGGCCCCGGGTTGTAGCCCCCCGAGCCCCCAAACGGGTGGCTCGAGCCCCCCGTGGCCGCCGAGAAGAGGCCCGCCGCAGAACCCTGCGGGGGAGGGGGGCCCTGCGGGGGCCCACTGCCCGCCGTGGCCCCCGCGCTGCCCGCCGAGCCCAGCAGGCGCAGGCTGCCCCCGTTCAGGGAGCCTGCACCACAGCAACAGGGGAAAGGCGGGAGGGTGGAGAAAGGGGGGTCATCACAGGAGGAGCAGGAGGGGCACACCATCGAAGGTGTCCAACAGCCAACACAAGGGCCACGGAAACCTGCCACAACACTCACGGTAATGTTACACACACAACTTTTGACAGCCCCCATGCGGCCTTCCCATAGATGCGCATGGCCTGGTTTCAATGACAAGGATTTACCTTTGTAACAAATGCCTGTAACATGCAGTTAGTCAATCACGACTGCATGGCCACAGAAGGTTTTTGTCTACCTATTCAAGAAAATCCCCAACAGCCACTGATTTCACGGTCCTGTTCTTTGGCTTTCAAAATATTTCAGAATTAAAATTTAGGTTTAACGAATGTCACACATGGGGTATAGTGGAATGCACTGAGACCACCTAGTGCCCTAACGTCAAGTGTTAAATGAACATACTTTGCTTTCAGATCTCCACAAACAAAACCTAGCCAATACTCGTCTCAGAGCAGGGATCCTGCGAGTCATGGCAAACCATTTCCCTCTATAGGTCATTCAAAATGTTACCCCATACGCGGTGCGACACAACTGTTCTGACAAGATCTCTTCGCAATTTTCAGTGCTACATCTGGTGTATCATCATCCCCCAGAACTAACACAAAGAAAGACATCCACAACTTTTTGAATCATGATTCGCAGCTACATGCTGCTAAAAAAATAAAAAGTGATAAAAAAAAGAAAGTTTGAAATGGCATGCTAAAAACTGGTTTGTTAGCAGATCGACCGGTGAAGATTTTGCCTATTGCAAGTGCCAAGGTCAAGAAGAAGATAGTGTATTGCCATGTGCAACGCAATGTCCACTGCGATTGCACAGCTGGCCATGTTGGAGCTTTCTATACGGCACGTGCTGCATCGGCACGTGTCGCTCAAACAGCTCGCTGCCTTTCTCTAGCAGAGTTCAGGAGTGGGGGCTGCGACACAAACGCTCAGCCTCCATGCTGTACCTCTGCCCCTCGTGTCACACAGCTCGCTACCGGGAAGCAGTCCCTTTGGCAGCACACTCACACCACACAGGCAACAACGCGCTGAGCAGAGACCTGCAGTACAATACTACAAACGACCCCGCTGTCGAAACATGAGCACTTCCCTGAGGAACCTCTGGAGAAGGCATATAACATTTAAGGGGGGACGTGGCTTTCAAAATCAACTTTTTTATTTCTTTGTGGATTTTGATGAAAATTGGCACAGCAACTGGAAATGCTTCCGTGATAACACCATAAAAATTTCAAGCTAATATTCTGAAAACTTTTTTATGTATTAAATTTTCTTTCTGTTCCGCTTGTACCGAGCTTGAGCGGCTTATAAAACATGATAGAAAATTTGTTCGAAGTGCTTTGCATTCCCAAATGAATGGACGAGGTCGTGACAGTTTTAGAATTTTTTTTTACAACACAATGTTTTTTAGTTTTCATTTTTTTAGAGGTTAATGTGCAATAGGCATGTTGACTGTGAACGATTATGTGAATAAAAAAATCACAAAAAACAAATCTGGAAAACCAAGAGTGTCACGACCAGAACTGTTCATCAAGGAATGTAATGCAAGAAACGGAATCAAAATAGACCCAGCGGTCACAAAGAAATCCCTGGTACAAGCGACACAGGTGGCAAAAAAAACTGTTTTGAGAAAACGGCTTCCAAAGTTGCAACATAGGTTTCACTTATCAAAAGTCGTCACGGTTGTAGCCTTTCATGTCCTTTTGAACATGGGGCTTCTGGAATGCCTTGCCTTGAAATTGGAGTGCCTCTCACAGCCTTTCTCTTTCCAGAAAATATCATTTTCAGCTCCTCTGTGAAGAATACATACCCCACTTTGCAGATCAAATGAAGGGGGAGATAGGTTTCAATGGGCTTTCAATGCAAAGTAGGTTAGCTGGTTGGCTGTATCGCACTGAACAGCCTCCTTTTGCAGTGTTGTCACCATGGCAACAAGTTAAGCATTTTTTTTACTTAAATTTGAACATTTTTGGCTTTTTTTTATGTTTTATCATCATGCCTGGCACAGCAACTTAGTACTCATACGTGCAGGTGTTCATTGCCAAAAGTTTGCATACCACAAGGATGAAAATGAGCTACTTTGAAGCTTGGTAGAGTATTCTGCATAACTCCCAACTTCAATGCAAGAGCATATTTTTTACTACTTTTGACATTCAAGGCATCCAATATTTCTCGCAGCAAAGCCAGTATGCCCTGAGCAATGGAATCAATAATTTCACTAAAAAATCACTGTTAAATGCTGCGACAAACGTACATTTTTAATGCAGAGAACATATGTTTATTCCTATATTACTAACTCAAACCTGTTTGCATGAAAATTACAAGTGCACGGGAAACGTTGCGCAAGAAAGGCGATATGGCTCGCGCGCATCTTAGCGCACGCTTACCCGACATATCGAACTTTGATTACAGCTGATATGGCTGGTCAGGTCGCTTTTAAGATTAAATCTAACGACGCAGGCATTAATTACAACTACTGGCGTTCAATCGTAACCGGTTGCCCAGTCATGTGCTGCCCCAATGCGCGTCGGCTATGCCGTGCGCGCCGCAGCGTTTGACGCGTCGACCGTTTCTTTCTCAAGGCTAGCGAGCCCACAGTCAAAACACAGCAATAACTAAGCGTGTAAACATCGCAAACCCGACCAAAAGTTCACTTCACGAACCGCTATTGCAAGCGCGCACACCGCGTCACCCTCCGGGGTCTGGCGACGGTAGAGTCACGCGCACCACGAAGCGTTCGATGACCTCCTCCTTTCGAGCCACACAACTTCCCGTAATCTGGCTCGTTATCTCCGGCATTCCCACCGCGATAACGTCCGTGTTGAATGCCATAGATTGAACAGAAACTCGGCCGAGCGAAGCGGCGAAAATGAACTCAACCCGCTCGCTACGCAGCTCAGGCGGCCGCCATCTTGCATTGCGCCCGTGACATCCAATCAGGAGGGTCGGTGTTCCGCGCCCCGACCGAGGACCAATTGGCGGTGAGATCTTTGAGTGGCGCCCCCTGGCTCTGACGTCGGCTTAGGGATTCGCGCCGCTGTCGTCTGCTACACTCCGCTTGTGAGGGGCAACAGTGCCTGGGCTAGAAACCGCCCGCTTAGTTGCTGTAGTGCGTTAAAAACCGTATTTCTAGCGACTCAGTTATTTTGCCAGCTTCTGACGCATCTGAATAATTTGAAGCTGTATCCCCCAGAAGTTTGCAACACACGAAGTGATAGAGAACAACTTTCTTCAGAGTATCGGTCAGAAGATCGTGTGTAACCCGTCCTTTCTTGCTTATTCGCGAGGATCAGCGATCAGAGCTTCTCGATAAGTATTCAAAATGCGTAGGCTTCCCTGCAATATTTTTGAGATGCTCCTATGAATACTCAGCAGTCTAATACTACGTACCAAGCAGCGGCCTCTACACGCTCATCGCACAGCAGGAAATAAAGCGGCTTTCTTCTGTTTCTTTCGTTGTTGTCTTGTATCGGATTAAAGTTTCTTGCTTTTTTTTCTGCCCAACGCATTAATTTTTCTGCGCCGTCACCAACTTCTTATTAGGAGGTTTCGGGATGTTTGGGAGCCTCACAAAGGTCGTGTGGATATTTCCTTCATTTTGTATGGCATACATCCCCTTCTTCACATATTGGCTTTCATTACGGCTGCGTGCAAGAAGGTGCATATCCGCAGCGTGCTTTGTTTATTCACATGCAAATACAATGAGAAGGTTTGTGCTACGCCACCGCGATCGCGCCCTAAACAACGTGGTCCACAGTACTCGAAGGCGGCTTTTGTGCTCCGAATTGCTATCGTATTATATCGTTATCATAACGAACTGACTCTCAACTCGAACAATGATGACATGATTACGGTGTTGAAGGCATGATATACTCGCTAACTAACGTAATAAATAGTATACCTGCATTACAAGAATCGAAACCGAAGAAGAATTCCAAGTAGCTCTTTATTGCTTTTCAACCCTTCCAGGCGCGAAGAACAAATCCTATTCTACTCGGGATGGCGTTCTATGATTTGAAGAAAATTACTTTTACTCTCTTGTCCTGGACTGAGGACCCGGCCCACTAACCATATCGATTTACTTGTTAAACAAAGTTTTCCCCTCCTCCCCTTACTCCTCCTCCTCCTCTTGAGCGCAGTTTTCCTATAACGCATATCCGAATATCGGGAAGATATGGCTGTGCAAAATGTTTCGAAATATCCCTCCAGGTCTTAACAAACATATATGTGTTAATATAAATTTAACGAAGACGTGACTCGTTTTGCTCAATAAACCTCCATACTGGTTAGATGCCTGGTATAGAATCGGCAAGCGCGTTTATACACACTGGGTTATTTGGAACTCAACCTACAGTTTTTGCAGTCTATAGTGCATGTCGGCAAACTTTCATGCCTTGACACCGTAAAGTGATGTGACAAAACGCGTTCGAGCGTTCGGCAAGGTTGCAAAAACTGTTTTACCTTACATATGATTACCGGGAATCGTGATGCCTTCTGCCAAAGCCGACAGCCCTGAAGGCCTAGAATTTGTTTTGGTCTTCCATTTTCGCTGTTTTCGGTTATGAGCAGCTCAATGTTCCTTTTGTTCGAATGCTTACATGAGAAGCTGACGCCTAGGACCTTCGCGCTCCGCACAGGACCGGCTTCGCAAGGAATGGGGTGGCGCCGGCAATGTTTCTCCCGTAGCGGTATCCAAAACTATACTTTAATTGACACCATGAGCTAGTGTATGCGATTTTAAGCCTATTATTATGATAAAAAGTTACCCACACGCCAATTCTGGTGCGTACAAGCATCAGACGTTGACCGAGCGCAAAGGAACAGCAGGGAGAGCGATCCTGAGTGAAGCAGACGACAAATGCGAGAATCCCTAAGCTGACGTCACGGAGGCGCGCTTCGCAGCGCCCCCTGTGTTCGCGCTCACCGCCAATAGCGCTTCAGCATCTATTTCTAGCTTCGTTTGTGCGTCGTTTCTTTTCTGCCGTTTGTGCGTTTGTGAATGAACGAAGATAAAAGAGGCGAGCAGAACCGGAAAGACGATCGCTCGGCCGATCTAACCATATCAAAATGGCCGCGCCCGGTGGCACCGGTGCGGAGATAGAGCGCTCCGAAAATTGCCGTTTTATCGCCCTTTTGCGCTGATAGTTTGTCACCGCGCCTGACAAAAGTATTTTTTTATGCCACTTTGCGACGCTTTTCAGCCTAAAAACTTTGCAGACGCATAGAATAGGAAACATAGAAGCCGAATATGTGGGTTTCAAAAAAACGATGTTTTGGTCATTTTTCCGAAGTTGAAAGCCGCGTCCCCCCTTAACATAAACCAGGGTTCATACTGGTTTATGTTAAAACTGACGGGGTTTTCAAAGACATTCAAGGATCTGTGTTCCGATCTGTTCGGTGCCTGTAAGGAATTCAAACAAAGCCGATGTTCAGGGTGAGAAATGGTGAGGTTGAAATGGTGAGAAATCTTCACAAAACGTCGACACTGCCGACGCCAACACGTCTTCAGACAAGTCTTCCTTTTGGAACAATACCTCCAGCAACACTTTCTTTTTCTATGATTTCTCATAATTTTCTTTTGGTTAAGGTTACACCTACAAGCACCTTCAGGCTACACAAAGCGAAAACTTTTACTCGGTAAAAAAGATCAACCAAGCAACAAACACTCACTGAGCCCCTAGGGAGCCTGGTAATCTTTTTGTTTAATAATAAAAATCATTCAAGAAATGTGAGGATTTTTAAGGGCCCATAATAATTCCACGCTTTGAAAACAAGCTGTTTAAGAACCCGCTCGAACCATGCTGGCACAAGGCTAGCAACTATGGGAGAGATTTGGGACATGGGCACGGTCGCTGCCTGCAGAGGTCGCTCACCCGGTTGGCTCGGTGCGCTGGTCCCCGGTGCCCCCGGATTCACCAGCACCGGAGGCATCAGGCGCACAGCTCGTGTGTTGCCCATCATTATCGAGCCGTTCTGGTCGTAGTACGGAGGGGCCAGCATCTGATACTGGCCACCTGGAAAGATTGGGGGGAGGGAGGAAAGGCAAGGTCACCACCCTTCGGCCCACCAGGCCAGAACAGTTCAGTGCTATGCCAAGCACCACATCCACATGGCTACGTGGCCTGGCGCTTGACCAGCAAACGCAACAGAATCCACTCAACTTGTTCTGCTACCCACTACTTGCCACACCCCCATCCCTTCGATGCAGATGCCTCCCCTACGGAATGCCAACACTTGGGATAGAGAACAGAAAAGGGAGAGCGACAGGACAAGGCAAGGAAGTGAACGGAGGGAGGGGAAGGCAGAATGCAAGTGACACTCCACCACTCCTCCTCACCACAACAACAAAAGAAGAGAAGAGAAGCTGGTGCATACTGGTGGATAGGCCATCTACGACCCTTCCTTTATGCTTCCTGCAACGTTCCTTGCACAACAGCGGTGCTTGGACGTAGCTCCTTTTTTCTTTCTTTACATGGAGAAAACTCTGACCAATGGTGCTAACATGAAAGGTTGAACAAAGGGTTAGTGGGGCATTTAGACTTGCGGTCTCGGACTCACCACAGATAGTCCCCGGGTAGTTTGAGGATTCCCCACGCCACAGGGATGTACAAGAAAAACAAATGCCGGATTGCTTCTTTGGGAGTCCGCGGTGAGCCTGAGACCGATAATCGCAGGCAGCCAGGTGTGTCAATTCAGAAGTGCGACCTATGTGCCGAGTATTTTTGTTTTTCTTTTTGCCAGAAAGTGGGGAATAACCAATATGCATTCCTGCGCCACGCCTGGACTCCCCGAAACCCTCGGGATGAATCCCAGGTGGCAAAAACTGTGAAGCCCTCATGCACAGGCCCCGCAGCCACTGTACCTGTGGGTGGTGCCTGGGACAGGGTGTCCCCCCCGCCCTGCGGTGTCATGGGGCGTGCCCCGCTGCCCCGGAGCATCTGCTGCTGCATCTGCTGCTGCATCTGCTGCTGCACCTGCTGCTGCACCTGCTGGGGAACCTGCTGGGGAGGGCCCCCCTGCCCGCCCTGGCCCTGCAGGAGGCCCGCCGCTGGGGTGGGGAACATGCCCCATGGGGGCATGCCGTAGTACTGGGGCATCATGGCCGGGCCTGCAACACAGATAAAGGAGGGGTGATACGTCTATCCTCATCTCAGAAAGGCAGACAAGAAAAACTGCAATGCTGCTGGTCTGGTGGCACACTCTCATGGGCCGACTGATCTGTCCTTCTGAAGGATGGATCAGCTAGGAAGGAGGGCAGCATTAAGAGCCAATCAGTTCTGAAGGTTGAGATTTCAATGTAGGCTCCTCATGTCCAAGGAGCTGTTGACACGGCAGACTCTAGATTAAAGAGACACTGAAGTGAATTTGTCAAGCTCCCGTTTTTGCTTGCACTGCGTAGACATACTTTTCATCGCTTATCCAGGCAATAAGGCGGTATTTATTTTATTAAGCCTGAAAAAAGAAAAATGACCATGCGTGGTTTGCAGCGGCCGCACCAAGTAACCGCAGTGACGTCAGGTAAAGGTGCTACATGATTGGACAATGTCCACTATCAGCATTCAAATAAGTTTCAGTTCTGTGAAACAACATGCTTGGCATCCGATGTTATTGTTGAATGGGCATTCTTGATATCTCAGTTATCGGCATATTGTGCATCTGCTACGTTGTCAGCTGTAAAATGCCTCAGATAAGCTTACCAGGACGGCTTGGAATCGTAGCAATCCCTAACTGAGGCATACGCAGTGGATGAACGCCCTCCGCGTCACCGCAGACGCTCAAATACCATGCGCTTTTCCCCCATATTTGGAGCTTGCCTCACTCATGTCTCTATCGTAAAAAGCGTGTTCGCACCAGGCCAAGGGGCTGCTTATTCTGGCCTGTGCCCACTGCCCGCAAGCAGTCTGTGCTTATGGCAACAGCACGCCAACTAGCCTCGCTAGTGCGTCAATGTCAGTCTGTGCACATTCTGTGAACTCGCTCGCGGAGCAATGAACGTTACAGCCCAAAAATGGTGAATTCAGTACGAAAAACATCCGCCGAAAACAAAAAAATGAACTTCAAAAAAAAAAAAAAAAACTGACGTACTCTTGGGGATCTAAACTGGCCACTAGCAAAATAAAATACCTAGCACTCAAGACCACTCAAGCCAGGAGCGAGCGCTACCGCAGGTGGAAAAATAAGGCATATAATGTATAACCAGTTTACATTTTTATTTAGTTTTAGCATTTGAAGCAGCTTAGATGGCTATTTGTTGTATACGCCTCGAGCGCGGCCTGTAGGGGCGCAACTGAAATCCCCCTAGCGGCCCGTTTCGAAAGCAGCCGCGGGAGTCGCCGGCCCGCTCCCCGCTGTCACCGTTGCTTTCGAGGCCGTTCACGACTGAGATTTACCGTTTGTAGGCGTTGGAAATACGTATTTATGTGGAGCAGTCACTCAGTTCGCAAATGTGGTGTGTTTACGAGAGTGTAAATGTGTGTGACGCGATCTTAGTCTAGTACATTCGGTCTGTACAGGCGCCAGGTGTGTGTCACAGGTTGGCGTCGCGAAACCGGGATATGCATTTGGAGATGATTGTGATTCCACTGCCCTGAAATTTACTAACAGTGTCTCCGTAAGCACAATTTCCCCAGATGGTCATGCCATGGCTATACACCAGTTTTGTGCGCTTATGTAACCTAGTGGAGCGCTCATACCTGACAGGACGCCATTATGCTTGCCAATATCATATCTCAGATATTGGTCACTACCCTGGAAATAAATTTCATAACATTCTGCAAAATAAGTACTATGAATAATCCAAAATTACATCCGAGATCAGCACACGACAAAAAAAAAAAAAAAAAAAAAAAAAAATTTTTTTGCTGGGGTGTCTTGTTGTGAGCTGAGCGCCCGCAAACATTCATGTTACATATATCCTCCGCGAGCAGGCCGGAGAAGGGCTTCTACAGTAATGCCCGTTCGCGACTAAACATTTCTTCAAAGCATAGTATACATGACACAGGGAGCCTGCAGAATCTAGCACAAACGGAAATCAGAAGGCCTTATCAGATATCCCACTTTTCTAAGGACACCTTTTATCAGTTTTGAACTTGTCTACCTCAAAAAATGCGTTCGCTGAGGGATCAGTTGTTAGTTGAAGTCTAAAAACCATAGTGACGTGAACGATCCTTGTGTGTGTGATTACTAAAACGTTCTTTCCTTGATTTCGCTCCGCAATCGTACAAAAAGATACGCAAGCGTCCCTCTCCCCCTCCCCATGTCTCGCGTAATAGCAGCGCATTTCGCGCACTAGTTGGTCTCGCAAGTCCTACCCGGCATAAGTTTATACGAACGTGTTTAGCATTTCAAAAGCTTCACTGAGTTTTTTTTTTTCTTTTCTGTACGAGCTATTTTGTTTTATTCCGGACTTGCAAACTATTAATTTTTCAGTGGTTTAATTCACTTTTCTTGGTTCTTGCTATAAGACACGAGTGCACATATTTCACGACGCAGGGCCTTGGAATATACTTAACATTTTCGCGTGGCTTATATTCATATAAAAGGCAGAAGTTATTATCAGGTATTGGGTAATCGCATCCCCGAAATATATTCTTCTACGATGCAAATATTCGTAATGAGGCCGCATTCGTTGTCCGCTCTACAAAACATAACACACCCCTTACTGTGCCAGTATCAGGTTTAAACGAGGCGACAATAAAATTCACTTGTGCCGGCCGGACGTAATCGGAGGTGACAGTGGTGGTATGCTGCTGCCGTCGCCGACACCCGTAACAGTGGCCGAGAAGGACGCAGAGCCGCGTTCCCGGATAGCTATTAATTGTTAGTGTTTGAGCGCCCTTCCCAGACGCAGCGGCTTTTGAAGTGACCTAAACGTACTGTTTACTTACAGACGTCACCATAACAGGGGTTTTTAGCGCTTGGAAGGGCAAAAAGAAGCGAAAGAAAACCAAAACGCTGCATGAGCCCCTATGGGCCGCGCAGCGCTAATCCCGTCAACTCCGCGGAGAAGTGGCGGCAGGCGGCGCAGCGATCGCAAAGCTCGAGGCGTATAGAGCTCGTGCAGTAAGCGTCCCCCAAATTTCCACCATATCTCATGTCTAGGAACTGCATTTCTTAGACAGAAAAGTGCTCACAGATGTGTGCTCATGCTGTTGACAGCTGTGCGTGTTCACCCAGCGCAAAAAAGTGCTTCCTGCACCCTAGTTATACGCTGTACGGTAAAAGTTTCAGTTGATTTTATTCCCCTGGTACCTATATTAACTTCGTTGACTCTTCTCCCGCCTTCAGTTGGCCTAAGATTTTCCTACTAGCGTACCAGTCAGCGAAGCGTCGCATGTGCGCTTGTGCGGAGCGACCTAGACTAAAGAGCTTGATACAGTGTACAAACTAACAATCTAAAGAAAGGCACATTCTTACATTCACAAATGTTGTCGTGGCTTAGTTTCAACTGAGCGAACGAATCACGACGACCCGGCGGCGGCCAGCAGACTAAACGCTGGGCTGACTGACTCTGTCAGAAGGATGGCGAGCCGTGCAGTATTGCAGTCAAGCCAAGTCATTTTTCCCCACATCATACAATAACGCCTCAGGATGCATGCAGAGGGGAGGACAACATTTTTTAATTGATTTTTCCAATAAATAAATTCGCGTAAAACCACTCAGAGTGGTCGAATCATGGCCTATGGACTCCGGACTACAATTTGTGCTAGTAATACCGCAATGTTCATAAATCACTTCAGTGTCCCTTTAACATACCGCCCGGCAATGGACAAGAACACCCCTTGTTGATTGATTGATTGTGGGGTTTAAGGGGGGACGCGGCCTTTGAAAACCAAAAAACCGAGAAATAAGCGATTTTTGGAAAACCATGTATTTGGGTTGTATATGTCATAAACTAGCTTTTCTGAAATTATCAGCCCCTATTTCACCGTAAAAATGTCAAAAAACGAATATATAACCAGCCGCGGCATCTCCCGAAGAGCGAGCAAATGCGAAACGGACCCAGATTTTGCGCGAACGCAGCCGCCATACCGCTTTCCGTAGAGCCGCCATTTTTATCTTATTTTGTTTGCAGATTTTTGCGCTTTTTTTCCCCGCCATTACTGCTGGCGGCCGAGGCGTGGCCGAGGCGTGATACGCTTGTGATTGGGGGACTTGCAGCGCTTTCGAGTTTCCCGCGTCCAGTGTGTGAAGCTACGATTGGACCATGCGCGCGCTGCTCGGGAAAGCGAGCTGGCGCGCAAATGCTATTGGCTGCTGCGCATGATGACGCGCGCTTCTCCCCGGCCGGTGGCCTGCACCGCTCGCATCCACCAGATTCCCTGCGCCATCATCTGCTTTTTGGCGCTCCTTTATTGTTCTGCCTCACTGTTTACCACCTTTTCGTTCGCTTGTCCGCTCAATCTACTTCGTTTTTGGCAGTGCTTACGATCGCTGACATACTTCAATAATTCGGAGTAGCCTGCCAGATCACGCACGTGATCGGACACGATGCGCGGAATGAAGTTCAGGACGCTACACGCGTTCGGTGCGCGGAAGCTATCCATGAAGCTTGTTCGCATGGCCAAGAAGGTGGCGCAGGGCATCGCTAACGAGGGTGTCGGTGCTTGCAACGAAGTATCTCCTGCCCTGCCTATGCAAGACTTCGATGCTGCGAGTGTGTCCGGCGTCTCGAGCGCATTGACCTCGGCGACCGCGGCCTCCGTCTCCGTTCTCGCATCAACCTCGACAGTTCACATGGAGACACATTTCCTGACACGCGAGGAGGTCGAGGCAACAAACACACAACGTGCTGCTGTTCAAAACGAACTTGGTGCTATGACAGCGACCCAGTGGAAGTTCCAAGCCATGGACCCCGACCCTGTACCTGCCATTGCTACGGGTGAAGGTGGGAAGTTTTGCTTAGTGCAAATGCAAATAGTCCTGTGGTCCCTGATGCCCATGGAGCAGAATACTTCGTAGATTGCTGTTGAGACAGCACTGCATGAAGCCGTGCTGAGGTGCAATGCGGGCTGCTACAGGGCCACTCGAGAAATATCCGCGTCTGTGGGGCTCATCACACCAGGCCATCTAGCCCCCCAGAGAGCTGCTGAAAAAGACGCCCTGCGTATGAACAAGGCCAGCAAACGAAAGCAGGAGAAGATGGAAAAGCGACAGAGGAGGAAGACAGTGCGCAGACACCTCTAGCTATGCTGTGGGGTCCTTTTAAAACCGGAAATATGTACACAAACTTTGAACGCCGTTTTCTCAAAATAATCTTTTTCCCCTTTGTGACCGCTTATCCCAGCGATATCTGAAGAACTACTTGTCAGATTTACATCCCATTTTCTTCATTCTGTTCCTTATTAAATTTCTGAGGGCAAAATAAGCCCATTTTTTGAAAATTTTTGTCTCTTGATTTTGTAAAATCAAAACAAAATCATGTTTGCATGTTTGATCAGCGACACTAATTTTAGTGCTGTGCTAAAATTTTTTTGGAGAGAAATTTAGAAAAAGGGCTCTGTCTTGCCCTGAGGTACATATTCAAGAATAACCATAATGAATTTCATAGTCGCAGCACGCTTGGCTAATTCTCTAGGACTGGGATAAGAAACCCATTCAAACCACCGTGGTATACCCTCAACTTGAGAACTAGCTTCCGAAGCGCAATGAAACTTCGCACTTTTTCTAATGTTGATGCTATAACAATACCCTGAAAATTTCATTCAGGTATCTCCAGAAACAAAAAAACTTCAGTCTTCAAGGGTTGCCTCCCCCCTTAACGTGCCAAAGATAGGCCTAGGCTTCGAGGCACTCCGCAGTGCAGGGCTCCGGATTAATTCTGACTGCATGGGGACCTTGAACGTGCACTGAAACATCGACACACAGGCGTTTCCACTTTTCGGCTCCCTCTGAAAAGCAGGCACCGCAGCCAGGATCGAGCCCATGCCCTTGGGCTCAGCAGCATGACTTAGCGACTGAGCCGCTGCTGCAGGCGAGGACATAAGCACCACAAGACGAGCGCCTGTTCCCCCTCTCGGCCTCCCACCACCCACCTGTGACGATGCCCAGCGGGTGGGGCGGGGGTCCGTAGGGGTCCTGGTTGAGCAGGTACGGGGTGGATGGGGGTGCGAAAGGCGAGGGGGTGGGTGCCCCCGGGGGAGGGACGCCCAGCGTGCCCCCCTGCTGCTGCCCCTGGCCCAGGGAGTACTGGGCGCCGGGCACTAGCGTCACAGGCCCCCCGTGCTGGCCGCGCTGCTGGGCGTGCTGCTGCTGTTGCTGCTGCTGTTGGTGTTGGGACTGGTGCTGCTGCTGTTGCTGCTGCTGCTGGTGTTGCTGGTACAGCTGCAAGGACGGGACAGGAAAAAGAGGGGCGCTCGTATGCAGCGGCCGCAACTTGCACACCTGACACTTTCCTTCTGCAAAGGCTTGTACCATTTTTGCTGTTCGAAGGCAGTAAATGAAACTGCACAGAAGAAGCAGGCAACAGAATATGGCCTGTTTGTGTAGCGTCTTCCCCTCAAGCAGTGAAAATGTGCTTAGCAGAAACAACGGCTAATGAAAGTGTAAATGCATCTTGTTTCTCCACCATTTGATGGGGGGCATTTGCTTTGCATTTAGGCAAGTAAAGTACTAGTTTCTCCCTAGCACATCAAACGAAGACACGTAAGAAACCAAAACTTAACCTCAAGGTTATCAGGGGTACGCTACAATCATAGACATTTGCTGCCAGCCTGAAGTTTTCCAAGCCACATTGATAAGAGAAGGGAAGTGCAGCTTTTAGTGTGACCGCACTGCATGTCCCTTTCTTCAAAAAGCTGCAATTCCAAGGCTTCCTGAACAAAAAAAATGGCAAGCCTGCATTACAGGGGAGGGCTCATCTCCATTGCTAGGCAGTGCCAGAATGCATTGGACAAGCGCAAAGCTACTTGCCTCGCACCAATGGAAATGAATCCCCTCTTTATTCCTCTGCATCCACCTGATCTCCCACTGCCACTACATTCGCTGATCAAGTGGCTTTCCAAGCCCCCTTCCCCCCCGTGGGTACCTACCTGAGTGTAGTCGAGCATGCCCGGCGACTCCATGGAGGTGGGCAGCAGGCCGTGGGGTGGGTAGTCGAAGGGCCCCAGGGGGTCCATGGGGTGGTGCTCGAAGTGTGCCTCCAGGGGCGGTCCCCCCACCCCCCCTCCCCCCGGGCCCATGACCAGGGCCTCCAGAGGGGCCTTGGACATCTTGTCCACCTTGTTGTCGTCGCTCGGGGACGCCTGCCTGCTGCCGCCCCGGTACACCACCGCGTTGTAGACCTTGTCGTCGTCAATCCCGTTGTGCATGATGCCGTTGGCCTGCATCACGGCAGTCCTGCCGTCCGCGTCCTTGAGCTTGCCCTCCTTGCCCTTCTTGACCTTGTCCGCATCGCTGCTCGCCTGGTGCTGGTGGTGGTGCATGCGGCCACCCCCCACGTGGTGCATGCGGCCGACGTCCAGGTCCTTGATGGTGGGCGAGCTGCCCAGCACGTACTCCACCATCTTGACGCCCAGGCCCGAGGTCTCGGAGGAGCGGGGCGAGAGCATCGAGGCGCCTCCCTGGTCGCCGCTGCCCGGGTAGGAGCCGCTGCGCCGCTGCTGCACCATGATGGGCTGCGACACGGCATGCTCCGACGAGCTGTTCCCCCCGCCCGGGCCGTGGCCATGGCCCGTGCTCCAGGTGGGGTCCCGCCACTGGTCCGCCAAGAACAGGCCCTTGCTGTCCTCGGGCTTGGGGCCCGGCTCCTCCAGGGACCACAGCTTCTTGGTTGATGCCGGGATCTGGGGGTCGACGGGAAAAACGACCTCGAACCTCGAAACAAGACTCTCAGCGGCACGCTCGCCATGCCTTTCATTGGCGAAATTCAAGCAGCACAGACCCGAGCCTCATCTCTCATTCTGGCTTTGCAAAGCACAAAAGCCTGCCTGAAATCGCAACACAGCCATTGCATTACAAAGGCACAGAGGGGAAGAAAAAAAGGACAAGACCGCCCAACTCGATTGATGATACGACGACCTGTGCAGAGAAACTGGGAATAAAACTACAAAGCCAAAGAGAGAGAGCATGGCTAAGGCTTGACTTCCGCCCGACGCAATATCAATGCTCAGCGATTCTTCGTGGGTTCACCAACCGTGACAGAAGTTGCATACAGTCTGACTGAATTACGATACATCACATCTCATCTGAGTGCTGTTCTTTCCTCTCACTGTTTGTTTTTTCTTTTTGCTACTCATCTGCCATTTTTCCCTTGTGTGGTTGAATGGCCCTTTTACTCTTTCGCGCCCTCGCCATAGGCGATCGTTCACAGGTGAACGATGATTTTCAAACCCCTCACAAAAACTAAAAATGGCGCTATTCGGACAACTGACACCACCTGACAAGTTCATTGGAAACCCCTTTTTTCAGTTTCGTTGTGATTTGTTCACATTTCGCGTGGGTAGACGGCGTCGCAAGTGAAATTTGAACCCAATGTAGCGGCGAATTCGGCGAAAATGGCGGCCAAAATGACGTCACTGCACAATCTGCAAAGGTGGACAGCAGTTTCAGGGACTACGGTCACTGTTGCTGCTGATTTTTTTTTTACCCCAGCAGCAGTGATGACTTCAGCAATGACGTGAATTCTTCAGACTTTAGTTATGAAGACCCTCCCAATCAATCAACAGCCTCGGAATTCAACAGGAGCTACCAGGGGAGGTTCGTTTTTGACTTCATGCTGTATTTATAAACAAAACATGCCTAATATCGGAGCACTGCAGTATTAGTTCCATGTGTAGGGTCTGGACAACATGCAACGGGGATATTTTGCCAAACGCACTGCACCGATTGCGTTGTCCGCTTCAAGATAGCATACCGCTTGTGTAAACTATGCGCTGCAGAGCGACGCGCACTGCTTTTCAAGAGCACTAATTTATTTCTTCTTGGTTTTTACCACTGCAGTGATAAATATTTAGCGTGAAAACACAAATAAACATGCTTGGATGCAAATTTTAGATAAACCGACTGACTCTCAAGTGGCTTCGCAAAGTGGCACAGCCGTCAGGGCCATTAGGTTGGTGGGTCCACAAAAATCTAGAACTTCGTGTACAGCGTTGGTGTATATATTGAATCACAGCTTGGCAACGTTCCTAGACACATTTTGTAAATCTATACTTTTTTGCACATTTTTTTTTCGTTTACCTTAATTACACCTTTCACAAAACTGCTGTAGTGGGGGGGGCGGGGGCGGGCGGAGGAGTTTTCTGGAGGCACACAAAATCGGCCATTTTTCCATGGCCGAGAAAGGGTTCACAAAGCTGAAGGTTGCCTAGCATTTCAAGGAAGGTGAGGAGGAGACCATGGTGGCAGATAGTGCACTGCTTAAGAAGAACAATTAGATATCAAGCTAAAAGCAGTCAAGCTAGGTGTATCGTTCCTGCTCGCAAGAAAGTGTAGAAAGCCATGGATGCAGGGTTACATGGAGAGAGAGAGATATAGATAGATAGACAGATAAATAGAAAGAAAACGCGCGCGCGCAACAGCACAAGGTGGCTGCAGAGGTTTAAGAGCTGTCAGAAGCCAGGTGATGCAGCACAGGCTTTCTCAAAGACCTGCAAACGTTTTCTCCCAAAATTTTTCCATTCCGGCAAGACGACATTTTATAGGCGGTGTCACAGCGATAAAGTAAGGAGAGTCGACACGGCCGTTTTGTTTGTAGAAAGCGTGACTAGAGCTCAAAATTGGGAAAAACGAGTCACTGGAGTGTCCTTAATTATCACTGGCACCCAGAACGAGCAAAAGCAGGAGGCTACGTCCACCCATTCCCACGAGGCAAGCCTTCAAACCTCCACAACCCTAGCCCGACAACACGTGCATGGAAAACCCGCTCCGCGAGCTATCCATTTTGCTGGGTGGCATCTCAGCCCGAGTGATGGGTGGTTGATAGCGTGAATGCCAACAGTGAGGCTCTAAGTGTACTGAACCTCGCTGACCAGAACACCATGGTCAGGGGTGAGACAGCTGAATCAGATTTGGGAGCAGTTATTGGAGCAGCGAAATCTTGATTTTGGAGCAGCGAAATCTCGATTTGGAGCAGAAAAACGACATTTATTACGTCCCCTTAGGAGCCTAAAAAAAATCAAATTTCTGGCAACTCACGGGCGAAAAGTGCACTTTTTAGTCGGTTTTGAATTTACATAACACTGAAACAGCCATTCAATGAAGTTTTTTTTCTACCAGAGTCTCACAAGGTGCGAACTGCACTACCTTTTTACTATAAACTGCACTACCTTTTCAAAAAGTATACTATTATATCCATTTTTTTAAATTCTTAGGCTTTATGCATGACAGCATCGAGTTCCGTTGAAAATATCTAATTGACAAACTACGCAATCGTAAGGCATTTTTATTATCATGTGAATGCTGAAATTGTTATTTTTGTAATCCTAGACTCATCTTTACGCACAACTGTAGAGCCACGGGAAAAGTTGCGCAAAGTGAGGTGACTGTCGTCGCACCCCACCAGCCCTCCCATTTCAATCCCCAAGGTGCACGTTCACTAAGATCATAATCTGAGTAACGTTGGTATGTTTAGCCAGCTCCCTCTTGGCATTAAATTTCACTTCAGATAGATGAACCATTATTATTAGCGTGCAATAACATCCCATCCTGCTATCGGGCCGCCCCTTAATTCTGCAGCGTCGATCCTCCCATTCCCGTTGCTCGCAAGTTCGCTGTGAAAGGCAGCAATACTTCAGCGTTTTATAACACCGTAAATGAGTGCGAAAGTTCACTTTAAGCACGCACTGGCCTCACACTCAAGGCCGAAGCACGGCGAATTCGCGGGCGCCATGTTGTTTTTGATGAACTATCGTATTTCGAGTCCCGCAACGTACCCGCAACAGATCAAACGACTAAATGTGAACCCAGCCGCCCCCATAACTAAAACCAAGGTAGAAATCAACGAAGAGCGCTCTGCCTGAACCACAAGGAACCGCTTCGCCCGGCGGCCATGTTTTCACATCTTCACACAAAGATGGCGGCGCCCAGTAATGTCGTTCCGGAGATAAGGCGCTCCGAAAATTCCCGATTTTTTTTTTCATCAACTTGCACAAGCGGTTTGACGCCTCAGTACTCAAAAGTATTTTTTCTACAGGACTTTGCAGTGGCTTTCGATGGGAAAATTTTAAAACCGCACGGAATATAACATGTGGAACCCGACATTGTGACTTTCGAAAAAACTATCTCGGGGACAATTTTATGCGGGTTTTTTATGGAATAATCAATCAATTAAACCTTTACAAACAGCACCACCTTGGCGGTGTTGGAAAATTATGCTGTCAGCATTTTTCCCCACTGAAACTGACGGGAGTATTAAATTCCTTGGCTCTCAGACTGTTTGGGAGCAGTTTGGCGCAATTTTTGCAATTTTCAAGCTTTTGAAGCAGCCTGGCACAGGAAAACAAATTTGTATCAAATCTGCGCAATATGCGCAGCTGTCTCACCCCTGTATGGTGAAAACTGCTGAAACCCGGGAGGAAGGCTTAAAATGGTGACAAAGATCTCCCACACGAGGAGACAATATGCAGGCAGACAATATGCAGCACAGCCACTATGCAGGCAACAGTGACGAAATGGAAAGCACTGAGCCCTCACACCTAAAGTGCCTCGGCAAAATTGCAAATCAGTAAGATCGAAGCATTACTGACTTATTTTCTCCTCCCAGAAATAAAATGTGTTTTCACGGTGCGTGAGCTTAGCACTCCTCAGAAATGCCAATAAGTAAGCCTATCCTTTAATGAGTGACATCTCAGGGCCTACTTCTGTGCGTGGAATTAATTATAAAGAACCATTTTGCTATTCACTTCAAAGTCGATATTTTTCTAAATTTGACTCCCTGTTGGCATATAACAAACCGCTTGATTAAAATGTGCAAATCACAGCAAGAGTGCTCGAGTGACAGAATTTAAGAAAGGATCCCCATAGAATAAAGGTTCAATGACTGTGACTGCACACAGCTTTCCAAACGTGGTTAAAAAAAAAAAACGAGAAACCAAAAAACCTTATAATCACTGGCCCACCCAAAACTGTTTTACAATTTGAACACTAAGCAACTACAGAAGTGATACGATGCAAGAAGTGCATTGTATCACCAGAACTTGACAGACAACTTACATTCTCCAGACAACCAGACATACCACCAGACAACTTGCATTTCAACCAACAATGCATAATAAAAGATCTGCACTGTCACCGTCGCCAAAGCATAAAAAAAAACAGCAACTTGACCAAGAAAAAAAAAGCATAAAAGACCAAAGAACGTGAAGCACAGTTTGCGCACGTCTATTAATTGATTATGGGGTTTAACACGTCGATGCAATGCAGGTGATGAGGCGCGCCGTCGTGGAGGGTTCCAGATTAATTCTGACCATGTGGGGATCTTTAACGTGCGCCGAAATCTTGTACACACGGGCGTTTTCACTTTTTGCCTCCATCAGAAAAGAGGCCACCGCGGCTGGGAATCAAACCTGCGCCCTTGGGCTCAGCAGCACAACGCCTTAGCCACTGAGCCACCACGGTGGGTAGTTTTCCGACGTCATGAAACCCTTCCTACACTCGATCCCGGCTATATCGAATTATTGCGTATATCGAACAGTCCAAACATCCCCTTGGAAATCCTATGCAAACGAAGATCTTTTAGATATCGAATTATCGATACATCGAACTATTCTGCGATCCCCTTGGAGTTCGATATATCCGGGATCGACTGTAGCAACAAGCAGAAAGTACGGAAGGAAACAAACAAAAGACACACCATCAGGAATGGTGCTTGTGGCTCGCTTCATACTCGGCACTTGTTGCAAAACACTACTGGAGACTGCATCTTTGTACTTGGTGCTCAACAGTGGTGCAAGCCAATTCCTCTTTTTGTACCACATGCACAGCACACAGTGAACAGACACACGAGAAGGCAAATACCTCTAGTTGATGACTAGTTTCTAGGGCCAGGGCCTGGAAGTCGGTCTCCAGCTCGGGAGCTTCTGTGCCACGTGCCTGCACGGGAAGAAGAAGCGGGATGGCACCGGTCAGGGACAACCACGAGCACAAGTTTCGTACAAGATCTCTTTGCAATTCTCAGCGCTACCTGTGGTGTTTCATTATCCCCCAGAACTAACACAAAGAAAGAAATCCACAACTTTTTGTATTATGATTCGTAGCTACATGCTGCTAAAAAAAAAAAAGTGATAAAAAAAAAGACAGTTTGCAATGGCACGCTGAAAACTAGTTTGCAGCTCGACCGGTGAAGATTTTGCCTATTGCAAGTGCCAAGGTCAAGAAGAAGATAGTGTATTGCCATGTGCAATGAAATGTCCACTGCGATTGCACAGCTGGTCGTGTTGGAGCTTTCTATACGGCACGTGCTGCATCGGCACGTGTCGCTCAAACAGCTCGCTGCCTTTCTCTAGCAGAGTTCAGGAGTGGGGGCTGCGACACAAACGCTCAGCCTCCATGCTGTACCTCTGCCCCTCGTGTCACACAACTCACTACCGCGAAGCAGTCCCTTTGGCAACACACTCACACCACACAGGCAACAACGCGCTGAGCAAAGACCTGCAGTACGACACTACAAACGACCCCGCTATAGGAAACTTGTGCGTACTTGGTAACAATGAATTTAGTACTGCTTGTATAGAGCCTACATCTGCCTATTTCTGACACTGGTTTCTAAATAAATGTCCGATTTGGGGCCCAGTTTTGCTTTCAAGCACAATATCTATTTTGAATAGTCACGGGACCTGTCAACATCACTAAACGATGGTACGTTTTTAAAAGCAGCGTTATCATTTTTTGTGCTAGGCTAGTAACTAAACGATGACACGTTTGCACTAGAAGCATCACTGTTTTCTTTTTGTGATAAAATAGTAAGACGCTTCATGCCCCCAAAAGCAGCAGCCTGCCAAATTCATCTTGAAAAAAAAAAAAAAAAAAAAAAAGAAGAAGAAAAAAAAGTTCTTGTGTTACACCACAGGAAGAGAAATTGAATTCTGCCAACTGCTCACTGACACTCTTCATCTATCATTTTCACTCAACTCCTGTCACTGAAACAATCAATGACAACAACTGTGACGAATCTGCGGCCTTTAACAGGCACTAAGGTCATTCCTACATAATACACTGTTATCTTTCTTATTTTTTATTATTTTCACCAACTCTGCACAATACCAAGACACTCCTCCATCCGTGAGACATTGCCGGTTGTATTCTATTGCCAAAACCTTACTTGCTTCGCAAGCTAACTCACTCAGCCCATCCCAGCCACAAAAGACTTTTAAACCTAAAAAAAGGAAAAAAAAAAAAAAAAAAACTTTTCAAATTTTGTGCCACAGTGGTGCAATATAGGCCATCACTATGAACGTGGTTATCAGGGTGATAAATGCCCGCTATCATTCGTGATACAATCAAACAGATGCCCGTTATAATTCGTGATACAGTCAAACGGAACTAGAGGCCCCACTACATTCATCCTGTCATATTTCTGGGAAGCCAATCACATAAACAAGATTCTCTGACGTCTTAGAGGAATCACTGAAAAATGTCCAAGGAGTAGCCACTGCGTCATTCTATTTCCTTTATTGTCAAGATTTTTTTGCTCCAAGTTTGCAATAAAATTGGTGCCATTGCTATCAAGACCAAGCAGTCTTTTTAACGAACCAGACCTGTATTTTGCATTCACGGCCCCTGTAAGAAAGCATGCATTTTTACCATTTCTCCCGGTGATCAGAATAAGACCTGTTAAAATTCTTTTCAGCCATAAATGATTCGTTCATTTCATTAAAGATTGTTTGGTTCACTGGCATCAATAGACAGCATTTCATGGGACTGGGCAGCCCTGCATAACACCCTGCTAAAAATAAACTCTGCCTCGCATAATCTCACCCACTGGCTGCACCCCTGGCACACAACTACATCCACTATGAATATCACAAGTTTGGAGAACACATCTGCTCCCCAACTGCCCAGCAGCATCAACTAAACTGAAAAGATGCAGTTAAAGGAAAAAAAAACAAAAACAAATAACAATTATGCTTGAGTGCTTGGAAAAAAAAATTCGGATTCCAGTTTTGTAAGGGTAAGGAATAGCATTTTCTTTTTTGACGAACACTGAACACTGTCGAACATTAATGGGGGGAGGGGGGGGGGGAAGAGAGCACTAGTCCTTCATGCACTTGGCCTTCAAAGTGTGGTCACGCTGCTGCTACGTTGTGCATTGTAGAGCTGCTTCCTCCATGTGCATTGTGTCATGAGTGCAGCTTACTCTGTCCACACTAATGTGCATGATTTGGAGCGAATTTGACTTCGCCTGTGATTCTTACTCGTGTTCATTAAAAATAACAGTCAAAAAGTTTTGTTTCCCGCAAAAAGTTCACTAACAACATAGACGCCCTTGGCTTAATGCACCGCAATTTCACTAGTTGGCCAACTGTCAAGTCCACGGCGGACAGAGAATGCCCAGCATGAAAATGTGCGAGTTTTGCTTGACAGCCCGTGCTATGTGGCACGCACTGCTCAAAGGACTCGGATTTTAGTTTCGCAGAGCTCTGGGATGGAGGCAGCAACCAAGTTACGCTGCCACCGCTGTACAGTATCTCTGCAATCTGACATGCACACGGAGCTGGACATTGTGTGCCTTCAACCTGTTCAGTGTGCTCATAATGAAAATTATCGTCGTCGTTTCGTTCTTTTCATGCTTCCTGTCACAGAACACACACACGCACGCACACACACACACATAAAGGCGATTTTAGCTTGACATGTATTAAAATCATGATGTCAGAGGCATTTTTTCATGAGCCTGCCTCCCGCACAAACAGCAGCAACTGAAGTTTCTCCAACCACAATAATGAGGGACTTCAGAAAGGTCTACAACTACAGAACGCAATGATAGTTTCAGTAACTAAAGACGACTATAACCTGTCCAAAGATGCCACCCGACCTCCATTTGCTGCTTTTATGTGCGTCCTAATGGAAGTCAAAATGAGAATGAACCAAGAAAGCCTCGAGATTTGAATGATCAGTGATCCCAGTAAAAGTGGCTAGCAGTACAGTTGACGACCGATTTTTCGGACGTCTCATTTTTTGGACATGCTTGATTATTCAGACTTTTTCCCGGCACAAGGACACTAAACATTCAAGGGGGGAGGGGGACATTTGCTTTTTCGGACTGCCTGAGTTTTTGGACATTTTCAAGGGTCAGAATAATCAGCCGTCGACTGTACTTCACACAGCACGTTTTCACAACAAATGACACACATGAGGCACTCCAATTCCTTGCCTTTGAAAATCATATAAGACCAGAAGTATTTCACCGGGGTAGAACAAGGTACATGGGTTTGGGAGCAGTCCTGGGAGCAGGCCCAATTGCCTTTTGTAGCAGGCTTGGAGCAGCCAGAAAGGCCTTTTGGCAGGAGGCTGGCACAGGCCCCTGTGTTACTACCGCCCTGCCAATTAAGTTTAATCTATTTATATTCGATATTAGGCATTCTACCTTGCACTAGAACAAACCTCGAACCAGGAACGCAGTTCTTGTACTATATCTGGAAATTTACAACATGTGTTGCTATCGTATGCCTTCGGCCCCTGCGAGTGTGCTGTGTTACATCAACGTTCAAAGGGTAAGCCTCACGCGCAGAGTCGAAGGGGATCAGATAACAGGCCAGCAGTGTAATACCCCTGTCACACGGGCACTTTCAATTGCAATTGAAGTGAATCGCGATCGAGTTTTCGAACGCGCTGGATGCACTGCCGCTGCTACACGGCCCGTTTCAATCTCGATCGAAAAGTTGCACCGGTGGCATTCGTGTACTCTAGATAGCGCTAACATTGTACTTGCGGCCGGCGTCTGGTAACTTCGCACGATCGTAGGTATATGTAACTATGTAAATGTTACCTCACGCTTATTTGGGTCAACTTATTTGACACAGTTTGTAGCGTAAGTTGAAGTTTTCACCTTCTGTGTCATTACTGAGCGGGGACGAGAGTATCGCCACTTTCGTTCAATCGCGCTTGGAAGCCTCGATCGCGCTTGAGAAACCAGGATTGAGTTCGAGCGGGATCAAGCTCGATCGCGATTGAAACTGCCGTGTAGCATGTGCCCGATCTGGATCGACTCAATCGCGATTGAAAGTGCCCGTGTGACGGGTATAACAGGTAGATGACAGTGTTAAGTGAACTCACGGCGTCATTCCTTAAAAGAAGGCGTTTGCTTGCATTTTTTTCCATCGAACAGTGGTTTCAGTGCACGTGAAGCAGAACGTGTTTATTTTCACCCGTCACAAGGTTGCGAGTCAACGAACGTACACCATAGATTACGTAACGAGAACTTGTTAAAATGCATAATTATTGCTGGCCCATCCTCTACACAAACAAAGCTAATCCCAAAAATTCACAGGCTAAAATGAGTAATTATTTCACAACAAAGGCGAGTCGAATTAAAAGGCGAGGGCAATGCTTCCAATACATTTTTATTCAATACGTGCAGCTAGGCTCGCCAAAAATTGTAGACTAAATTTAAGTTCACTTCCAATAAACTGCAACCTTTTAATGCGAATCTCTTTGCAATGTGGCACAAAAATATTTCGCTCGCTTTCGGTCATTTTCCATAGATTGGGGCGCGGCAGCCTTCACCGGCAAACAAAACCGTGCAAATGCGACAACAAATAAATCCAAAGTGAAGGCGAGTGCGTGCGGCCTTACTGCTAAGCAAAAGCAAACTTCCATAGCCGCCCATGGCCTTGATGAAACAGAAACCATAAACGCCTTGATGAAACAGCAAACACGATATTTCAGCCACATTTTCAGGCACGAGGCATCACGGCGGTCGTATCTCGCTGCTCAATTCAGGCTCTGCGGCGCCGGATGGAGCTGATAAACAAGTTTGGCGCAATAGGGGCGGTTCAGCGCAGGATGGCACAGGTAAACAAGTTTGGCACTGAATGGCGCAGCTGTTCCTCCCTTGATTTCATGAGCTAAGCATTGCAGTGTTCAAGAGCAACATGCCTTTTCTAGCAACACCCCCAAAGGAAACATCAACAGTGCCATTTTTGCAAGCTATAACCATTTTGTGGTTAAAAAAAAAAAAAAAAAACTTTTAGAAAGTGACAACAGACATGTCCAAATTGATATTGCCAAGCAGAAAAAGTGTTTATAGTGTGGTCTAGTTTGCACAGCTGTATTTATGATATTGTTGCGATGCGATCTATTCACAAGCGGCCATGCCATAGCTCGAGCCGTGGCCATGCCACCCACTGCTTCATCGTCAGCGTGGGTGCCCTGGAGATATGCACCAGCTTCCATCCACTTCTGCTTCTCGTGACAGTGTCACGTAACAATATTTTCCCACCTGATTCTCCCCAATGCCCCAACAGTTTTGATTGCAGTACAGATAGATGGTACCACAAAACATGCCTGCTAAAATCTTAGTTTGCAATGGATATAGTCAGAGAATTACCTCTGCCTAAAGAAAAAGAAGAGAAAAGCTAATGTGTTCAAACAGCTTTTCCACAGTTTCCAAGCCTCCACGATTCCCACTAGAGAACTTTGGCTTAGAACCATTACGGAGACAACCACATGCAACATCTCTGCTGAGCAAGTTCCATTAGCAAAGGGTACAGATCATCAAAACGATGCCCAATTTCAATTGCGTGATATGTAGGGTTGCCACCTCCCCCCCCACCCCCCCCCCCCCCAAAAAAAACCGGCCCTTTGGAGGAGGGGGGGGGGGGGGGCGTGGTATTTAGAAGGTGGAATTTGTGGTGGAAAAAAAAAATGCAATGCCATATGCCTTGTAGCATTTTCCTAGAGAGGAATCAACATGTTTGTACTGAAAGTTTCGGTTATTCCCTGTTCTGTGCCAGTTTCTTGTGCTTTATTAACAAAAAATACAAGTACTTGTTTAAGTTGAATTAAGTTTGCAGGGATTCTTGTGATGACACTTGAATCTGCGCAAGAACTCACTCAACATTCCTCAATCTTGACATCCCTGGCAACAACATTTGTTTGAGGGCACAGGCAATCTACAGGAAAAGTCCATTAGGCTAACACGTAACACACATTTAAAAAACAGCCAAATTTGCACTATTGCGGTTTGAGATTATTTAGTTTGCTTTCTGCCTCCCTCGTCTAGAAAAGAGTGCACAGCCCAGTCACACGATCTTCCGAATGCTCCTTCCAACATTTGTGTAATAACCCTGGGAACGTTGTCTTTATGGCTTGATGTAAGTAATGCTTGTCAGGCGTGATGTAAGTAATGCTTGTCATCTTTTTCACAGAAGTATCGCACCCTGCAGCAATTCCAACCACATACTGCTCGTTTCATCAGAATTACAGTGCCTTTACTAACATAACTCCAGAATAGTCACAATACACCGTTTCAAAGTGGCCACATTTTAAACTATGTCTATGCCCCCTCTCTACTACAAGAAAATCCAGACTCCACACAGATGAACTAAAATAAGATTGTCCACAAGGTAATGCTTTGCAAGTGCTGCAAGTGGTGAGCAGAATTTATTGCCACTTCCTTCCTGAGCCCTCCCTTCATACGCAATAATTTTAACTCAGCATAAGTTGCCCGCTTGCTGAACATTGGCCGCGATGCTCCTGGCAGTCGTTTGCATAGTTACGCAAATCCCTAAAATAACCTGCCAGGTATATGAAATCTGAGCATCGAAAAGGCTCACTGAACTCTTCGGGAGTGGGCAGCTCAGAAAAGCAGGCCTTCGTGGCAGTACACACCAGCAAAATGCCCATGGCACAGTTAGAATAGTCACTTGTGCAGGGGTGAGACAGCTGAATCAGATTTGGGAGCAGTTTTTGGAGCAGCGAAATATCGATTTTGGAGCAGAAGGACCTTGATTTGGAGCAGAAGAACGACATGTATTATGTCACCTTAGGAGCCAAAAAAATCAAATTTTTGGCAACTCACGGGTGAAAAGTGCACTTTTTAATTGATTTTGAACGTACTTAACACTGAAACAGCCTTTCAATAAAGTTTTTTTCTGCCAGAGTATCACAAGGTACGAACTGCACTACCTTTTTACTAGCCATTTTTGAATTCTTAGGCTCTATGCATAGATAGCGTGGAGTTCCATTGATAATATCGAATTTTTTAACTAAGCGATCGTAAGGCATTTTTATTATCATGTGAATGCCAAAATTGTTACTTTTGTAATCCTATGCAGACTCGTCTTTATGCACAAGTGTAGAGCCACAGCCAAAGCGAGGTCACAGTCGTCGCACCCCACCAGCCCTCCCATTTCAATCCCCAAGGTGCATGTTCACTACGATCGTAATCTGAGTAACGTTGGTATGTTTATCCACCTGCCTTCTTTTGGCAATAAATTTCACTTCAGATAAATGAACCATTATTACTAGCGTGCAATAATAGCCCGTCCCGCTATCGAAGACTGCTTGAACATTTCGTAGCGATGTAGCCTGTGCCGCCACTTCTGCAGCGTCGATCGTCCCATTCCCGTCGCTCGCAAGTCCGCTGGGAAAGGCATCAATAACTCAGTGTTTTATAACACCGCAATGAGTCCGAAATTTCACTTCAAGCATGTACCGGCCTCACACTCAAGGCCGAAACACGGCGAATTCGCGGGCGCCATGTTGTTTTTGATGAGCTCCAAGATGGCCGCGCCCAGTAATGTCGTTCCGGAGATACGGCACTCCAAAAATTTCCGTTTTTTCATCAACTTGCACAAGCGGTTTGACTCCTGCGTACACCTAAGCATTTTTTCTACAGGACTTTGCAATGGTTTTCAATGGGAAAATTTAAAAAACGCACAGAATATGACATGTGCAACCCGACATTGTGACTTTCGAAAAAAACTACCCCGGGGACAGTTTTAAGCAGGTTTTTCATGGAATGATCAATCAATTAAACCTTTACAAACAGCATCACCTTGGGAGTGCTGGAAAATTATGCCGTCAGTAAGCATTTTTCCGCACTGGAACTGACGTGAGCGTTAAAATCCTTGGCTCTCAGACTGTTTTGGAGCAGTTTGGCGCAATTTTTGCGATTTTCAAGCTTTTGGAGCAGCCTGGCGCAGGAAAACAAATTTGTATCAAATCTGCGCAATATGCGCAGCTGTCTCACCCCTGCTTGTGCTGTAGGCACGATACTGTACGTATTTTAGTATGCTATACATGACCTATGTGTCGAGGGTGGCCGAGTGGGTACGCCGAGGGACCGCCCCGGCAGAGCACGCAGCCCTGAGAGACACGTACAGACACGATGCTACCAGCAGGAACATAACCCGCCCCGGCGGGGAGCTCGCTTTATTAGCGCACCTAGAATCCACTGATGATGATGGTCGCCGTGGCGCCATCTAGTCGAGACGCGACACACTACATCCCCCCTTCAGAAGTCCAGCTTCAGAAGCCCTCACAAGTCCAGCCTCCTTGGCTGGCGAACGGTTCGACCGAACCGTGACACCTGCGCAGTGGGCTCCCGCACAGTTGGTGGTGTCGCAACCTGTGAAGCAGACGGGGACGCTTGCTCACTCCTGGTGGCCACCGCTGGTGAGGGAGAAGTAGGAACAAGGTGACTGCGGTTGCGCTGCAGCACTCCTTTGGGTGTCTCTACCACATACGAGCGCGGACGCTGCGCTGGGCTCAAGACGACAGCTGGACTCTTGATATCTCGGACCCAAACATGTTCACCTGGCTGAAGCAGACGAAGTTCACGAGCAGCGTGTCTTCTGTTGAAGTCCTTCGCCTGTCTTTGCCTGTTAGCGCGATCCCGCTGGTCCACTTGTACCGAAGATGGCCAACCTGGCTTCAGCTGGTTTGTCGATTTGGGTATGCGAGTTTGCAGGCGTCTGCCCATTAACAGCTGTGCAGGGCTATGTCCATTGACGCCCGGTGTGTCTCGGTAGGCCAGCAGGGCCAGGTACGGGTCTTCCGACTTGCCTAGGAGGTCTTTGACAGTGCGGACCATTCGCTCCACCTCCCCATTTGACTGCGGGAACCGAGGACTGCTCGTGACGTGATGGAAGCCGTAGGCCAGTGCAAAGTCCCCGAATTCCCTGGCCGCAAACTGAGGACTATTGTCTGTGCGCAGTAACTTGGGGATACCATGGCGGGCGAAAACGCTCTTGATTGCTGTGATTACTGCTGCTGCTGATGTTGACCCAAGGCTGATGACCTCGGGGAATCTGGACCTGTAGTCAACCAGAAGAATGTAGTCCCTGCCGTTCAGGTGGAAGAGGTCGGCGCCCACCTCCTCCCACGGAAGACTTGGTGTGACAGTAGCCATCATGGGTTCTGGACGTTGGACCCGAGTCTCAGCACACTTGGGGCAGCTGGAGACGGTGTGTTCAATTTGGCTGTTGATGTCAGGCCACCATACCGACTCTCGTGCCACTGCCTTGCAGCGGTTGATCCCTTGATGGCCTTCATGTAGCAGTTCCAGCATGTACCGCTGAAGAGAGGTGGGGATGACAATGCGAGTGTTCTTCAGGAGCAAACCATCACACACAGTGAGGTCTCCCCTGTGTTGCCAATACTTTTTCAGATGAAGTGGCAACCGAGACTGTCTGGGCCAACCCTTAGTACAGTACTCCACGAGAAGGTCACACTCGCCGTCAGATGCTTGGGCTTGGCGCAGGTCGTCCCACCGTGTGGAGACAAGACCTGGAAGGGAGCGGACGAGTTCTTGCACGTAGAGTTCGACCTGGTCGGCCTGCTGCGACGAAGGAGCATCCACAGGAGCTCGAGAGAGCGTATCAGCTGTAGCCAAGAGTTTGCCGGGTACATAGAGTACCTTGTACTGGTAGCTCATGAGCTTCAGACGGAAGCGCTGGATTCTAGGTGGCAAGAGGTCGATTTCCATGTTGCCTAAAAGTGCAACGAGAGGCTGATGGTCGGTCTCCAGGATGAAGTCCAGACCACGGACATACTGGTCGAACCTCTGCACAGCCCAGCTGGCTGCCAATGCTTCTTTTTCGGTTTGGCTGTATCTTGTTTCTGCCGACGTGAGAGACCTTGAAGCGAAGGCAACTGCTCGACGCTCTCCGGATGGTTGCTCTTGCAGAAGCACGGCCCCCAGGCCAAAGGAGCTTACATCTGCTGAAACAGTTGTCTTGTACTGGGTGTTTTAAGTTGCAACGCACCGTTCAGAGCACAGCAGTTCTTTTAGCTTCCCGAAAGCAGACTGCTGCGATGGGCCCCCATGTCCATTCAGAGTTCTTCTGAAGCAGGGCACGAATAGGTGCGGTGACGTCCGAAACATTCGGCAAGAAACGTCCCACATGATTCACGAGTCCCAGTAGACGACGAACGACAGAGAGGTCTTCGGGAGCAGGCAGACGCTTGATGGCTGCCACCTTGTCAGGGTCGGGTGAAATACCGTGGGCACTCACTACGACTCTGTCAGGTTCGGGGACAATAATAAGAAATAGAATAAACTGTGGAAACGAGACTTTCTGTTTATGTAACCCGAAACCCATACAAATACACACAACAAACAGAGAAAAACTAAGGAACAGCGGGGAACTAATAAACACTGAAGAACAGTGAAATACCCGGGTATAGAACACGTTCAAGAGTTCAAGCAAATGGGGAATGTCCCAAGTCAGAGAATGAAGGACAAGGACTAAGCACGGTGATGAAATGTCCGCAATAAGTGTTCGCTGCCGGAACGGGGTTGCCCTACCTCGCGTCCCAGAGGCGCAGTCGTGATGGTTCGGCGTTCCAAAGGTCCAGCTGGCGTGTTGAGGCCGCAGGGGTAGGTCGCGCTCCGAGCACCCGTCGTGTAGTAGCGGACGCAGCTCTCTTGGGCGTCGTGTTCCTCTACCGCTGTCTGACCACGTGACTTGTTTGCGGAGGAGATGTCTTTGAGGTTGTGGCTGTGGAGGACCTCTTGGGGCACGGCACGGGTCCGGTCGCCCGACCGCCGCGCATCCCGGTCTCGCTCCACACCCCGGAGTTCTTTTCTCCTTCCTCCCTCTTCGCCGGCCGCTGTCGCTGGCAGCTTCTCATTCGCCGGTGGCCGGCGCGAGCTCGTGCCGTCGTCGCAAGTCGATGAACTTAGCGCCACGTGCATTGCGTCTTCTTTTTTTTGTCGTCGTTTTTTTTTTTACGTCTTTTCTTCTCGTGCTGGTTCTTTTTGCCGATGCGATTTCTTCGCATGACATGTCCCCCCACTTAAGCATTTTTCACAGAAAAATGTCTGCTCACTCATGTCCGACGCACCATGCACACAGTCCTTGGGGAGCAGTCACAGAATATCTAGTAATCACGAATGCACTCGAAATTTCCAGAAGAGAAAATACGAGTTCACAAAACACTGATCATAGCACATGAGTCAAAACACCAACCATAGTTACACACGACATTCAAGTGAAATCTCGGACCAGACATCAATCAAATAGGCAATCAGGCAGATAGCTTATCCCTTTTCCGACAGTGGCTACGGTGCCACTCCCTGCCTCTTATGTACACACGTCTGGCCGCGTAGTTCAAGGGCCTTCCATTTAAATCATATGGTTCCTTCACACAGGCGAACTTTCTGACAGCGCGTAGAAAAGATTGAACAATGTGTCTTCTAATGGCCTTTGCATTTCGCGAGCCACTCGTGAGTCGTGATACAGCTCTTTTCCCGGTACAACGGTTCTTTTGCTTGGTTTTCGAACTTCTACTCTTTGCCCGACTAGAGTAGTGTCTTGTTAACTTGAGAGAAGGGTGCCTTCTTTTAGACACTAACTGGTCTTTTCGGACTGAAATCTGAGGCTGTGGGACCTTCTCGTCTTTGACAGGACGCTTTTTCGCTACAGAGCGGCGATCCGGTGGCAGAATGTCCACCATACTAGCTGTAACGACATCATCAGCCTCGAGCCCAGCAGACGCGCTAACAGGAAAATTTGATGTCGCTTCCTGCACTTTTACAGGGGTTGTTGTGCCTCGATTAGCATGAGGCCCCGTCTGACGTTTTGAGGTTACTTCAGGCTCACATGCCTGTTTGACCTCTAACGCTCGTTTTAAAGGCAGCAGAATCTCCTCTGCATTAGAAGTCGGTGGTGAGAAATGTTGCCCTTTAACAAAGCTTTTCGCGCCATCCTTAGACTGACGGGCCTCACTTGGCGTAGTCACAAGCTCCGCGAGTCGTTGCCGCAGCTTTAAAGTTTTCTTTTCAATTTCCGCGCGCTCTTTTTCTATCTCGGCTACCCTTTTGGCCGCCTCGATATCTAGAGCTATTTCCTCTTGCCAGAGCCTTTGCTCCTCGAGTGCCCACTCTGTCAGCTCGTCGCCGCTTAATCCCAATCGCTTCCCCAAATCAATTAGCTCTGCAAGTTCCATGCCGGGTGTTTAAGAGTATACACAAATGAATTAGCCTCGTCCTGTCGCGGACGCCAATTATTGTCAGGTTCGGGGACAATAATAAGAAATAGAATAAACTGTGGAAACGAGACTTTCTGTTTATGTAACCCGAAACCCATACAAATACACACAACAAACAGAGAAAAACTAAGGAACAGCGGGGAACTAATAAACACTGAAGAACAGTGAAATACCCGGGTATAGAACACGTTCAAGAGTTCAAGCAAATGGGGAATGTCCCAAGTCAGAGAATGAAGGACAAGGACTAAGCACGGTGATGAAATGTCCGCAATAAGTGTTCGCTGCCGGAACGGGGTTGCCCTACCTCGCGTCCCAGAGGCGCAGTCGTGATGGTTCGGCGTTCCAAAGGTCCAGCTGGCGTGTTGAGGCCGCAGGGGTAGGTCGCGCTCCGAGCACCCGTCGTGTAGTAGCGGACGCAGCTCTCTTGGGCGTCGTGTTCCTCTACCGCTGTCTGACCACGTGACTTGTTTGCGGAGGAGATGTCTTTGAGGTTGTGGCTGTGGAGGACCTCTTGGGGCACGGCACGGGTCCGGTCGCCCGACCGCCGCGCATCCCGGTCTCGCTCCACACCCCGGAGTTCTTTTCTCCTTCCTCCCTCTTCGCCGGCCGCTGTCGCTGGCAGCTTCTCATTCGCCGGTGGCCGGCGCGAGCTCGTGCCGTCGTCGCAAGTCGATGAACTTAGCGCCACGTGCATTGCGTCTTCTTTTTTTTGTCGTCGTTTTTTTTTTTACGTCTTTTCTTCTCGTGCTGGTTCTTTTTGCCGATGCGATTTCTTCGCATGACAGACTCCTAGAAACTTGACACTGTTGGTGCCGAAGGAACATTTGTCTCGGTTGAGCGTGATGCCTGCCTTGGAGAGCCGTGCGAGGACCTGCTGGAGGCGCTGGTCATGCTCTTTACGAGTCTTGCCAAAGACAAGGATGTCATCAATCATGTTCACTACGCCGGTCTGGCCTTCTAGTATCCGAGACATTTGCTTCTGGAAATACTCGGGTGCCGATGTGATGCCGAATGGCAGCCGTAGAAAGCAATAGCGACCAAACGGGGTAATGAACGTTGTGTACAGCTGTGACTGTGGAGACAGCATGACTTGATGAAAACTTGACTTAGCATCCAGCTTAGAAAAAAACTTGGCCTCTCCAAGCAAGCCTAGGCATTGTTCCACCGTCGGTAGCATGTGGCGTTCGCGAAGGACGGCTTTGTTAAGCTGAGAGAGATCTACGCAGATCCTGTAATCACCATCACCTTTTGGCACAGCTACCAGTCCAGCACACCACTCTGTCGGAGCATCGACGCGGCGGATCACTCCTTCCGATTCCATCTTGTCCAGTTTTTTCTTGATGGGCTCATGGAGAGGTAAAGGAAGACGTCTCGGGGCACTTAGTGAGAAGGGCGTTGCCCCGGGTTTCAAACGGATTGTGTAGGCGTCAGGCAATGTCCCCAGTCCCTCGAAAAGGCCAGGGTCTAAGAGCAGCTCTCCGGACGACTCCTGTGAGCCTGAGACATGGTCAAGGAACTTGCATACCCCCAGGGCCTGAATTGCAGGGAAGCCTAACAAGGGAACTGTTTTGGATTCCAGAACATACAGTTTCTGCTCCACGGACTTGCCTTTCCACGTGAGTGTGGCTTGGTATGTACCCAGGACAGGCAACGTGTGATTACCGGGACCTTTGAGCTCGCCTTCTGGAACTTGAAGTTTTGGCGGAACTCCGGAAAATGAGCTTGGTACGACCGAAACTTCGGCTCCCGAGTCCACCTTGAACGACAGTGGGGAGCCATTCACGAGTACTTCGATGAACTTGGCGTTGGGGCGGTTCTCTGCCACCGCGTGAAGCTCAACGGAGCTTGCTGAAGACCGAGTGCGCTTCGAGTTGCATCTTCTTTTCTTCATGCAGACAGTTTCGAAATGCCCTTTCTTGCTGCAGAAATTGCAAGTTGCTTGTCGAGCCGGACAGTCTGCACGCTCGTGCGAAGAATGTCCGCAGAAAAAGCACCCTCTCTGGTTGGGCCTGTCTGGTGACCCCGGCTTTCCTTTTGCGTTACGAACACGCGCGGCGGCGTCGACGGCAAGCGGTGACGAGTCGGCCGAGTCGCGTGCCCGGCGCTCGTTTTCTGCGTCTTCGTGTTGACGGACATGCGTAAGTGCCCCTTGCAAGGTGAGCTTCGGACTTCGGCACAGTTTATCCGAGAGGTTACGGTCGAGCAAACCGACCACGAAGCGGTCGCGGACGAGCCTTTCCTCGACTTCCGGCGACGCGTAGTTGCAGCGCTTTACCATCGAGCGGAGAGCCGTGTAGAAGGCATCGGCAGTTTCGCCCGGTTCTTGAGCACGGCGGTGAAAGCGGGCCGTTTCGTACAGCTCGTTGGGCGGATGAATGAAATGGTCGGTAAACGCTTTTTTGACGGCGGCAACGTCTTTGAGCTCGGAGTCACCCAGCGGCGTGGTTGCGAGTACGACGCGGGCTTGCGGACCCATACAGTAGAGCATAGAACGCACCTGAACCTCCGGCGGTGCTGTGTAGTGGCCCGTGGCGAAAGTGTAATCCTCATATTGGAGCAGCCACGTAGTCCAAGAGCCGGGGTTGTCGAAGTCGAAGGGCGGTGGTGGGCGTAGCTGAGTCAGCTGCGGCGCGGCGGCGGCGGCGATGGCAGGGGTAGTCATGGCGGGGGCGGCGGCGGTTGTCTCGTGACGGGCGTACGGGGTTGAACTGGTTGAACCGTTGAACTACGGACGAGCGTTGAACCGAAGAACTAAAGCCACTTCTGACACCATGTTGAGGGTGGCCGAGCGGGTAGCCGAGGGACAGCCCCAGCAGAGCACGCAGCCCTGAGAGACACGTACAGACACGATGCTACCAGCAGGAACATAACCCGCCCCGGCGGGGAGCTCGCTTTATTAGCGCACCTAGAATCCACTGATGATGATGGTCGCCGTGGCGCCATCTAGTCGAGACGCGACACACTACACTATGCTTACATGGCTAACCACCAGAGGAGAATTACTGTAGAATGCACCCACTAGTAACTATTAGCATACTGATTCAGCCCAAACTTGCTTCACATATCGATGTTGCAAGGCTATGTAACTAAGATTACAAATAACACGATACGAGACAAAATTCAAGAAACAAACCATACACGCCAGCTTTGCTTTAGGTAGACATATGCCACAGCCTTTACTGGTAGTTCATATACATAGTTCAGCTGGTTCATTCATAGTTCATACGAGCAACCGGTAGTTCATATACATAACAGAACTTCCCAGCAACATTTTTCCCATTTATACCGTGCACAATGACACTTAGCCAAAATCTTTCATTTGTTTTTCTCACAGTAAGAAATTTTACACCTGCCCTACACGAGCACTTCGAAGGCCTTTGAATCGGATGTCGCGTGACTCAAATGACACCTTTGAGCTGCGACGCGACGTTTTTCAAAGGCATTTCGCTGAAATGGCATTTGAGTCACGGGAGAATGACAACTAACCTTTGAGAGTCTCAAAGGCCTTTGAAACACGAACGTTTGGACTCTCGCACACAGTTTCTGCATGCCGTATATACAAAAATGATTGTTTTTGAGTAAAACCTGATTTTAAAGAGCATGCTCTTAATCATTTCTCCGTTGTTTTTGATTGCTATCACTCAGTCCACAATCACAAAGTAACTTGGTACTTTACACTAGTAATGCAAAAAAAAGGTGCCTATTATGTGCATTTTGTGTTCGTGTATGTAGGTTATGACCAATTTTATAGCTCAAAACGGTGTTTTTTGGCCTGACAATAAAATTTTTCTGCCAAATTATGAGAACGAAATTGGGAAGCAGTGGCAACACCAAAACATGGCGGGTGAATTCAGAAACTTTCAACTGCCTTTGAGAATTATCGTGTAGGTCGGCAGAACTCCTTCTAGTTTGATATTCCAAATTTCGAAAGTCACTGAATAACACAAATATCCTTTCAAACGCCTGCGTAGCATGGAATGAATAGGCCTGAATAGCTCTGGAAATGCTTCCATCAAAACACAAAGCCCTGTAGCACAGTGCAATAGGAGGCACATCATTCACCATTTCCACTGCTATTGTACTTTACGGATCATACGTTAAGGTTTGAAGGGATGAATGGATTCTGATCCAATCAATACTGCCATAAAGTAAAGGAATGAATGAAACGCCAAAACCATCTAGCAAGAAATCGAATGTTTCCTAATTACGAGTATTCCAGAAAACAGACCAAGGCAAGGTAGCCAGTCCCACAAACACAGCTGCTATCTCGATCCTTACGAAGACAATGCCTCCTGGAACTATAACAACACAGTCCAGAAGTTTCGTTTGGCACAACATTCGTCGATTACTAGCAAAGTTTCTTTTCTAAGCACCAACTTACAATCGCAGTGTTTGCAAAATTCATTGCACACACATGACCAATCGCAGAATCGCGCCTGTAAGCAACAGCGGATTGAATGAGCTGCCAGTACCGCCAAAAACACCAACTACCACATTAGTAAGTCGACGCAACACTTGCAAACGAGGAAACGGCAGAAGGATAGTGTTTAAACGTCGATTGCACAATGCGTCATAACTAGCGACGCACCGCAGCTTCCCGAATCCATCGAAACTTCCGTGGGCTGTGCAATGAATCAAAACAAACGAACATACGCTCTTTGAAGGGCCACAGCTTCGAAACCCAGACGTTGTGTTACAGGCAGAACTATTTTCGGTGCATGACGCATCGCGTTTGGCCGTAGGCCATTTTCTCATTATCGCCTAGAGTGTAGTACTGACATCTGCGAGCTGGCTCCAATACGCGTAATGTAGGGAGAGGCTAATCAGCAGACATTCCAAACATTTAAGATGAAAATAGGCGCAACGTATACCTTAGTAAATGCACGGTCGCTGATCGTTCTTCCCGGTGTTTCGTAGCGGGGGGCCGGCCCCATGAGCTTACGGGCTTGCCAACGAGCAACAATGCTACGACGACCGAGTCACGTCGATTAGCTACCAATCCCCTCTACACCAAAGCAAATTGTCAAACACAAATTGCGCGATCTCGGTAGCCGATTTTCGGGGCCTCGGCAAGTTACACCCAGCGTCGCGCTGTAGCGCGTATGCATGTTAGGCCTACCGGCAACAAACAAGTAGCAATGCCTCACAGGTGACAGTGCTCTCAATGACACCGATGCAAAGCCTCGAACTAAAAGAAAGATGGCATCAACAGCGACGGCTAGATCAAACACTATTACCTAACAACGCCGCGCTTCTGCGCCGACACCACGATTTCTATTTTTGTTTTGTTCCTCCTCACGGCAAACCGTGAAACACGACACCGGATGGTCGAGTGATCCGCACGGAACAGTATCGCTACACTGTGAGAACGATGCAAAAACCCAAGGCTCGATAAAAACCCCTTGCCCGAAGGGCACGAACGTGTTTTCGTTGTATCTAGCTTGTCTGGAAGGTGACTGAACCAATATCGGCGCAAGGACGAATGCTTTTTTTTTTTTTTTTTCACCCCCAAGTAGGAACCCCGATCGTGCGGTAATGCCTGCATAGTGACGCTGATAACCACGGTCACTAATGTTTTCTGACAACATCACGACGTGTTGGCACTGCGTTATGGGCCCGATGGCAAGAAATTAACAGCAGTTTAGTCACGGCCGACAATAAACAAACGCGGTGCGTGCGTAGGCCTACCACGGCGATCAAGAATGCAAGTTTTCCAAGCTAAACTGTAAATAACAGGAGGCCGATCCTTACAGGCTGAACAAAAGACGCGATTCGCAATGATCGTAAAGCGACGATGAACGCGGTGCTTACGTTTTTACCGACATAAGCGCACACACTGGCACGATAGTTGCGGGTAGCGAAGGCACTTACTTCGAGTACGCTGTCGTCGCCTAATGCCCACCGAGATTGCTTGTTGTAGTTTTGGAAATCCGGGTCACTTTGTGGGCGCTGGAAGAAGTATCCGACCATTGCATCGTCCTGCGATCGAGTAGCCCCATGCCTGACATTAGACACGGGGTTCATTTCTTGGCCGTTGGCGAGCATTGCTGCTGGTCCTGTTGCTCAAACCACTTCATTCACGCTGCAAACAAGGACCATTAAAAACCGTCGCTATTATACCCGCACCACAAAGCACTTGGCAACATAACAGACTAACTGCTACACGAAGCGGCGCTCCACGGCAACATTTACGCACTGCAACTTCTTTCATAAGACAATGCAGTCATGGCGACTACAAAAACATGCAGAGGCCCTGCGGGGAGTGCCCCTAGTGTAATGTGAAAAAAGTTGCACTGCAAACGAACTGAAGCATGCGCTTCGCAAAGAAAGTAAAAACTGTATTTTTCGGGTACGAAAGCTGTATCATAGAATAATTTACCTGGATGGAGTGGATTTGAGGGACCGATTGTAGTTGGCTCAAAACATGGCGGACGACATGTTAAAACTGCAATGTAGCATGGGTAAATTGTGACGTCTTGTTACGTCACGATAAGCCCCAAACATTTTTTTTGCAGCTCCTTTAAATTATTTCCCACGACAAGAGTCCTGCTCGGTACGTAACAGTGCGGCGGAAATACACGACTCGTGAAACTACGCACGGACGAGGGTATTTAACCCTTCTTTGCGACTTTCGTTTCTGTCGCCTAGGGAAAGGTGTTCGCTACTTCGCGCGGTGCTTCCGGAAGTTGTTACAGGCGGGAACGACCAACACCGGAACAAATGAGCCTTTAAACAAACAAAACTGCAAGACTCACTCAGCGAGGAAAGCTGTACTTTCGACAAAGCATTTGCTTTTGAGGCGTTGCGAAAGCAAGTTACGGGCGCCCTCGAAGAAGCGTCGTCTGCAATTGTTAATTACTAGGCGAAGTTCACAAACAGAAACCAAATAGTCAGCTGTGTTACAATATTAACTCAGCGTTGTAATTTTGCTCGCGTGTCAGTGTGTAGGTAAAATAATACTGGCTAAATCCGAATACGCAACTTTATTGACAAATACAAGCTTTTAAATCCATACAATGTGCCCTGTGCAACCACAGCTAGGTATATGCAAAACAAAAACAGTAAACGAATACTTGCAGCACAACGTTCATACCTTCGCTGCACAGTGTACAAAATACTGAATGAGACTTGGGTGAACACAATAGTACCATGCATACAAATAAATGCAACGCAAAAAAAAAGAGCACAAAATTAGGAATACAGCTCACGGTACATGGCACGTTGCTCGGCAAACCAAACGCCGTACAAAAAAGCGACCCTGCAGTCTTGGTGTAAAGACCTTGCACACAAAACTTGGCACTCTGGAACATGACTCGGGCTCAAGAGCTGGCAAAACTAACTGAGTGCCTTTAGACGTACACGGAAAACCGCATTTTTGTCTTGAACACTTTGCATTGCGCGCCGAGGATGGGACAGAAAACATTCGCACAAGCAATTTCAAGCAAAAACGTAACAAAGCAATAAAATCACACTTACATGCAGAATAAACGAAGGACAGAAATGCATGGTTGAACACAATATGTTTTGCTCTTGGTTCCCTTCTCGTTATTCTCGCTAAAAGAGACTACGATAAAATAAACATTAAACGTAGCAGTGAAAAGATAACATGCAGCAAAAAAAAAGCCCTTCACTTTTAACAAGCAAGAACCATACTGCTAGTGATGGCTGAGCCAGAGTTGCTAATATTAGGGGGTATCCTGAGATTATTTCTTGATTTTTTTTTATTTAGTCTGCCCCTCTAACTGCGCCGTCCACCACAGCCTTTGTGACCCAAGGCACAAAAAAAGAAAACTACAAGCCATGCTGCTCATACAAAGCAATTGCTTAAGCTTGACATCACAACTTCCTTGCATAGATCGCTTTTTGGTAAATGCTTACAAAAGCTCTTTGCTAGGCAGTTTAACTATAGATTGATTTCAAAAAATAGTGCCCACAAAGCTGCTGTTTGTGTGTACAAAACCCGATATACAGTTCACCAGCTGCTCTAACTGAAACCTGGTGCAGTAATATTTACCGGCACAGAAACGGCAGAATAGGAATTCTTTGACACTGATGCTAAGGGTCCGTTCAATTCAGCCTGCACTGCCTGCACCAGTTCAGTGCCGGTGCCACCGTCCACCAGCGACCATTTGCACTCGCCTGCACTGACGGGCAGAACTTCACAGTCCAGGTGCAGTGAGCTCCACCGCTGAACCGAATGGTTGTGTTTCACAGCCCCCTGACTTGTTCAAGCAATGCAGGTGAATTGAATGGCCTCTACACCAATGTCAAGTCCGTGCATAATATGAAAAAGGAAGTGTTCATGGGTGCGCCATTGTTGTAGCCAGTCATTATGCTCTACGCTTTTCCCAGTCACACTTCATAAATCCTTGTTTGAAGAATTCTGAAATGCATTTTTAAAGACAATAAACTGTTGAGAAAAAAAGAAGCATTTTGTTGCACACATCCTTAGAACAGCAAAAAGTGCCATGCAGGCAGGACAAGGCCAGACTAATCCAATGATTCAATACCAAGAAAAAGAAAATGCTGGCCTGCGTGTCAAATGAATGGTCATTCTAGCCAACTAGCAGATGGTCAGCTAATTATAGCCAATAAAAATTGCGAAGTTTAGCCTCTAGGCAACACCATAACTCTCAGGTTTCCTCATGACGAAACCTATTTTTGCCGCGTCATGTAGACTGGTGCACGAGGAGCTTTACGGCGTTGCATTTACTGTAATAAGCGCACACCCCAGTGCAAGCGACCAAGAGTTCGTCATTCTTGCATGTCTGGTTTTTGTTGGCTGGATGTTACGAACAACATGGCCCTGTCCAAGGTAGATCAAGGAGGAATGATCCAGTTTCCAAGGGTTACTTTCTGTTTCTCATGCCCTCCCTCAAGTTACTGTTGCCTTCCCAATACATACAGCCCGCATTCTGCAATGAGTTTCGACTGGTTGAAAACCATTAGCAGCTAGGAATCGGACCACGTTTCACTGACCCTACTCCGCCAGCCATGTTGTGAATACTGTCCATCATAAACAAGACGCAAGAGGGCAATGAAGTTTCGCTCACTTGTACTGTGGAATGTGCCATCAAGCTACTTGGGCACTAGTCTATGTGAAAGGGCTAACAAATAGGTTTCACTTATCACGTTTTGTAAATTAAGGGGCCCCTAGATTTTGCGTGAACGAGTACCCTTGAAACAAAATAGTCGAAAACAAAAAAATCGGGAAACTGAAATCGCTTTGTTATATCCACTTTTCGCTATATCTGGACACAAAATCTATGTGTACAAGTCAGGAAAAGAAGATTTGTTCGTTATATTATAGCCGCTATTTTGTTAAAACCTGGTTTGCTATAAGTGGGCTATACTGTACCATGTTTTCCAGACTCTTATACTCCACTAGCCTTAAGAGCAAGGCAAAACAAAACACACACTTTTTTCCCTACGTTTGAATGTGCTGCAGTTTTATGACAACACATTATTTTGAATACACATTCCTTATGGTGAAGATGTGCATTTAGATGGACACTTACTTTCAACTAAGCCCCGAGATGCATGCGGACTTAGATATTCCTAGCATTTGAACAGACATTTGGTACTAGCAGGAAACCACTTGTGAACTTGTCGATAGGAATATTGTGGAATAGAGCACTTCCTGACCCTTCCTCTGTTATTGTAAATTACATGCATACAGTACCAATGTGGTCAATTCCCTCAGTTCTGAGGCACTTCTATTTCAATCACATCGTCATCCCCAAACAATGCCACTGAGGCATCGTTGTTTCATCTGTTATGCCATTTCAGAAGTAACATTCAAAACATGCACGTACGTGAAACAATTTCACGTGCCTCCTGTGAGCATTGCTAAGGAGGGAAAAACTACCAAGTCATGAACACATTTTCCTGAACATTTGCAGGCCATTGAGTAGCAACGACAACATTATTTCACTCTGAAGCAGAGGCTTCAACAACAGTTGGCTTAATCTGCAAATGGAAATGTGTCCTTCCGCAAAAAAGCTATCGGAGAAGCACGACATTACAGTATAACGTCACCGCATCCTTTGTGGCTCAGAGCCACAATAACAGCAGCAAACAGCTTCATACTAAGAGACAGACAGGGAAATAGATTACAGAAGGAAATTTGGAGAACAGGGCACAGAAACCAGTGCATCAACTTGCAAGCACTTGGTCGATGCTATGAAGGCACTTTTGTGTCACAAACTGCACTGGCACAACACACGCGCCCGCCGGTCAGCTCGCAAGGCACTGCTTTGGGCTCTTTGAGAGTACTACTGCCTGCGGCTTCAACACATTACACATACTACACAGACTCTTCAAACAGTTACTTTGGGAGTGCTGTCCCCATGGCTGGCAAAGGCAAGTTCAAGCGGAACCAGTATGATGCAGCGGGCTTGACACGCGAACCTTACATTCAATTGGCCCTTCAAAAAAGAACCAATTCACCGCTGATGACCAAAAAATATTAAATGTAGAGTGGTTCTTAAAAAGAAAGAAATCCACTATTGATGACCTCACCACATAAGTCTGGAAATGGGGAAGTTTGTGACCCTTATCAGGTGCCTCTAAACCTGCTACGTATTTCCAAAAATAAAGTTGGGAATAGTCGTCATGGCAGTCATTATGTAAGCCACCGTGTAAGAAAGTATTAGTGCTGCTTATTGCGCGTCAACTCAGGTTGACCTATCCACGCAACTGACTGCTCGAAAGACAGCAGCCATCGCATTAGAGCCTGACAGCCCTGAAACAGACTGACACTGAAGCTCTGCGCAGACTCTGAATAAATTGCACCACCAAAGCCAATATTGCTAGGTAGCTAGGCTAAAAGCTCCTATTGCACATCTCCACATGCTCAGTTATCACTGTACATTTTTTGAAATCACTAAGCACATTTGTTTCTAGTACGGTGCCTTAAAAAAAACATGCCCCCCTCCATCTAACGACGATGATGGTTGGACGCAAAGCTTTCTCGTGATGGATTCTTTGGTTGGCCAACCCCACACCGCGAGTATGTGCTACTCTGGAGGTGCGCACCTCTTTTCTAGAACACCCACAGCAACTCTCAAGTGTGCCCTCTGTAGGCCTAACGTTTGGGTTTGGGGTGTACGGTGTGAATTGGTACCTGCTGCTTGGCGTTCGCTTTGACCATGCCAAAATGAACCCATCGGATAGACACTAGCTTCAGGACGCGAGGGACCCACTTCGCCCACGATCATTCATCGTCATCGTCATAGAAAGTTGGCTTCCCTGCAGGGCGTGCTGGCGTACAACGGCATCAGTTAGGACGCTAAAGTTTCGCTTTAAAATTCAGATGACACTTCACCTTGAGCCTTCGCCGTAACTACTGAAATGACTGTGAACTGGAATTATACTCGTTTGAAAGGAAATGTGGAGTTTGACAGAAAGTAGTACACATAGTCTAAACACGCTGATTTAAATCCAACCCCCACTATTTGAATGGCAACGAGTGAAAATCCTCAAAGCCTGGGATGCCACTTTACAACGTAACCACAGTTTTTTAGAAAGTATTTAGGCGATAACACTGCACTCCCACATAACTTCCTCTGGCCCAAGCAGTGCACGAGGGTTGTATATTGAAGAATGATGGCTGGCTCTGCAGCACGTGTACCAAGTTGTAAATATATTGAGAGACCGGCACACCCCTGATGCTCCTGAATCTCAGCTACCCCTGTACATTGCTGACGCATTCATTGTTTTTGTTTAAACGCTGATGACACTCCATGCATCACATCCTTATTCTTTGTTACAGATGCACCGTCAGTAGCAGGGTGCTGTTAAAAGTACAAATGGCCTTTACAGTGATTCAACGCATTTTTTTTTCTGCATTTGAGCATTTTCGACTGGATGATTAGCTTTTCAACAAATGGACAAACACGTATAAATAGCACTTGGCAATGCGCTCCCCAATTGTAACATGCACCTATTTCTGTGCGAGCACTTTGCTACATCACCATAATATCCTGCACCCCTTCGTCTAACGACGACGATGGTAAACGCGAAGCTTTCTCCAGACAGATCATCATCGTCTTTGCACGGTGGGGTGCAGGATTTTTCTGTCTAATTTTACACGTCCATGCACCCCTTCCCAAACCCGAACCGCTTCGACCATGTCGAAATGGAGCAGTCTGATAAATGCCAGCTCCATAACGTGAGGGACCCAGGTTCAATTCCGGCCACAGGAAGCGTTTTTTCTTTCACTTCATCCTTTTTCGCGTTACAGACGCCATCAGTAAAAACACTAAAGTTTCGCTTTAACAGGTTACTGTGACAAAAAGTTGTTCCTTGCAATGCAGTTCATTAAGCTGTGTGTTAACACATACAGATGAGAGTGCACAAAGCTGACCGGCCAGCTTTTTTAATGGTTACATGCCTCATTCGTTGCGGTAGCCATGCTCTCCAAATGCAACGATGAACATGCAATACTTGAGCGTCACAATGCGCTACTGCATAAAGGAGATATCGATACCATGGTTCTCTCTCATGACAGTGGATGGCAATAAGTACCTACTTCTTACTACTAGTACCATCACCCATACTTCTTGCACCATGGCTATAACACGTGACCAGAAACAGTGATAATATTGTCCGCTAAGCTTAAGTCTGTATGGCATTTCAAGTAGAGAGAAGTAATGCCTTAACTTACATTTCCCACGGAGAAATTATCTTGTACATGCAACTTCACAAATTTAGATGAAGCAAGTAGCCACATAAACCAATTATACGTACTATGAATTGTCGCATTGTAAAAGCAGCATTCCAAGTTTCTCAAGCACCATCTTTCCACAATCGCTGCCCACCAAGGTCTCCACTCTCTCTTTTAAATGCAACCAGGCGTGACTGACACTCCCTCCTCGACAATAAAGCTAGGCTCGAGCTCGGGCTCCTCACAACGAAGAGCAGCGGGGACAGAGTGAAGCCCTTGGGAATACCCCATGCGGCAAGAAAGAACAACAACGGTGGTGTGCCGGTGGGCGGGGCAGAGCGGCCTCAGTGGCACCCGCAGGCCTTGACGACCATGTTCTTGTAGCGCTTGAGGATGACGTTGGAGTTGTCGTCGAAGTAGAGCACCATGATGGCCGAGAGGCGGGTGGGGGCGCAGCAGGGCTTGGGCGCCTGCAGAGGGTCCACTAGATGCACCAGGGTCTGCACAATGGCGTGGTTGGTCGCGTTCATGTTCAGCGGGAACGAGCACTCCCCGTCGCAGTAGAAGGCTGTGTACCCGTCCGGCGCTATGATCCAGTCCTGAAATGAGGAAGGGGAGGGGGGGTTGCTGTTCTCAAAGGGAAGCTATGCCATAAAGCCGGAGCGCAAATCAGCCTGATTAGCGCAATATGCCTCCCAAAAAGAAGCAAAGGTGTGGAAATGGTTGGCTTGTGTATCAGCAGTGTTGTGTCGTGTTATATCCAAGTGACCGAAGCTCCATTTCCACTGATTTTATGTGCAGTAATGTAAAAGAAAAAGCTAACCTTCAACGTAAAAATGTGCAACATAAAATTTCGAGCACGTTCAAAAGTGCTCTAACAGGCAATCAGCGGCAAGCCAGGAGCTTGAACGTATTGGCACCACAAAGGTGAAATGGCCGGGATGCCACTACAGTCGAGATCAAACTAATGGGAGATGCTAAACTATGATTGTGTTCTAGTTTCACGCAGCTTGCTTACTTGTACCTGTAGTGGCCTTTTCATCACCATCCACGCTGTTTTTATTATAATCCTAGCCAACCAGCATGCACATTAGAACACGCTTTGTACTTGCCCGGTGCAGCAGGCTTGTCTTGCCAAGTGCTGTGGAATAGCTAAATAAACGTGGGCCTAACCACACTGCATTGGCTGCCTACATACTCTTTTCAGATTTTCTAAACAGCTGCTCACAACTATCAATAGACAATAAATGATGTAAAGATTTATTGTGCACAAGCACTCTGTACTTGTGCTTTTATTGGGCTCTTTATTGTGCTCTTGTACTTGTGCTCTTTATTGGGCACAAGCACTTTGTAAAACAGCAGTGCTTTTTTATCACCTCAAAGGTATCCTCTGAGAAAAGGACTTATTAACTGCAGCCTCCCACCTGCCAGCCAAGATCCTTGAAGCTGACGAACAGGTTCCTCTTCTGGCAGCTGTTCCTTCGTCCAACTGGCCGAGTGTCTGGAACAGCGAAAAACAAGAAGAGGGAGGCCCCTCTTTATATAAAGATTATCTCATAAAGGAAGCAGTGCTGCAGTCAACATTGCATTCGAGCAATAAAACATTTTGGTGCCATTTTAAGTGCTCTTTTTTACGCATGCTCTCAACCACTGTCGTCGATGCTTTGCAAATAGAAAGAAAAAGGAGCAGTCACACAATATTAAACGCATCCACTCACATTTTCTTCTTTTGCTACAAGCGAACTGAACACTATGCAACAAGTTAGATCATCCATTTTGGGTGAGGCAAATGTTCAAAACCTTACTGGCAAACTAAGTGGTGAGCGGGACTAAGGAGGTTGGGGGATTGGGGGGGGGGAATGTGTTCTTATACATTTATAAGTCATTCTGAATATGAACGAAGATGGCAGAGATGATGTTTGAGAAAGGGGGAAGAGAAACCAAACTAGCTGCCTCTGCCTTGCCCCTTTTCTGTAGCCTAGACTTAAAACAGTCTCCCTGTTCTTGTGCCTGCTATATGTAGGCTCATGCTTCAGCTTCAGCATGCATGATGAACAAGCTGTCACTGGCCCGCATCTGCCAACCCGTTCTCATTGCTAGCGTGGCCATGGCTTCCACAGTTGCTGTTTATACGCTGCTTCCACCGTGTGGAGCACATCGGCTCTTCTTTTCTAATTAGTTTACCACACGCATCACCACCGTGAGTCATTGTTACAAGAAATCCGTTTCACTCAAACAAAAAGTGGAGATACCGGCAAGGATTTTTTCCCGCTGAACTGCACTAATGAACGAAACTAGTATTCACGGCTCCTTTAAAATATTCAACCAGAGTGGGTGTTTCTTTTAAGCTTTGGAGATGTTCCCTGTATCGTGGGAGGCAACAGTGAAGGAAGCCATACCAAATTGCTTCCATAAAGCCAAGTTCAAGAATGGCGTGGCTGAAACAGGGAGTGTTCCTAACAGGCGCGACAGTGCAGAGGCCAATGAACGGGCTCCGTTCACTGCCCATGCACTTCGATATGGCAAGGAAAATGATCAGGTCAGCCTTGAAGAAGTGTGGGGATGCCAGGAAAGTGAAAGGGCCAATCCTGACAATGCCGGACTCTTTCTACGCCGATTCCTGCATCGGTGATTGCGACCCTATCGTGCTAGGAAATTCAAGAGAGGACTCTGCAAGTGACACTGACATCAAAGACGTAAATGCCCCAAGCACCTTGTATGCTCAACAGAGTTTACATGCTGCAGTGCTACGCCAGTTGGACGACAAGGCAGATGCGATGCAATTAGTAGGCCCATAAAAGCAGTGTGAGGCCACCTCTGATTGCAAAACAGCTACAAAAGGTCACAGATTACCTCCAGAGACGATAAAGGGACTTCTGATTGAGTCCGTCCAACACACGATGCTGGTTCGAGGGGCACCGGTGTTTTGTTGTGGTTATGACAGGTGGCACCACAGTTCTAGTTTGGTCATCCAGTCCACAAACACCACTGGCTCTCCCATAGGCAAGAATTGTTTTATTCATTCTTAAAATTAGAAGGCAAGTGCCGTCACTGTTATTGGTATTAAACACAACAGACCACAACACGTACAGTTTTATAGCAAACGATTCAGCGGTCTGTTCAGAAAAAAACTCTAAAGACGCTCATTAATTGCCATAACACCTTGTATTTGTGTTGATACCTACAAATAAACTTTATGAATGCAGTTTCTGAACAATTCTTTGCAGGCCTTCCCCAGACTTGCTTATAACAAGCAACACCGTCACTGATCCTCAAGCAAGCCGCTAACCGTTACTTCTCCCAACCAAGCCTCCTAAACACTCTTTCTAGACAGGCTGTAAATAACCGAGTACATTCATTATTCATGTACCTAATGTAGATACTGTGCACAAAAGTTACCTCTAACCCAGCTCCGAAGCTGCCCAGCCATCTCTATTTGCAGCGCTGGCCCCTGATCTCAGCAAACCCCAGTCACACCGCTATTTGCACAACAACATAATGCCCCCCTTCTTTCATAAACTTCCTGAAAACCACAAGCCTTCTGCAAAGTCCTTCATAAATAGCTTTCAGACAAGGGTGTTGTCATGACACATGTGCTACCACACAGATGTGTCCCGTACAGCAAATTAAGTGTGGCAGAATTTTCCCTGCTGCAACTGCCACCATAATTAGTGAAGTATTGCAGGAGGTTGTACAATTGGTTGGGCTCTGTTTTGCTTAGGGAAGCAATCTTGGGACGTTTTGCAAAGGCCTTTCTATCCGGGGGACACACATGGCAGCACCTGCCATCTTGGAAGCCCGGCAGGTCGAATTGTCCAGGTCTGTGCACAGTTGTTTTGTACATGCATTACATTATTGGTCGACTGACTCGTTTGTACGTGGTGTTTCAGACTTCAAGTGTAGTACATGCTGTTAAAAACGGTAAACATCAAGTGCGTGTGTCCTTTCTAGTCCGCCTTTCTAGCGATGTTCGACCAACTATCCCGACACCGAGCGCTACTTCTGTCTTCCCAGCCAACTCAAAGGTTTCCTTCCTTGCTCCCCCCTCGTTGACTGTGCTCACCAAAGTACGGGTTCTTGTCAGGGCGGTGGTCGGGGTAGCTCACGTCGGCGCTGTGGCGCTTGCGGGTGGCCCTGGGCACCCGGTGCCGTCGCCGGTGGCTGGGGCCCCCCGCGTCGCGCAGGAAGGCCACCATGAAGGGCTGCAGGTCACTGCGGCCACCCGACCCCACCAGGCCCACGTCGTGCGGGTGCAGCTCGTGGGTGCGCTGCCCCGTCTCACCGCCTGCACCCATGAGGAGGAGGCCGTGGTTCAGTGGCACGGCCGGAAACTTTTGCCACAGAATGTGACGCATGCTTGGCTGCACACAGGTTTTTTTGTCTACACGCAGGCACAAGTCATGACACATCATCATCATGTACAGTAGCCAACTTTTTTTCCGGACTCTAAAAATTCGGACTTGCTGGACATTCCGGACTTTCCCAAGGAACCACCAGTGGTCCCATAGGAGTAGTGTATATGAACAACGAATATTTCGGACAAAATAAAGTGAAAAGTATGGTTTCCCAGACAAAACTGTCCGTGACTGAGCCACGGTGCGACTCCAGGACAGCACCATTTTGAACCCTAAGCCACCTGGCAAGCTCCGAATAGGCTTGACCTCCGCTGGGGTAACAAACTTTGAACTTGGAGGCCACATTTTGCGCATAGTATACGGCGGAAGCTATCTCGAAAGACAGAAACAGGTCATACGTGGCCAGTTCTTTTTCTTTTCTAGGCACCACTTTTGATTTAGACAGCAGGCGACGCTGACTTATAAGCAACATCATCATCAGGTTTGTCCTGTGTCGCGAGTCGTGCATGTTGATTTTTTTTACTTGATCGGTAGCCATTGCGGTAGTCATTGCCTTCAATTCCTCACACGAAGGAGGAATAAGGAACCATTCGCGACTTCTTTGGTCCTGTCTAAATGAAATAAAGTTTTTTTTTTGTGACTCGCAGATTTTTTCGGACTGCTCATTTATTCAGGCTATTTTTCGTTTCCCTTTAGGTTTGAAAAATCAGCCAGCTACTGTAATAAAATACCGGTCAAAGTGACATTTTAACGTGCCACCTGTGGTGACGCTGTCTGTCGTCAGGGCCTCCAAGAGTTGGCCACCCGCACGGGCAGCAAGAGGTTTGAAGGAAAAGACTACCACTCCCGACAAAGACGCCACCGCATCTGTTCCAGAAAAGCAGCAGGGGGAACGACGGAAACAAAACGAAAGGCCGGACGGCTAAGAAAAGCTCCTCTGTGTTTGGGAGAGAGGGCATCATTTTATCGGAGTTGGCTTGCTGTAACAGTGGGTAGCAAAGACTCGGAAGACACTGAGCCACGACCCGTCTCTGACAAGGATGCCACATAGCACAAATGGAGTGGCAGTGGGATTCAGTTTATAACTTACTTGTTTCATTTATTTCTTTCACCGTTCAGCGCTGCAGTTAGAGTACCTGCCCGTAAATAAAGCAACCTCGAATATAATGGAGGGGGGCATTTTTGGTGCTTATGAAAAAGAAAAAATATATAATACGATTATAACGTGAAGTAACTCTCATGAGGCACACCAGCCTCCCATGCAAGCTGTTCGGCTTTGAGGTGCACAAGCTCATTGCTCAGCGTTGATGGGTAAAAACTGCCCGTGACATTCGCGGACGGATTCTGCCAGGTCATTCTCGAGTTTAGGATAGCGGCCATTCTTGGGTCCATGGAACACTCTTTACGAGTCAGTGCGGCTTGAAAGGTACGATCACCGCACTTCCTCCAACCTAGATTGGTTGACTCGCTTAGTCCAAGATGCTGCGCCGCACTTGAATTTCCCTGCTCTTCCGACAGCAGGGTCACCCGCTTCATAACCCTTTCAGGGTCACGGACGTACATGTACGTCCTCTGCAAACACCTTCAAAATGGTCAATAACGTACATGTACGTCATCGCTTGTATGTTTAAAAAGTGCGCCTTTTTCGCCAACTTCTCTTGCTTGGCATGTGCTGCCACACTGAGGAAATATGTCAATTATTTTCTTGCGCCGATGGCTCTTCTTTTTATTTTTTTATGACTTACTTCAGCGGCGCGCCGGCTATCGCTTGCGCGTCTGGTAACGAGGGGGCGCGCTGGGTATCGCCCGCCTAAGGCCCCTTACGCCCACCGGACGCCTCTCGCTTCTTGCGCCTGCCACAGACCAATGGCGCCTGCGAAACTGATGAGGCTCTTTTCTCCTTTTTTTGTATTTTTTAGGAGCGGTGCGCCGTCTATTGCTCGCGCATCCGGCCGCACGCGCGGGCGCAGCAGCTGGTTTTGGTATCGTCCTCTGGGCGCTTCCCGCTTTTTGCGCTTGCGAAACTGATGTCTATCTGATTTCGATTCACTCAAAAGGTGCCGGCTTGTTACTCTCTCGTTTTTATTTTGAATTTTTCTTGTGTTACTCATGAATAAACCGCATGTATGTAACAACACAAACGATTTTTTCGTCACTTTATGGTCACCCTAAAAAATTACGATAATTTTTTCTCGAAATAGATTCATATGAAGAATTTAAATCAGCAATAAAAAAAATCGTCCCTTGGGGGTCGCATTTGACGAAAAAATTTGACCCTCAAGGGTTAATAAATGCAGCGGTGTACTGATTTCACCTGTTCATTGCAGCGGCTCAGAAGGCAGAAGCAAGTAAGAACAAAAAAGCAAAGGGCCCATCTCCCCGCGAGGGGGACTCAAGTAAATGCGTCGCATAAGGGGTGGGTGTATTGCGTTAACGTTTAGTGTTTGGGGAGTTGGTGGTAGTGAATGCGTTGTATCAGCAGCTTCTTGATGTAGTTTGAATGAGTCAAGGATATAAGGCGCGTTCGTAGCCTTTCATTCTGTGTCGGTTTTGTGGCGCAGTGGGAAGAGCACCATGTACCTCGCGTTCCGCCCACAGGTAGTGAGTGCGTTGTATCAGCAGCTTCTTGACGTAGTTTGAATGAGTCAAGGATATAAGGCGCGTTCGTAGCCTTCCATTCTGTGTCGGCTTTGTGGCGCAGTGGGTAGAGCACCATGTACCTTGCGTTCCGCCCGCAGGGTCGTGGGATCGAAACCAGGCGCCGGTAAGTATTATTTTTTTATATAGTGTAGGGGGAGGGGTGCGGGCCTGTTGTTGAGAGCGAGGAGGGTAGCGTGATGCGGGAGAGGAGGAGTGGTGGAGAGGGCGCACCTGGAACGGCTGTTGCGGACGCCGAGGCACGCCAACGCCGGGTGACATTGTGAGTTAAAGAAATGCTCTGTATTTAAAACAAAGCACAATGAGGAGCCAATGCCGCGCTGCGCGCACGTTAGCTCTCGCCTTCCGACCAGACCCCCTGATCATGTGACCACCACCAATGTAGCCAATGGCGTAATTGGGAGAAGCTGGCACCAAAGTTGTCGGTAGGGCAGCGGGTTTGCGGCTCATGTTCTAGGCATATAGTACGAGGCGCGTGCCACGGACGAAGGTATTTGAAGAAAGGCGAGAAAAAATCTCGCGCTATGTTCGATCCTGAATATAATGCGAGGGGCATTTTGGAGGCAGAAATCGTGGGAAAAAAATTGTGTTATATTCGTGCAGATACAGTATTATGTACGTACTATTCAACATACAGATTCAACATACAGATAAAAACCTATTTCAACGCTGTCGTCATATTCATTAGTGCCAAACGAGAGGCACTATAACAGATCAAAATAAGATCACCTCACGATTCGAAGCAGACCAAAAACGGGAAAAAAAAGGTGGAACACTTACTAACATTCCGAACTCATTATTACTGGGTGATGACCCCTATGATTGTGCTTCTCATGACAGACAGCAAAAGCTCATCCTTCCCCCTCGCATTAGCGAGGACTAGAATAAGGGGGTGGAAGGCCCCTTACAGTGAATCAAGCTACAAATTTTATACCAATCAGAATGAAGCTTTGGCCACATGCAATGAGGCAGTGACGCAGACAAGAGTGCCGTACTGCTGTGCTTTTTTTTTTTAACTGACGTCGTTCCAAAATCTGAGCTCATGCATACTACAGCAGCACAGAGCTCTCCAACCCCACAACTCTGACGAATTTGTAATGATATAGAATGACATTTCTCAGTGCAGTGGAGCAGTACTAAGAAAAGCTGCCGTCGGCATTCAGCCACACGCCAAGTTGTCTGGCATACTGGAGCCAAGTGAAGCAACCTGTGGCCAAGTCAGGCTGAGACTGCTGCCAAAGGAAAGTGCTGCTGATGAGCCACTTGAAGGTCAAGCCGTCGGTGCTTCACACAAATGCCTCCTCCTATTCATTACCATCATTCGCCATTGCACAGAAAGTAAAGTTGAATACACAAGAATTTTCTGCAGCACAAACACAACACACACACACAACATGGTCACACTGGAAGCCTATCCAGCTAACAGATTCATCCTTTGAGATTAGAAGCTTTGACAAGGCATAAATTTGGTACTGACAACCCAAATTTAGGTTTTGAACACATAGGTCGGCAGGCTCACTCTCAAGTGCACTCCCACATCCCCCACTCACCACTCGTGAGTGAGTGGTGAGTTAGCTTCGCCATCGTTTTGGACTGGCGAGTGTGAGTGTGAGTGAGCCCGAGCCCCACGCACAGTGAGCCCCCCTAACCACTTGCGAGGGCAAACGAAACGCCACGCATGGCGAACCCCACTCACCACTCACGGGTACGAAAGCAACTCGCCTTGAGTTCCGCTAGCCACTCGCAAGTGCAAACGGCACACGTGGCGAGCCCCACTCACCACTCACGAGTGCGAGTGCCACTCGCCGTGAGCCCTGCTCCCTACTTGTGAGTGCACTCGCGCTACTCGCACCATTTATGGGGCTTCCACGGTGAGCGCCACTATAGTGCTTGAACTCGCTGTTGGCTAATTCGTCGCAGGAGCCGCTGGATGTGATGGTTGTTAATGGTGGGATTGCTTTTAGCTTCGGAAATATGTCGTCACTGAGCTCGTGCTATGGGGCACCCTAGAATTAATTCTCTGGGGGCGTGTTGATTTAGGAATGTAATTTGGAAGGCTTCCTGACGCCGTAAAGCACTAACACTGTTCGGTTCCATGACTCATGGAGGGTCTCGTGACTGATGACGTGCGAGGGGAGACAACAAGTGGTGAGCGTGAGCGCGAGTGAGTGTGAGTGGTGACATGAACGTAAGTGAGTGCGAGTGGCGATGGCGAGTGGTGAGCTTGAGTGAGTGGGAGTGGTGACGGCGAGCGCGAGTGAGTGCGAGTGGTGACAATGAGCGGTGAGCAGGAGTGCTAGTGGGTGCGACTGCTGCAGGGCGCGAAGTGAGCGTGAGCGCGAGTGAATGCGAGTGGTGGGGCAACTGGTGAGCGTGAGTGTGAGTGAGTGCGTGCGTGAAGAAAAATATATTTTTCTGTGCGAGTGTGAGTGAGCGGCGCCCAGGTTTGCCGAGGTATGCTTGAACATTTCTGCATGGAAAAAGTTGTTCAAAGATGGCTGCCCACTAGCACAGCTATGATTACTGGTGACTCTTGCCTGTGCATCAGTCATAATATGACAATCTTGCCCATGCTTGACAGGCCAAATAAGTTCACCAGACAGCCCTTCCAGGTTGAAGGAATACCTATTAATTAGCGATAAGTGGTTAGAGGCTTCGTTTCTTCTCTTTTTTCTCACCCCATCAACACGGTTTTAGAAAGACTTTTTCGTGCAAAATGCAGTTACTCTGTTTCACCCATAAACTTAATATTCTTTTAGCTAGTAGTAGTAGTAGTGGTTTGATGGAAAAGGAAAAGAAATTGGACTGGGGATATTATTGAGCCCAGCTGGGGGCTCACCGGCATACAACCCAGTCCGGGGGATGGGGAATGTAGAAGGGGATGAATAGGATAGGGTAGAGAAAAAGGAGATAGGTAAAGAGAAAAGTTTAGCGCCGCGAGGAAAAGAAGCGTTGCCACAGTCACTGGGGGCCACCGAACACAGTACACATCACAAACACAGGTCCTGGCGTCATGCTGCGTCCGGGAGAAGTTCTCGACGGGAGCGGTGGAGCGTAGAGGCGAGGCTGTGCTGCGATGAGTCGTGCACAGTGGTCCGAAGCGAGGGGAGCTTGCTGGGTGATGTTCGTGGTAGTAGAGCGGTTACTGGCGAGCGGGAGAAGGCGCTCGACGGCCCCACGCAGCAGAGCGCTCGACACCCGAACGAAACACCCATGGCTCGCGACGCGTGGCCGGCATAATCGCGATACCGCCCCGGCCGCGCAGGAGCGAACGAAAAACACGTCCGCACCCCACGACGACCGAGGCCAAACTCATTCTTTTATCTCATGAGCAATTCCTTTTCCTTCTTGAAGGTATTCGATAAAGTATGCCACAAATTAATCCTCTTTAAACTTCTCCAACTTAACATAAACCCAAACATTTTTAATGGACAGAACAATTTCTTAGCTGCCTAGTACATATGACCAAGAACCCTCCCTCAGTCCTGTTCATTTCGGTGTGCCTCAAGGCAAGGTATTAGGCCCCTTCTTTTTTAATTTACATTAGTGATCTACCTGACTGTGTTCCATCAAATATTAACCTGCTTGCCAATAAATGAATTGCTTTTGGTGAAATTACTGACTATAACAACACCAATAAAATGATACTGATGCAGTGCTTGCACAGTAAGGTTAGTAAAAATTCAAATACTGCATCAATAGCCATCCAGGTACTAAAATACACTGCGTTGCCTCAGCTCGCCCATTGCGCGTCAGTATTTTTGTCTTGGTTTATTTCATAGAATACATTATCACAATTCCTACTTTTGCTTCATCTTGATTTCCTAGCCCTCATATGTTTTTGGCTGCACTGATCAGCAACATAAAGTTACAATCACTTCCTGTCAAACGAAATCTTGTTTTCAGGCTTTCATTCCTTGCACAGCATGTGACAGGAACAACCTACCTGGACCAACTGCTCCCACTGAAGGCCATTGCCTGCTTTGCACTACTTTAAACAACACTATTACTTCAGCCATGACATGCATCTTTTATACACTAATTTATAGCTGCACGGTTTTGTATTCAAATTTTTGCACCCACCTCCTCTGTAAAGCTTTACCCTCGAGGGCACAAAAAAAAAAAGGAACTGAAGGAGGGAAAGAATGCATTTTGTAAGAACTTTCTACCTAAGACAATAAATGCAATGGCCTAGAAATTTTATCACAACTGCAGCTGTGATATAAAAAGAGATATGGAAGGACTGGGCAGCATTAAAACTGTACAAAGTAGAGAAGAAAGTTATAATGGCCCACTAGAGCCACTAAATAAGCTACGTGGCTCTAGGCCCCACCAATGGCCAGGCATCTCATTACTTCTTGGCTAGCTATACTTTATTGATCAAATTTAGGTGTTTGAGGAGACCATGATGACAAAATACAGAAAACTTGTTTGATATGTAAGAAGTGGCCTTTCACAGCTCACTCAACTCCACTAAGGTCCGAAAGATGTTGTTTCGACCAAATGCGTAGAAGTATCAGAACCATCAAATTTTTGCGCTACACAGCATCAGCAGTGACATAATGAGGCAACACGAAAAGCAGTGTGATCAGCGTGTTAATTTCGTGTTATCATTGAAATAATCCGATCAAACAGAACTAGAGGCACCACCACAACTGCACACGCATGTTTCTCAGTGATGGATTTGGTTGGCAGCCAAACAAACAAACAAACAAACAAATCCCTGTAACATTGCAAGAACCCAGCGAGAAAGTGGTTGGAGAGTCGCCACTGCCTCTTCTGTTTTCGTTATACCTAAAAATCAAGAATCATCCTATTAACTTTGCATCACAATATCCTTGTTAGTGGGGGACTAAGCAGTCTTTATAATGAACAAAACACATTTTGTCCTCACAGTCCCTTTAAATGGGTGCTTGTTTCAATGAACTTGAACGGGTCTTTGAATAACCTTATTTCCACAATGCTCGCTTGGTAGTCATCTTTAACTAATTAACACCTAATATGATGGTCCAGTGGATGGTCCAGTGGACTAGATTGGACTGAACTGGGCCAAACTCCCTCTATCACTAAAAAGATGGTATACAACTAATGTGTGCTGCCAGTGACAACGTATGGAGCGGAAACTTGGCGCCTTACGAAACAACTGAAAAGCAAACTAAAGCCGGCCCAGCGGGCCATGGAGCGAATAATGATGGGAGTAACACTTAGGGACAGGAAACGAGCATTGTAGATGAGGGAGCAAACTCGAGTAGAAGATATTGTCACGAAGCCAAAGACGACGCAGTTGTCTTGAAGGAAAAAACAAGTTTATTAAGCCAAACTTGAGCTCCCCTAAAAACTGAAAGAATACAGAGGCGGCGAAGTAGCAGTCAACAAAGTGACGTGAGCAGGCGAGTGTCGGCGTAATCGAATACCACAGCGTATGCCCTGCGGGCATTTATTTGTCGGCACGAGTGAATCTCGAACCGGCAAATTGCATCCAGAATACTGTAGATCAGGGGTTCTCAAGCATGTTGGTCCCAGGGAACCCTGCTAAGTTCCGTTAACGGCCAAGGAACCCCCCCCTTCCCGCCATTTTTCATTCCGTTCATGCTACATTAACGTGCAATAAATTCAAAAGCAAGCAAGGGTATAGTTTTTTCCCCATCGACTTTACGCGAATGCGTACGCTAGCGGCACTTATCTCCAAACAGAAGAAATGCGCATGGGGGCAATATAAGACCGAGATTCAAGTGCAATAGTTTAACCACGTGGCCCGTTTTCGGAGTCTGGCTGGCTACAAGCTGCTGGCAAGATTTATTGCGCAGCTCGCGCGTTTCTGTTATGCGCCGAGATGTGCTTACTGACACTCGGGCGTGAGTAATGGAGGTTCCTTAGATCGATCGCACCTCAAGTTCACCATATAAGACTTTGCGACTGCGGAACCAGGGAAAATTTATCAGTGGCTAGCGGAACCCTGAGGAGGGGCCTGCGGAACCCTTAGGTTCCGCGGAACCCAGTTTGAGAAACCATGCTGTAGATCAAAGCTTATTCTAGGCTGGTGACGTTAGTTCAAAACACTCTCCCTATCAAAGACGATAACACGTGCGGAACGAATGGAACATGCGCTTCACTTGGCCTACGGATAACACAGATAACACAGCCCGGCGCAGCCGGTCGGCAAAAACAAAACATAAATAAACAAACCCAATGCATCGTTTGCGGCAATATTATAGTTCAAACCAAGAAAAGGAAATGGACTCGGGTCGGCCATGTAGTGAGACAACCGACAACAGGGGGACCACGAGGGCAGGGTGTCGGAACGAAATGTTTTCTGTTCCGGCTTCTGTTTTGTTCCATACATAAAAGTTCCAGTTCAGTTGAGCTCAGGAATGAAAAAAAAAAACAATGGTTCGTAACTGTTCATACTGGTTCGTGTTTGTGCACAAGAAAAATTGAGATGTATAAAATTATGTTGAAAAAACTTGGAGAATTACGAATTTATGCTTCAAAAGATTAAGTGATGCTCATAATTTTTTTGTAAAAATGTTGGTTAAACAGCTCAACTGCACACGAAGAATGACTATATGAGTTATTAAGAACAATAACTCATATAGTTGTGATATTATCTTTACAAGATTAAAACGCTGTGTTTCATGTAACTCTAGAACTCCTCTGTTTAATCGTAAAACAGGTTGTATGAAAGGAGGTAGCAAGGGACCAGTGATAGTACCTTCAGCTTCCGAGGTATTCATCCAAACGAAGGGATAGCAGCAAGAAAACTGGCGAATATTCATGGCACACATCCATATCGGAGGCATCTTTTTTCAATAAAAGCTATTAAAGATAGGAATGCCCTGCCCGACACTGCTGCTTCCTCCACCACTTATGAAACGTTTTCCGCTGCACTCTGGCACCACATGTGTACAAGTGAATCATGATTTGTAGCTGTTTTCATCGAGTGTGGGGCAGCAATCTTCTGTTTTCGCATACGCTGGTGTTCACACCAAACATTGTGTTCTTTCTTCCTTATTCTTACAACTTGTTTCAGAATACCAATGTTTATTCATGTGGGTATTTTAATAATGAAATTAAAAAGTAAATAAAAATTAAAAAAAATAAATGAATGAAGAAACGAATCAATAAATAAGGCCACGTCGTCTGCGCCACGGCCAGATACGCACTGCAACCATGCAGGGAGCTCGGCACTGCACCTATCGACACAGACAGAGAGAGTATGGAAGCAGGCAGCAATCTTGCCGAAGGAAAGAGGACGCTAGCGAGATGATTTTATGACAGCAAATCGACAGCAATCTCCCAACTTGCTGCATGGAATTTTTTTTTTTTTTAATTGTGACAGTATGCCCTTTGGCATAAGTTCCTACAGGTACAAGTTTGCACCCGTTTCCCGGATGAAGTCCAGAAGACAGCGGTGGTGGGGCCCCCACAGCCATCGCTGAAGATCGGGGGGTCTCCCCGGATGCAGGCCTGTGCCGCGAAGGTGCCGGGATCTCGCTGCACTCAGTGAAGGGCACGTCCATAGCAGGTGGTTGGTGTCGGCTTCTTCGGCAGGAGCCGTACAGAAGGGGCAGGTCGTGGAAAACGGGGCATGGTATCGCGGTGGCCACGCCCGGGTTACCGCAGGAGAGAGGGCCACCCCAACTCGCAGTCTACGCAGCAGGACCTCCTCCCAGCGAGCGAGCCCACTGGGAAGGTCTGTTCCACACGGTAGGATGAGAGCACGTGTGGCGCGACGCAGATCTTCCTTTAGTTGGACAAATTGGTTATGTGGATCAGTTGTCAGCAAGGGCAGGGGCCGTGGAACCGACGTAACGTGACAGAAACTATCCGCCGCAATATGAGCGGTGATAGTATTACGCCGTATCCACGACAGTCGGAGAGGGCAGGGCCACGTGTCCAGCAGGTCATGAATGTCTCTTGAGACAGACGAGTTGGAGGCTACACGTCGCAAATCCCGTATGGCCGCCGTTGAGTCCGTGTAAATTTGTGCCATAAAACTTCCAGGAGCTTCAAGAAGTGCCGGTAGGAGAGCTTGCAGTCCGTCCCGGATGGCTGTAAGCTCCGCCAGCATAGAAGGCCAGGTGCTGAGTGTTTCATATGCACAGTTTTGGTTTGCTTCTGGATGAGAGGGGCATACGATCGCTGTAGTTAAAACGCCGTCTTGGGCCCCAGCATCCACAAATGCCTCTACAACCTGGGGCAGGTTCGCAGTCGCTAGTAATGGCACACCCGCGGATTGCTCGACTGCGTTTCCCATCGACAGACTGTGGAGTCGAATGAGAGGCCGGTTGTCGGTCACTTGATGGTACAGCCAGGGCGGCCTAGCTACAGGGCGGGCTGGTAAGGCGGGTAGAGAACGGCCCATGTAGATCGCCAACGCCGCTGCCTCCGGAACAAAATTTAGTTTGTTCTGGCGTGCGGAGCGGCGTTGATGTACAAGCTCATCCAGGGTGTTAAGTTGAGCTTCGGCCTGAAGAGCTGGTATAGGCGTTATTTGAGGGAGGCAGGTGATCGTCCGCATTGCAGCTCTATTAATTTCTTCAAGTCGGGCCCACTCCGCTTGGGTCATATGCTGGAATTGCGCCTGGTAGACAAGTCACGGCTGAAGAATTGACCGCACCAAGAGTCGGGCCATTTTGAAGCAGGAGCTTCCAGACTTTCGTGAAATGCGTCGTATAAGGTGTACCATTTGACCTGCTTGTTGGCGGGCAGATCGAAGCCACAAGGCAGCTGACCCTGATGATGAAATCTCCAATCCCAGCACACGAAGAGAGGTGGCAGTGCGCACAGGCTGGCCGGAGAGTTGTAGCGAGATCGGTGACATCTCCAGTCTACGACGGCCCCAAGCATTGGCCACGGACAGAATGGCTGTCTTTTCAGCTGAAAGCGAGAGACCAGCGTATTCACACCATTTCTGTGTATCCGTTAAAGCTTGTTGCAGGCTGGCGGCTTGCCGAGACAGGTCTGGGTGGACAGTCCATACTGTAATATCGTCCGCGTACACCAGAAGGTGTAGGTCCGATATAGAGCCAAGATGCCAGGCAAGCGGCAGCATAACTACATTAAAGAGGAAGGGTGAAATCACCGACCCCTGAGGCACTCCACGGACGGCCGTAAAATGGCCATAACTAGTTCCACCAATCCGTACGGAAAATGATCTGCATGGAAATCGAAAAATGAATCCTGAAATAACTGAAAGTGCCACTCAAACTGAACACTTCGGATTTCAGTTCGAGTGGAAATTCCAGGTTTTCAGTTTCTACTCCTGAATGAAATAATAAATAACGTTACGTTTCCGTTTCGGCCAATTTTTTTTTTTTTTTTTTCGGTTCCGGTTTCAGCTTTGTTCCAACACCCTGCACGAGGGTTACAGACTGGGTACTGAGAGATGGGACTAGAAGAGGAGGAAGGCCATTAACTCAATGGAGAGACAAAACAAGAATATTCGGAGGCAAAGAATGGCCTAGGGCAGCGCAGTACAGGGTCGGGTGGAGGTCAATGCGAGAGGTCTTCGTCGTGCAGTGGACCTAAATAGGCTGTTGTTGATGATGATGATGGTCCATGGTCTGGTTCAATGAGCGTGACATCACAGCACACTAAAAAACTGTCTGCGTGAAGTCCTTACCTGATTCTCGGCAGTGAGTTTGCAGGAATAGTCCCATGTTCTCGGTGGGGAATGCTATCCAGGTGAGGAATGGCTCGGTTACATTGAATGTCAGCCACCCATGAGTCTTGGCATCTAGCGTCAAGTTGTCCACGTGCTGGAGAACGACATCCCTGCGCAAGGAAGTGAACCGATTGACAAGCAAAATTTATGGAAAATTAAAAAATTATTTAGGGAACTTAAGTTTGCCAACGCGCTTTGAAGGAGAAAGCCTGTCAATATTTATTAATAACAGTTTCTTTACTGCTATGCTGAGTTTGCAACTTAATCTCTGCTACCATTTCACAATCTTCTGGTGCGAAATACAACAGGGAACTAGTAATAGACGCCACAGCTTCCCAAGAATCAGGGTTCTCCGCGACTGGAATGCACCTGTTATACTTACGGGCCAGCATGTTCACTTGTCACATGGCACGCAATGCTTCAATTTTATTTCCATTTCTGGCAGTGTGTGGAGATAGCAGATAAATAAATAAATAAAATAAAAGATAGCACAGTGGTAGCAGATTGGGCTTCTGTTGTGGGGAGTTCAAATCCCGTCTGATGACAGACGTGTTCTTTTATTATTTTTTACAGCAGTAGCCTATTTGTTGATTGGACAACAACGACGACGACCGTTTTCCACAGAATGAGGCACTCAAAGCTCTTGGCTTAAAAAATGGTACAAAAGTTCCAATGAAAAAGATGTGTGTATTAAGTGTTGAACACGTACTCGATCTTCATGCCATGCCTGAGCATACTGATTTCCAGTGTGCACGTGTGGTCTTGCGGCAAGTTCCAAGCCGAGGGGTCCCTGTAGATGTTCAGCTCTGCCTTGAGGATACGTTCCTGTGGGGACACCTCGCTGACGTCAAACCAGAACCGCTTCTCGTTGTCGTGTCGCAAGTGAGGCGAACGATGGTGGGCTGAAAATAAGCACGCAGCTGTTGTCATCTCAATTCAAAACAATGCGGCCATACCTGTCTCCTTCGTGGGCAAAACAAACACTAGAGAAATAGAGAAGCAACATTTTACGTGGAAGAAATAGATTGCAGCTTTTAGTGTCTAAGAGCACAAATGCACTGAATTGTATTGATGTCTTGCACGTGATGACATCACTGCCCTTTCTGGTGCATCTGTCTCAGCTTTCTGAGTAATGCTCGAGATAGGAGTGACAGATAAATTCACAGCCTACCACAGTGCATGCAGTGCCCCAACACGGTACCTAAAGTGGCATCAGTGAAGGTATTTATTTCGTGCTAGTGCTACACTTACTGGTTCAACATTTCTGAGATGATTTATTGCGGTTCGAAACATTAGAAGTGAAATTATGAGAAAGCGTGCTTTAGTGATGGAGGCGGGGCTCAATACGCTGCTTGAAGACATTCAAACTACTTTTATTGCACCACAGAAAGCCCATTTACTGGCCCTCATGTGCAACCAAATTTCCTTTCTTGGTGCTGTAATCCTTGCAGGGTTAAACGATGCGTTTATAATTTCCACCAAAAACATTTCGTAAACTTCGCTAGTCAAGTGAGCTCTTCACTGCCAAAGTTATCCGTACAGAACCTTAATGTGGTCGCGCACCGATGGGACAAATCAAACATCTGCGACAAGGAACGAACACAAAATGCGTTTTGCGCCAAAGCACTAAAAGTTTCTCCGAGTGGGACAGCGCCGACTGTTTACTAATTCAGCGACGCAAACACGCACTTCTAGAAGCGCGCTGCTAGATTTATGTAACCCGTTTTCTCCACCGAGCGAGTGCAAACTTCTGACATGCGGCAAAGAAGCAAACGCAAACAACCGGAAGAGAGCACTTAGCGTTCCAAGAAGCTGCGCCGAACCTGACACGTATGAATCATTGGTTGTTGCACGCTCGGAACAAAGAGTTCTGAAATACGCGAACATCTCAAATGGCACGACTCAGCGGCTTCCGAAAAAAAAAGAAAAGAACGGTCGCCGGTGTAAAAGGCCCCTCGCAACAACGCGCGAGCAAAAACGCGTTCGCATTCCGTTGACAGCACATCACGCGCGCACTTACCATGATTCAGAAAGCTCATGATCACATCAGAGTCGTTGATCATCCGCAAGCTCTGGTTGTTCGTGATGAACTCGTTGTGCGCTTTCGCGGCGTCCAGGTGTATGTCCCCGTTGTCTTCATCCTTGAAGGAGTTGTACAGATCGAGCAGGTATCGCGGCGCGGAGAACCTCCGCTCGTGTATCTTCGGCTTGGGTCTCTGGTCGAAGCCGAGCACGTTCAGGATTTCTTGCTGCATTTCCCGCTTCTCCGACTTGGGAAGCGTGCGGTAAATGATCGTCTGGTCCACGCCATTGTCCGCATAATAGGCGGCAGAACAAAGGTGTGCTGATAAGGCGAGCAATGGTATGCAAAGCGACATCGGGCTTTTGAAACGCAACAGGCGCATTTTGTTTCGTTTTTGCGTCGCCCGACTGAACCAGTGTTGCTCAGCTTGCGGAGCGACTTCGTTAAAACCGATCCAAATCGTCTCGCGCAGGGTGAAGTGGTCTGTCTTGTCGATTTTGTAAGCGTTCTTTTCTCCACGGGTCATTTCCATTGCCACACCTGTGAAACAAGACTAAAATAACCGCTTTTCGGTGGTTTTATTCTCTAGTGTTAGTAGGCCTCGTCTTATGATCATTGAAAAATAGAATTGCACGCTGGATGTTGTAGCTAAAGCGCATTACCGGACGTTAGAATGCCAAACACAAATAAAACTTTATGAGTACCTCTCATATTGCTTGGAAGATGGCTTTCCACATTTCTTCCTGCATGGTTTCCGTAGTGCTCGCCGGTCTCTGCATGCCCTCCCCTGAACTCGCGCGTTTGCGAGAGCTCTGCCCGAATATATCTACACTTACTGAAATTTTAAAAATGAAAAAAAAAATGTTTGCTTTTGGGAATAAAACCACCGTTAGTGGGCTTATTTACCAACAGGCAAGGGACAGACGCGATTTACGAGCAGAAGTAACAACAAGGCCCACGTCACCACGTGCACATGAATTCATGACCATCAGCATGACCGTATACTTTATATGAAAGTATGTTGATAAATGAATGCAATCATATATTCCCACATATGTGCCTTATCCGCTGCGACGAAGTCTCGCATTCTGTGCCCCAGCCGGCCCCACGCTATTTAAGTAAATTTCAGACAAAGCAATTCCAGGCGTCGCAACAGTTTGTGATAGTTCTATGCAAGTAGAGCAGTAGTCCTGCAGAATGCGCCCTCCGTCTGTTTTTGCACGAGTCGCAGAACGTTCCTTTTCTGGGAGCGCCCCGAAGCCTAGGCTTGAACTGTTTGCGGTCGTCTAGAGCGAGTAGCGAAGTTCCAACTTTATTTGTCGTTTCTGCGATAGAAAGGGCATGCAAAAAGAATACAATTGAAGTATTTATTTTCCAACCGAAAATTTACCCACTTTAAGGACAGGTAAAAAAATGTATTTTTTTTTTATTTCGTGTTTTGCCCGGGCCGCCCATCTTACGCATGGCCAAAATATGGGCTGCAGACGCCTTATATTTCCTCATTTCAAAACAATTTGTTTTCTAGTCTTAACCATCGCCTCCTGTCAGGAGGCGATGTCTTAACATGTACCCGCCGCGGTGAATCAGTGGCTGAAACGTTGTGCTGCTGAGCACGAGGACGCGGGTTCGATTCCCGGCCGCGGCGGCCGCTTTTCCGATGGAGGCGAGAGGCAAAAACGCCCGTGCGTACGAGATTTCGGCGCACGTTTGAGATCCCCAGGTGGTCGAAATTAATCCGGACCCCTCCACTACGGCGTGCCTCATCGCAGCTGCTGCTTTGCGTCGGCGCGTTAAACCCTACAATCAATCTCAACATGTCATTTGCAGGGCCTATCAGGGCCGTCTGGGGCAAGGAGGCCCATCAAGCAGTCGATGTCTGTGGTCGAGGTCGGACGCTGAAGTAAAAGATTTGAGAAGAAGCTATGGAAACAGTTACAATTCAAAGATAGGATCGGTCGCCGAAGTCGATTGCCTCTGATCGAAGAGATGATCCGATGAACGACTCGCTGGCTCGTTGGCCGACGGCACATAGCCGACGACGGTCTACTCCAAGTAAACTCAAAATGTACAATATGTACACTTTATTTACACTACGTATTTACAACTCATGGCTCGTGATCGGATACAAGAGGTCGGGCAAGGCCCGCGTCGAGCGGGGCTCGCCGCTCTCCACCCCCTGTCTATGTCCAACATCTCTGTCCTCTAAAACATCGAACACCTCGGTTTTACCAACAAAACCCCGCCCAAACAAGGGACGTCACGACTTGAGAGTGAGGATTGATTAGCCCATACTAGGCTGATTGGCCATCATGACAAACCAAGCTATAGGTGTGTTCAAAACAGTCACGTGACCCACCTCCCTCACTCTCAAACAGAAATCCAAAGGTATTCCACAAAATACAAATATAACAGAAATGAAAGCCAACCAACTAAAAGCAGGCCTAGCGCCGGGAAAAGCAGACCTAACCATGCACGCCTATGTTTGTGCTCCGCGCCGCCGAAATTCCTTTCCGTTGTAGACACGTGGAGCGCCTAACAAAGCCTGGTCGCCTATACCTATTGACGCATCCCAGCCGCCGCGAGTCGCCAGGCTCAGATGTGTAACGAATGGCAACTTCGCCCAGTAGCTTTGAGCAGTGCAACTGTCACAGACTGAACGGCTGGTGACCAATGTTTGACCCCCTGACCGACCTTCAGCTCCCGTCCGATTCGGGGATTCTCGTGGCGGTAATCGCGGTAGTTAAAATATGAACGGTCCTCTGTCGGCTTCTCATACGAACGCAAGGAAATCAGCTCCTTTGGAAAGCTGACATCGCTTTCAGTTATTATGGAGTGGCCCACGCGTTTGTATGCGTCGTCTCCGGGCCCGCTCGTCGGGTGCAAAAGCGCGGCGAATAACAAAGAAGCCTCCGCGGCGGTTTCTCCTTACGCCCCACGCGCCTAACTCAGCTCGGCCGGCGGGGAAACAAACACAATACAGGTAAACAAGCTAACCCCAACGGAAGATATCTATAGTTGATATCACAAGCTAGCTGCAGCACTGTGGAGGCTAGTGCGTCCGCCGAGGGCGCCTAATCCGCCGTGAAGGGGGTCCTGAAGGGACACTCCCTTCTCCCCTCTCGGCAAGTGGCACCGCACGGCCCCGGCGCCTTTTGTCGCTTCCTTCGGGGTGAGTTAGGCGCCCTGAGGGGGACAACAATGTAGCCTCCACAGTGCTGCAGCTAGCTTGTGATATGAACTATAGATGCCGGGCGGTTTTAATTATGAATTGAGGGGCCCGGACTTAACAGAAACCAACAAAACCGCTTTTGTTGACAGCCCCGGCCAGATAACCACTTACACTTCACACAGAAGCGATATAAAACCTGCTGTACCCATGAATCACTGCTGTAGGTCTTTTTCCCTCGCCCCACCTAAGTGCCCCTGTTTTTACAATCCGCGCTGCCGAGGTCACACTTTCCTGCAGTGCCTGCAGCGCCCTTCGAGATGTGCGATCAATCGCTGTTCGATATATCGGACGTCGGGGTGACCGAAGTTCGGCTTGTAGGTTCTACGTCTTCTTTGCATGAAATTTTAATATAATTTTTGCACTGTTCGATAAGAGCAAAAGATCGAAATATGCGGGTTCGAACTCCGACATGCTATTCAGTTTTGACCTGCGGACCTCCAGTTCCCGAGGCGAGTTCACTTCGCACGCCAACAAGTTGCATCAAGTGGTCAGTCTGTCAATCTCGTGCACCGCGCCATCTCGAAAGCGTCATCCTGAGGGGGGGGGGGGGGGGGTGTTCGGATAGAGGCGAAAAACCAAAACGCCCGTGTGTCAAGATTTCGGCCCCTGTTGAAGGTCCACAGACGGTGTAAATTATTCCGTAGCCCTCCTTTACAGCGGACTTCATGGCCGAGGTGTCACTTTGGTGCTAAAAATGCCCCAATTAGACTTTTTAGTGGGTTTTGTGACGAAAACTCAGAGAATTTGTTGCCCGCAAACAACTTAGGCACGCCGGCGGCACGTATATATTCTTACAAACACGATCAATGGGTCCAACTATCATTATTATAAGGACTGACACAAGCACAGAAGGCACAGAATTGAAATCACAGTAAGTCGTGGTAACGTGGCTGTACGCTTCGCCAAACTCTAAGACTTTCCCTTGAAGTAACTTCCTCCCGCAGACAATGTAAATGAGTTTTAACGCTTTTGGGTGATACCAAAGAGACAGACAGAACTCCCATATATACAGTCATTCGTCGGGGTACTAAATCTTTGTACTGGCGGCAAAAATGACGCAACAATACTCATCATAGTTCTGCAGTAACAGTGCGTTGCGAAAGCAAAATCAAACTTATTTGGGAGCTATCTAAATTGTGCGACCATTTGCTCTTGGTGCTCGCATTCACATGCTGTGGTGTTCAGTGTAATGGCGAGAAACACCACCGAAGAACCTTGAAAACTAGAAAAACACGTTCGGAAGGCCGAAATGTCAAATATACCGTCACTAGGGGACGAACAAATTGCTATCGGTATCGGAAGGCCGAAATGTCAAATATACCGTCACTAGAGGACGAACAAATTGCAATCGGTAGCAATGTTGACGCATCATCTAACCTTTCAGAGGAACTATCGGCGTGATTAAAACGCAGAGAGAAAAAAATTAAGCAGATGAAACATCTAATACAACGTATCACCGACAAATACAACGGCGTCACCGGTAAGGACTGAACATACAGTCTTTGTCAATAGTTTGTAGGCCATGCCAGAAGGTGATAGGCCACGAAGATTTCAAAATACATGCTTAGCTCTCCGGTTAGACTGAAATGTTATATGACAGAAAGGCCGTGAAATCACCTTTATTTTTTTTATCGTAAAAATAATTTGATCACGCATGATAGTTGGGCTTTTACTTTGAATTCTGGTGCAGAAACTTCTGGCGTGGCCAAGAAAATTTCGACAAAAATCGCGCGTGATTGTTCACATTCAGCGTTCTTGCTATTCCTTGGAGATAGGTATTAACCTTGATTCTATTTTAATTTTTTCGAGGGTATCCGATTGTTCCCCTTTGGGAGAGTGCATAACAAAACCAGTACACACGCGCCCTTAATGGTTGTATAACTGATTTTCCTGACTCTCCAAAGCAACCTCCCCCCCCCCCCCCCCCCCCCTGTGCCATGGGGCGTAGTACGTTCCTAGTTTCGCGCAACTGATTGTAGCCTAACTGTTTTCTATCGCCAAGGACATGCTCGTGCTACTGCCATACGGTTCTATTTCCACTGTCCACGAGGCCCAGGTGAAGATAATGGAGTAAGTACATTACACACCGTAGCCTAGCATCGGAGTCGCTAAACCTGTTCGGGAGCGTGCCCCCACGCGCCAGCTGGTTATCGCTGAGGGACGGGTTATCACACTCATTGGAAAAGACACAGGTAAGATTTTAAAAAGAACGAAATGGCAGTGCACTGGGGAGCCGCTCTTCCGAAGAGCCGGCTGATAAGCACGCTATCAGCGTCTTTAAAAGCATTTTTCGACGCGCTAATGATCAGTTCCTGGCTTTACGGCTATTCACTGCTCATTTGCGAACGCCATTGCAGGAAAGATAACGGGACCATTTGGGGACGGGCTCACTGAAAGCCTATTAAGAATTCTGTTCTTTGTTTTCATTTTTCTTATACCCAAAATAACAAAAAAACGTACGATGTAGATAAACAGAAATCATAACAGCCTGGGGGAAAACTGTGCACATCCGCGGACTTGTGCGTCGGAGCTCTCGTCAGAGTTCTGACGGAGCGTGTCTTCAAGCATCATGTCTCGCTTCGCGAACGTTTCGCTCAGAGTGACAGGACTTACAGTAAGTACTAGATTGCCATGCCACTCGACTTTGCTTCATTTCCCAATTCTTTTATCATTATTTTTCAAAATACTCCAAGAAGTCCCCGCACGTCGTCTTCACCACAGCGCTCTAGAATGACCGATTGAAGTGACTAAGTGTGCGAATTCGGCGAATGACGAAGCCCGGTTAACATATGATTTGACTAAAAAAAAAACGTGTATGTGCGCAGGGACAACGCCCAAGGCATAAATGGCGTTTTGCATTTCATTCAAATTGAATGCTCGGCCGAGTCATTAGTCAAAATTGTACGCGAGGCCATTTCGATTGGTCATTCTGGAGAATTGTGGTGAAGACGCCGTATGGATACTTAGAGTGCGTAGCTTAATATACGCTGTACTTACCCTGACACTACGTTCATTTTTTTTTTTGCTCATTGGGCATAAGTATCCGAGGTTTAGGATACGTGCATGTGTGCTTCACTGCAGTGTTCCTAGACATAAAGCCAGAATTTGATACTGCTATAGACTTACCTTGGGCAGAAGGTTATGTGCATAGATTTCGAACTGTCTTTAATAGGGAGAACTTTTTAGGGGTGAAGACCCTTAGGGGCTGGGGCTATTATCGTCGTCGTAATCGTCGTCTCATGTAGTCACGGTACTAAAACACCGGAAAACGCGTTTACGCCTCGCGCTAGAGAGCTTCGTGCTTCAAAGACAAGATACTTTTACAGCAAAGCTGTATACCTCTAACCCCAACGGTTTCATCTCCGTGGGCCAAAGCGCCAAGGCGCCAAGAATACAATTATACACTGCGAGCTTCGCCCCACGCCAGGTTTCTTCTTTATGCTCAACAAAAGGCCGAATACCATGGTGTAATTAAAACATAACCCCAAAAAGCTTTCTTAAGGCGCTCTTTGCCCCAGTTGGCCTTGCGCCATTAACATTTAACCATCATCATCACAGCTTTCTTAAGCCTATTACTACCTAGTTTCACGCTCATTCACGTCAGCGAATTCTCCCCGCTGGCGTCAGGATAACCCTCCAGCGGAAAATATCTTGCTTTGAGACTCCCCCAAAATCATGTCGCATCCCAGCTGAAGCTAGACATAGCGGATGCAAAATATCCTGCGTACATAGCACCCAAAGGATTTCGTCTATCCCCAGAAAAAGGCGTCGCAAGGGCGTTCGCGGCGTCCGCTTTTCTGCTGGAGACGATAAGCGAAAACGCCTGTGTGTCGGAGATTTCGGCGCACGTTAAAGACTCCCAGGTGGTCAAAATTAATTAGGAGCCCTCCGCTACGGTGTGCCTCATCGCCTGTGTAGCGTCGGCGCGTTAAACCTCATAACCAATCAATCAAATCAATGGCGTTCGCTCGCAAAAGAGTAGGCATAGATATTTTCTAGTCCTGGGTGGCTGGCCTCTTCATTACATATAAACCCAAAGGTACTTTTGCGTATACAGGAACCTCGCCTGGGCCCCGAAAGTATCCTAGTATCCCGAACATCCCAAATTATTGGGTACTTCGCTGGCACCCACTGGGGACGGTCGCTCCCTAGTGCCGCTGTTCACAGAGGGTTCGGAAGTGTCTTCAAGGTGATGATGATGATTTTGTGGTTGTAGAAACAACAGCGCCTTCTTTACCGGCGTCTGAAATGTATAGGTTGTTTTTTCAGAGGGGTCTATGCTATAGCCTTTCAAGCAGAATTTTGAAACAGACACGAAATATTTTAGGTGGCGGCTCTTCGCTCACTTCGAACATCCTACGTATTATACTAATTAAAGTTATTGTTCGTTTGGGTAGGGAATAACAACGGTACATTCTGCGGGGGGCTCGAACCGCATTGACGCCTTCATGCGTGATACAATCGACATAGTGAACAAAATAACGGAAAGAGAATTATTTATTCGTCCTTACAAAGCGGTGTTACATTGGCGAAGGCATCCCTGAACCGGGATCCGTCACCTCCGTCATGTAGTGGTAGCGTGGTGGACCAGCGGCGAGCGGTGCCTTGGCGATGACAAAGATCCGAGGGCAAAACTCAACTGTTTCACTGCATGCCGAGAGATGAACAGCGTTGATACAGGAACAGCACCCTTCCGGGCGAGCTTACAGCATGAGTCGAACAGAGCAACAGCAGTATCCGATAATGCGGCTTGAATAATCTGCGCTCGGAGTGAACGTGCTGTTTTGACGTCGCCCCGTATTTATAACCCGGAGCGCCAACGGTCAAACAGCTTTTCACACGGTTCAAAAAAGTAGACACGTACAAGAACACCTTTCGAGAGCCGGCGTACGTTGAGTCTGAGGCCTGAGAGAAGCAGGAGCAGAGGATCGACACGCATTTACCATGCGTGTCGATCACAGGGGAAAGGCTACTCTCGGGAATAGTGTATACGCTGACAAGAGTGCATGTATGAGTTGTCTTTACGGGCTCGGTCCCAAGCTAATGACGATCCCACAATACGCCGTTACCTCAGGAACCTAATTTTTGCTCAAGAAGAGACGACTTCAACCGCGATACCGAGCCCAACCTTGGGACTTGACAGATAACCATGCAGTCGAAGCCAAGGCGTCGCGGATGGCTTCCGCGGTGCGAGGCCCATAATAACATCGTCCTCTTTGCTCGACAAATGAAGATTTAATCTCTCTGTCTCCCTCTCTTTTTTTCCCATTTCGGCCCATCGGTTCCCGCCGCCTTCTCCCTTCGCAGATGTATCCTTTCGCGAGGGCGAGGACGGTGAATGGCTCGGTCATCTTCGACGGCCTGGGCGGCTACATGCTCTCGCTTCTGCAGCAGTCCATGGGATTCAGGTTTGCACAGATTTGTTGAGTGTCCCCGAAGGCGTGTGCATTTTAATCTCACTTACTCAGTTTATCAGTGCCACAGTGCACACGTGAAAATACGTATACGTGGTGGTGACATTCCGTTACATTATTGTACTAGCCCCGCACTTCTGCCGTGGCTGCCCCGCACCCTAACCTGCCTGAAGGAGATCAAACCACCATTTTTTACAAAAATAATGCGTAGACTTGATGTAAGAGGTTGTTCTGATCGATTTATTGATTTATTAATGAAAATGGCCAATGGAACCTCATCGTAAGGACACCTGCTTTTTGGGGGTCTTCCTAGCCGTGTGGTGGTGGTAAAATGCATTTCTTTTGGGGTAAAACACTATGTCAACGGCTGTCTGGGCCCTGTTCACAAGGTCTGGCTGGTGAAAGGGGGTCGGCAAGCGCTTAAAGGGACTCTGCAACACTTCCGATAAACGCTATCACTCCTTCATTCACTTCTGGAAGCATTGTGAGAGCTATAGTTATCACCAGCACTGAGCGGCACAGCGTGATTCACTCGTCTTTCGTTTCTGCATTGATTTTGTGTTTTTTTTTTTAAGTGGCTATCGAATGCGTTGATTGCTGCAGCTGTAAGCAAGTCGGCCAATAGCCTCTACATCTCTGTAATGTTATAGCTCTTGCGCTCGAAGAACGGTAAGACCCGGAAAGAGAGAAAAAAAAAATCCTTGACCAAATTTCTAAGTTATCTGATGGGCTTGGAGCGGTAATTTTTGGCTGATGTACTTTGGGATCCCCTATTTCAAGTACTGGATGTGTTGGTTGACTACGTTCTGCAAGCATTTAAGATTTTCTTTAAAATTAGAAAGTTTGGCAAGGTCCCTTTTAAAGTCGGAACTGTTCAATTGCGGTCCACCCACTGCTCATAACTGGGGGGTTGGGATTAGCGTGAAGTGCGATGAGTACGTTCTAGAATAAAAAATCACGGGAGCGAACAGAAAGTTGTTATAATTGCTGGGGATCGAGCCCAGGGCGTTAGCATCAGAGCCAGGTTTATCCGAGCCTTCAGGAGCCAGGGACAAAGCCAGTAAACGGACGCTGCAAACAAGAATAGGGATGAAATGGTAAAAAAAAAAACAATAAGTTAATTGGAACAAAGGACGCCCAAAACTTCGGGATGCAGTGGGCGTACATACTGAGAACCTTGCGATTGTATTGCGAATTTTTCTTTTTAGGGGGAGAAGCCCTTTAGGAGCTCGGGCTGTCGGCGCCTTATTTAGTCGTCTCATGTCGTCGTCTCATGTCGTCGTCGATGCAGTGACGGTACTAAAACACCAGGACAATCGTTTACGCCTCGCGCTGGAACGTAACGCATACTAAAGGAACACACCGGGACACTCGTTTTCCAACGCCTCACGCTAAAACGGTTCGTGCTTCAAAGACACGAGACTTCAACAGCAAAGCTGTATACCTCTGTCCGCCAACGGTTTCATCTCTGTGGGCAAAAACGCCGGAGCGGCAAGAATACACTTATACGCTGCATGCTTCGCCCCTGCACAGGTTTCACGTTAGTGGAGATGGCCCGGGATTTTTCAAGGTGCCCGGAAAGGCCACAGTAACACATTTTTGCTGATTTTTTTCAGGGGCATTGTAAAATGAACGATCATTATGTTGTCGTAGTCGTTAACTTAATGGTAGGCATTGTCATTGACTCCACCCCCCCCCCCCCCCCTTACCGGAAAATTTAGGGTGGAAGAGGGATCACCCCCCCCCCCCCCTATCCCCGCCCCTACTATACTACATTGGTCGTAAGCCAAAGCCAATACTTGTAACTGGAAGGTGACCAGTGACCGTACAACGTCCTGACATCGGAGTCCGGCATCGGCGTGACGAGTAGCTGAAGTTCATCTCTAAATTTTTTTACTTAGATTTTTCAGGACAAATTATGGCATTGAAAATTTGAAGGCAATCGTGTGAGGGACGAAGAAGGATTCTTTACTCCATGGTGCAGCCCTGCGGCTCTGTACGACGAACGGATACTTGTATTCCCTACGTGTGATGTTATCTCCATTGTTCATGCGCCACCGCAGGGCGGAATAGCCTTAAATTTTTTTTTCTGCTTATAGGACTTATACATATATAGCGCGCCATATCGGGTTGTTCACAGGGGCGTTCGCATTTTTTTCTATCGCCAAGAATTGGCTTTCTGTAGACTATGCAGCATCGCTTTTAACATGCACGCATGCATGCATGAATTGCAGGATCGTACCTCGACTTCCTCCGGACACGGTCTGGGCCGGTCGCAACGCCCAGGGTGTCTGGGCCGGACAACTGGGCATGGTCTACCGAAACGTGAGGCCTTGCAATCTCTACTTACTCTCCACTCCAGCATGCATGCCCTCTTGAACGCCTGCGAGAGCGTTTAAATGTATGTCAGTAGTCAGTAATTTAAACGCTCACTCTGTTCGATTGAATATCTCACACCTCCGGTGAGGTTTATGCTCCGTCCAGTCAAGATGGGGCACAGATAGAAAAAAAAAAAAACCTTGGTTGATTTCTCTGCCATAGGAATCGGTAAAACACGAAAGTGAAATGTGCAGCGAAATCTGCAGCTGAGCATCATTTGCGGGACGGCGACTGTCTTGTGAGTGGGCTTGGCGAGCAACGTCATGCTGGCGGGTCGCTTCGGCAAAGGTGTACTGGCTTCATTTCCGTGACGGATATGACGTCAGAGAAATCTTGGTGCATCCCGGCATAAAACACTTTCGTGTTAAAATATAAAACCCGAAAACAAACAACCCTAAGAATAACGTACTCTTTAGTACTAAAAGGTTGCTTCCCCGCAAGATGACCCTGTGTGCAGGGGTGCACCCTCTACAGGCCGCTTGCTTCGTTGTACTGGCGTCATTTCCGTGACGGATATGACGTCGGTGAAATCTTTGTGTATCCGGGAATAAAACACTTTCGGGTTAAAATTATAGTGAGTGAGTGCACAGCGTTAGTGAGTGCACAGAACTATTGACCACATGCAATGCTAGCGAATTTCAGCCATTTGAGGCAGGGGTAAAATACAGACGCACCGTGTTTGCTTACAGATAATAATGAGCGCAGAACAAGAAGCCAAGGAACAACTCCTGGCCCCCTTCTCTCCTTCTCACCCACTCTCAGTTTGAAAGTCGAATTGCCTATTCTTCCACATTATTCACTTTCAAGGTCGAATTCACACCCTACTGCGAGAAAACCGTAAGACAGGTACCGACTGGACGCAACCGTTAGAAGGCACTTTTGGCCTCCAGAGCGAAGGCTGCCCGCTCATCATGGTTTACTGGAGTAGGAAAGCACTCCAACTTCACCAGCTCAATAAAACGTTTTTGCTACTGCTACCACTACTACAACCGGTAGACTAAAAACTCGGTCGCAAGAATGAGGAACCACACACAGCGCTTATCCTTGTCTTTTACGTGTCTCTTTTCATGCGCTGAAGGCACAAATATAGCCTCGTTATTTGTTTAGCACTCCAGTCTTCTTTGCACGTAGATCAGAAAGGCAAGATGATGGGGGAATGTTTGCGAAGCTCTTATCGGTAACAACGAGCCAGACGGCCAAACTATCGCCGCAAGCGGAATGGACCTTGTGAGACGCGAAAGGTTATGCCCGCGGGATTGCATCTTGCTCGGCTGCGCAGCGCTGTCATTTCTCATGGTGCTGTTGAGAGGCGCGAATAAACAAATGTACACCGTCGCTCCACTCACGAGCAGGAATCCGATCTACTGGCAGGTTGTATAATCTGAAACGTGGGAAGGATCAGCGCATGCATAGATGATGTGTCAGAGGCTTAAGGTTCCTGTATATAGCTCCAATGGGGCATGAGCTCTAGGGAATATGTAGAAAAATTGTACTGTGGATTTGCGCTCCGTCTTTCATCTTCTTTACATTCCCCTAACCATGCACACCATCAGGAAAAGAAAAAAACTACCTACAATTGTTTTGTACGTCCTCTCGTCATGCTTGACTTGCTGCTCTGTGTATATTTTAACAGCTTTTTCTCCCCAGATATTCCTGAAACATGGTTGCGAAATATAACCTATATTTCGTATTTTCGCGATTCTAAGCAACCTCCGATTCTAAGCACCCTCCCCTACTTTCGAAAAAAAAAAAAAAAAACGGGAAAAACGTTTGCATGCGAATCTATAGGTCCCCCTTTTCTAAGCAACCATTGCAAGGTGGATTTTAGACACGTGGAAGCGGGGCCCGAGTTGACGTTTGGGCCAAGTCATTTATCAAGTTTTCAATTACAAATAACTTAAACGGAACAGAAGACGACCTGCTGAGGGAACTGAGAGCAGCGGCCGAATCGGCACAACAGAAGCGAATGGCAGTGAGGGTGGCTGAGGATCAGGCGTAAGTGTTTGATTCACTGTCTGTACCTATTTATCTTTTGAATGTTTTCAAAATAAAGCATTAGTATTCCTTGCGCCCGTCTCGTTGAGATACGGCCGCTAAAAAAGAGGCGCGGGGGGGGGGGGGAGTAAATTAGGTTTTTTGAGCCTAACACCCCCCTCACTTTTGGGCATCGCGATCGTAGAAAAAAAGAAAAAAGGGGTGCTTAGAATCTAGTAAATATGGTAATTGGATTCAACACGGAACAGGGCAACGGTATTACTATAACTTATGACAACCTTAGTCGTGGTTGTTCCCTATCGGTTGTTTGGACGCGCTGGAATTGTTCGCCGTTTCCTCTGCCCCGTCTGCTTGCAGGAGGCTGATCTGGCCATCGGGCCGGCCACGCCGACCGAGGAGCGCTTCACGGTGGGCCACGCGCTGCCAAACTACTTCGACACGGTCGCCTGCCACGTGGCCGGAAGGCTCGTCAGCCACGTCTCCAACGTAGCCGGACACATTGGCGACTTCGGCATCCTGGTCAGCTGCAGCCTACAGTCGTCGTATTCGCTTGGACGGGTCTACGCTTGACACTCTTCGCGACGAGCTCGCCGATCATGCAAAACCGTCCTCCGCATTCTTATAGGCGACAGGCAGCAAACTGATAAAGACAAAAAAGTACAACGCATATGCATGCCGAACATTTCTCACCCAGTCAAAGATTCAAATAAGTGTGACACGCAGATTACAGCGGAGCTTTTAAGACGCACGGTTTCCGGTTCCCTGGGAGGACAAAATGAAGTACCCAGTTCGAATTTACCAGAAAATATTGGGGACGTCAAGGGCAATGTTCAGTGAAAGTTTTAGACTGTAGGTTAACTAGGCCACTTGGGGAAAATTACTAAATGCGCGGTGTTTCCATATTTAGATGGTTGGTGTAAAGCGTGCAGAACATTTGACAATTCCCCCCTTTTCCTACTTAAAATGGAACTGAATGTGGCAGAGCGTTGAAATTCGCAGAAAAAAAGTGTGTGTTAGTTACAGGCTTCGAAAAGAATTCTGATCGAGCTGCTAAAAAAACAATACGCGTTTTTTTTGCGGTGTCCTATGCTGAACTAACCTGCGTACCGTGTTCCAATTTATTGGAAATTGAAAGATTGTAAAGAGTAACGAGCCTACAAGGTTTGAGATGTGCAAGTTGATTAACCTTTAGGGGAGATGACTATATTTACGTCTTTGTCCTATTAAGGCAATCTCAGAGCGTAGAATGTTTGCTTTTGTCTTGCAAGAACTGATTGCGACAGAGAGTTGACATTTACAAGGAATGCATATGGCTGATATGCGGTCAAAGTTTGTGTTGCGTGGGTTAATTACAAGTTTAAAAAAATGCTACTGCAAAGATTCAAACAGGTTATGTGCGTGCTTTCCCGGCGGTCCCGCAATAATTAATTGTAACACTGAGCTTATGTTTGAAGGTAATGGGAGGAGGGATGTGTAGGCAAAGTTTAAGTCTCGGGAGTATTTCTTGCAAGAATTCTGCCTTTGTCGGTAGCGCTTGGAGATATAGTGGGGCCGTTTGCTGGAGGTCGGAAGAGTGTATAGTCGCAGTAACAGCCTCACTGCAAGTTGGCTTGTGATTGTTAACACCGACTGCTGCATTGTCGCGTAGGCGATTGTCTTTAATATTCGACTTGCACCATTGCTGGTGCTATACTCCGAAAGCGTTGGAAGCTGGTCTAGCTGGAGAGACATATAGATGGAACCAGCGCGAACTCAAAGGAAGATGAACACAAGGACGGCCGCTGCTCTAACAACTGAAGTTTAATATCAAGAAGGGTGAATATTAACACTAAACACAAAAAATAAAAAAAGCACTGCCCATGAGCTAAATAAGTTTACAAATACCAAGGTGAAGAGGCGACTAGATAAACACCAATCAACGTCCACGCAGATATGCAATCGCTTTGAGATGGGGACAGACACTTGCTCAGCTAACACACTTCTCTCCTCTTTCTGCTCATTGCTTTTTATTTAAGCAAAGCTTTGCTACTTTCGCCCAGTGGTGTCGCCGCGAATGCGCAAGTTCCCCTTTTCACCGGAGACACACCCCCGGCGACACACCTTTGAAGCGGATCACGTGACTCGCCGGGCCCGCTTTCGGCACTGCACACGGGGCCCCGTTTTCAGTCGTTCTGCTCAGCATGAGCGGCGGCCGTGGCCGCGGTTGCGGCCGATCAGCTGATCGGCAGCCGACCACCCCCGCAGCCTCCCACGCATGCGCCGCTGGGTCGTCTCGGGCTACGTGACTCGTCTCGCACGGGGCGAGGAGGAACTGGCGTTCGCCGAGAATGAACGCCGCGTTGGCCGGGCCTCCTTCTGTGAGCGTTGCAAGGGACTGAACAGCTTTGAGCCGTGGTCGGCAAAACAGCTACATCAAAGGTTAACCAAGAGAAACCAAGACTCAACCAGACTAAGCCAAGGTTTTGCTTTCCATATCCAATGTTAGCTCAGCTAAGCCGCAGACATTTTTGTTTTGTGTTGGCTGTTTATATTAAACTTAGGTTGTTAGACGAGCGGCTGTCGTTGTGTTCATCTTCCGTTGTCTTCGTTAAAGTTCGCGCTAGTCCCATCTACGACTATGCTCCAAGCAGAACTTTCCCCCATGCTTTCATGGGGCTTAATTTTTCTGCAAGGTTTTCTCCCTCAAGAACCGATTGAGCACACAGTGGCACTGCACAGCATGGGCGCCAGTATTGCGAGCTTAGCGAGAACGACAAGGCGAGACGGGAATACATTAGCCGCCACGATCCACAAGCGAAGTTCATTTATTACTAAAAGAAACGTATACATAAATACGCCTATAGAATTTGCTATGAAAGGGGCAAAGGACGCCCATACTTTAGGTGATGTTTGCGCAGCCTGTTTCGTTGTTCTCTGGCCCGATGTTCGCAGTAGCTGATCACAGACGTTGTTGTACTGCAGATATGGATCGTCATTGCGGTGATCATTCTGTTCCTGAGCGTGCTGTTCTCCCTCTACGACCGATGGAAAAAGCTCAAGAACTTCAGGGAGTCGTTCTACGTCTACGTCTTCGAGCTCATCGGGAACCTGCTCCTGGAAGGTATTCAGTTTCGAGACATTTCGAAAACAGGGTTTACTCTATCAGCATGGGTAGATGTGTATCACCGGCGTCATATCCCGACTTTGGGCAGCGTATTTTAAGCGCGCCAAGTTCTTCCAGGTTGAATTGCGAACTGCATGTTACATGGTCTATGTATGCGAAGGGTATGCGAAAAGAAACACAATGATTGGTGCGATCACGTGCTTCGTTATTTGATTTCCAAGCGTGCAACTGTGCTAGGTGCTGCATTCAAAGCTCTTTGAAGCTATACCCAACTACTCAGTATCTTGGTCTGTCAGAAACCATGGTCCATTATCACGTGCGTAGCAGGCCGCCCTGAAGTAATTTTGCGCCAATCGACGTTCACACTGTCCCAGAGCTAGCTCCACTTCTGTCGTTGCCGTGCACACTATCAGGCCCGATTACACACCGAGGCGCCAGACTACACCCCCGCACGCAAGCCCAGCTGGGTGTTTGGGGTGGCCCCATCTACACCGACACAGGCTGCAGCTGGTTCCGGTGTTAACATTGGTCTTCCCATTGTCCTTCCGAGTCACGTCCATGCTTAACGCAATGCCTGTGCCACATTAGCGGAGAGCGGGCGGAGTCTCTTTCGCGCTTTTGCGAACTCCTCCGTGGTCCCCGCAAACGTCCTTGCGGGCTGTCCCCTGAGCGCCGGGTTCTGGGTCGTGACTTCACGCTGTACAAAACTTCAGGCTTGCCTGAGGTCACAGAGCAGACCACAAACTCTCGGGTCAAATCATACGCTGGATCTCGGTGTTGGATAACTTTGCGCGAAGCCTTGGTCGCAGTGACTGGTTACTGATGCGCTGTCGTGTGTAAGCAGAAACCGAATTGTTTTCAGGCGTACAGCCATGTATGTCATAAAAGGTCCTGAATATGGCCTGAGAACTCAATGAGGGAAATCGACCAACATCGTCAGTGGAAACACTGAGGTAATACCCATCCGCGTTGATATAAGCGGCCGTAAAAATATTCTAGTGTTTTTGATTAGTCTGTAGGCTCATCAGGCCATGAAACAAGTTGCTTGAGCCCCAATTAAACAGCCAAGAAATGGAACGGGGAGCCGATATATATTTTTGTGCTTCGCTTGCGCTTGCAGTCACTATAGTGTCTTGTACGAATAAAATGCATCTGAAGGGGGCCAAAGTCGATAGGACACCTCGACGGATATATCACGATATAGCCAACTGTGCCAAATCTATTTCTGGCGAGACACCTAAAACTTCGAATTTAGCGAGAAATTTAACCTATTAAAGTCGAAATACAGTTTTACACCAAAAATTGGACCACTAAATTTAGTCGAACTAAGAGATAAATTGTAACTAACCGAGGTCGTGTTAATTAGAGTGAAATGCACACATTTCCTCCCCTAACTCTTTTATCCAGCATTGTAATATGCTGCAAAGCGTATATAGCTAAAAAAATATAAAATTCGTGCAGCGTCTCCGCGCTCGTTCTCGGACCCGCACATGCGCACGGTGCTGGCCTTCTGGTGGATGATGGTGATCGTGCTGATCAACACGTTCACGGGGAACATGAAGGCCAGCATGACCGTGCAGGAGGAGCTGCCGCGGCTCGACACCCTGCGGGACATCGCCGACAGCCGACACGTCACGCCGGTCGTCATCCGGGGAAGCACCTTCGACGAGATATTTAGGGTGCGTGTGTTCGAATCACGTCCAACGTGCACGCGTACACATCGTTTTTAGATACTTAGCATATAGAAGAGTATCTATAAACGTCGCCCGTACGTGTAGCTTAAAGGAGCCATGAAGAGAAAATACAACTTCGTTTAATTTGAAAGAACTAGGATTCAGTATCTCACTCAGCTCCATTACAGCCACAAAAGATGTTTTTTTTTAACGAAAACAAGCCAAGATGTATTTAAAAACTTTCAAATTTTGCGCCACAGTGACGTGTTATGAGCAAGAATGACGTCATACGGGTCAACAATAACACATAATTTTCAGTGCGTTAACTGCACGTTAGCGTTCAAGTGATGCGGTCAAATGAAACTAGAGGCCCCATTACAGACGTCCAGTCGTGTGTCGTCGCGACGGGGCAGTTAGGCGGCCGCCAATCGCACAAACAAGGTTCCGTGACGTCATAGAAAAGTTGCGGGAAATTGGCTCGGGGGTCGCGACTGCTTCACACGTTTTCTTTAATATCTCCGTTATTTGTTCCAAGATTGCGATGATATTGGTATCATTGTTATCGGGACTAAGCAGTCTTCCTAATAAACCTTTTTGTATTTTGTCTTCATGGCTCCTTTAATTGTTACTCCGAGTTGCGGCCGGTTGTCGCATCACCACCGTACTGGATGCAGTAGTTTGGACGATATTCTGTTTAATCGATTGTAAAATGCCCAAAAGGCGGCAGGAATGGCAAAGGCTCACACAGCTGTGTCTGTACGGTGACGCCACGCGCTCATTATCTCTCAGCGTCGGCCGTAAATGCGGAAGATGTCGGACGTTCATCATTTCCGCACTTCACGTTTGCGCCGCTGTCGTCACAATCATCGGTACCAATTAAGAGGCTTCTCTGAAAGGATCGTCTATAACAGGGTCAAGCTACACGGCGAGGAAGCTGCCAAAGCAGACTTACCAACCGATGGAAACTATTGCAGCACTGGTAGAAATTTATATGGGAAATTTATGATACATGTAAGGGTAATTCATTATAACTGCATGATGAGCGTTTATGTTGGAGGAGGCGGGTGACTAATCGCATTACGTTCGTATGCGATCCGTTAGTTTTTAAGAGATTTTTTGCATGCATTTGATTGCGTTAAATGTCGTCTTTCAACGCGTCTTTTTGTGACGACAGCTCATGGCCTAAGAGCCGCGATGGCGCACGGAATAAACAAGCTATAGCACCATCTGCGTGCCCCGGGTTTTCTTTTTTCTTTCAGCCTTTCTAAAACCTAATTTGCTAAGCTCACTTTAGTGGTATAATAATCCATGCCGCGTGCGTATGCTTTTTTGTTAGAGCATAGCACAAATTTCTGCCCATGCTGTTGGACAACGCTTTAGTAAGGCAAGCTATAGGCTGTTGCGGAGTCTGGTAGCGTGACCGGTGGGCATCCGTTGGTCCTTGGTTGGGGCAAACATTGGGGCCGAGTAGGGCGAAGAAAGCAACTTTATGTACAGAAATTTACATGGCGTTTGTCTGAGTGAACGGGATTCTGCGCTCCTCTGCGCACGAGATTAATTAACCAAGTTGGGTCCGTTCCCTTTCAGCCTTTCTCCCGCTGTTTTCAGGAACGCACCTATCACGAATATCTGTGGCACTGAAATTGACGCCCACACACTCACAGAGAGAGGGCACTTTTCCTCTCGCACAGGTCAGCGTCAGGTGGACTTCGGTGGTGCAATCTTCCTAGGGTCGAAGCCCTTAGGACCACGCGAGAATGAAGCGACAGGAGGACGCCTGGGCCACGTCGGTAATCCGGCGTCGGGCGCTCGTTGAACAGCTGCGTTTCGGACACGCCGCAAAGGGTTCCCATGATGCGCGTATCGCCGCCGAATAATACAGGAACACCTAGCCTGCCGCCAAATGGGTGGCGCCGCGCGATGCCTTTGTTTCCACCTCCGTTCGACGCTCTCGGTCATTGTGGCTGCCCTCACCGGCGGACGCTTGGGTGACCGTGAATTCGCCGAAAGCGGCTTGTGTCCAGCAGCAGCGTCAGTCCTCACCGCGTCATTGTGCACAAAGCCGGGTAACTACCCGTCGATTAAGGGGGGGACCGGACGACGGAAGGCCTAGGTGGCCGAATCCGATAATATTGAGGACGAGCTTCGTAACACCGTACGCCGATCGTAACAAGGCAAACCCCTAACGGGCGGTCTGAGCTTTTATATACAGAAGAGTTAAGCCCATTCTGCCCTATAGGAAGGTGGATGACCAGTAGCAGAGCTGTGATAGCAACTGTAGTGGGGGAGGGGGGGAGGTACACGCATACGTGTCTGTCGTACAGAGCCGCGGCACAGCACCGTGCCGCAAGGTATCTTTGCATGTCCCGCACACTTTGAACGTTGCCATGTCAGCATTTGCAGGAAAGGTTCGTTGCACGTTTACGCTTCGCGGAATCTCAAACGTTCCGAAGCCACATAAAATCATTCTCAAACCACAGTATGTCGCACACCGCACACCTGAATCCAAATTGGCTGCCGAGGAAGTTCCTCTGAAGTTTTTGATACGCACCATTGCTCGTTTAATTACATCCCTTACTGGTTTTCTCCGCGTCCTTATAGAGGGTGGCGTTATCGTATAGCTTCCCTGTGGGATCTATACGCCAAGGTGCCGCCTCGGGAGTTGGAAGTCTGGCCATATACAGCTCCTCTTTAAAAGCGTGACGGGATCCGCAAAGAGATACTCTCCGATTGTAGAAGACGGTTGCAGTTAACGATACGGTATCTTCCTCGGTTCTTGCGTGTCTCCGCAGCCACCTGCAGGAGAGTCGCCCATACCACCCGTCTTGCCCGCAGGTGTCGAACCGGCGCGACTACCAGGTGGTGTGGCGGCGCGCCCTGCAGCGTCGCGCTGTGCTGTCGGGGCGCGAGATCTTCGTGAAGCCCATGTTCGACGACGTGCTGGAGGGCCGCAAGGTGATCTTCCTGGATACGCTGCTGTTCCACTACTGGGTGGGCCGCTTCTACCAGGGGCTGCCTCGCGGGGAGTTCTACCTGGCCAAGGAGGCCGTGCTGCACCCGTCCATGTGCATGTGGCTCAACAGGAACGTCCACCCGGACGTCGTCCGGGCGCTGCACACCAGGTGAATGGTGCATTACACCAAAGCGCCCTGGTCAATGGGATGAGGATAGATGGACAGAAGGGACAGTGCGTTATTTTTCGCGGGAGGTTCTATCAAGATTATGTCTTCCAGCGTCCTCCAGTGCTTTCTACCGGCACGAACTTCCGTGGATGGGAAGGGGCTGAGCGTCGCGGCCTTTCACTGCTCCGGGTCAGACAACTGCAGACCGCAGTGGGTATATCCGTACAATATCCGGGGTCAGACAACTGCAGACCGCAGTGGGTATATCCGTACAATATCCGGGGCAACCGTACAATACATATTTTCCGTCGGCTTTGCATAAGTGGCATTCGCGTCGGAAAGCCGCTGGATGAATGAGTGGCAATGTAAGTGTTACAGAATGCATTTTTTTATGGGTGCCTCCGGATGGCTTGCTGAATTGCTCTGAGGGCTTTATGGGCATTCGCCTTATCCAGGGTAGCAATGTGAGCCTGTTTCGAGGCCCACCCGGCTTCCATTACTGAAACACGCGAAAAGGACTGCGCTGTTAGGCAATTTCATTGGCTGCTACGTGTTCCATAGCTCTTGCTTCGGATTCTTCCAGGCAACGCCTGGGCGCGCGCATTTCGGCTAAATGTAATACCGAACCACCAACCTTATCTCATTGCAGCCATCTAGCTAGCGAGCAGAATTTACGACATATATGATCACCAAACTCCCTAGTCGTTTGCACCAAAACGACCGTTGCGTCTGCCATCGCTCCCGAGCGCGACGCATCGTCTCGGCATGCGCTGTCAGGCTCAACGTTCGTTTTGGTGAAAACTTCAAACGCAAACTCGCGCATGTTCTCGGTGCATACGGCACTTCCTTCGCATTTCCGACTTCCGCGAGGAGATGGTTTGATTTGATTGATTGTTGGGTTTAACGCACCGACGCAACGCAGGCGATGAGGCGCGCCGTAGTGGAGGGCTCCGGATTAATTTTGACCACCTGGGGATCTTTAACGTGCGCCGAAGTCTCGTACACACGGGCGTTTTTGCTTTTCGCCTCCATCAGAGAAGAGGCCACCCCGGCCGGGAATCGAACCCGCGACCTCGTGCTCAGCAGCCCACTGCAGCCACCGCGGCGGGTGCGAGGAAATTGTGTAGAGAGGAAATGGGTGGGGGGAGAGGAGGCATCCCTGGAGCGCACTGTTCGCTATGGGCCACAGGTGGCTCTTTATATGTGATGCTTACTATTAAGGTCTGGCTTTGGCGCTTGCTTTGTTCCCTAAGGGGCCTAAGGCGATAGACGGCTGGGCGTGTGTAGCCGTGCACGTAAACGAAATAAGCACCCGCTGCTGGCTGTCCCGTGCGTTGAAGCAGTCGGCTGCGCATGTCGCCGTAGAGGGCAAAAGTTAGTTTAGGGACACGCATTCGCGTACACGCCTTCCCCGCATGCATGGCGCTGCAGGAGCCGCTGGGTGGTCGAGTCCGGCATGGCGAGCCACTGGAAGAACCTGCTGGTGGAGCGCAGCCGACGCACGTCCAGCGGTGCCGGCGGCTCGGCGCAGTCCTCAGTGAGCACGGCGTCGCCGCTCAAACTGCAAGACGTGGCCGCCGTTATGCAGCTGCTGCTGGCCGGAGCCTGCGCCGCGCTCTGCGTGCTCTTCGTCGAGCTCGCCATGCACAGGGGCCTGGAAGATCGCCGCCACAGGCGCAAAGGCGGGGCTGGAAACCCGGCCGCCGGCCGCCCGCCCTTGCCAGCGGCGTGGAGGAGACGCCAGCTCTGGCGCCGGCTGGTAGCCGAAGTCGTGCGTCGGCCTCACTGATTTGGCCCGCAGCACGAAGGAGATGCGCCGCCCCTCCCTCTGTCAGGGCATTGTTCTACCATAATGCCCGAACACCGTGCCACTCACTCACTTCGGTTTATGAGCATTTTGGTTAGCCACACAGTACTTTTCATTTTCAAATAACGAGAAAACTATGCTGTGGAGCTAACCATTTCTTAGCACACATAGTAAATAGGATAGACACAAGGTTTGCTGTCTGTCAGCACGAGCACTAGAATCAGCATATGTCATGCTATATCACGAAAATGCGGCTCTAAACCAGGCGAAGTATGAAGAATGTAGGCGCTGTTAGAATACCAGACACTTATCTAAGCAAAAACACGAATACGGTGGTTGGGTTATTTATTAGGGGTTAAGGGAGGGGGGTCGCTCGCCCCTTTTCCAGAGTGCCCAGAAAACGAGCACTACTAAGCTTTCAGTGCAGGTAACACCTATCCCAGGTTTGTTTCCCCATTTTCGCTTACCCTCTCCTAAGAGGTCAGTCTGCGTCCACAGAGCCCCACAAAAGAATGAAGAAGCAGAATATTGAACAAATAGAACCTCTAGCAGAGCTTGGAACTGTCGTGTTGCTCACGACATGTGAACGGCCCCGTAAAACTGCTTGTGAAATGCGTTGGTTTGACTGGAGTTCACTGGCACGTCAGGGGTTGATAGCGCGTTTTTTGCAAAAGGCGGAACGCCGAAGTTGAAACGTATGCGAGACTGTTTTGTGGGGCAATTTTCCCTCTGTAACAAGTGCCCGCGGTGTACTGACACTCTTCCAATAAAACACGGGACTGAAAGTGACCGCTGTGCAAATTATCAGTGTTTTTTTTTTTTTTTTGTCAATCGTGCAAGATCCGGCTCCACTGAAAAAAAAATTAAAGCCGTTCCACTCAACGTGAAGGCTGTCGGAAATGCAGAGCAGCGAGTCGTCACAATGGGCTGTGGCGCCGTTACCCTCTCACTGATACCACCCATCACGCTCTTCGCCACCCTGTCAAGCTTCTCTCTTGATGAATGGAACGGAGGTTTGTCCAACGCAATTACGGCACCACAGCCCATTGTGGCGAATCGCTGCTTTGCCCTTCCGAAAGCTCTCACATTGAGTGTAACGGCTTCAATTTTTTTTTTTGGCGGGCGCGTCGATCCATTTCGTGCTGGTTAATGCGCATCGCTAGCGAGGGCGAGGGGGACCGCCATGGCCTTACTCCAGGTATCAGTCAAGCTCTTTTGTGTTAAGTTCTTTTGTGCGACCTCATGGGCTGCCCGGTGAAGAGGCCGGGTTCGTGGCCAGGTGCCCACTCGGTGTGCATGTTTGTGTTGTTGCAGTGCAGGAGTTGAATATGACGAAGTATTTCTGAGACAACAGGATGGGTCGGATTATAATAAGACCTTAAAGCTGAGAGGGCTTCGTAGGTATATGTGAGGATGTGCACAGAGGGCGAAAGAGGTGGGTCGTATTTGAAGGCGATGAATGCCGCAGCACAGTCGATGGCGTGTACAGCTCCGGATCAAGGCTTGAGTGTGCTGGGCAAAGTGGGGTGCTAAAGTGCCAATAACACCGTTGTGAAAAAGAGCCAGGAAAAAGGTTGATGCATGAGTACATACGCTCTTACTTCGAGAAGGAAACAAAACAGTTCACACCATTGAAAAACAAAACAAAAAGGAAAAAAAAAAAACATGCGGCACCCCGCACATCTCACATTTATTCAATGGGAGCTAAAATGGTAAGACAAAGGTCTAAAATAGGAACAAGAACATCCAAAGAATGAATTTGAACAAACACGTTGGTCTAAGTTCCCAAATAAAGGCGAAGGTCACGTGGCTCCTTTAAGGAGATGCTGCCGGTCTGATGAAGACGGGGGCCGTGTCAAGACATAAATGCAGATGGCCACCATCTGCAATGTGCAAAGAAACATCGTCGCAGCCTGGTGGATACGCGGAACCTATCAGCTTTATCAGTACTCTCCCCATAATAAATGTAAAACGGATCACTTTACTGAAGAATACTATCTTGACGTTGACCAATTTAACAAAAGCCCTGTTCAACTTGAAAAAAAAAAAATACGATTCATAACTCACTGAGGTCCATTTCAGCCCCGAAAGCTGTTTTTTAACAACAAAGAAAAAACTGAAAGAAATATTAAAAACTTCGAATTTCACGCTATAAGGGCATGATGGGGGCGGGAGACAACTAAAAACATGGTTATCAGTGTGTTAACTGCACGGCAGCATTCAATTGATACCACCAAACGGATGTACAGGCCTGACTACAATCGCCCAGTTATGTTTCGGGGTGGTGGCCCAGGTTAGTGGCCGTTAAAGGAGCCATGAAGACAAAATACAAGTTGGGTTTATTAGAAAGACTGCTTAGTCCCGATAACAATGATGCCAATATCATCGCAATCTTCGAAAAAATAACGGAGATATTGAAGAAAATGTGTGAAGCAGTCGCGACCCCCTAGCCAATTTGCCGCAACTTTTCTATGACGTCACGGAACTTTGTTTGTGCGATTGGCGGCCGCCTAGCTGACCTGTCGCGACGACACATGACTGGACGCCTGTAATGGGGCCTCTAGTTCCATTTGAACGCATCACTGAATGCTAACGTGCAGATAACGCACTGAAAATTATGTTTTATTGTTGGCCCTTATGACGTCATTCTTGTTCATAACACGTCACTGTGGCGCAAAATTTGAAGGATTTTAAATACTTCTTGCTTTTTTTTCGTTAAAAAATATCTTTTGTGGCTGTAATGGAGCTGAGTGCGATACTGAATTCTAGTTCTTTAAAATTAAACTTCTCTTCATGGCTCCTTTAAGAGTACAAACAAGATTCTGTGACGTCATAGAGAAGTCGCCGGAAAGTGGATGTTTTGAAGTTCGTGATAAAACTACAATCATTAATGCTGTCGGTACCGAACAATTTTTTTAATAAGCCAACCTTGTGTTTTGGCTTCATGACCCCTTCAGCAAGGATCATAAACGAATCGTAAGTGTAAACAAGATCGTTGTGGGTAAAGCGGGTTAGCTAAAACACTGCGCATGCGCTATGGCTTCGTGCATTAGCCCTTCTGGATGGCCTTATCGCGTTACTACTTTGGCGATCATCTGATGCACACCCTCTCGTGGCGTATGCATGCAACGGCCAAACGTTAGAAAGCAGCTAAAACAAGGTACTCAGGCCTCATCCTATTCGTAACCGGGCCCGGACTGTGCGCCACTGCCAGGGGCTCCTGGTCTAAGAAATCCCGCCATTTGTCCGCCTTCCAATACGCAGTCGAATTGAGTGTTCGTAAAAGTTAGTTCAAGTGAAGCGAATTAGACTTGTATCCTTCACTGCAACAAAATGATTTAGTAATCTTTTGCTTCGGCTTGTACAACGAAACCCTAACGACGTTTAGTTCCATGGGTAGCCAATGTTGTTTATACATTCCCTTTGTCACGCGGCAAAGAAAACAGACGACAGACTGGAAGATGCGTAAATTACAGGTTAAAGGAACAGAGTTACAATGTGGAAGAGGGCATCATCGGACATCTCAGCATAAATTGCATAGATTGAGGGTGCAAACCAATTCGCACTTCAATACTGAATAATGATTAAGCAACAACAACACAAGACGCATTGCTGAGGATTATTAAAAAATAAAAAATAAAAAAAAATGTGTAAGATTTCCTTCTGGAGCGCCATTTTGTTCACAACCCGGAACTCTAGCTCATATTAAAATACAGTGTGTGTGCAATCCCAAACTTCCACCTCTCCGATCCCCTCTTCCCACCCCTGAGCTGTGGGAGAACCTGGTGACCAGCGACCGTTTGGACGTCCAGCAGCTCCTGGCATCCAGAGCGAAGGCTCTCTGCTCACTTGATGGATTCCCGGACTAGGGAACCACTCCCACTTTAGAAAGCTCAAATAAACGTTCTCTCTCTCTCTCTCTCTCTCTCTCTCTCTCTCTCTCTCTCTCTCTCTCTCTCTCTCTCTCTCTCTCTCTCTCTCTCTCTCTCTCTCTCTCTCTCACAGCCAAGGAAACTACCTATCCTACATCGAAAGTCTGTAAGCATATATGGGGAGGGTGTTGTCATGAAAGACCGTTGGTTTTTTTTTTACTTGTTATGTTTTCTGCTTCCTGGTTTTGTTGCCTTGATATCTGCTGCTGTACTTATATGCCAGATGCCGCAGCAATAAACTTCAGTTGAGAGCCAAGCGCCTGCGTGTGGCACGTCCTCCCTCTCGTGTTTGTCCGTTGCGCTGTGAATTCAAGAGCGCCAAATACGTGGCAGGAGACGACACACATCGGGGCGTTGCGGAATTATAGTACTGGCTAAGCGAAGGTCCCACGCAACGTGCTAAGAAACCGAGGACGAAGAACGCAAGGCTCGACAACAAGCTGTGACGCAGAGAAGGGCTAGAGAGCGAGCATCCGAGCAACGGCAAACTTTCATTTTTTTGAGAATAAGCGGTATTCGCAGTTGAATAAAAAGGCGTATTCGTCTTTAGTCAACCACAAGTTATGGTCAGAGTCAGGTCGTGTTAGAAAGTACGAAGGTTTCATGTGCGGAACAAATGAATTTTCGACTAGACGTGTTGTTGGGCAAGTTGGTTCATGATCGGGCGCCCGTCAAGTCCGTCCACCGTCCTTGTTGTTACTGCCCTCGACTTTATTTTCATAATCATTCATTTACTGTCTTAAAAAAAAAAAAAAAACTCTCCGAGGTCGCCTAAGAGATTATTATCGGCTGTGGATAAGATAGAAGATTGCCCTCTTCGCAGAGCGCAAAACCGAGATTGCCCTCGCAGAGCGCAAAAAATGGCGTGTCTCTGCCGCCGAACAACGCACTCACAGTCCCAGCTGCCCTCTCCCCCTTTCACGTGGCTCTGAGCAGGTCCATACGTCGCCTAGCAGCGCGGTCTCTTCCTCGTTTTTCTTTTTTTTTTTTTTTTTTTAGCGCGAAGCTCACGCCATGGAACGTTTTGAAATCATATGGGGGCCGTTTACCGGCTTGCGACGCCGACGCCAGCTTTATCGCTATATGGGCCATCTAACGCTTTTCTACTAAAACTGCCACCGTAACCTGGAACTGAACCCTTGACTTCGTGCTGGGTAGCGCAGCACCTTAATTACTAAGCAACTCTGGCTGGTAGTACAGCAAATTTTCAGGCAGCAGGATTTTAGCGAGCGAGATTTTGAGTATTTCTGACAGCTGCGTTTGTGTTGAACACGGTATGCATTGGCATTAAATGTTAACCAAAGGCAAGCGTACAGAACATATATACTCAGTGTTAAATATGATTACATGATGCGCAATCGATGCTTTCCTAACTTTCTACCTTTTTCAATTTAAGGTGCTACGTACGGATAGAAACGCCGTTCCTCTTTGACAAGAATTACAACAATTGAAACAGCGTACGGTACAATTTGGTGAATGCTTTCCTTGGTCTCCACATTTTTTTATGCGTGGGTACTACCAGAGTCTTTCAAAGCATTGAAGGACTCTGGTACTATAGTCGGGGAAATGCTTGTCTGTAACAGTGATTTCTGCTCCAACTATCTGAAAAATGCCGACGGATACTCTTGAAACAAGTGTTGGTGAGCGAAGTGGTAGACGTAGAATTCAGAATGGTGCACTAATTTTCTCTAAATTATTTCAAACCAACCCGACGGAAGGCCGGAAGTACACAAAGCCATGTTATAGACAAGCATTTTACCGACTGTACGTACGCATAGAAACGCTATTCCTGTTGACAAGGGCTACAGCACTTGAATCCCCGCGGACAGTTGGTGAGCATGTTTGTGGAGAACCTCACAGAGACTGTCGGGTAAGGTACCTACCAGGAGGATGTCGTTGCCGAGAAGGACCATGCTGCCCATTGGATACCCCACGGTATCTAGGAGGTATCCTCCCAGCGTCGGCCCCACGAACGCTCTGCACACGACGTGGGAAGCACAACCAAAAAAGCACTATCAAAACCTCGTGGTCTGCTAAGAACTTCCACACGTTCTGACGATCTTATAACCTGCTCTGGATTGATTTTTAATTGTTAGATGTACCACTTTGGTGGCCGTAAACAACTCTTCCCGATCTCCCACCCTAATTCTGACTGTTTATGGCCTTTAACAATCAAACTTTGTTGTGAGGCTCTTTGAACGCTTTCCCCGTTCTCTGTAGCAACTCCACTTTAGCATGAGCCTCTCTGGAGTCAGTTCGCCCACATTCTTTGGCGAATAAAATCCGAGAAAAGATACCGCACAGGAGGAAACCTTAAGAGACACGCTTACAAAACGGGAAAGCTTTGCAAGTCGTTACACGAAGCTAATTACATCACAAGCAGAGATCAAACACACAGAAAAAAAGCACGAGCACTCTCCCCGCGTGCCTTTGTCCAGTAATTATTTGCAATAACAAATCTCTCTGGCCTTGAACATCTATATAATACAGCCGAGGATTCGTGGTTCTTTTTTTTTCTGCAAGCGAGCTGAATGCTTTTTGTGAGACGAGGCGCATTGAAAGAGAGCGGGCCTACATTGTAAATTAGATAGGAACATCGATCGGGCCTTAAAAAATCCCAAAAAAGAATTAGCGGACAATAAATGGCACCGGGATTCACCTGGCATCCTTCACCAATTCTCCAAATGCCTACCCCATTGGAGCCATTGCCTTAGAATCAATACTGGCTGTCAGTAACTGTAGAAGTGAGCTACTGAATTAAGGCAGTGAAAGTTCATTATGCGGTGTCACTCACACGTACTATACCTACAAACGGGTTTTTACAAAAAATTTGTTGAAAGCGGGCGGCGTTTCAGCTGCTTGCTTAGTATGCGCGGTGATTTTTCTGGAGTTCATTACAACGCCTAGTTAGATCTTTAGCACTACTATGTGGTGTATACATATCATGGGCTGTAGCATGCCGATATATCATCATCATAATCATCACCACCATCATCATCATCATCATCATCACCAGCCTATCTACGCCCACTGCAGGGCAAAGGCCTCTCCCATTATTCTCCAATTACCTCGGTCCTGTGCCAACTGTGACCAATTTATCCCCGCAAACTTCTTGATCTTATCTGCCCATCTAACTTTCTGCCGCCCTCTGCAACGCTTGCCTTCTCTAGGGATGCACTCTGTTACCCTTAATGACCAGCGGTTATCTCGCCTTCGCATTACATGCCCTGCTCACGTCCATTTCTTCTTCTTAATTTCTACTAATATGTCTTTAACACCAGTTTGCTCCCTGACCCAGTCGGCTCTCTTCTTGTCCCTTAATGTTATACCTATCATTTTCCGCTCCATTGCCCGCTGAGTCGTTCTCAATTTAAGTTGAACCCTCTTAGTGAGCCTCCAAGTTTCTGCCCCGTAGGTGAGTACCGGTAAGATGCAGCTGTCATACACTTTCTTCTTCAGCGACAATGGTAGGCTGCTATTCATTATCTGAGAATGTCTGCCATATGCACCCCACCCCATTCTGATCCTTCTAATTATCTCTGCCTGATGGTTGGGATCTGGGGTCACAACTTGCCCTAAGTATATATATTCGCTTACCACTTACACTGCCTCGCCATCTAGGTCAAACTGCTGTGCTGTCCCGAGGTTATTGATTATTACTTTAGTTTTCTGCATATTAATTTTCAGGCCCACGGTTCTACTCTGTTCGCCCAGTGCGGAAAGCATGCTTTGCAATTCGTCCCCCGAGTTACTTAGCAAGGCAACGTCATCAGCAAATCTGAGGTTACTGAGGTATTCTCCATTAGCCCTTACTCCCACGTGTTCCCAATCCAACGTTCTGAATACTTCTTGTGAGCATGCTGTGAATAACATTGGAGAGATTGTGTCTCCTTGTCTGACACCCTTCCTTATAGGTATTTTACTGCTCTCCCTATGGACGATGATGGTAGTTGTAGACCCATTGTAGATATCCTCTAGTATTCTTACATAATGCTCATCTACCCCCTGGTTCCGTAATGCCTGAATGACTGCTAGGGTTTCGACTGAGTCAAATGCTTTCTCATAATCTATGAAGGCTATATATAGGGGTTCAGTATACTCAGCGCACTTCTCTATCACCTGATTGATCGTGTGAATATGGTCCATTGTTGAATAACCTTTACGGTTATTCAACAATGGTTATTCAGCCGATATATGAGTTAAGCTAAAGAGATGATTGGCGCTCGAAGAAAACTGCATGATAGGAATTTCTGGGTTTCTGTGAGCAAGGTCTCTGAGCAAATATAATTTCAGTAAACCAAATAGACATTCAGTGGAACACAACGTTGGTTTTTTTTCTTCACGTTACTTGGTCGACTGATTGGTCGACTTGAAGCTTCAATAACGCTTTACTGGAACCGGTTCTTATAAGATGAGCTCGTTCCTGTTTCCTGCGACTTGTTCCCCTCTTTACCCAGTCCGATACGATGGATATTTCTTTCTCTCACGCGGTATTGGGACATAGGATGCACGTACCCCAAGGAGTGAGCCACCGTGAACACGGAGGAAACCAGGCCATAGGTGGACAGATCATCCGGGAATCCACGCTCCCTGGAAAGTTACGAGACGAGATAGTATTTCAACACGCCACTTCACTGAAATGTTGGAATGGATTTTTAACAATTTATCAGGAAGCAGTGCCAATGTCGGGGATAAAAAGCGTCACCCAGTTTGGCAACCGGCTTTGGCGCAACCACTTTAATTTGTAACAGGACAGATAAAATAAGATACCCACGTGGCTTACGGGACTCACAGTGAGGTCTACACGACCGCTAGTCAAAAGTGCTAAGTACTCCGCCAGGGGACAATCGAATAATAGCTTGTAAAAAAAGGGTGAATGTCATGACAGGCTATCGATGGCGTGCTCGAGCAGAAAGTGGTGCGCAGAAATCGCCAACATGAATCTTTTGCGTATATACTCTAGCAACAGTGGCACGCAGCTGACCGACACCTTTTCAGCGACAATTTAAGCATGCGCAAACGACTCATGCTGCTCCTTTGTAGACGTTCTTTCCTTCGGGTTCCAGGAAGAACGTGCGTGTAAGTACCTGTGTCCTGGTAGAAGTTTGGTAATATCGCTTCACTGTCGCCATGAGCTTGCATGCAGTCTCAGCGCCTTCTCGCCTAGAGCTTCTCAGTTAGGAGAATTTTCTGCTCGCTTCAGTCTCTCTCGTCTACAGGATCTATTTGTTGACCAACTGCCGCTGATTTACTTTACCGCCTGTTACTGATATTTCCGGGAGGTAAGTCCTGACACGAAGCGACGTTGTAACAGGCCTAGGCTGTGGTGTCATGTCCCGTTGCGGACGCAAGAGCCGGTACATGTCAATTCATGACATGTGGACAGGCGCATGTAGGTAAGCTAACTAGTGAACAGTTGGAATTCTGTATTAAAAACACTGAACTTCCGCTGCGACAAATTCAAGATGGCTTACAGGACCTTGCTGAAACGAGTTTTGGAACAACTGCCAGAGTCGAACGGTCTACATGTTAGAGAATTCCGAAGTTCGAGGTTCGTTTGATAAGTTTATTAAATTTAATAGCGTCACAATGTTTGTGGTCACATCAGCGCTTCAATCTAGCTCAATGGAGATATCGTTGATAATCGTGGCATTATTTTGGGGGGAGGTACGTTTCGAAGCGAGCTTTCAAGCGCTGGTCAAGAAAATCGGGATTGAGGCGAGCTACTCGAAAGAATAAAACATTTTACTAATCGAAAGCCCTACTACGCTATATCTTTCAAGGTCAATCACCCTCAGCCGCTGCCGCATAAGCTGCGTTTCCTTCCTTATCGCTTCACTTGCTCGGAACTTCGCCACTGCGGTACCACGTGACTTGGTGAGGGTGAAACGGCTGCCTCGCCTGCGCCCTATCACTTAGTGGCTGCCGTGCTTTCTGTGCGTGTGATTCATCGCAAGCAAACCACGGGACCAGGCGAGGGTTTATAACGACTGATATATGAAAATACTGCTGTGACCGACTTTGCAGGAACGAAGACACGACGCATGCAGCTGAGCACAAGGACACGGGTTCGATTCCCGGCCGCGGTGGCCGCTTTTCTGATGGAGGCGAAAAGCAAAAACGCCCGTATGTACGAGATTTCGGCGAACGTTAAAGATCCCCAGGTGGTCAAAATTAATCCGGAGCCCTCCACTACGGCGCGCCTGATCGCCTGCGTTGCGTCGGCGCGTCAATCAATCAATCAATCAATCAATCAATCAATCAATCAACGACGCATGCAGATGAAAGCGCTGTTTTGCTGACTGCTTTGCCTGATCTGGTTCCGTGGCGTCGAGGTTCCGTGGAGCTGGTGTTGCGCCAGCTGTAGCGTGGTTGGTTGCTTGGCAATGCGAGGCGGCCCTCAGTGTTTTCGCCAGATTTCCTTTTTTTTTTTTTTTTTTTTGCTAAAGCCACAGCGCGAGCCGCGGACGATCGGCGGTGGCCGGGAAGAGCGCGCTCACGAGCGCCCGGCATTTTCTTGGTATTTTTAAACCGTTACGCGTTACGAGCCGCACATTACAGCCAGATACAACAGCTCCGCTGTTAAAATTTAGGGTTAAGCCGTGCACGTATAATTCAGCTTCAGTTTACGACAAGTCGCCGGAATAATGGCTCGTATTTTTACATCAGGGACACCATCACCTTTGATGACCAGATTCTTGGCAACGACACGTGGTTGTCGCGGCCACAAGTTGGTATGGTGAATTTTTTGGTGCCGCGTTTCAATCCACGAGTATGTACAGTGCGCAACACCCTTGTCTATTACACCGAGTTCAACTTCAACTAGTTACCTTGCAAAACTGCGGGCTCAAACTTGTCACAAAAAACGTTGAGGTTAAAATATATGGTTAAGACTTCAGAATGACACAATAGTTCTCTTGAAATGTTTTTCGACCGAGGCAAGATAGGGCTATAAGTACAAAACCTGTGTTATAGACAAGTGTGTTGCCCTCTGTACGTGCATTGAAGTGTTTTACCTGTCGTGGTTGCTCAGCGGTGCTCTTCTCGCGCACGCGAGTTAGATTCCCGGCCACGGCATCCGCATTTCGCTGGGTGCGACATGTAAAACACACGTGTACGTAGATATACGTGCAGAGCTCCCGGGTTGTCCAAATTAATCCCCTCCTCTGTACGGCATTCCTTGGTGTCGTATCTTGGTATGACACACCCAAAAATATAAAATGTTGCTGCAGTACATAATTGCCATTAAATTACAGTTCAGTGACTATAAAACTAGCAAAATATGTTTTTAAAACAACGCGGAGAACGAACACCAAGAAGCGAGTGGAAATAAACTCGGAACATTTCTTTTAATGCCATTTTCTACACTTCACGTCGGAAATATTAACAGCCAGGCCCAAGGATTAAAGCTCGAGCCCGGCCCGCACCTATGGCTTCGATCCCGAGCCCGGCTCGGGCGCGGCGATAAACGCTTCGGCCAAACTGGCCCGGCCCGCGCTTTGGCTGCGCAGATGGCTGCGCAGATAAAAGCTTAATTCGATGCAGTTAACGGGGACTATGCACCCGCGCTGAAGGCTATTTTTAGAGGAGTGAATGTAAACGTTGTTGACCATAAACTCAAGGTGTAGCACGCACTAAATGTCCAGTTGAGGTCACCACTTCGGATACCATGGGAAAAAATGATGCGATTGTTCGCAGGTTTTTTAGTACTACAGAATAACAGGATTTGACAGTACCGTAGCATCTCAACGGAAACAGTGTGAAATGAAATCCAGCTGGAACAAATGCGGATGTGTGCGCGACGGTGCTCCCGACTGTCGACCTCGGACCGAAAGCGCACGCGAATTCCACGTCGCGGAATGGTGAAGTGAATGGTTTTTTTAGCAAAACAACAACAGGTGAGTATTTTTCCACAGTGTCATTAGACCTTTCAACGTTGGGAAAAAAAGCACTGTTCAAACTGGCGCAAGAGTGTTCTTTCTCTAAGACAATGCACCGTCCAGAAATCAACTGTCGCTATGACAGAACTGTACTAAGAAACTGTATAGAGCGTGAAGACGGGCTAGTTGGTTCATACTTATGGCAAAAACAGCGCAAAGAAAGGACACGGAAGACGAGAAAGAGCGCCCGTGTTTGTCTTTTTCTCGTCTCCCGTGCCGTTTATTTGCGCTGTTTTTGCCATCTGTACGAACAAGTTGCAAGGATGACGCAAGGTTCTCGAATTCATCAAAACTTATTGGAGCGAACTTATGCTCCGCAATAAACTTCCGAAACAACAGACGTCGGGAAAGCAGCCAAACAGGATTACGTGGCCAGTCGAGAGCCCGCGAATGGAATGCCCCCGCGTTTGGCCTGCATTCATTATCTCGCGGCGAAGTCCTTTTGTAGAAACACACAATCAGTTGGACAAGATTGTCGTCCAAACTATAGAACAATACAGGTGAGTAACGAACGCGTTACACAACTTGCCAGACGAGATAGCCGGACGCAGCTTGACACCGGGAAGTTCAGGCGTACGGCCCCGCTTTAAGCATTGTAATATGATAAGATAACTGCGCGTGGCTGGTCGCTGGCATCAAAACATACAACCATTTACAAAGCAGGGTTGGAGGAGGAGGAGGAATAAACTTTATTTCAATATTAGTTTTTGTAGTAGTGGCAATGGGGGGTCTTCTCAGTCCAGAAGTCCCTGGGCGGTCGCTGCCAGGCGGGCCCTTTCAGCCAGCCGAAGCTGATCGCCGGGGTCCGGGCTGGCTAGCATGCCTTCCCACTGCTCATGGTTGGGGGAGGGAGTAGGGGGGAGGGATGGTGTGTGGGAGCACGCCCAAATCATGTGATACAGTAAGCAGGGTTCGCTAAAATATTTTCTGAATTCGGCCCCGTGCAATTTCTTTTGGCTCGTAAACTTGGAAATTTACCTCGGCGGAAACAAATTTCTCAAACGAATGTGCCATTAGCGTCGCTTCATATTAAAGCGAAGCTTTCTAGGTCTCACTTGGGGCGGTGGCGGTAAAAGCCCACTGCAGAAAAGGCAACTTTACATAATCTTCCCAAAGGGCGTATGATGATGATGATACAGACGACGATGATGATTATGATGAAACGCGCAGCTTTCTCCGATGCACATGCGAATGCCACAATACAATCAGTCAAAGCCAAAACCAACAAAACAGTGATCTAACAGAACCAGCACATCCAGATGACACATTCACAAACTGATAGAAAATCATAACGCCGCATTCGGTTAGCTCGGCGTTGTCGTAGACTTGGACTGTGGCTGATTGCATTGTGGACTTTGCGTTTGTATCGGAGAAAGTGTTTCAACCATCTTTCTTCCACAATGGGCGTTAGACTTTCATAAACAAACCTGTTTGAACGATATTGTTTTGAATTTTTACCGGAGTTCCGGTCATTTTACCAATAAAAGCCGCCACCTCATGAACTGCGAGTGTGAAGTTGTATATCCCTATCTGACTTCTCCAAGAGAACTGAAATAAATTGGTGGAAAGAACAAAGAGTGGCCGCGAGAAGAATACGCCGCCTGTTTCTCCCGTACTCTTCTGGTTCATCGAGCTGAAGTTAACAAACCATCGCGATTCGTCACAGCTAGCCAGCAAAGTTGGAGTCATTGGAGCCATGGGAGTCATGGTAGTCGACACACCTTTTGTGAAGGACTGCAACGAAACTTTTCGCACAGAAAATAAACGCAATAACAAACAGAGGACAAGGCAAGGACAGGACAAACGCTTGTCCTGGCCTGGCTTCATCCTCTGTTTGTTATTGCGCTTATGTTCTGCGTGACTATTAACCAACACTCCCAAACCCTTCTGAAATTTTTAAGCATTTTTACTCACAGTGTGTCTCGGAACGATCCAACGAAAGAACAGACGATGGTTCCGCCAGACCCTAATCCGAACATTGCTAGGGCCAGCATCACCGTCCAGATGGCTCTGCAATGACAAAACATACGAGATATTGAAGGGTTTAAATTACGCTCGTTTCATACCCCGCGCAAATATATTTGATCACGTATATGCGCGCTTTGCAGCAAATAACGTGGAAAGACGATAGCGCTTGTGCCTGGCAACACCACGTATTCCTTAATTCCGTTGTATATTCGTATTTCGCGGCCTATCCAAGAATTCAAATTTAGCTTCGATCTGTCGCCCTAGTGAAAAGAAACACGCGTACACACCAGACACTGCTGAAATTTCTTCTCTGGGTAATTATAAGTGGGAAAACAATCATACAGAACGATAGACAATAAAATTTCTTTTATCAACCCTAAGCAAGGATGTCGTCTTTGAAAACTGTGTTGCTTTTCTTGCTCGTACTGCACAGAAATGCACTTCGAAAGCCTGGATGGGAGCTGTGGCCATGCGAGTTATCGGATGAAGTTGCTGGTGCTGGTATCAAAATAAACGTTCGCTGTCTGTTAGAGCCCGTTTTAGTTGCCCTTCTCACACTTATTTGAAGATATTCTATACTACTTCTACGACCGTTGTCTGTGCAGCATCCGTTCTGCTTCAGCCTTTGAGGGGCGAAGCTCCTTAGGGCCTCGGGCTGTAGGCGTTTCCTGTATTTCCTGTAGTCCTCGTCTCGTGTAATCACGGTACTACTCAATGGGCAAAAACGGAGAGAGAGAGAGAGAGAGAGAGGAGAGAGAGAGAGAGAGAGAGAGAGAGAGAGAGAGAGAGAGGAGAGAGAGAGAGAGAGAGAGAGAGAGAGAGAGAGAGAGAGAGAGAGAGAGAGAGAGAGAGAGAGAGAGAGAGAGAGAGAGAGAGAGAGAGAGAGAGAGAGAGAGAGAGAGAGGGGAAGGACGGAAAGGCCGGGAGGTTAACCAGGTGTAGAGCCCGGTAAAACCGCATGCTAAAAGAACACACCCGGACATTCGTTTTCCAATGCCTTGCATCACTTCCTAGCATACTTCTTGGCATGCTGCGGCGAGTGACACGAAGACAACTTACAGCCAGTCTGTCTCTCATTTAATTGCTTAAATCCGGTTCAACACAAGAGAGGGCGCCACCGCCTCAGCAAGCGCGCGATTTCTCCTCTCACCGGCGCTTCTCCGGCGCCTAATCAGCGCGCGCCATGTGGCAAGAGGGAGACTTGCAATCTTTGAATACACTTGCACACTGCGTGCTACGCCCCTCCCCAGGTATCCCGTTAGTAGAGATGGACCAGGATTTTTTAGTGAGCTAAGCTGGTCAATATCGTAAATTTCGCCTATCTTTCCACGTTGCCTGCAGTCATTCATCTAAAGCATGCACTGCTCAGCAAACCCTGTTTAGCTTGTTTTGATATGCCAGAGGAGCTTTGCATTAGCTTTTGTGTCTTTCCCGGTATCACCGATATCGGGAAGTGCGCGATACCTCATTGGCAGGTTAGGAAAGCGTTACCTCTACAGGCCGCTAACTAAACGGCCAATTTTTAGGTGTTTTACAAAGCTCTTCTTCAAGGTATGCTGATGCTGTAAACTTACCGGTTGATAAATATAACACTCAAAGGAAATTCCGCCGTAGTTCTGCCGGCTATTGCAACAAGGCTGCTGGTTGGACAACGAGCTGCCGCTTTTCTTCACAGCTTAGCGACCCGGTGATGTAATTACTTCGGAGCTCTGCACAACGCTTGTTATGACAACAATTAGAAACTGACACCGAACATGAATGTTTATAAAAACCTTTATGAATTGTGAACAAAGCTCCCGTACGGGAGCCGAAACGTCTTTTCTGGTTTTTATAAACAAAGGTTGTGAAGAAGGCTCCACGGGAGCCGGAACGACTTTATTGTTTTTTTTATAGAAAGGTTGTGAACAAGAATCCTGTACGCTAGCCGAAACGTCTTTCCTGGTTTTTATAAACAAAGGTTGTGAACGAGGCTCCCATACCGGAGTCGAAACGTCTTTTCTGGTTTTTATAAGCAAAGGTTGCGAACGAGGCTCCGGTACGGGAGCCGAAACATCTTTCTGGGTTTTTATTAACAGATTGGAAACAAGGCTTCCTTACGGGAACTGAAACGTCTTTTTTGGTTTTTATAAACATTCATGGTCTGTTTCAGTTTTCAATTGTTGTCATGCGTTTTCCCGACCAGACGAGCTTCCATCCAAACAACGCTTAATAGCTGATATTTTCTGAACGTGGCACACATGCAATGACCAGTCTTGAAATGTCCCAATGTATATAAATGTTTTTTTCGGCGGAGTGCGCCGCCGCCCTGTATAAAAAGATTGACACCTTCGTTGTGATCGTTTCATTCCTTTTACGGAAGACATGTTCCTCCATGAGTTATTTACGAACTTAGAGAAAGATTTTCTCATGCCCCCTTCTACCCATAATTACAGCTTAAATTCCCTTATTTGCGAGAATTAATGAAAGTGAGCACTCAAACGGATGGCATATAAGATGTCACTGAATCGGGATCACATACACCCTGAGATATGTACGTACGTGGGCAGTGGAATGAAAGGCGCTGGTCCGACCAGCAGGAGGCTCACAGAGAACAACAGGCATGCCACAATGCAGAGTTCCTTGGTGCGCGTCTGGAAATAAGCATGTCCAGAAGTGAGAGATACTCGTGGAACTTGTAGGGAAACATGTTACAAATTAAGGGGTAATCGTTAAAGAGAACACCAGGTCACGGGTAGCCCAGTACGCCCTTCATAATACTGCACAGTTTGTTTGCACAGATATTGCACGAAATAATGATTCAGTGCCATGATCTGGTGCCGCAAGTTTCAAGACGTTGGTAAGGATATAGAAAAAAAAAACACAAATTGGAAACTCGACTGAAAGACAAGCTGGTACACATTAATGGTGCCCTAATAGCATAGCACTTACGAGAAAAATCAGGACACCTGGTGACAGCTGGAGTCAAAGTTGGAAACCTGGAGGAATACTGCCATACAAATTTTAACACGAAAGTGATTTACGCTGGGGTACACAATTTTCATCGACGTCATATCCATCACGGAAATGACATCACCAGAAAGCTTTATTGGCGCGGCAGCGCTAGGATTCGAGTCCACGATCACTTTGGCCGCAACGGGAGGAGTGAAACGCTCTACCGACTGAGCCATGAAGTTGAAGGGGACGTGAGGAGACGTTCCGCCTTCATTTATTGCGGCGTGCCGAGCGATCAGCAGAAGGCGAACAGCGGCGGAGACGGGCGAGCCACGGCGCCGGTGGTGGTACTGCTTGGCAAAGTGCGAGCGCGGTGTTGTTGGCTCAGTGTTTGAATTCCAACTGCCGGCGCGTGACTCGTGTCTCGTGGCTCGCGGCTCATGATGATCTGCAGTCACGCGGTGCACTGCTCCGGCGGTGCGAGTCGTGCCCGGGTAGCTGTACGAACGCGCCTTATGTCCTTCTAACTTGTCCATTCAGATGGTTCTGCCTCATGAGTAGCGTCATGACGCTAATGAGCACCGATAGTTGGCGCCTCTATAGGGCAGCGTGTAGCAGCGGAAGCTGCTGTGTTTACCCGTCCGCCGCCTATGTGGAACGCCGCTCAGCTTGTGGAACTCCGCCGCCGCGTTCCACAAGCTGAGCTCGTCGCACGCAAGCGTCTGGCGTACACTCCACGGAGCAGGACCAATGTGGTCGCACCTTTGCCTAAGCGACCCGCATGCAGGACGTTGCTCGCCAAGAACACCCACAAGATTGCTGCCGACCTTCAAATCATGCTCCCTTCACTGTAGCGTACTGTGACTTTACCAAATGATTCGTTCACAACCCGTTTGGTTTCGTTCGCACGGTTTGCGAGCGTCCGGGGTTTCAATAGGATTTACGCATTGCTCTGGCGCGTGTGATCCAGTGTCTAATGTTGATGCGTCTAACGGTGCCACACTGACGAAGTATAAAATAGCTATGTACAAGTTCATATCGATGCACAATAAACATTCAAACGCTCCTGTGAAGGCACATTTCACTTTCGTGTTTTACCGATTCCTATGAAAGAAGGATCAACCACACTTTTTTAATGCTTTGTCTTACAAATACATAAGATAACACACCGAAAAAAAATTCTGGGGCGCAGCACAATCAATGTCCACGCACGGTAATTCACGGCGACGCAACTTTATTTAATACGACCGAAAATTCCACTGTGCCTCTTCAATAAATAATTTCCGTAATATGCATAAAAGGAAATAATGAGGCACTCTTGAACCATATATACAGGAGAATTGTTTTACGCAATAGAAACTAATTTGATATCAGGGCATTTCTGCTTACCGGAATGTCTTCCATTATTTAGATATGTACGCGCATGTGAAATTAAAAAAATACCGTAGTGGTGCACGCGCGTAGAAGAACGTAGGCTACACCTATTTCGACAATGGCGCTGTGGAACTTTCCGCTGAGTTTCATATATTAAGCTTTACTGAGGTCATCCTTCGATGACGCTACAAGTCATGGCGACTGCCTACAGGAGTGGCAGGCCGACTACTGAGCAGATCAGGCAGGCACGAACTCAACATTACGAGTCATATCGCTATATAAAAAAAAGTCTTTTGCGTAACCCGTGGACCAAAGTTCGTCCGAAGCAAAAACAACGCGCTGCAGTTTATTTCATCTTAACATACCAGTAAGGAGTAATACAATTGTTAATATTGAAAAAAAAATGGTCTTAACTGTTGTAGTAATCCAAAAATCGTATTGTTTTATTGCTAACCCAGCAATTCAAAAAGAGCAGGTAAGATAGTACAAGTAAAAATAGTGCAATGTCGGGTAGTGGCGGAATTTGGCGCGAAAACGGAATAGCACAAACCCAAGAACAGGGTGTAGCCATGAAGACAAAATACAAGTTGGGTTTATTAGAAAGACTGCTCAGTCCCGATAACAATGACACCAATATCATCGCAATCTTCAAACAAATAACGGATATATTAAAGAAAACGTGTGAAGCCGTGGCGATCCCCTAGCCAATTTCTCGCAACTTTTTTATGACGTCACGGAACCTTGTTTGTGCGATTGGCGGCCGCCTAACTGACCTGTCGTGACGACACATGACTGGGCGTCTGTAATGGGGCCTCTAGTTCCATTTGACCGCATCACTTGAATGCTAACGTGCAGTTAACGCACTAAAAATTATGTTTTATTGTTGGCCCGTATGACGTCATTCTTGCTCATAACACGTCACTGTGGCGCACAATTTGAAAGTTTTAAATAATTCTTGCTTTTTTTTTCGTTAAAAAAACATCTTTTGTGGCTCTAATGAAGCTGAGTGAGATAGCGAATCCTAGTTCTTTCAAATTAAACAAAGTTGTATTTTCTCTTCATGGCTCCTTTAACAAAGCACAGTGACTTTTGGAATATTTCGCTCACAAATGCGTCAAGCTCGAAGTTTTGACCCCCTTGATTATGATATAGAAGAACCACAGATGGGAGGCATGTTTTGTCAAATCCCCATATCTGACCAAACATGCCAAACACCTATAGCTTATAATCGTTTCAATCATCATAAACATCGTTATCATCATCATGATCATCACCCTGCTTGTGCCCACTAAAAAAACAAGGCATCTCCGAAAGATTTCCAGCCCCGTCTATCGAGTACTAGCTGAGCCCACCCTCTTCCCCAAAACTTTCGTAATTCATCCCTGCACCGAGCCCTTGGCCGACTTATATCGCGTTTACGATCCATTGGCAGCCACCACGTTAAACGGATGGTCCACCTGTTGTCCCTCATGCTCATGATGTGACCCGCCCATGCCAATTTTATTCGCATAAATAATATCTGCAATTTGTTGCATTTTTAAGATAACGACAACAAACCAACCGACGAAAGAAAGTGCCTAAGTACACATGTGAGGGCAAATTTCTCGCTTGAAGTCTGGCATGCATCGTAATCTAAAATGAAAACTTGAGAGGTAGAGACGAGATACAGCGGCTGCGGCTCGTAAGGCAAGATTTGAGGGGGCCGGGAAGCAAGAGTGAGGGAAAGGAAACCCGCTACGCACCGTCCTGTCAGCCATCCTTCCCCAGATCCACGCTGTGCAGGCGTACACAGTGCCGTTCAGCACGAACACCAGGCCCACCAGGGACGGCTCTAGATGGAACTGCAAGGATGGGCGCAATGCGCGGGAAATTTGAAAGGGGATGCCACATGGTTCATTCGTCCCCTCCACACACACACACACACAAAATAGAGTGAAGGAAAGCCGCAACAGTAGCTGCTGCACATTTTCACAACATGGTAAAGTTCAAAGTGTTGTTTCGTACCGGTAGACACCGGATTGGAACGAAAAATAAATTTAACCACTCAGGTGCATCAACCTGCCTGGTTGATGCGCCTAACTGCTTTGGGCCCCTGCCTGGTTTGGGCGCCTGCCTGCTTGACTCACATGGGCCTGGACATGAAGATGTTTGTGTCGGCATGTGTGGGCGTATGCGTGGGCGAATGTTGGATACGTTGGTTTTACTGTGCAACCGGTACACGGGAAGCCGTGTTGAATTTAGTTGTGCGCGAGGTTCATGCCAGAAACTCATTGTGACAATTAAAGCAAACTTTCTGACGAAAGCTAACCTCAAAATAAGGCCGTCAGTGACTGCTCATGCAAATAGAGATGTGAAGAACACATCTTTGTGAATGCGCTTGTGAGTTACTGGGACCTGTCCTTTACGAGATTACATAGAATGCGCCCATAAGTTGCTTGAAAAGTTTACGTCATGGGATGCCGGAAGTGGGGGCGGGGGGTTTATGCTAATTGAAAGTCTCCAACAGCAGCCGCGAAACATACAACCGCAAATGCGGTAGTCGGAAGTGATCACGTGACTGCTGGTGATGGCGCCCTGTGTGACGCCGGTGCAGCGCAGTGAAGCGGCAGTGAGTGTGAAAGTAGGGCTGCAGACAGATGTCTTCGAAATGAGCTTAGGAGGCACTAACGCTGCATAAACAATTAGCGGTTATCGGTATAAATCTTTCGTTGAACTCGTGATGTGCTTGGCAACATTGTTCAATCCTTCTCTTCTCTTTTTTTTTCTTATCATTAATTTTTCAGTGCCATTCACGTTTAGCAAGCCAAGCATTCTTTTAGGTCAATATCTCCTGCATAAATAATGTTCCATTTCCACCTTTTCCAGATTTAAATTATCGCCACCTGCAATTTGTTGTTCAGACAGAACCCAGCACTATCATATGTGGGAGCGCCAGCTAACACTCGACCACCCTCCCCAGGTCGCCCCTTCGTACGAGCAGTGAGCCTTACCAGCCCGGACTATACGCCTCGAGCGCGGCCTGTAGGGGCGCCACTGAAATCCCCCTAGCGGCCCGTTTCGAAAGCAGGCGCGGGAGTCCGCGCCCCGCTCCCCAGTGCCGCCGCTGCTTTTGCGGCACGTTCACGACTGAGATTTACCGTTTGTGGGCGTTTTAAATTCGTGTTTGTGTGCAGCAGTCACTCTGTTCGCAAATGGGGTGTGTTTACGAGAGTGTAAATGTTTCCGACGTGATCTTAGTGTGGTATTTTCGGTCTGTATAAGCGCCAGGTGTGTGTCACAGGCCAGCGTCGCGGAACCGGCGTATGATGGAGCCGATTGTAGTTACACTGACCTGAATTTACTAGCCGTGTCTCCGTAACCACCGGTTCCTCAGATGTTCATGCTACGGCTATACATTACGATTTAAATCGGTTTTGTGCGCTTACATAATCAGCGGAGCACTCATACATGACAGCACACCAGTTACGTTTGCCAGTATTATACCTCAGATATTGATCACCACCATTTACAAGCCAGTCTGTGTTATTTTCTGGAATATTCAACAAAAGTACGATAGACAATGCATAATTATACTCGGGGATCAGCACACGACAGAGTCGTCTTGTCGTGAGGTGCGCGCCCGCAGACCGTCATTTGCTACATATATCCTCTGCGAGCAGCGCGGAGACGGGCTTACAATATAATCCGCGTCCGCGACTAAATGCTTCTTCGAAATATCGTCGTATGGCACAGGGAGCCTGCAGAATAAACCAGAAACTGAAATCAGAGGGCCTTATCACATACCACACTCTTCCAACGACACATTTCACCGCTTGTTGAACAGCCTACCTTGTATACTTCCAAAAATGCGTCCGCCGTACGATCAGCTCTTCGTTTAAGTAGAAAAACAAAAGGAAAGTGAACGCGAGATTTATGTGTGGGATTACTAAAACGTTCATTGCTTGATTCCGCTCCGCATTTGTACGCGGCGGCCTCCACCCTGCCCCCCCCCCCCCCCCCCCCCAGAAATAGCAGTGCATTTCGCCTGTAGTTGGTCTAGTCAAAGGTACCTTGCTTAAGTTTAGACGAACGTCTTTAGCATGCCAGAAGCTGCAGTTTTTTTTTTTTCATTTCCGTTAGAGCTATTATGTTTCTAAATTCCGCATTACACAGCATTTATTTTTATGTGGTTTCCTTTCCTTGGTTCTTGCTATATGGCGTGTGTGGGCACATATTTAACGACGCACAGGCTTGGAATATACTCTACATTTTGGCATGTTTTATATTCTTATAAAAGGCATAAGTTATTTTCCGGGATTGGGTAATCAGATCCCCGAAACATATTTTTCTGCGGCGTAAATATGCTAAACAAAGCCGCATTCGTTGTCCACGCTGCAAAATAAGCCAACCTCTCATTGTGCCAGTATCAGGTCTAAACGAGGCGTCAGTAGAATTCATTTGTGCCTGATGTTTTAGAGGTGACATGGGTGATATGTTGCTGCCGTCGCCGACGCCCGGAAGAGCGGCGACGAAGCGCGCAGAACCAGCAGAACCGCGTCCCCGGGTGGCTCTTGCAGGCGATCGCGTACTCTACGAAGACGCAGCTGCTTTTTAAGTGACCTAAACGTACTCTTTGCCTATAGTCGTCACCATAACAAGTTTTTTTAGGCCGCGGAAAGGCGAAAAGAAGCGAAATAGAACCCAAACACTGCACGGACCCCTATCAGTCACGCAGCGCAAATCCCGTCAACTCCGCGGAGAAGCGGCGGCAGGCGGCGCAGCGATCGCGAAGCTCGAGGCGTATAAGACCCAACCACGTCCGGTCAAGATGGCCCGAACAGCCAGCGGCTGTTTGGGCATCCCACACACAAACGGATGCCCTCCATTGGGTGCCATAACATCAGCACCTGATGCTCGATTATTTAAAAATCGTTCAATCAATCAATCTGGGACCTCTCATCATTAGGAAGACGCCAAGTTATGTTTTCTACTGTTTGTTTCTTCAGACGTTGTAATTTTGGAGATTCATCAAAATTTAACTTCCTGACCTGCACAAACTATTTGCGGGATTAAACGTTTAATTTGAATCGCCTCAGCGCTTATATCGAAAACGTTCAGGGTACCGAAGGTATGACAAGCTAAGACTTCCCAGTTTTATGCGGCAAGCGTGGATTTCCATAGGCGTTAATGTGCCTCTACGGTACATAAGGTGACCCGATATGCTCTGTCACGTTAAGGTTGCTTGAGCCACGTCCATTCTGAGCACCCCTTACACTCTTGGTTTCTACAACGCGAGTTCAGCCATTAGGATGCCCCCTTGTTCTCTTCTCACTCGTTCCTCTCTCCGCACAGTTGACGCTGCACCCGACTGCTTGCGCTTTCAGCCAGTCAGAAATGACCGTGAGCAAATCTACGGGGCACTTTGTGGTACTGGAGAATACGCTGTTGGGCAAGTTGGTGGTCAGCAACAGAACACAGAACAAACTAATGCTTACAGCGCAAACAGATCGACGAAGGACGAAAGAGAGTGGCTACACGGACAAGCGCTGTCCATGTAGCCCCTCTCTTTCGTCCTTCGTCTAATTGTTCGTGCTGTAAGCATTATTTCGCTGGAGTACCAATTCGCCCAAACTCTCACGTTAATTAGTTACATAACAAACAGCGCGTAAGATGGACGAACGCTTGGACAAAACTTACGACAGGACATTGTCCTGTCCTAGTCGTCTTCCACGTATTTGTCCACCTATCGCGCTGATATGAGTTCTGTATCGTTGTAGTACCGTAGCCTCTGGGACTCTTAACAGCGGTGCTGTTTAACCCGGCCGTAAGTTGCCCGACGCGAACAGCAAGCCTCCAATTGGAAAGAAGAAAAACGCTCCTCGTGGTGGGAATCGAACGTGGGTCCCTCGCGTTATGGAACCGGCGTCCATCAGATTGAGCTATCATCGCATTCTGGGCGAACAGAATTATTTCCTTTAGATTTTTTTTAGCGTTTATTTTGCCACAGGGCACAGATAAGGGCTATGAGATTATTCCTAGCGTTGTCTTTGAACTGCCGGGTCTCCGACCAAGGAGAGGGGCCACCAGCTCTGCTGTTTCTCCAAGAGCCTTGAACCTCTAGTGCAAGCTCAGCGCCAACTTTTTTGCCGACGGTGATAAGACCAATTTGCGTGTCATATAAGGAAGGCAAAAGGGCTATAGCTACAAAGGGAGACACACATTCCGCGACCATGTTCTCTGTCTCTCTGACGCACACACCTGTCTTAGATGCGGCTCGAGGGTGGCAGAGTTGAAGCCGATGATGAGGAATGTGGTGAAGACGCAGTAGGCATCCAAGAGGATTCCCGCGTTGCACCAGAACCGGAGCATCTTCCCGCTCCCCTGGAATATCTGGTCCTGGTTCTCTGTGACGTCACAACGTGCATGCGCAAAAGATCCTTGGTCAAAGACAGTAGATACCAGGTGGGGTAGGGCACGAGTAAAGCGCTTGCTGTTAAAACGCCACAAAGCTATGCGCAATTTTGTCAACCACAACAAGCTTAGTGTGCAAGTGTGTATACCATAGTCATGACCATTTAAAGTTAGTTTTGGCAGCTTTGATTTAGTTTTATTTAAACAACTTTTCCGTCCTCTTTATAGGGCTCAACAGTTCGGACAAACGCGTTCACGCTTTCCTTCGCGCCTGGAAGCGTTTTGAATGCTGTCGTTATCGCCAGCACGGAGCATGCGTGATTTGCTCGTCGGAGCAGATCCGCCTTCTGTATAAGCTAGAGTGTATGCTTTGCTTTTGTGGCTTTTTTAAAGAGACTATCAAATGCATTTATTGTTTCAAGTGAAAGAAAGTCGGCCAATAGCCGTTACACCGCTGTAATGACGTAATTCAAGCCCTTGACGAGCGCCAAGACCTGGAATTGGATTAGGGTCAACGGTCGAGCCCAGCTTGGACCGACGGCGGCCTTTTGTGGCCGGGCCGTTCATGGAGGGGATTGCTGTGGCGGATCTCGTTGAAGCACTGGAGCTCCAGCAGGGATCGCTAGAGCCACAAGCGCCGTCTGGATGTCTGTATTGGGGCTGAGCAGCGCGGCCTCCCAGTCTGATTCGTTGTGGATAAAATTGTCGGTCCGCATAGTGGGGCACTGCCATAAAATGTGTTGCATGTTGGCCCAGACTCCACAGGATGGACAGAACGGGCTGTATAAGCTTGGGTGTATTATTCTGTACAGTGCTGGGGAAGGGAGGGTGTTCGTCGGGATTTGACGTAGTGTGGTCGCTTGGTATCGAGTGAGTGAGGCGTGCGGGTGTGGGTAAATGCGTCTAGCGTCCTTGTAGTAGGTTAGGACATCTTGAAAACTAAGGAGGGGTTCTGAGAGCAGAGTAGTAGCCGGATGATCTGACGCCTGGTTGGTGAGCTCGCAGGCCAGATCATGAGCCACCTCGTTCCCCTCCAGGCCCGAGTGGGCGGGGGTCCAAAGGAGACGTATGGGATGTGTTGCTGGTCCTCGCACCGTGAGCTGGCCAGCTCGCGCTCCCACTACTCAGGGGATGTGGAAGGGAGGGGGTTTGGCCAGTATGGGCATTCCCAGACCAAGTGGTAGGTGGTGCTCGGGACGGAGCAAGAGGGGCAGTTGTAGGGGTAAGTGATGGGAGAGATACGTAGTTGAGAGAAAATTTTCTTGAGCAAGTTTCTTAGTTATCTGATCGGAATAGAGCAGTAATTTTTGGCTGAGGTATTTCGTGACCTACTATTCTAAGTTCTGGGTTGTGTTTGTTGACTACGTTCCGAAAACATTTAGGATTTAGAAAAAAGGTTGAAGGAAGTGTTGCAGGGTCCCTTTAACTGAACAACGGAACATTCAACGAGCAATGGTGCCAATGAATGACATTGGGCTGCGCACTTTCTGACACATTTGTATATATTTTGCAAGGTCCAGTTGGCACTGAAAATAAATGGCAATCACCATTGGCTTGTCACCAGGTCATCGCAACGGCTGGCGTAAATTATGCCAATTTGTATAGTTGGGCTGGCCCTAATGTACTGAACCGTGTAAAGTAACTTAACGGTGATGCATCATGTATTGTGAGCAGAGATGCATGCTTGTAATCAAGCATTACATTTATAAACAAGAGAAGAGGGGAAAAGGCACAATAAGTACGCGCCGAGGCACGCTGGCTTTGAAAAGCATTTCGGGCTCACTTGTACAAAAATATATGCATGGGTTACGCCGGTTAAGCCTGAACACAAATGAAAACCTTTGGGAATTGCCGTATGTATCTTTTGAACTGTCTTTACCGAACGCAAGAGGCAAATGAAGGTATAGCAGGCCATTAACCACGCGAGAAAATCCCTCCGTTTGTAATGCTCAGAGGTGCGCGCATGGCTTAGATGGCGTAGCACAAATGCCCCGGCCAATGACAGGGCACCGATCACGCACTTGCGTGAGATCTCCCTCAGCGGCGATCCAAATACACCATACCAATGCGCTCGCAGCGCGCTAACTGAAACGGCAACAGCTTCTTAATTTCCTAGAGCACAGTTCTTAGGAACCTGTTCCTGGACCGAGCGGTGTTGGCGTAACCAACCAGCCGGAGCGAGTGAAGAGCCCGCCGAGGGATGAAAGTATACGACGACAGCGAAGGCAGTGTCACGAGGTAAGCGAAAGAACGATGGTAGCGGGAGGAGGAAATCTGAGGAGGATCGCACGGTGAGCGGTACTCCATCTGTTCCAGTCGTTGGGATGGATAAAAGTGGCACAGAAAAATAAGTGGTGGTGCGGCAGCCGCGGGTGGCTGCCGAGAGAGAGAGAGAACAACTTTATTGTGTGCCCGGTATGAGGTTGTGAGAGAGTCACCTGCGAAAAAGAGTTTTAGCAGCAGTCACCAGCCCTCAAGGGGGGCGACGCTGAGAAATGCTCTCACATTTAACACCACCCCTTGCATCCGACGTGTGCGCTCTTTGCGCCACAGCAGGTTAAGTAGGAGGGTCAGAGTTATTTGAGGCGCCCTTCTTTAGGTACCGCCACATCGTTTGACCTGCTTGTCTCAGGCTGTGGAGAACGGCAGGATATATTTTCGCTAGGAACGGCTTGTGAAAGAGGCCAGTGCTCACCTGTTGGAGGCAGAAGCAGGTAGGCGAAAACGTAGCAGACGAGCAGGAGTGAGCCTACGCTGAGAAATGGCAGCATGAAGCCACCGACCTGGGTATGAGAAAAGGGGACGAGCAGGCTTTTGTTTAGTCAATTTGGTTTAATATTGTGGTTTTGAAGGCGCCGAAGCTACATCTTGGCTATGGGGCTCCGGATTAATTTTGACCGCCTGGGAATCTTAAACGTGTTCCGAAACCTAGGGAACTTTTAGCTTTTAACCTCCATCAGAAAAACGGCCACCACGTCCGGGATCGAACCCGCGTCCTTGGGCTCAGTTTTACTTAGTCCAGCATGTACACTCCATACTTCAATTACCGCCTTATGCCAGCAACGCTTTGTACGCCCAGTTTTAAAGAAACAACCTCTCGCTCAAATACGTTGCCGATGACGCCGTGGTAGTGCTTTTCTAAATTCGGCTAGTTAGTCCGTTTGTTGCAGTTGTAGAACCCTTAACACCAACCTGTCGAAAGGCCTGCCTTAACCTTTGGGGATAGCTCAGTGGCTAAGGCGTCATGCTACTGAGACCGGAGGTGTGAGTTCGATTCCGGCCTCGACGGTCATTTTATTTATGGAGGCGAAAAACAAAAACGCTCGTGTGTCGATATTTAAGTGCACATTGAAGATCCCCAGGTGGTTTACATTAATGCGCAGCCTTACAGCCCACGCAAATATAGCTATGGCGCTCAAAATTTGAGAGATTTACGCCCTCCGGTTAGCAGCGCATTGCAGCGCGGTGTCACAAGCATGGTTTTGGCACACTGAGCCAAACTTAGATGCCAAATAATGAAGAAAAGGATGAGTTTAAAGGAAGAAATTTAAGATCACTGGCCACCCCATTGCGCAGATAAAAACTACAGTGCGTAAGTATACTCTAACGAAATAATAATCCCAGTGCGCGGGTGCATGCTTCGCGAGTTATTCAATGAACATGACGAATTCCCAACAATTATTACACTTACAGCTCGGTGTTGATAACACCGAAAGCAGCTGCGATAAATGCGATGAAGGCACATATGTACCTGCCACTTCAAGGTCGATGTGCTCAACACGACACTGCTTCACTGCCATAATTTATCCCGTAATGGAATAAGCAAAAATTTCAGCATGTCATTCAATAACACAGTAAAGCAAGCAATCGATAGATCGATCGATCGACCGATGTACAGACAGACAGACAGACAGACAGACAGACAGACAGACAGACAGACGGACAGACGGAGGGACAGACGGAGGGACAGACGGAGGGACAGACGGAGGGACAGACAGACAGACAGACAGACAGACAGACAGACAGACAGACAGACAGACAGACAGACAGGCAGACAAACAAACAGACAGACAGACAGACATAGATTCTTTGTAACTGACTTCATATAGGATACCGCCGACTGTGGGCCCAGCAACAAGACCAACTCCAAAAGCCGTTTGTTGCATCGACTGCGAAAGAAGGGCAATATTGGTGTCAGTCACACACACAGGTGCAGACGTAATGAAGCAGTATCTGCTTGCTCTTCTGCGGAACTTCTTGGTCACAGCGAAAAAGCTTGCCAAAATATCGGGAACTTTTCGAAATTGAGAAATTTTTTGAAAATTTCGGCCGCCACTGTCACATACATCTCTCTCCTTTCTTTTTACACCCACCACTCACACTCTTTGCCCTCCGCCTCGTCCCTACACTACAAGTACGATGACGTTATTCGCGTTAAGCTTTAGAATGCGAAGTTCGCTCTACATGGCCCACGTGTTTTTGCTGGAGTTTCAAATAATGTTTTCCAAGCTAAAGATGGCTGTTTTGATAGTCTGGTTGGTTCAGTTAGGTACTCATTCTTGCCAGGATTAGAGGGGTGCTATTTGTTTTTGCGTTGATCAGGAAATATCTGGATCTACGGATTGATATTGAATATTAAGGTGCACCGTTGTGTTGAGAATTACGTCGTGGTTTATGCACTGTATACCATTAGATGTAAACAGCGGTGTAAGAGGACGGAGCTAGAAAACCCCGAAGGTTGTTTTCTATTTCGCGCCAACTTAAAAACCATGCAATCTGATTTAAATAAAAAGACGGTACTTGTCCTAGTGTGGTCGCAAGAGGGGTGTGTGCTAGTTTTATAACAATGTAACGAAATGCGGTGGATTGGTGCTGTCGGAAATACCTGGCAAAAAGTGAATGTTGGGCCATGAGTGCTTGCGCTCACTGAATGCGTCCTGCATCGGCGGCAATCAGGCGACAGGCAGTTGATTCGGGTAACAGACAAACAAATTCTCGCGTTAAAGTAGCCCCCCAAAAAACTATCGTCGTTAAGAGATGATACTGAGACGAAGACGTCTGCAGCTATGCCCGTCGGAATGCCGCAGATGTGAAGCCTCGTGAGGGTTGGAATTAACAATCGTGCGTTCTGCATGCAGCGCTTGCTTATCAATTGGTGCTTACATATGAGCTGGCCAGAGATTTGGGGAACTCCGCGGCCACGATGGAAAACACTGCTGTCTGAAAGGCGGCCGTGCCGAGCCCCTCGAAGACCCTGACGGCGATGGCGAGGCCCAGGAAGACTGAACCGGGTGGGGACATCTTCAGGGACCTGGGGATGCGGACGGGGGCCCGGAATAGGGAGGAAAGCATTGCCTTCACAGGATGGAGGCAGCAACGGTACAACTTGGCACGGACAATATGATTGGTTAGCATGGATATGTTGCTTAGCCTTGAGCAGCATTCCTTTGTTTTTTTTTGTTTGTTTTTTTTGCCTGTGGCTCGCAGAAAGCACTGCGAAGTCTCGGTATATGTAGTTATAAAATGAGGGAAAACTGGGATATGCAGTGGAAACTCAGACACTTTTTCAGGACACTTGAAAAAATAGAGACGGAGGTTCCTGAAAACGCATTTTCCAAAATTATCTTGAGGAAGACAAGTTTCTGTGGGCCGCACATCGTGACGTGACTTTCGGGAAAACGTGATACCTGAGCACGTATCAAATGAGTCATTGCACTCGGTTTTGAGGGGCAATGGAGGATACAAGTGTATAAGGGTTGAAAGTCGGGCTAGTTAGATATGGTGCATCATAAAATATAACAGCGTACAACTAAACAGGACGGGGACGCAAGAAGACACAAACAGAGCTATTGTGTCTTGTTGTGTTTCCGCCCTGTTTAATTGTTCGCAGTTGTTTTTTTTATCTGCGGTGTACGCTTTTATATCTGGTTTATTCTGATGGCACTGTTCATTTACTTTTGTACACTTTCCTTGGGGCACATTATTGCCTGATTACAGCTGCTCTACAAGGGCACTACCTTGAACTGTATTTTGCCTTGCCCGACAGAACAATGGGCCATATTGTGTATCGATTAATCATGCTAGACAATTTTTACTATGGCTTAATATGTTTGCCGACATCGATCTTCACTGCTTGTCTACACCTTGAGTACAGCCGCTAGCCATGCACCTGTAGGTTATCTTGGTACCCTCATGGAACAAAGTTAGCCTTCAGATGGCCTTCGGGCCAAATTAAGCGCGCACCACGACTTTTCTCTTTTGTCTTGAGGATTAAAGCATTTCGTATACTCTATATATGAAAATCTAGAAAAGCATCCACACACTCACACACTGCGGATCCGGACGTTTCGGTGCGGATATTCTGGTTAGCGGTCATTTCACTGCATGGATACTTGCGTGCACGGACACCTCAGTGCAAAGCACTTTGACGCCACCACTTTTTATGGTTGTCGAAGAACGTTCCGTGCATGTTTTTTTTCACCTACGTTTACGCATTCATATAACTTTGAATATTTTAGTGCTGGTAGCGCAGTATGGCAGCTTCGCTGTCTTTGATGATACCACAATAATTGTCAACCCAATTGAACAGCACGTCTGGGCCATAAGTGAAACTTCTCATACTAGAAGAAAGAAGGGCAAGTGTGTGAGTGATGCATCTGTGCGGTGAATGGGTGAGGAATTTGGTCTCTTGTCCGGTAGCAAAGCGTAATAACTTGAGCTCATTCTGTAAGTATTGAAATTCACTAACGGTCTCTGTCGGAAATCGCTACTGAGCAGTCGAGTGAAAATGTGGGCCCATCTGACATTGGTGTCGTTCTCCACCATAGTCCTCTGAAATCTCAACGCTTTTAACAGCGGCGCCGTTGTAGGTCGAGCCTTTTCGTCCGTCTGCTGGAGGTCGTGCGTCACGCAAATATTGGAGCAGGTTTGCAGATCCACAGATAGAGGGCGCAGCGGTTTTGCAGGGCCGGGTTCCCCTCCATAATTCCACCGCTGACGTTTAGCTGCCCATACCTTTGCGCGAGCCATAGAATTTGCGTGGTGACGACGCTGCCATTCTAGGGCGCGCACCCGTTGACCTTCGAGCTGACAGACGGGAACCATGGCTCCGCTGCTTCAGCAGATTTCACACTAGGTGGAACAGCGTTTAATCCCCCCCCCCCCCCCAACGCAGAGTAGCTGGCCAGGGAACTTTGTCAGGATGATCTCACTGTCTTTCCTTTCCTTAAATTTAGCTTCCCTCTTGTTCCCTCATTGTACTCAACTAATACGTACGCATCCACATCAATTCCACACACCCCACTGCCCCAAGTGCGGTCAGCTGGATACTATATATCCCTCTCTTTGCGAGTATCTTGCTGACCCATACTCCCCACTCTCATCCCACTGGGAGCAGGCCCTGGGCAGCTCCGAGGAGTCCAGCCAAGTGATGGTGATCTCCCGAGCTCTGGTGGTCGCGTCTGACCTCTGGTCCTCCGCCACCCCCCCTCGCTAACCCGGCTTTTTAAATAAAGTTTTGTTCCCCCCCCCACTCTCTCTCTCTCTCTCTCTCTCTCTCTCTCTCTCTCTCTCTCTCTCTCTCTCTCTCTCTCTCTCTCTCTCTCTATCTCTCTCTCTCTCTCTCTCTCTCTCTCTCTCTCTCTCTCTCTCTATCTCTCTCGTGTCGTGTACGGAGTCTCACATGTGAAACAGATTGTGAATTTGTTTTTCACTTGTAGTTGACAGTCTACTTTCGCTGTGATATGTGATCACGTGTTAGTTGTTCTTGCGTGTCCTTCCAATAAAATTTTAGTAGCGAATTCAGCACAGTGCCGTCGGTCCTCACTCTTTTGTCCTTGCTTACCTTGCGATATTTCTACATCATAAAGGCGAACAAACTATATATAGCCCAACTTGGCGCTTGTCATCCTTTTACAAAGGCAGAGAAGGCATTAAGCGTTTCAGCAAAAAATATCCCGCTGCAAGGGCGCGAACACAGATAACTACCAGGTCAGCACTCACCATGTTCAGCTGAGATGAAGTTGGGATCGGTCGTTAAAACTTGAAAACTTTCGTCGAACGTTCTAGATTCAGCACTAAGGTTCTGGAAAAATCTTGGAGCCCTCAAGCGATAGCTAATCCGGTTTTGAGCAGCGGAACGTGGAAGAGCATGTTAAAGGTGCCCACGTTACTGATCATAGAGCATCGATAGAATAAACGCAATAAATGCATGAGTACTTTACCGTTATAGATAGTAGAGTGTGAAAAAAAAAGGTTGACTGGTAATTATTGGGGATTTTAAAATACGCAAACATTTTTCTGCTGTAACCCTAAAGAGGCGACGGTGTCAAACGCCCATGCACCGGAATTAACTTGCGCCGAAAACCCCACTTATGCAACAAATTGCGAGGTTATTGCACACTTTTTGAGAGTAATGATAAAGTTGCTTACCCAAAAAGTATGGACGCCATCCCAACGTAAAACAGGCCAGAGAGCAGCAGAAACCTCGGCTTCACAATGGCCACCTGAAGGATACACATTTCCACTAAATTAAATTTTAACTGTGGCTCACGTGTGTCTAGATTACGATGTGGTAAAAAGAGCCAGATATAACGCCCTTTCGCCTCAACTGCCCATTCATAACCTTCCCTCTTCCTCCCCCTCTACTCCACTTCCTAATCCCCTCTCTACAATTTCCCCTGTCTTTTTCCCCTACCTCTCTTCCTTCTCCTCCACCCCTCTCACTCGTAGTTTGTAGGTCACTGGCTACATACCAATTGCTAAGGGGCCAATGACCCACAGCCAGCCCACGCTGGCTGTGAGTCACTGGGCTGGCCTGGGCTGCGTTTAGCCCAGCCCAGCCCAGCCCAGCCAGCCAGCCAGCCAGCCAGCCAGCCAGCCTGAGCTGAATTTTTCCCATAAAGATACAGAAAAAACACATCGAAATGTTGCAAGCGTAATTTTTGTTCTGCCACGCGATGTTCTCTTTTGCTGCGGAAGGAACCACCGTGTGGGGCATTTTTATAGACATGACGTCAGCAGAATAGCTATTTTGAAATGTCTCTGCATCTGAGGGGGATAAACTCAGAAGCCTGGAGGTAACGCGAAGAGCTATTTGAAGTTCCAGAAAATTTAAACATTACTAAGTCTTATTTAGGATGTTATTATTCAAGCATTCCTAACATAGCTAGATATTAGCTGAAATATTAAAGAGGTTCCTAAATAAGCAGGAGGTCAATTGCGACTCGGTTTCGCACTAGTCCACAACTCACCAATTTGGCGAAGATTGGAGCGACGAGAAAGATTGTGAGCTCGAACACGCTGAAGACAAAGCCGCTTTCTGTGGCCGATACACCTTTGATTTGTGCCTGCACAGATCGCGCCGCGGCGTGGAACGCACGGCGGGACAATTAAAACGTGTTTTGAACTCCCCCATCCTCCAGAAGAGAGATCCTGCTCGAGCATCGGCTTAGCAGGAGATCACCATCACCCCTCCCCCCTCTCTCACACAAGAAGGGAAATGGTGTTACTAAGACAAATTGACCGAACCCACTTCGGGGAACCGCAACTTCACACAGGTATTCTGTGAAGTCATGTATTCTCTGCCGTCATGAGAAGGTTTTCTTGAGTATTGTTTTAAATTATGTACACCGTTAAAATTATGCTGCGTACCCGCCTTGAGTGCAAAAAAAAAAAACCTTTTGTCTTGGTATTGTTCGGGTAAAACTTCATTTTGCGAACTTTTTCTACTCTTGTCACGGTCTCTACCTTTTGCATAGTATATATGTTATCATTATACTGCTTTTTTGTGCTTTGCCATTGTTTTATATAACCAGCAATTCTGTTGATACAGTTTGCCTATGTTGCCGTTTGGTTTGTTTTATGTTTATAACTTGATTCACTGGTTGTTGAATGTGCTTCGCTAGTGCTGCTGCCGTTGTGCTACATCAGGGACGGGGCCTCCTCAGGAGGCCCGATCGGGCTCGATCAATCGGGCTCAATCAAATGGGCTCAAACGCCTTTTGCCCCGTTTACCTCGGCAGAAGATTGAACATTATACTATTTTGGGTGGTGTACTTGTACTCTGCTCAAACAAACAAACAAACAAACAAACAAACAAACAAACAAACAAACAAACAAACAAACAAACAAACAAACAAACAAACAAACAAACAAACAAACAAACAAACAAACAAACAAACAAACAAACAAACAAACAAACAAACAAACAAACAAACAAACAAACAAACAAACAAACAAACAAACAAACAAATAAATAAATAAATAAATAAATAAATAAATAAATAAATAAATAAATAAATAAATAAATAAATAAATAAACAAGCAAGCAAGCAAGCAAGCAAACAAACAAACAAACAAACAAAACAAACAAGTAAACAAACAAGCAAACAAACAAACAAACCCTGACATTTGCAAAGTGCCGCAATGTCCGCCCCTGCGATCACTCGGGAGGTTTACTCAGTATGAAGAGCATAACCTCGAACAGTGGATCCACGGCCCACTGGGAGGCCACCCTGTTCAAACTGCCTCCAACCTGCCAGAAATGTCTCGGGGACCGGGTACAGGGCCCGATCATCGTGACTCATCATTAAGAATCACAGCCCCAATAAAAATTTTCCCTCCCTCCCTCATTACTTAACGTAACGACGAAGGAAACGTACACGGCGTGAGATTAACGTAATAAGCCTGATCTTCTTTTAGTCATGGTATTTTTTTTTACAAGGTCAAGATAATCCCCTTACAGGTCCCATGAGATGCTACACATTAATAGACATGTTTTTCTTGTTGATATCAGTGCTGCAGGACTTTTACAACAATGTTTTCAGACCGCCGGTTACGCCGTTATGGCGTTACGCAAAGCAACCAAATAGCCTCCTATCAACTTTAATATTTGAGCCTGGATGGAAAGGAGTGGTGGTGGTAAAAGAGCATAAGAAGAAGGGAAGCCGCAGAGATTGAGATCTCCTCGGTACGGGCCTTATAGAGCCACAGCAATGCCTGTTTCTGGAAAAGAATATTGATGAAAACTGCTTCGTGCAGCCGAAAAGTGCGCCCAACGCGTGGCGCACACTTTTATGCTGCCAGAAGCGTGTGTTTAACTCTGATGGGCGGTAAAATGGTCTGCCTTTAATTGAATGCATAAACGTCAATCGACTGCTTGGCATTATAACAATTCTCTCAGTCACCTAGCTGATTCTGAGCTTAAAGGCCCTCCCTCAGAAACTTACCCTGGTATTCTGAACACTTCCTCCACTCAAGCCAGCAGTGGAGGAGATCCTTGAAATCGATTTCCCCATGCATACGCACTGCGGAATCCTCCCCTCAGCCGAGTGGAGGGAGCAAATGGAGTGGAGGAGGGACTCAGAATACGGCCCTTATTAGTCTTCTCTTCCACTCTGTCTAGACACTGAAAGAATGCCTTGTAATGCCTGCACGCTTTGGTCCAGGATAGTAAAGATTCTACATAGGGCCTTTGCCACTATCAAAAAACAATACCAGCGGATTCGTGAATTGCTGCGCAAAATTTTAAGGCACAACATTGCTCTTAATTTTACCGGTTTATTTTCATTACGCACCACACCAACAAAACGTGACTTCGGTTCGCGCACAGCATCATGAATCGAACCAAAAACTTCGCCATATATCGAAAAACTGCGATGCGCTATCAAGACGCCGGAGAGATAGATAGAATAAACTTTATTTTCTGGACCTTCACTGAGAACTCCACAGTGGACGGAGGTGGTTCCGTCTTCATGGGAATCCATATGCTGCTCTCGCCGCCTGGCCCCTGGTGATAGCTGATCCTCCAGGGCGGGGATGGTGAGCAAGATCCTCCATCTCTCGTTAAAGGGTAGGGTGGGGTTGGTGGGGCGAGGCTCAGGTAAGGAGGGCGGGTGCTTTGGGCTAAGCCTACACTCTCCTATCATGTGCTGGAGAGTGCCGTTTTTTACAGTTTACAGAATGGGCAAACTTCAAATCGGTTTGGGAACATGCGGTAGGTGAGGGGGGGTGGGGGAGGGGGGTGCGGAAAGTGTTGTCTGGATTTGCCTGTATATAGTTTGCTGTTCCTCCATGAGTTCTGCGTGTGGTGCTTTGAGGTTCCGCCTGTCATGCCTGTAATAACTAGTTATGTCCCTGTAGGTAAGAAATGGTTGGTGTTTCGCCTCTACCGCGGACGTGGCCCGGTAAGTCAGTGCTCGGGCCTCCTGGTGGGCAAACTAGTTACCCTCCACCCCTGAATTGTCCGGTACCCACACAAGTTCTGCAGTTTTTTTCGAACGTTTTTTTTTTCTCTTTGAGCACTCGGAGGGCCATCCGGGACACCCAGCAAGACTGGAAGCTTCTGTAGGTTTGCTGCGAATCCATGACCCCTTTGGCTTCGCCCTGCAGAATATAAGGGCCAACGCAATCGCTAATTCCTCTGCCTCTTCTGTTCAACGTTCTTAACGTCAACGGGTGCACATGACAGCAGCTCTTGTGTGGTTGTCACCGTTTCTGTTGACCGGTTCGTACCTTCATTCATGGAGGCGTCCGTGTAGATTACTCCTTCCTCTTTTGCTAGCAGCCTGCTGAGGGCACCAGCTCTTTCCTCCCGCCTGCAACCGTGGTGCGATTAATTCATGTTCTTTGTGGTCGGCTTGGCTTTGATGGCTTCCAGCCATTCATTTGGCAGCTGGTCTCTGAACTCAGATGTCGTCGCCCTCCAGCCGATTTTCTGCAAGATGCGTCTACCCGCTTTTGTCTGGCTCAGCCTTAGCTTCTGATTGGCGAGATGTGCCTCAATGAGCTCGTCCACCGAGTGATGCAAACTCATTTCCAAGAGTTTGCATGTAGACGCGCTTATATATGAACGGCAATTGCTCGCTTGATGGCTTTGCGGGAGGCCATGGGCGATGAAATACTAAAATGCGTCGACTTGTGATCCGGAAGCATGGGGTACATGCTGTCATGGTCACTGCGTACCCGCGGACAAACTTAAGCATTGCCGGTGCTGTAGAAACGAAATAGTTGCAAGATATTTTCCACGAGGCAGATTGTGTGGCGATGCGCTGATGTTAAAAATCGGGAAACAATTATGCTGGCTGATAACGGGTACAACGGAGTAAGGGAGGACGCGTCGAATGCAAGCAGGATGTCCGTTATAGAAGCGAGAACGTATTCTTTCCGGAACCGGGAAGCGGGTTGACAATGACACACAGGTTGCAGATTGGGGCAACACTCAAACGCAACTAGTGCGGGGAGCGAAGGCGAAAGGAAGCGCCGTTACTCTATTCACACACCACGAGCGGAAGTTCGAGGCGGATGAAACCCGTGGCACTCAATTAGGGCCGAATGTTCAGATAAAAAGTCACGGGCCGAAATCGGGTCACGGGGGCACCAGGGCAGCACACTGAACCGAACGGAAATGCGGGGATGGCCGATAGCAGCGCCCGCAGGCCAAGGCCAAGGGCAGCAAGGGTGTTTCCATCATCGAGATACGTTCCAGCCGAGGGGCAGCTGAATGACGACGTTCTTGACGTCCTTACGAAATTTTCACTCACAACAGATGCGTACGCACTCTTGCCTACTACCGTCTTAACAAGGAAATCATAGCCTTCTAGACTGAGCACGTGTGACCGGTAGGCCGTTGATTTGCGTGCGGTCAGACTCATCCATGCTGCCTTACCTGAAAGTGCTGCGCTGGCTAGTTTTCTATGGTGGGGAGTGAACTTGGAATGACGGGGATTCGCGACGTTGTGGCGAAGGGGAGCGGGTGATTGGTGGCGTATCAGTGAGTAATTACGTGAAAGGTTGGAGTTTCGTACAGCGGAAAATCGAAGAGAAATAACCACTAAGGAGAGGTAATTTGACTGAGTGAAAGAAGATCAGGACCAGCATTGTCGGCAGCAGCGCGCGATGTGACCGATGCAGATTGGCCGGGAGATCGTCTGTAAGTGTTGTTCCCGTACTAGGGAGGCGAAAACAGGCGCGTAGCAGCTGATACAAACAGTACCTGGGCGTTATGGGTCTGATTTAAGGCGCTAACAGGAGGGTTGTAAGCTGGACTAGTTTAGTTGGAAAGACATTCTTGGATGAAACCAGCGCGAAAAAACAAAGACGAAAGAAGTGCAACAGAGCAAGGACCAGCGGCTGTCCTTGTGTTGCACTTCCTTCGTCCTTGTTTAAGTTCGCGCTGGTTTCACCCAAGGAGCAAGCAGACCGCAAACCCCGGTTTTCCATCGCCTGACGGAAGGCAGGAGGCGACGGATGTTTTTCCAGCGGCCGGCTACATTGCTCCCCCTCTCGACGGATCAGTGTGGTCAAGGCCTCCGATGGGGATGGTGAGTGGACGCCGTAGCTGGTCTTCCCATAGGTCGCTGCTGTAATCGAAAGGCGGTCAAAGTGCTATGAATCCGACTACTTTTGGCCTCTTCGGAACGGCTACATTCAGCACTGACGACGTTCCCACTTGTGCAACTCTTAAAGACGACCAAGGTGGAGGCGTCATCCGCTGCTGTAGCGTGAGCTACACTGGCCGAGGTTGAGCAGTTTCGCGTGGCTCCTGGAGAGCCGTGCTGCGCATGCGCGAGGAGCCGTGACGTTTCACGGCGCACAGCTGGCTCGCTGGAGCCGCCGCCGCTGCGACTGGATTGAATTGGATTGGATTGAATTGGAAATCGTTTTAGCAGCAGTAAGCATGATAATCAGCTAATCTTATAGTCAGGAAATCTAAGAATAACCAGCTGAACCTTAGCTCAAGCTACGTATATCCTGGCACAGCCGAGCTAAGCCACTGCTAATTTTTTCTTCAAACATATCTTTCACTTGCCATGTCTTTTGTATCGAGCGGTCAAGTCAGAGCGTAAATGTGGGCTTGTCGGTAACGGAATAAGCGCACAGGACAAGCGCTATTCCGGTGTGCTTCTCTCCCGTTCGTGCGTTGAGTAGTTATTTTTCACAGTCGTGCGGTAAACTTTGTGACAAAGAGTTAGCACGTCCTGAGTGTAAAACACGTAAGAGTAGGTCGCAGTTCGGGCATGAGAGACAAGCTCTTTTCTCGCGACAAGTTGGTGACGTGTTGACGTGCCAAGAATGCTCTGTCGTCGTTTCTTTGCAAACGTCCAGCCAGCAAAGTTGACTTCATGAATCTTTAACCAAACTTGCGTCGTCATACCGTTGAGATAAAAAAAAAATTCCGGGAAGCTTGCACTCACGCGCAAGACTTCAATGGCGGAGCTATTGTAGGTGAGCATTACCGGGCACGTAAGTTTCAGTATCATTGTTTATTTGCATCGTCGTCATATGCATCGAAGAGGTCGTCGTCTTCTTTGCGGCGAGTGGCGGATCCAAAGTCATCCTCAGCATTGTAGACTTCCACCAGCTCAACTTGCGAAGCTTGCATTAACTCGCGCAAAGCTTGAACCATAGCGGAGGATTTCTTTCTACGTGAGCACTGAAGAAAAGATCACCACGCATTTGTAAAAGTTTGAAATTGTTTATCTACACGTTCCGTCGTTCCTTTGCACTGTGCTAGTAGTATAGTCATCGTCATGTGCATCGATATCGTCATGTTCCTCATGCCAAGCATTACATGCGCGGTAGCGTTTGACGACAGTGTTGGAATTTTTTTTTTTTTTTTTGCTAAAGCCACAGCGCGAGCCGGGGACACGGCGGTCGCCGCGAGGCGCGCGCTCACGAGCGCTCCCGCATTTTCTTGGTATTTCTTTGTGCGACACCGAACTTACGGCTTACATTTACATAACAGCAGCAGCTCCGCTTTTAAAGGGTGGCATGAACGCCGGGCCCGGCCGGCTGTAATTGCTGACTCGCCGCATATATCCTCTGGGCCAGTAGGGTCAGTGTCGCAGAATGTGCCGGAGCCACGGGGTGGCGGCTACGCAAGAGCATGTTAGAGGGGCGGCCACGGACGCTGCAACGTCGCCGTTGATGAAAATTCTCTGCTGGAAGAATGTGCCCCTGAAGCGTAATTCTGCGGTGGCCGGTAGATGCCAGCATCTCTTCAAAAACCACTGGCAATTGAGGACCGAAATATATTTGCAGCATTTACGCCCCAGGCAATGATTTTATTGATTTTATTGATTGATTTTATTGATTGATTGATTGATTGATTGATTGATTGATTGATTGATTGATTGATTGATTGATTGATTGATTGATTGATTGATTGATTGATTGATTGATTGATTGATTGATTGATTGATTGATTGATTGATTAACGCGCCAACGCTACACGGGCGATGAGGCACGCCGTAGTGGAGGGCTCCGGATTAATTTTGAACACATGGGGATCTTTAACGTCGAGACAATGGCAGTGCAAATACTAGCATCGACTTCCACCATACGCTAAACCTCATCTTTATCCCCCTCTCTATAAAATGACTCAACAACACTATTTTCGTCGATTTGGCTTAGTGTTGTTTGCACCAAGCGTATTCCATAACTTCTTGAACTGTGCTCTGAGAGAGTGCAATGTGAATCACCTGCGCATGCGCAGTGGGCGAGGCCAGCTCCTCACCTCGTGCGTGAAAAACGGTGCCTGCAGGGATATGCTGGATCCGAGGCAGAAGTTGCCGAACGACAACAGCCCCATGATGACCAGCCGACGAGTGCGTGACACCGCAGGCGCAGCATCTAGTGGGAGAGCATGACGGAGGGAGAATTAAAGCGGCCTGCCGTTTAGCGGGCGTCGCTGAAAACACAAATTTTAGGCTGAAGTAAAGGCATTATTCAGTCTTCCTATTTATTTGTTCAAGTAATTTACATGACCTTCAGTGGGAGGGGAATGGTAGAGGTGGGGGGGCGCAGAAATGATATATCAGAACAGATATATTGACTGTTACAATATAAACACAGCAAACACAAAGGAAAAATACAAAACAAAATTACAAGGAGAATATTTCTAATAGTGCACGGTTAGGTGCTTCCATTTTTAACACATCTTGAATTATGTCAGGTTTACTTCAGTGGCAATGCGTCGAGGCGGTTGTGCCCCCTTATAGCATTGTGCGAACAAAAGTGGGTGAGATGTGATGCGTGTAACTTTGCAACAATGCTAGCTTGCATTGCTTAAATAAGACGGCGGTTCAGTAAAAAAGGAAAAATAGCGAAGTTGAGTTATTGGCAAGCCTCCTGGGCTTTCCAGCCCGACTATTTTGCGATCTGGTTCAACGCCGGAGCTTGCTCTTGTCAGCCCCCCCCCCCCCCCCCCCCGGTGTTTAGCCGTTAGTTAAATCATTAGTATAAAATTGAAAAATCAAAAGGCCTAGCACGTGGAGCCGATGAACCTGACACTGCACTTGTATTAAGGAGGACGTCGATCTAGTCATTACCGGATGTAAACTAAGTTCTGCAAGAAAGAAAATCTGCTATTCACGAAAGAATGTTAGGGCGAATGTTAAGACGTTTTAGTTTGGGTAAAAGTCAGTTGGGAGAACCGTGTTTGAATGCTTGAGAAAAATCCAGAAAATATTGTCAACCCATCTGATTATTATTCTTTAATAAAACGTGTTGGCCGGGTCGGTTCGTGACTAAAATTGTAGGTTTAGCCCCAGAAGGCAAGGACGGGGACGAGAAGGGACGGGCGTTAACCGCCACTGACTTATTTCCAGAATGGCGGGAGTATACACCAGACTCACGTATACTTCTGCAATTTTGGAAGTAACTGTGTTTATGCCTGAGGTATAAACACAAAATTTACAGGCATCTGGCAAGGGCGCACATTAGAAAAACCTATCTAAAAAAGGCACATTTCTCGGTGTAGATTGATAGTGAGGGCTCACACACACACATAATTCATTGTCGTCTGATACAGAACGGTGCCGCAACTTTAGATGTCATTACATAACCGGTTCTTTTAACTGTTTTTTTTTTTTTTTTTTTGCTCTAGAGGCGGCAGGCTGCGAAAGCTCAAGCAAAGGGAACTTTCACGGAAGTCATAGTGGTGAAATGTAGCGCAGAAAACCTCACTTTTCGTCCCCGTGTGTTTTGCTGCGCTACATTTAACCACTATGAATAACCAACTATCCCAATCAACAGCTCTACTAAGTTTCACGGAACACCGCAAGCATGTCTTTGCTTTCCCTTGTGATAACTCGGGTTACGAGTGTTAAACATCAGCCAAATCTTTCCTTCAATGCAGTGAAAAGGAACTAAGGCCCGTGGTGAGAATAGCCCTCTCGAGGTTGCACGCAGTGAATTTCTCCACGGCCTAACTTTTTCTCCGGGAAACACCAAAGACACGTCGAGCATACGTGTCTATCACCTGCATTCCTGGCGCCAACTTGAAATTTTACTCTTTCTAGCACCTACCAAAATCTAAAAAGCCGGGTCATCTCCCCTCACGTGAAACCCGGGAGGGGCGAAGCATGCAGTGTCAGGTGTATTAAAAAATTGCAAGACTCCCTCTTGCCACACGACGCGCGCTGATTGGGTGCCGGAGAAGCGCCGGTGGGAGGAGCAATCGCGCGCTTGCTGAGGCGGTGGCGCCCTCTCTTGCGTTGAACCGGATTTAAGCAATTTGCATGCCCTATCTGCCCCAGTTTGGGGTAGTGGCCGGGGTCAACGCGAGAGCGGTGCAATGCCCGCGCACCTCGCCCTGGGGCTCATCATCGGTGATCAACGAAACCCCGGCACCAGGTATGCCTTTCCTAGCTTCGACCGACCAGCCGACCCGATCAGGCCCACCCACCGTACCCACCCAAGTGGCCACCGTCGAGAGCCGGCGGGTACTTACTTAAGTGTGACACAAATTATTCCCTTCTAAAAACAGCTTCTGCTTCTGCTGACAATTGCTGAAGCGGACAGGGAGCGCTCGCCAAATCTTTAAATTATGTTAGTTTATTTTGAAGTGGTTTTATCCCTTACACACTTTTCTTTTAGTACATATTACGTTCTAGCACTCCACCCCATTCTTATCCTTCTAAGGGGTGGAGTGCATTCGGCAGGCATTCTCAGATAATGAATGGTAGCCGACCATTGTACCTGAAGAAGAAAGTGTATGACAACTGCATCTTACCGGTACTCACCTACGGGGCAGAAACTTGGAGGCTCACTAAGAGGGTTTAACTTAAAGGGACCCTGCAACACTCTTTGAGCAGTGCAAGTAAACCTGCGCGGCGTTTAGATTACACTGCCAGGTATACCTGAGCCAAATATTACACGTGCAAGACGCGGAAAAACCAACCGCTCTCTCTTCAGTTGTCCTCATTATGCAACCCCTGGCATGGCCTAAGGGACGTCACATAGGCCATGGCTGCCCGATCAGGTGTCACTGGTCAACTTCGCGGCTAGGTTCTCCCATTTCCGTCGTCGTCATCGCTGTGTACGAACCTCCTCTATGCCTGAACCTGTAGGAACAGTTTTGCCGTTTTTTTTGTGTGTTTTGTGTGCGCGCGGAGCTTGAGTGATGAGCTCAATACTTCCCTTTCAACGGGACCACTCGACTACAAACGTTTATTGCTTCAAAAACGCCCTACCAGACCGAGCGCGCACTTGCGAGCAGGCACCCATGCCTGCTTTTTTGTGGCACCAGACCGGAAATAGGCCCCTCCGCGTTGCGGAGAAAAGGAGAAAACTACCCGGCATGTGATATATCGAAGGCCGCCGAAGAGCACGCCGCGAGCCGCCCCCCTCTCCGGGAGAGAGCGCGCAGATTTCGTCGCGTTTGCGGGCAGCCCGTCGACGTGCGCAGCGACAAGCCATGCGCACAAACTCTGCTGCCCACTGGACATTGTACAACAGACTGGATGCTGCCTGCCGTCGTCACTCCAAGCAACGCCGACGATCTAGTTGGGAGTCCATCTGCCAGTCGTTAGAAACCCAACGACAACCTAGAGAGGCCTGGAGATTGCTGCATGGACTACTACAGCCGCCGACTCCACGACAGACAGTGCATGCCGTTGCCATTCGAGAGGGTATTACTACAGAGGAACTCGTGGAACTGCTTGCAGATAGGTTCGCTCCACCACCCCCAGCATCCTCGCAGCAGCCTCTACCCCAAGCGCTGAGAGAAAAGCTACCGTTAGGACCGTATGGTTCCCAGATTTCAGCGCTCTGCCACGAAGATCTTTCAATGCACGAACTTAGGAATGCCCTGAAGAGGACTAAGCGTCGTAGCACTCCTGGCGCTGATGGCATCACCTACCAAATGATGCGGAACTTGGACAGCCCGGAGCAAGAACGCCTTCTAAGCGCCTTCAATATCGTCTGGCACTCGGGGGTACTGCCAATTTTCTGGCTCCTTGCCCTTGTTGTCCCACTCCTGAAGCGTGAAAAACCACCAACCGCAGCCAGCTCATATAAATCTGTGTCCTTAACTCCGGCTGCGGGTAAGCTCTTTGAGATGATCATTCTATCTCGCCTAGAGTGGATCGTCCGAGCCCTTGGAGCTGTTGCCGAACAGCAGACCGGATTTCGTCAACTCCACTGCACTGCCGACAGCATCGCTGATGTATCCGCACTGGAAGAGGCCCAACATATGGACGAAGTGGCATTTCTGGTTTTGGTGGATATTGAGTCTGCCTTTGACCACCTGCCACACTCAACCATTGAGGCTGCGCTGGACCGCATTCATGTCATTGGAGGAGGAGGAGGAAGTAACTTTATTGTGTCCAGAGGAAAGGCCTAGTTATGGCCGGTGTGCTTCAGACGACGGCCAGGATGCCTTGGCTCCTAGCGGCGTCTTCGGCCCTCTGGACGGCCCAACGCTGGATGACAGGGTCCTCGCTAAGCAGCACGGTCTCCCACTGCTCCTTGGTGTGAATAATAAATGTTCCCTCTGTATTGCTGAAGTCTTTTCTTTGTATAGCAGGGCATTCCCAAAGCATGTGTGCCAAACTTGCAAGCTGAGGGCAGTGCTTACATTTACCGTCACGAATTTCTTGGTGGAAGTGCCTGTAGAGGCCTGGGCTGGGATATGTATTGGTCTGAAGACGCCTCCATGCAACTTCTTGTTTTTTGGTCAGCGAGGGGTTGGCTGCAGGGTACTTCCGTCTTTCGCCTCTGTATTGGTCGAGCACGTCCCGGTAGGTGCACAGGCGATCCTTGGTGTTGTCGGCAGGGTGTAGGGCGGATTGCAGGGGCTCTCGGTAGGTGAATGCTCGAGCAGCCTCGTTGGCCCGTTCGTTGCCCTCCAGGCCCGCGTGTGCGGGCGTCCATATTAAAGTGGTTCGGGTGTCTACGTTCTTGTCCTGCTGGGCAAGGACTCGCAGTGCCGCACTGGAGATTCTCCCCTTTGTGAAGTTGCGGATTGCAGGTTGAGAGTCGCTGACAATTTTCCTCGCTCGGGTTGTGGCTAGGGCTAACGCTATGGCTAGTTCTTCACCTTCTTCGGGGTGTCGTGTTCGGATGGAGCAGGCGGTGAGAACCTTTCCTTCCTGGTCGGTGACAACTGAGACCATAGCCCTTCGCTGTTCGTAAGAGGCAGTGTCCGTGTAGACGACTTGAGGTTCCCCTTGAAGCTGTCTCCCTAGCGCTAGGGCTCGCATATCTCTTCGCTTTTCGTTGTAGACTGGATGCATGTTCTTGGGGAGGAGAGGAATGTAGATGCCTTTGCGTAGTTCGGCTGGAACAGTGTGTTTTTCTCCGAAAGATCTCTCGTACGGGATGCGTAGGCGGTCGAGGATTTGCCTGCCGGTGGCCGTCTTGGTCAGACGCTCGAGGTGTGCAATACGATGCGCCTCGATGAGCTCTTCGAGGGTGTTGTGTACACCCAGTGCCTCAAATTTCTCATTAGAGGCACATATCGGGATTCCCAGAGCCTGCTTATGCACCCTCTTGATGATACTGTTGATTTTATTGCGCTCTGCCTGTTTGAGGGGTAAGAAAGGGGCTACGTACGTAATTCGGCTAATTACGAACGCATACACGAGCTTTAGCAGAGTTTTCTCCTTCATGCCTCTATTCTTGTTGGCTATCCGCGCAATCAGTCTCGTGATCTGATGGGTGGCTTTCTCTAGTGTTTGCACTGTCTTGCCGTTGTGTCCGTTGGCCTGGAGATGGAGGCCGAGGATACGTATCTCGGCCACTTCGGGGATTGGGGTATCACCTACTCGCAGCGTTATGCTGTGATTTTGTGGGGTATCCTTGGGCTTTCGACCTCGTCGCGTGGGCTTGTACGACAGTTGTTCGGACTTTTCCGGAGAACAGGAAAGGCCGATTGTTTTGGCGTGTTGCTCCACAGCGTCCACTGCTAATTGAAGGCGATCTTCTATGTCTCCATCGCTGCCCCCCGCTGTCCACAAAGTGACATCGTCAGCGTAAATGCTGTGATGTACTTCATCTATGATTTGCAATTTGTTGGCGAGGTCGATCATGCTGGCGTTAAATAGGAATGGAGAAATGACTGATCCTTGCGGAGTTCCAATGCTCCCTGTTAAGATTTCAGGCGAATCATGGGGTCCCACCTTAAGCTGTGCCGTTCTGTCGTTCAGAAATTCCCTGATATAGTTGTAGGTCTTCTCCCCTATCTGTAATTTCTGGAGACTGCGGAGAATTGCATCATGTTTGAGTCTGTCGAAGGCTTTAGTTAAATCAAGTGTGACTATCACGCGGGCGTCAGTGGCCGCCTTGTCTTCGTTGTTGACGATCTGGTGTTGTAGTTGCAGCATGACGTCTTGGGTTGACAAACCGGCCCTGAAGCCTACCATAGAGTTTGGGTAGAGCTGGTTGTCTTCCATGTGGTTGTTGATTCTATTGAGAACCATGTGTTCGAGGAGCTTTCCGAGGCAGGATGTCAGGGAGATCGGTCTAAGGTTCTCCACACAAAGTGCCTTCCCGGGCTTAGGTATGAGCCGTACTATCGCCTTCTTCCATTGCTTGGGCAGTGTTGCGTCATGCCAGCACTTGTTGAAGTAGTCGAGTAAGAGCTCACACTCTTCGTCTGCGAGGTTGCGCAGCATCTTATTAGTGATGCCGTCTGGGCCCGGCGATGACTTCGGTTTTAGTCCCTGTAGGGCCGCCTTGAGCTCTTCTATGGTAAACGGTTGGTCCATTCTATGGTAAACGGTTCTATGGTAAACGGTTGGCTCGTGTCACCTTTCTTGGAGGTAGGGAAAATTTCCAGGAGAACGTGCTCGATCAATTTTTCTTCGATGTCGTGCTTGCATGTCATTGGAAGATTGCGGAACTACATACGGGCTTTCTTGTCTGGTCGCCAGCTCAAAGTTCGTGTGGGCAACGTCCTCAGCAGTCCAAGAGGTGTCAGTGCCGGAGTGCCCCAAGGTGCAGTGCTTAGTCCGCTGCTGTTCAACCTCGCGCTGTCGGGCCTACCTGACAGCATTCCAACAGACCTAGAACACAGCGTATGCATTTCCGTTTATGCTGACGATGTTGCACTGTGGACCCGGGGACCGAAGCGTCAGAGCAGCCAAATCAGGAAATCTCTGCAAAGAGCGCTGGATGCGATTTCGGAGTATATCATGGCAATCGGACTACGGCTTTCTACTACCAAGTCAGAAGCTATGATATTCCACCCCAACCCCAGAGCACGGTATCGAATTCCCCCATTGGAAGTACACGGCTCACAGCTCCGGTGGAAGACCCAGGTCAGATATCTCGGACTTACTATTGACCATCGCCTGACCTGGGGCCCGGCAATCAAACAGCTGCTCGGCCAGTCCAGTCGTGCCCTGAAAGCCACCCGTCAACTCTTGGCTAAGGGGCGTGGGTGCTCACACACTTGGGCACTACGAATTTACGATGCTATGGTGTGCTCCGCAGTCCTCTACGCTGTGCCCCTAGTCACCGTCAAGCCAACGCGGCGGAGGAAACTCGAGATCGAGCACAGAAATGCACTTCGGACCGCTCTAGGTTTGCCCCGATCGTAGCAATGCGCGGGAACTCTTGCTGAAGCCGGTGCCTGGCCCCTCGCTCTTCGCGCCCTACAGCGAGCTCTCAATCACGTCGAGTGGCTCCATAGGGCACCAGACGGAGGCGCCCTCCTCGCACGGCTACGAGAACGACCTCATTCTCGAATGGGTATGATTTTCCGTACCTTCGAAACGGTGATCGGCCAGCCCCCGACGGATCACATCATACCTCCTCCACCCCACGTGACGAGTAAGATCACCATAAGTGCAACTCTACCGCACGTGACCTCAAAAAGGATAACTCCACTCTGTGAATTAAGGCATGAAGCAGCGGCCTGCCTGGAGAACCTTGAGGGGCACGTGCTGATATTCACCGATGGGTCCGTGTTTCCAGACAAGGGGGTGGCGGCTGCAGCATCCATCGCGCCTGCCTTCGCTTCAGCCAGGCAATGCCGCCTGCCAGTGGCCAGCAGCTCCACAACGGCAGAAATCGCAGGCCTTCACTTGGCTGCGGACATCATTAAGGAGTGCGAGCAGAACCTCACCAACCGGAAAGTAGCCATCCTCTCAGATTCGAAGGCTGCTCTCCTGAGGCTCGACCGGGCCCACCTCAGCTGTCTCGCTGTGCAAAGTCTTGCCAGCAAACTGCACAGCCTCAACACCAGAGGCCTTAGCATTCATCTGCAATGGCTACCTGCTCACGTAGGCATCAAGGGAAATGAGGAGGCTGATCGTCTGGCAAAAGAAGCGCATCATCCATCCACTTCGATGAGTGAGGCAATTAGGCCCCCGGACGTCGCGCGGTACCTTATCCGAAGGGACCTCCAAGCCATGCATCCTGACCCCCGAGTTGCATCTGGCAAGCCACCGCACGCGCTTCCTTCGAGGGGACTGACCCGAGCTGACCGTGCTCTCCTTCTTCGTCTGCGAATCGGCTGTCACCGCAGCGCGGAAAGAAGTCACAGGCTTGGCATCTCCAGTTCACCCGCCTGCCCACACTGTCCTGCAATAGAGACACTCGCGCATGCACTGTGCGAGTGTCCACAACATTCGCAGGCTCGATCAGCGCTGAGAGTCGTATGCGAGACTGGGACTGCCTTCATGCACCTCATCAAACCTGTTGTTCCCGGATTGTTATAAATCAAATCGCGAAAAAGCGTTCCGAGCCCTGCTGGACTTTTTAAAAGACACGGGACTCTCGGACCGGCTATGATGCCGTCAGTACTGTCCATGCTGCGCGGCTTGTGAACCGTTGTCTTATTCTCCCTTTCTACCTTTTTCTGTCCGCCCTCTTTCCTTTCTATCCGACTCAGTCTTGATTGAGGTGCCCTCAACCCGAGAGGCAGTTATCGGCTGAGTCAACTTTCGTTTCTCTTCTAATAAAGCAACTCTCTCTCTCTCTCTCTCTCTCTCTCTCTCTCTCTCTCTCTCTCTCTCTCTCTCTCTCTCTCTCTCTCTCTCTCTCTCTCTCACTCTCCCGCGGTCGAGTTGAGAGGGAACGATTATGCGCGATTTCTCATCGCGCGTAGTTTCGTTAATTGTGAACGGGTTTTCATAATTCTTGCGGGAGGAGATTTCTGGGACAATAGACTTTATCCCAAAACACATTACTAGTAGTCGATGGCAAGTGTTGCAGGGTCCCTTTAAGTTTAAAAATTTGCTGCACTAAGCTTTAGGCGCCTTTGCCCCATTAGAATGAAGTAGGGAATGAGTAGGATGAATTAGTAGTAGTTGTGCAAGCATGCATATATACATTCGAAAAGTTCGCAGCCCGCAGTTTGTGGCCTGTGGGAAATCGCGTTCATGGTTTGGTCGGCGCGCTGACAGCGCCTTCAACGCCAACGTACAGCTAGGTATTTCATCGCTACTCACATATCGCACGTGGCGTATGCCAGTCGATCTGAAACAACCCAGGCGGGACTTATCAACCGCGGGATGCCATTGACACCAACCGCAAGTTCCGGATGCCGGGAGGCCTTTGCAGTCGAGATGGAGGCGTAACACGTCGTATCCGTTTAAAATTGGGCTGCACAAATCACTTCCTGCGTAAAATCAGACAAGCGTCCTCCTCTCCACCGCGCCCGAAGCTCTCAGTTCGCAAAGACGTTGAGCACGTTTTGTGTGTGTGCCCTCGCTATACAATTTCAAGACTGGCGATGAGGGCGCCTTCGCCCCAATATCACACTAAGAGATATGTACTTGGTCCGTGAGCATCTCGATACATTGCTAAGAAAGCGCCGTTGTGCGCTTTGCGGAATAGTGGCTTTTCGAAGGCACTGTAGACATGGCAACGCAAGGACAGCCCACGCGCTTCTCATTTGTAGTTTCATATATGTTTTAAACGAGTGAACTTAACATGATCTTCATCTCCGTCTGACTTATGCCAAGTCAGGCGGGGATTGTATGGATATAAACCAAGAAAACTGGGATTCGTGTAGGCGAATGCAATTTACGCCCTCTCCCTCCACCCCTTTGGGGGTTTTACCCGCCGAGGCAGCACCTGGGCTATAAGGTAAGCCGTGGTGTGGGGCCACCCGGTTTACTTGACCACCTGGGGACCTTTAACGACCGCCGAAATCTCGAACATACGGCCGTTTTCGCTTTTCGCCTCCATCTGAAAAGCAGCAACCGCGGCCGGGAAGCGAAACCGCGTCCTTGGGCTCACGTGGCAGCCCAACGCCTACTGAGCCACCACGGAGGGCCTTTTTGACGGTTTCTCGTCCAGTCGCCTGTAGTTTTCGTTTGTTTGGTTCGTTTACTGTGCTTTGATTGATTGTAGGGTTTAACGCGCCGACGCAACGCAGGCGATGAGGCGCGCCGTAGTGGAGGGCTCCGGATTAATTTTGACCACCTGGGGATCTTTAACGTGCGCCGAAATCTCGTACACACGGGCGTTTTTGCTTTTCGACTCCATCAGAGTTTACTGTGCTTTACCTGCCGAAAATGTGAAAAATAAAATTAGATGTTTCTCTTCTGTTTGGACATCTTTTCGGGTCGATCGCTTAATTTACGAAGCACCACGCATCCACGCATGTAGTGAGACGACCCGGAAACGGGTGGACAATTAGGGTAACAGGGGGATACCAAGAGATGGGGATAGAAGAAGGGGAAGGCGATTAATCCGACGGAGGGGTAAAATAAATAAATTCGGGGGTAAACTGCGGACTCGACCACGCAACGCAGGGCAGGAGTGGTTAGAGGTCAGTGGGAGAAACCTTCGCTTTGCAGTGGACCAGAGCTGCAGACTGGTGATGATGACGCATGCACAAGCCGATTACACGATGCTCGTGACAGCGTGTACATGGAGTACGTGGGCGCTCCCAACCCGACCCTCGATCGCGACATCGAAGAGTGGGAGGTGAGGCAGGCGACGCAGGCACTGAACTGCCGGTCTGCCGCTGGACCCGATAAAGTCGCGAATAAGGCGCTGCGCCCCATCAGCGACGCGGCCGTCTCATCGCTAACGAGGTATTACAACAAGTGCTGGAACAGTGGCCGGCTCCCTCCGCAGTGGAAGACGGCCAAGACGATCCTGCTCCCGAAACCAAAGAAGCCGCCGGGGATAGAGGGCCTGCGTCCCATCTCGCTCACGTCTTGCGTGGGCAAGGTGCTGGAACACGTCCTCAACACCCGGTGGCAGCGTTACTTGGAAGATGGCAACCACTACAGGGACGCCATGCTGGGCTTCCGGTCGCGCCTGGGGACCCAAGACGCGATGTTGCTGCTGCAAAGAGAAGTTCTGGAGCCCCCCGGAGGGGTACCGAAGAAGGACAACCGAGCCGTCCTGGGCCTGGACCTGCAGAGTGCCTTCGACAAGGTGAAGCACTCGGCGATCCTGGCCCAGGTGACGAAGCTGAACATGGGACAGCGAACCTATGACTACATTCGCTCCTTCCTGACCCATCGCACGGCCAGGCTGGAGGTGGGCGGAGACCGACTGGAGGAGAGAGAACTGGGCAGCGTGGGCACCCCGCAAGGCTCGATCATAAATCCGCTCCTCTTCAACCTGGTCATGATCGAGGTGGCGAACCGCCTCGAAGCGCTGGGACCGAAGATCAAGTACTGCCTGTACGCGGACGACGTCACCATTTGGGCGACGGGCGGCAGCGACAACGAAATCGAGACCGGACTGCAGGCAGCGGTGGACGCCGTCGAGGCCGCGCTCGAGGGCACGGGCCTCCGGTGTTCGTCGCAGCAGAAGTCCCAGCTACTGATACTGCCCCCGCCGGGGCGCTGGAGGAAGCGGGCCGCCGAGGAGGCGGAACGCAACATCGTAGTTCGAGCCGGGGACGGGGCACCCGTCCCGCACGTCCAGGGTCTGCGGATCCTGGGGATGTACGTGGACGCCCACCGCACCAACGGCACGGCTGCCCGACACATAACGACGAATATGGAGATTGCGACGCGCCTGATAAAGCGCGTGGCGTCCCGTTCGAGGGGAATGCGAGAGGCGAGCCTCCTGCGTATGCTGCAGACCTTCGTGGTCAGTCACGCAGCGTACGCGGGAGCGTTCCACCGCTGGACGGAAGCGGAGCGGCAGTGGATCGACGCGGCCATCCGCAAGGCGTACTCGGGAGCCCTGGGCCTGCTGAACGGGACCAGGACGTCGGCCTTGCTGTCTCTGGGGGTGCACAACACACTCTCGGAGATCAGCGAGGCCCAGAGAACAGCCCACCTGGCGCGCCTGGGCCGCTCCGCGGTCGGGCGCCGCATCCTGGACCGAGTGGGCATGGGCGCCCCAGAAGCGCCGGACCCCGAGTCAACGCCGCTGCGGGACGAGACGACCAGACGCCTGATGGTGTATCCGCTACCCAAGAACGTGGACCCCACCAACAACGCGGAGAGGCGAGCGGCGCGGGCAAAGGCGCTGCTACGCAAGTATCGCGACGAGGACGGGGTGGTGTACGTGGACGCCGCCAGGAGCAGGAGCCGTCCGAACACCTTCGCGGCGGTGGCGGTGACAGCCGCCACGGGGAAGCTGAAGACCGCGTGCAGCGTGTGCGTCCGGGGAGCGAGCCAGGCGGAGGAGGTGGCAATCGCCCTGGCCCTGAGCGCCCCGGGTGTGCACACGATCCTGAGCGACAGCAAGACTGCAATCCGCAACTTCGCCAGAGGAGCGGTGTGCGAGGCTGCAGCGAGGATCCTGAGAGAGGACCGGGGGACGACGCCGGTCACGCTCAAGTGGTTCCCGGCCCACGCGGGCCGAGACCTGACACCAGACGCACCGAACCGCAACGAGGAGGCGGACGCCGCGGCCCGTGGTCTCGCCACGTGCCGGGACGCGGCGGCCCTCGCTTCCGAAGAGGCGGCGACAGTAACGGCAGAAGAGGATCCCCTGATGGACTACGGCGGAATCCTCAAGTGGCACCGCGAACAGCGACGCGGCTTCCCGCCCCCACACCGGGACTTAACCAGGTGGGAGGCGGTGAGGCTGCGCCAACTACAAACAGAGACGGTGTTGACCCCGGCGCTCGCGCGCCACGTGTGCCCGGAACTCTTCGAGAGTGAGGTGTGCAGCATGTGTGCGCGGGCGACGGCTACCTTGGCCCACATCATGTGGGGCTGTGACAGTGTTGAGGACGGTGCGTACCCGCCGCGTGTGAGACAGTGTGTGGGCTCTGCGGAGCCGAAGGACCAGAGATGGGCCGTCCAGCAGCTCGAGGCAGCTCTGGCCCTGCAGAGGCGAAAGGGAACCCCTAGAGGGAGCCCGAGTAGTCCGAGCGGGACCGGGGCACGGTAGCCTCGGGATCTAGGCCCGACACACGCCTATAGGACTGTAGACGTAGTGTAAGACGGGGGAGCACCGCGCCCTGCGTGGCCGGATTTGCTCCCTCCCATGCCGGACGCTTTGAATAAAGTCTTTTCTCTCTCTCTCTCTCTCTCTCTCTCTCTCTCTCTCTCTCTCTCTCTCTCTCTCTCTCTCTCTCTCTCTCTCTCTCTCTCTCTCTCATAAAAGTGCTATTAAAAAACAAAAAAAAAAGCAGCTTGACATAATCCCCACCCATCCAAATAATTTGTTTCCAATCGTTTCTAGAAGCTCACTTTCAATACCGATTTATCTTGCTTTTTTTTCTATGACTTCTTGATTGACTGTAGGGTTTAACGCGCCGACGCAACTCAGGATATGAGGCGCGCCGTAGTGGAGGGCTCCCGATTAATTTTGAACACCCGGGGATCTTTACCGCATGCGCCGAAATCTCGTACACACGGGCGTTTTTGCTTTTCGCCTCCATCAGAAAAGCGGCCGCCGGGGCCGGGAATCGAACACGCGTCCTCGAGCTCAGCAGCACAAGGCCTTAGCCTCCTTAGCCACCGCGGCGGGTCTTCTATGACTTCTACTGTATAGAAATGCGTGAGAAAAAGAGCACAGCCTTTTTTTTTCGGTTATACGGACACAAAAAACCTACCGACGAACCTGAGCTGTCATAAAAATTGCCGTACGACGTGCGTGCGCGCTTGGCGAGCAAGTCACAACACGATCGCCGAGCTAATTAGAAGTCTTATTTTAGCTACTAGAAACTACAGAAGGCCACTTGACAGTTTAGAGTGTTTCTATGCCTTCGCCTACACAAATCACCGTTTTTTCTTTTTTTTGCTTATATCCATTTGTTCATATCTAAACTGGGCTCCCGTTTCCTGTGCTTACAGGACATTACTCACCCGCTCCTTTGCGCAGGAGTGCTGCGTCGCTTATTAAGTCACCTGCCGTTTCTTACAGTTTCTCGTTAATTTCAGGAATGTCGTTTAAGTGGATCCCAAAAGAAAGCCGTGGACGCTGTATTATTCCCGATTATTCCTGCACGCGCGGTTTATATTGAGGACTCGTTTTAATGTCTGATCAGAGGTATAATAGACGTTTGCTTCAAGTATCCCAATCGATTGCTCAGTGTTCAAGGAAAGCCTCCTTTGGTTTTTGGGCCTTCAAACGCATGCGTGTGTGTCCCCGGCCACAAAACGTCCTTTTTTTCTCTGAACTGCATTCTTCAGTGATTGCCGGTTTAAGCAGGAAAAAAAAAAGGCGTCTCCGTACCTCGTGACAACAACTGCAGAATATGCAAGCACCCTGAAACAATAGATCGCTGCTTCATTGATTGCTGGGATTCTGTGTTATTCTGTTATGTGTTGCAGTGTATATACACGAAGAAAATATTTGGACTTTAACCCTGCTACCATTTGATTTCTCACGGTATCAAGTGACAGCAGTTTTTCCTGTGATTTCATCCTTTTAATTGCCCTTTACAGTATACGCCTTAGTAGGGGCACCACTGAAATCCCCCTAGCGGCCCGTTTCAAAAGCAGTCGCGGCAGTCTCCGGCCCGCTCACCACTGTCGCCGTTGCTTTTGCGGCACGTTCGCGACTGATATTTTCCGTTTGTATGCGTTGGAAAGACGTATTTATGTGAAGCAGTCACTTTGTTCGCAAATGGGGTGTATTTACGACAGTGTAAATGCTTCGGACGCGATATTAGTGGGGTACATTCGGTCCGCATAAGCGTCAGGTGTGTGTCACAGGCCGGCGTCGCGAAACCGGCATATGCATAGGGCTGACTGTAATTCCACTACCCTCAAATTTGCTAACAGTACCTCCGTAAGCAGCGTTCATTCAGATGCTCATGCTACGGCTCAGTGTTGCGGACTTACCACTCCGGAATTGGAATGATTCCGGATTCATTCCACCTTTTCGAGATGCCGGAATGGAACTGGAATGGAATGAGGACAACGCTTGAAGGAATGGAATAGGAATGGAATTAAGCGCCTTTTGCCCGGAATGGAATGGGAGTGGAATGGTGATTTTTAGACGCCGGCGTCGCCATTGCTGGCGCCTTCCGGCTACTGTGGCGACGACTACGTCTGTAAATCTGAAAGCGAGCACCAGCTACGAAAAGGAGAACGTATACCCGCCATCTCGATTAAGTGAATCAGCGCAGCGTGCCACAGCGCGTGTGAAAGTGAACTCGACCGCCGCAAGCGCTCCTGGCCGCTGGAGCCGTTAGGTCGGCTCTTCGAGCTTCGGCAGGCTTTTAGAGGCATAGCTTTCTCTTACAACTGTCTGTGGAGCCGATGGCAGACCGGCGTCTCTCTCAGCGGCAGGCGCCTGCCGGGGCCAGGCTCCAGGCAGGGAATAGCATCATGAAGGGGGAGGGGGGATAAGAACAGCGCGCATCCGAAGCCTCGGTGTTTCTGGCCGCGAGCTGATGCTGCGAAATCTTGTACCAATATAAAGCATTCGCGCATGAAACATGAAACAACAAGTCTGCTTGGCGTTCTCCTCCCACCCTACGTACACGATACGCAAAATATAGCCTTGTAGCTTGTAAGCCGGCCTGGTAGGCATCTCGCGGGAATACGGCGCCAACCTGTCGACCGTCTATGCGTGTGTTGCGGTGAGGCCCCAGGGCTCCAGCAAATCAAAGCCAAGGCAGCAAAAATAAAATTGTGGGTGAGGGCCCTGCGTGCCCGGCCCCCGCCATAGGCGTAAGAAGCGAGCTTCGGATGTGTCACTGAGCTTTCTACCTCCACGCTCTGCTACAGTAGTGGACAGCTGGGATATACGATTACATTAGCTATTATATACGAAAACGCGGAAGACACAGCTGCAAAAGGGCGTTTTTTTCTAGCAGTTCCTGCTCCAGAGCGTTCTTGTTTGCTTATGTTTTGACAGCTCTCAGCAGTGCGACACCGTGCTTTGCTTCGATCTGAATGTGAGGACATCTCCTCCAGTTGTGCAAAACTTGTTCGTGGTTTGGTTGCTGTGCTTGTGTGCACATGGCCTTTGCTCCTGAGCCCAAATGTACCTTTTTATTGAAGCCTTAGTCATCGGCTTGAAAGTTGGAGCACTATTCAGGTAGGAAGGTCTCATTTCACAATTTTGATCAAGTCTTCGTGCGTATTGGTTAGCGTTCATGGAAACAAAATGCCTCACCATACTTCGTTATTTTGACAGGGCTCCCGTCAAGATATGGTTCTGTCACTGTAAATGAGGTGGTCATAAACAATGTCCTGTATTGAACGGATTGGGCTGAGGTAATACCAGGGCAATAAACAAGCGCAATGGAGGTCAACGTGGAAGTGGTAGCAACTTTCCTACGGGGAATGCGAAAACTGTTGACGGTGTTCCGTACCGCTGCCTTCCAATCTCTCACGTTGGTACGTAGCATAAGTGCAAAATGCTGTAAATTCAGAAGTCGTTCTAGTAAGCATTTCGAATGCGGGCACATGTGAGCAAGCTCCGCGCGACATACCTGTGAGTTATCCACAGCATACTAATTACGCTGGTATGACGGTACGCAAAGCAGCTAGAAAGATAGCACGCCACAGACTGCAACAAAACGGAAAAAGTAAACGTCAAAGTAATAGCTGCTCCATCTCTAGTCGCGCAAGATCAAACTATTAAAACATACTCACATGCAAATACTATAATAAGTAATGGGATCCCCCTACTTATTATGCAAAATGGACATTGTGACACTGCTCCTTTTTAAAGCGAAAGCTTTTTAGTGGGATCGATCGCATTCTGTCAGCAAACTAATACATGTCCACTTAGACCGGTTGCTCGACCGAAAAGCTCTGATAAGGAAATAACACACGGCGCCTGCGTGAAAACGGGGACCGCAAATTAACTCTCTCTCTCTCTCTCTCTCTCTCTGTCTGTCTGTCTGTCTGTCTGTCTGTCTGTCTGTCTGTCTGTCTGTCTGTCTGTCTGTCTGTCTGTCTGTCTGTCTGTCTGTCTGTCTGTCTGTCTGTCTGTCTGTCAGCCTCTGAAACTGGGCTTCCATTGTCTCAAAACGCTTACTTGAAAATCGGAAAAGATGAACGGTTCTAAAGGCAACACACGGGCCGATCATGAAGAAGGAGTACAATAGTATACCTTCATCTCGTAAACCACGTAACGGTGTGCATTGAGATAGTTCGTAGTTGCGTTTAGTTAGTGCGCGAAAAATCGTCGCATGGGTTCGTTCGTCGCTGTCGGTTTGGGTGTTTGAAGGTTTGACGATCGGTTAAGTTGAGCGCACTCTACTTTCGTTAGGACGGGAGGGTAATTTTTTAGCATTGGGTTGTTCTGGTTGATTGATTGTAGGGTTTAACCCACCGACACACCGCAGGTTATGAGGCGCGCCGGAGTGGAGGGCTGCAGATTAATTTTGACCACGTGGGGATCTTTAACGCGCGCCAAAATCTCGTACACACGGGCGTTTTCGCTTTTCCCTTCCATCAGAAAAGCGACCGCCGCGGCCAGGAATCGAACCCGCGACATTGTGCTTAGCAGCGCAACGCCTTATAACTATAAGGCGTTGCTCAGTGGCTATATAGCCACTGATTCACCGCGGCGGGCGGGGTTGTTGTTCTGCACGAGACATGTAACCAATCTGCTACCACCTCACAACTTCGGTGACAACTGACCCAGTTTGTATAATTTTGCAGTTTTCAACCCGTATGATAACGTCAGATGCATGTTACGTTTCTCGGTAACTTGATAGAGCACCTGAGGCAGTTTATACGTTGAGGAATTAAAGGAATGGAATTGAACTTCCCGTCCATTCCAGGAGTGGGAATGGGCTCACTTCTGTCATTCCAAGGAATTGAAAGAATGGAATCACACCAAGTTCGAATTCCTCGGAATGGAATTGGAATGGAATGGGGATGCCCATTCCGCAACACTGCGGTACGGCTATACCCTACGATGTAAATCTGTTTCCTGTGCTTACATAATCTAGCGGACTAAGCGGAACACTCATACCTGACAGCACGCCAGTTGCGCTTCATATCTCAGATATTGATCCCTACCCTGAACAAGCCAATGTGACGTAAATTTCACGGACATTCTACACAATAGGTACGATGGATAATGCAAAATTATATGCGGGAGTCAACCCTCCACAAAGAATTCCCTGCTGGATCGCCTTGTCGCGAGATGAGCCCTCGCAAATATTCATAATCTGCTACATATATCCTCCGCTTATATCCGCGTCCGCGGCTAAACGCTTCCTCGAAACATCGTCATATGATACAGGGAGACTGCAGAATCTAGCACAAAAGTGAAATCAGAGGGCCTTATCAGATATCACACCCTTCCAACGACGCCTTTCAACGCTTGTGAACTTACTGTATACTTCAAAAAATATGTCCACCGAGTGATCAGCTGTTCGTTGAACTCGAAAAACAAAGTAGAAGTGAACGCGCAGCTTGTGTGTGTGATAACTAAAGGGGTCATTCCGTGATTTCGCTCCGCATTTGTACACAACAATAGTTAAGTGCCCCCTCTGCCCCCCCCCCCCCCGCCCCCTCTGTCTTGTAAAATATTATTGCATTTCGCATTTTTTTTTCATTCCCGTACGAGCTATTATATTGCTTCCGGACTTGGCAGACCACTCATTTTTCTGTGGTTTCATTAACTCTCCTTGGTCCATGCTATCAGGCGGGAGTGGGCACGTATTTAAAGACACACAGACTTGGAGTATACTTAGCATGTTCGCGTGGCCTCTATTTCTGTAACAGGCACAAGTTATTGTCAGGTATTAGGTAATAACATCCCCGAATCATATTTTCTACGACGTATATATTCGAAACAAAGCCGCATTCGTTGACCGCGCTGCAAAACGAAACCAACCTCTAGTATCAGGTCCAAATGAGGCGACAATAGAATTCACTTGCGCCTGACGTATTCGTAGGTGATAGTGGGTGTATGCTGCTGCCGTCGCCGACGCCCGTAAGAGCGGCCAAGAAGCGCGCAGTACCGAGTCCCCGCATAGCTCTTGTTGACGTTCGAGCACTCTATCAGGACGCAGCTGTTTTTGAAGTGCCCTGAACGTACTATTTTCTTAGAGACGTGGCCGTAACAAGTTGTTTAGGGCGCGGAAAGGCAAAAAGAAGCGAAAGAGAACCAAAACACTCCATGAGCCACTACCAGCTGCGCAGCGGTCATCCCGTACGCGCCGCGGAGAAGCGGTGGCAGGCGGCGCAGCGATAGCGAAGCTCGAGGCGTATATGGCGAGCTAGCATGAGGAACAACATGCTGAGCCTGCGCGCTCAACGAAAAGCCTGTTTCAAGAGGAGTTTGCCCAATGCGCAGTATCCATGGACACACAAGTGGTGCTTTGTACTGTTTTCAGTGTTTCAATTTTAAGGTGATGTGACTATTGCTGTAGCTTGGGCTTTTTTGTAGGGCCGTATTTTCACGCGTATAAGCCGCACCCAAAACGTGAAAATTTCAGGGGTGAAGTAGAGGTGCGGATTACACGCGAGGTATTTTCTTTGGTGCAGCTTCTCCGCAATACGCGTTGGGCCGTGATGCCCCTACAGCAGTAATAGCGACTAAGCCACTGTTATCCTATTGACAGTGCTTATTTTGCACACACGGCTCAACAATATGGCAACCTGAAAAAATGTATGTGGCAAGTCATCTAGTTACGTAATCCGCTAGGTAAGCCCTTCGCATAAACAGATGTATAATGTTGCTTAAGTAGAAGCTTTGGTCAACCCTTTTATGTATAAAATATGCGGGCAATACGTGGGGTTATACATATACTTTTTATTCGTCGACGGAAAGTGGGAATGCGGGTTATATGCAAAGGCGGGTTATACGCTCGAAAATACGGTATGTTGCCTTTTTTGTTTGTGGCGTTTTATATGCGACGATAGTTCACTTCCCTCTTGCAGGGATCATTCGAGAGCCACTTAGTTGCTCCCATGTAATAATAAAATGTTCGGAGATGGCCCAGTGGATGGTAGCGCACCGGGCAGCTAAATGCTGCCACTGTGGATACCGTTGTTCAAATGTCATATGATCAGGTATGGGTTGATTGTTTCTTTTTCTTTACACTGGCGGTCATTTTCTTGTCCGAACAATGGTGGTCTTTCACAAAACGGGGCCTTTGAAGCTTTCACCTTGAAAGCACCGACCCCTGCACTGCCTTGTGTTTGCCGAAAATACATAACTGGCCAATTTAAGACATATGTGCGTTATTATAGTTAAAAAGTAAATTATTTGTTGAAGAAAGGCAACAAAAAATACAACCATTAAAAACAACTAGAGTGGACCAACGAAATTACACGAAATAATTTAATCCTCGTGTGATAAGAACAAAACAAAACAGGAATCAAATAGAAAAGAAATTGTCAATGCACCAACCGTCTAGCGCCTTTTATCTGCACAAAAATGCTCAGTTGCCGAAGTTAGGAAATTTGATCGTATAATAGTGAAAACATACACGTCATTCGTGCAAAATAAGCCAAGAAAACAAAAAAAAAGTATAACCAGATCAAACAAAACGTTGCTCCATTTGCCCAACGCAGGCTAAAAACTACGGCAATTCGCCAAATTGGGCAACTATTTGCCAAATGTGGCTATGAAAAAACTCACAATAATAAAGCGAGACCACGAAGATACCGCGCTCATACGATTAACTTCAAAACGAAAATAATACAAGTTAACACACAAAATACCACCAGCGAAACGATGTTTGTGAAAGCTTGATTGATTGATTGATTGATTGTAAGGTTTAACGCGCCGACGCAACACAGGCGATGGGGCGCGCCGTAGTGGAGGGCTCCGGGTTAATTTTGACCACCTGGGGATTTTTAAATGTGCGCCGAAATCTCGTACGCACTGGGCGTTTTTGCTTTTCGCCTCCATCAGAAAAGCGGCCGCCGTGGCCAGGAATTATTTGTAAAAGCGCACAGCGGGGTAAGGATGCTTCCACATTATAAGATAATTCTCGGTATCGTTGTACAATTTTTAGCCTGCTCCGCTTTTTTGTGGTTCACGACCAGAGAGTTTGGTTATTTCGGCATTTGTACTAAGGCATCCTTCGAGTAACGCGAGCCGTAAGTAATTACGCGTACATTTGTTGGCACGAGCATCACGTTTTGCTTGCTAGATATTCCGTGGGCCACCCACACCCATTCAAAGTTTTATCTGCTTAAACGGGGACTTTCCAGTCTCAAATCTTTGTGTGCTCTAAGACATGAGCACTGATGATTTGCCGCACGATAGAAATTCGTGCATACAGCACGGCGCGCAATACATACGCTTACATCAAATGAAAAACCACCTCAAAAACCGACAGCTCCACTCTTGCAAAGCATTCGTGTAGGCCAGCGTAGGTTCAACCACACTGAACCCCGGTTCACAATACAGAGGCGTCGACAATTGCTACCATTCGCATCACCTTTGGTGGTTGCCTGTTCCGGTGAGCGCTCCTCGCATCCAGCCTCTCCGGCGCCTCTGCCCGTCCGATGAGGCAAATCTTCGCGAAGTCCGTCACACGCCGAAGTAGCCACTCTTCTCACGATCTCGAGGGAAGCGTCATAGTCGGGCGGCCCTGACGCCTTATATTGTATCGTTACCGGCACACGTTTCAGGTCCCCCGAAATCGTTCCATTTTTTGCTTTGCTCGACACCATGATTACTACAGTTTGAGAGCAGCGGCCGAACGCCGAAAGACCTTTGGAAACGCCGCAGGCACAGCCGCGTCATCTGCGATAGAGCGAAGTGAACGGAGCACTGGGAATCGCGCGCTGGGTCGCCAGCGCTACCAGCGCCATCGCTTGGCATCCGGCCGAGCAGGGCGGCTGCTCGCAAAGCTGCCGCCCCAGTGCCAACCGCGGTCGCTTATTTTAATCGTAAACATTCTAGGCCGAGGTGCCTCCACAGCCCCAACAGTGTAACTCCCATCATTTGCACGCAATTGGCGTAGCTAAGGCATTTAGTCGTTATAACATCGTAAATGAAGATAATTGGTTGAAGAAAATTTTTATAAATCTAGAAAGAGCTAGAAAATATGAAATAATTAACGAAAATCAAAATGAACCAACCAAGTTAGAAATGTACATGCTATGCACCGCTCCCACAAAATTGAGACAATAATTAAGAAGCACGAGAAGAACTACGTAAAGACAAATAGAAAAATCGCGAAAAAAACCAACCGCGAACCAAAATCAGCGAAAAATGCATAACGTTAAGCCATTTAATAATTACAACAGTGCAAATGTGCACCACTGGCGAAAAGAAATAAGAACTATAAAACAATAAAATAACCAAGGTTATTTGTCCATGTAAAGTGCGTTTAGAATAATGCGTACAGTTGTACATATAGTCTATACGTACAGTGAAAATTGGAATCATTGTTATTGGCTGATGCAGTCTTTAGAATGTGCAAACCTTTTACTTTTCTTTCATGGCACCTTCACGCATATATTTTATGCGTCTTATTTCTTTGAATGTCTACGTTGCTGCATAAAGGCCATCTGGGTGCTTCTCGGCACGCTAATACACAATTGATTGGCGTATTGTTTGCTACAGAGGACTACAGTCCTTTTTCAGCCCATTTATTTACCTTATTACCTTACCGGACGCAGGAGGTTCACAAAAGAAGTGAGTGAAGGAAAGGAGTTGCTCAACCAAATCTCTGTTTTCTCGCTTCCTTGAAAAAAAAAAAAGAAAGCTCTGAAATTACGTTGGAGCGCACAAAAGAAAACGGAATGGTCTGAAATGTATGTAAACAGTTCTTATCGCTCTTTTTTCGCCATGTTTATAAACTCATAAAAATAAACACATAAGGCGGTCACCTACAGGTACACCCAAGAAGTTATAAACGTCTTTCTGAATTTTATTCCTTACAGTTCACCGGTATATCAATCCGCTGTACTGATAAAATTTTATTTTTGTTGACGATGTTTTAAAGAAAATTACTTTCGCAATATCTGGCATCTCATCTCATGACGTAGAATATCGTGACGGCAGCGCGGACAACACAAGCAAAATAATTGGAGCACCTTGCAGTAGTGGTGCAAGGCTGGAGAAACAGCAAAGCTGGTGGCCCCTCTCCCTTCGTCGGTGACCCGGCTGCTGCACCTGCACCTCACATAGACTTCCGAACTTGCCGCTTAAAGTTCTCCATGACTGGAACGCCTGGATCGTTTTGTCCGCGGGCTTTCACATCTATCCCAAAGTGAACCGCGTTAGCACGCACTAGAACCCGCGGCAACGGGCTTCGCGAACTCGGCGTCTATGCGAGCTCGGCGTCTCGGCGTCACTTCAGGCGCGAACGCACGTGAACTGGAGAGGAGAACAGCACGCTCACGCCGCGAACGGTGGACAGAGTGTTCTCGAAGGTCGAGCTGGCCGACGCCGGGCGCTGCTCACGAGGCGCACGCTCACGAGCGCAATCGGTCTTTTTTCTTGGTATTTTTTGCGAGCTTCTCACGTGGCTCAAGCCCACGCGCAAGTCTGGACAACACCCGGCACTCCTCACGAGGCGCATGCTCATATGCGCTCGGTATTTCTTCGCGGTATTTTTCGCGAACGCCATCGGTCCAAGCGCAAGCTTAAAGGAGCCATGAAGACAAAATACAAGTTGGGTTTATTAGAAAGACTGCTTAGTCCCGATTACAATGATACCAATATCATCGCAATCTTCGAAAAAATAACGGAGATATGAAAGAAAACGTGTGAAGCAGTCGCGACCCCCTAGCCAATTTCCCGCAACTTTTCTATGACGTCACAGAACCTTGTTTGTGCGATTGGCGGCCACCTAACTGACCTGTCGCGACGACACATGACTGGACGTCTGTAATGGGGCCTCTAGTTCCATTTTACCGCATCACTTGAATGCTAACGTGCAGTTAACGCACTGAAAATTATGTTTTATTGTTGGCCCGTATGACGTCATTCTTGCTCATAACACGTCACTGTGGCGCAAAATTTGAAAGTTTTTAAATACTTCTTGCTTTTTTTTCGTTAAAAAAACATATTTTGTGGCTGTAACGGAGCTGAGTGAGATACTGAATCCTAGTTCTTTCAAATTAAACGAAGTTGTATTTTCTCTTCATGGCTCCTTTAAACAGCTCGGCTGTTAAAAAAAATCAGATGCATTAGCTCTCAACCAGCGAGTAGTACCTTGGTTCTACTCGTTACTGTGGCCAAGTAACTCTTAATACTTGAGTGCTCTACGGTTTTGACGCAGGAAATTCAGAGCACGAGGTTTAAAACGAAGATGAAATACTATCTACTCCGATCTGCGTACATGGATTATTTACAACCGACCAGTGGCATGTCTCCTACACGGGGCCATTCTCTTGCAAGCCCCCGGTATGCGGCCGTGGCACATGCGCACAATGGACGAGGAACTGCTGTATTTTCCAGCACCGCGTCCATACAAAAACGGAACTCTCCTTTGGGCTGTCTCATTGGATTAGAAAGGTCGTTCATGGTGGAAGCAAGGACCACACAGGGCCAACGGCCACTGATGTGTCGGATCAGCCGACGTCGTCAAGTGCCATGAGAGGTCCGCTCGAAGAATAGCTGCAATCATGGTAACATCATGGTTCAAGCCAAAATTATCTGCTCAGTGCCATAAAATTAGACGCCAAGACGTCACTCTGGCCGAAACTGTTTTCGTTAGTGTCTGGGTCGGCACAATGGCACACGTAGCATTTTTTTTTTCATACAGTGCTCCAAATGACTCTGATTTGGTCAGGAACATCAATCAGCGATATATAATCAAACACTGTGAGCGAGAGTACGATAGGGCACTCTTAACCCGACGGTACTAACAATGAACAAGTTCGGTGCCTCCGCCGCGGTGGCTCAGTGGCTATATAGGGCGTTGTGCTGCTGCACCCAAGGACGAGGGTGCGATCCCGGCCACAGTGGCTTCTTTTCCGATGGAGGCGAAAAGCGAAAACGCCCGTGTCTCGAGATTTCGGTGGACGTTGAAAATCCGCAAGTGGTCAGAATTAATCCGGAGCCCTCCACTACGGCGCATCTCATAGCCCACGTGTATATAGCGTCGCTGCACAAAACCTCCCAGAATTAGGGAACAATATAGCTTAAAGGTGGATGTAGACTATTATTTTTATCCTTATTATTCTTTGTGCCTCCCCGAAGAGTGAATCAAAGGCATCTTTACTTGTCGCATATTTGGACACCCCCTACCGCACTTTCTGATAGGTGGGAGCGGGGAGTGCCCAAATGGACTGACTGGCGCTTTGGCAGAATCGTCAGAAATCTCTATCCTTGTGGCTTTCCTTCAAAAGTAAACAATGCATGTTCCCTTCGGGGTCCCCTGCAGTATAGATGCACTTCGTGGCAGGACGGAAAATTTTCCCTGCGGGAGCAAGACAATGCAAAAAAAAATTAAGAAAAGAAACGAGCCACTATGTATGTAACCTGCTATGTATGTAATGTAACGAGCCACTATGTATGTAACTATGTAACCTGCTTGTATGGGCATTGCACATATCAAGGTAGAAAGTTGAGCTAGTTGGTTATTAACTGACTGAAATGACTCGTCGGGCCACATGGTCGACCATTGTCAGCGGTGTCCTGGATGCGTCCCATGTTTGATGACACACATGAGTTAGGATGTGGACGCGACCACACCAGGAATTCACGAGTCCTATCATACCTACAGGGAAGTAGACAATTGTGCGAGCCCGCATTCGATTACTGCACAGAAAATGAGTTATGCTTTTTATGAGGGCGCATGCGCGATACATAGCTTGGTGTGTGTTGGTTGGTGAGTAGGTGTGACGCGAAAAAAGGTGTTGTTTCATTTTATCTTATATATTTCACGTTGCGAAGTAGAATTTCAGTTGACGTCTAGCGTGCGCCCTGCGTGCTTCTTCTTCTTCATCATCGTCCCGCTTTTCGCTAATGAAATGCGCGCACAGATCTGCTTCCTCCGAATTATTCACGTTGAGGGATGCTTCCATTTACTATCAGACGCTCTGCTACGCACCGCACTGTTTCTTCTTTTGTGTTTCTTCTTTAGCAAGTTTTCTGCTTGTAATAAGCAATGCGAACAGGAAATCCGAACCCAGCTATCGGTAACCAAGGGCCAGGAAGAAGTTTCCTAGAATTTCCTCTGTAGCAGAACATGCCCGGGGGGGTACGTGGAACAGGGGTGAGGCCGGCAGGGTCAGGGGGTTGGGTACGGGAAGGGGATGTAGGGCATGACAGTGCCAGCTGGAGCGGGGAGTATCTTCCTAGTCCTCGCAGTGTGGGGAAGCGGGGGTGGGAACGAGGGACGTGAGATGCGGGTGAGCTAGGATGGCTCTAGTGGGGAGGGAGTGTGTTTCAACCCCCACGACGCCTGGCTGCCTTCACCCGCGCGCTCGGACGCCCAGTCCCAGTACGCTCTGCTCGACAGGACTTCGGGCCCACAGCTCTACCGTTCCTACCAAGCCTGGCCAGGAATAAAACGTTTCTCTCTCTCTCGCTCTCTCTCTCTCTCTGTGTCTCCCGCCAGTGTCAGGCGCGGCGGTTTGTACAAGCCCGTTACTACGTGCATGCATCTCATCGCAGCTGGAAAATAACAAAAGAAGCAGCAGATACCCGAAGTACTAAGCGAAACCAGATAACGAGTTAGTGTTCTGCATGCGTAACAAAGAAAAAGCAAGAACCTGGAGACGGTCACGTCTGGCCAGCTGTTACTGTGGAAGGAACGTTTTGACGTCTATTTCACCTACAAATCATTCTCCGAAGGGGCGCGTAATTGCCTTGCGTGCAACTGCTTTCCATCAGTCTCTTTGATACAAAGCTTCTTGAACTGGATGATTTGGTACAGTGCTGTTTCGGCACACACACACAAAAAAAAGCCTGAACGCATTTGTGGCGTATTTATTTTCTTACTGCGGTTTTCATGCGAAATTTAGTGACAGCATAGGCGGGTGGGCGTATATTGTTCTTTGTTATTTTAATTCGAATGTGGCATTCGCATAGCTTTGCGGTTACTCCTCAGTTACATCCTGAGTTGTTTCTGTAATGGTTTCTTTATGTGATAATTTTTTGAGCTCATTCTGGCTCGGTACTGACAAATGTGATTATGCGGGGTTTTCTGGCTGCTTCCGGATTGAATCATGGAGCGGATTGGATTGTGTCCTCAAGCCGTAAGGTCATCTAACTGTTTTATCAATCGTTTTTTTTTTAATTTTCTTCCGTCATACTTTATTATTGCTCGCTTTCCAATAAACTCCTTTGAACATTTGAATCTATAAATAGGCCCTTATCACCTCTCTCTACGGCGACGACAATGATCAGCGATCGCAACCTCATAAGTGGAACTATCAGCATTTGCTATAACAATGCACGTGTCCCCCAAGGGCGTACCACGGATAGCTATGAAAGGTTTCTTCTATATAGGAAATAACAAGTGGTTGCATAGGGGATGAGCCGAAATAGAAAGAGGTGGTTAATTTATACCAGACGTGAGCTTTGACCGCAGTACCAGTCCTTGTTGAGAAATTGCGCGACCTCAATAGCCGTATCAGCTGTGAGAGGACACGCGTCTTCTTTAAGGGATTGGCCACGAAGCTATCCTACAACTTCCGGATTTCTTCAGAAGGATTATCACCAGAAAATTAAGTTTAGGCAAATGAGTTTATGTCGAACACAGCACCTTCCGTGCTTGTTATCATATGGCAGCACGATCAAGCCTCTTCCATTTTTCGTTCCCCACCATTTTTTATTTGAAACACCGCTCCCTCAGCCACCGTAGGGTCTCACTACAAGATGGCTTAGATGCGAGGTCAAGGTCAACGACTGTTCTCTGCTCGAACAGCAGTAGGAGGAATCTTTACAAACTCTTATATTTCCTGAATTGTTAAACTCCCGTGTTTACGGTCGCAAACTGCACTCATTCATTTAAACGGCATGTCGGTGAACTGAGGTTTGTGTTAGCAATTTCAATTCAATCCCAGAGCCGCATTTGTTAAGCAACCACGTTCTGTTAGTAACAATTAATCCTGTCCGCGTGACTGCCGGCCAGCGATTCAGGTTGCGAGTCCGTTCGCTATTGCAGAACAAGGACACCAACCACACTCGCGCGCAGTCTTCCAAGAACTGTTTACCGACCAGCCTGCCTTGCCCCGACCAAACAAACAAGCAGCTATCTCAGAGCGTAGCTGGTTAAAGGGTTGACTGAGCAGATTAGTGTTCCGAGCCTTTCAAAACAATTGGTATCGCATCGCCCTCGTCGACACCGGATAAAATCAGACGAGTCTCCTGTGGACTTGTTGTCCTTAAGTCAGCACGGTTCAACCGCGTGTGCAGCTGCTGTCGTCGACCAAGCGACTTTGCTATTTGCCTTTCTTCAAGAAATATTCCGCCGAGGCGACAAACGACCCTGCTAACAGATGAGAGATAATAGAAAGCCGTAATCACGACTCACAAAGAAAACACTCGGCTCAGTGCGAGCTGCGATTTCGAAACTTTTTGGAGACAACAAAGGAGCACATATGGGTCATTGATTCCGTCTGAAAATGGCAAGCAAAGCCCCCCCGCCTCCTTGACTGTTGCAAAAAGAAAGCTACGAGCAAGTGACAGTGAAAACCATTTTTGGGGCTAACGCTGCCGTTGGGTCGCTCCCAAGTCTCGACTTCCTGACCTACGGACAACTTCACAGAATTTTTACACGTTTATCCTTCCCTTCGTCTACTTTTGTTAGTTTTAACGGCGGGACTTGTATCCACAACTACGGAAGGCGTATTGGTTCGAGTATTGAGCCGATTTTAAGTGGCCCGTTTTAAGCCTCCTTGTACAAACGTATTGCTGCGTCAAGGGACTGCACAGATTGGATAAAGATTTTTAGATATGTAGACGATTAGATATTCAGACATTTTTTTTTCTTTCTTCAGCCCAATGGTCAACCAGAAACAGGTAATGACAGCATCGCGGCAAGAGGTCTCCGGGAATAATGCCCGACAAGATGCTGGAACAATTTTTCAGCGACCAGTATCATCCGGGTCGCCCCATATATACGTCACCATGCACAGCGAGTACGAATTTGCCCAAAATACCTTGATGAATACGTTCCCTGAAGGAGGGAAAGGAGAGAGAGAGAGAGAGAGAGAGAGAGAGAGAGAGAGAGAGAGAGAGAGAGAGAGAGAGAGAGAGAGAGAGAGAGAGAGAGAGAGAGAGAGAGAGAGGGGAGAGTGAGAGAGGGAAACTGCAGAGGACCAGTCATGTTGAGTGTCCCTTAGGTGGGCAGGCGGACCAGGTTATCCCGGGCCTTGTACCGGTCAGGGGCTGTAGCTCGGGTGATGAGCTCCGCGGTCACCTCCAGCCAGACAGTGGGAGGGAGGGGTAAAAATAGGTGTTTCCACTTGGCTCCTGGCGCCGTGTCTCGTGCGCCCCAAGCCGGGATGTATGGGTACGTATATATAATGTGGGGAAGGTGTGGTAGAAAACCTATCTGGAGAGGATTTGTAATTGCCGCCATAATCTGGCTAGGAAAGGAGAGAGAAGGTGCGAGGGCGGGGTTGTTCAAAAGATTAGGTGTGAAACATTGATATGTGCTCTGTTTGGGAGTAGACGGGGCTGTCAAGAGAGCATGTCCAGTGACCCCTCTCGTGTTCTGGTGGCATGCTCTACGCTATTTTGGTATGGCGCATGTTCATGTGCGCGTTATGTACGCGCGTGGACGTGCGTAACCATGTGGGTATACGAACTGCACGAACTGCTATGAACTTGCTGAAAGCGAACCAGTATGTGTGGCTATTTATTTTTGCATTCCGTTAATTGGCTGTTTCAGCAAAACGTATGTTCGGGTTATTAGCTGTTCATTTATTTTTAATTGCCTGAAAACCTGCGACAGCGTTGCTGGAGCGGGTGTTGTTCCCCAGTTTATTCTTTTTTATATTTTTTGGAGGGGAGAACACGGAAAAAGAATTGGAAGAATTGGTTCTGTGGGTGAAAGAGACAATCTTGAGTGAGGAGTTTCGAGCGCATTACCTCAATTTGCGTACCTGTGCGAAAGGTGAAAAGTTAAAACTAAGGTGGACATGCATTATCTGTAGTGTGGGAATTGAGACATGAGGGGTAATGCTTCTTTGCACACGCGGGCGGGCACATTGTTTTGAGAGAACAAAACATGGTTGAATATAAATTATTTATGTCACCATCATCGTCATTACAAGGAGGATGCAAATGCACATCTAGTGCACCTATGATGCCTTGGACGCCTATGAATTGGGCCGATATCTTAAGAAAAAGGTTAAAGGGGTTGTTTGGTTCTGGGCAGCGTTGGCGTCGGTGTGGCTGTCCTCGGTCATTGGGGGCCTCCTCGGGGTCTGAGGTCGAGCGCCTCAGAATGTACTTGCACAACTCTGAAACGCACTTTTAGGGGTACCCGTTAGCGTAACTTGCTACCGTTTATGACGCGTTAAGCACCCGACGCAACTTATCGTCGCGTTTAATTGCGGTTAAACACTGCTGCATGTTTTCCATCCTTGAGGAAACTGAACGCGCTCGACATCCTTTTGTAGCGTGAGCTACACTGGCCGAGGTTGAGCAGTTTCGCGGGGCTCCTGGAGAGCCGTGCTGCGCATGCGCGAGGAGCAGTGGCGTCACACGGCACACAGAACATTCCTCGCTTCCCGGCGTCTCTCACACACCCCACGCGCCCAGCGTCTTCGCCGACCTCCGTTCCGCACGTGGCGGCCTGGTCCACTTGATGATCATGCGAGGGGTGGCCGGTTGTGGAACCGATGGCTCGTGCGTCGCAGCAACACCGGCGTGCGCCTGTGGAACCAGCTTAGCTCTGGGGCGATTGGTGACGCTGCGCCGGAGCCGCTTGACACTTATAATGCGTATACCGTGTGTGTCATTGAAGCAGCAGCAAGCATGATAATCAAGCTAATCCTAGACAACCAGGAAAGCTAAGAATAACTAGCTGAACCCTAGCTCACGCTGCGTATATTCTGGCATAGCCGAGCTAAGCCACTGCTAATTTCTTTTTTTTTTTTAGGCGCGCGAGGTGTCAGGGATGGGCGTACCTTTTTCTGCGTCGCTTAATTCGTGTAATGCTATTGCCCGAAAACTAAAAGTACAGGCAGGAAATGAAAAACCAAAAAACAAAAACAAAACAAAAACAATTCAAAGCGAAGGGCAGCGAAAACGAAAAATAGAGATCAACACAGACGTAAAAATAAAATATTTCGAAAGTCAGGGTCAATATATGACAGGCCAACAAAATTGCTTCCCAGTTCTGACGTTCTCCAGTTTACTGTTTTGTGACTATATTGTGAGAGTGTTCTAGTAGTTTTAAATGCGATTTGTTGGTAAATCTTGAAACGGTTTATGCGTCTGAAGCAAAACAAGAGCACAACAAGCGAACTCGCGCTGTCTTGCTGTTCGTAGGGTCAGTGGGTCGCTGCACGCACCTGGCTTTTTCAGGGAGATTACTTCATCCGTTGTACCAGAAAGCTTCCGTTTCCGTCAAAGAAAGAAGAAAAGAAACAGACAAAAACACATTCAATGTCTGGATCAAGAAGCGTAAAATAACATTTTGGTCATTACACTTATTAACCTCGTCTGCTACCTTTGTGAGCGTAGTTCTAACTATGAATGCACTTTATATTCGTTTATCCCATGGGAAGTCAGCATTCACCATATTATCACATACCCAATGATTCCGAATATGCCTTACTTTTCACTAGCTTTTGCAGTATAGAAAAACATTTTACGTGAAAGTTACTTCTGTTCATTGTTAAATTGTTTACTTGCAGTTTACGTTTACACGTTTCCTTTATTTCTGTTTGTCCCTTTAGAAGCGTGTCATCCTCCCTCGTGCCATTTCGGGGTGCCACCCTTTTAGGCAGCGTTCAAAGAAGACAAAGCAGTAGAAGAGAAGAGGATGGCAGCCAAAGAGAATGACACAGAAACCGGCACCGCCGCCACGGAAAATGAATCGTCCACCCCACCGGAAGCGCAAATTGCAGGCGGCATCCTCAAGTCTGGCAAGGGCCATCAAGGGAAACCTGCGAAACGCCGCATGTCCATCCGGTTCGCCGACAAAGGGGAGAAACCTGCGGATGCGGCGGTCGCGCCAGCGCCAGCCACCGTTGCAAAGCCGTCCCCGGCAAGCAAGCAACAAACGCAACCCGCCCTCGCTTCGCCTACGGCTCAAGGAGCTGCGAGCTTGCGGCCGATACTGCCGTCGACGACGGGCCAACTCAGGCCACCAGGAGGCGGTCAGCAGATGGTGTCTTCCGGCGCCTCGACACCGGGACCGACCGTCCCGACAGCGAGCATCGAACGGCCGCCGATCACCCAAGCAGCGGCCGCCTGGACAAGGCCACAACCGGTCACGTCGTTGCCAGACGACCCGAACAACTATCGTCTTTTTGTCGGCAATGCCGGCCTCCCTCCAGCACCGGTCGGGCCACAGCAACCTCATGTGGCTTGGCAACTGCCCACCCCCGGCTCGTCTCCAGCGTGGAAGGCTGCGAATGCGCCCTATTACGACCGCAACGCCGTCGGCAACATCCACGCCCAACCGGCGACCATTGTACTGCCCCTTGTGCCCCCGGCCCAGTCTCCACCCCCAGAGGAGGCCGTGGAATCGCCGGGCTGCTGCGCCGACCTTCTCCATCCCGTGCCCTTAGCCATCGTCACGATAATGGTGGTCGCAGCGCTCTTCGCGGTGCTCCTACTCATGGTCTTCCTCGATGTGTACCCGCTGGAGATCTCCGAAGCATCACCGACGACCCGATTGACCGAACCGGAGCAATCGACTCAGACAACACCGCCGAACTCGACGGCGCCTGGGACAATCCAACAGCTGGTCACAGATGATGGGTACGAGGAGCGGAGGCACGACTTCGAAAACCCCGAGCCAGAGCGGCGCTTCCACTTACCGCCCTCCGTTCAGCGCGCAAGAACCGCCACAGAGCGGCCGTTCGGCCCCCTCCGGAGTCCGGAATCGTCGGAGTGAACCTGCGAAGCGACCTGCGTGTCCGTCGCGTTGTCGGGGAAAGAAATTCCGGTCGATCGTGGCAGCACCAATGGCCGCTTCGAACGAAACTGGACTGAAAGCGTGACCCATCACACCTTAGCAAGCGACTCATGTTGCAGGCAGTTGTGATGCCTTGATGCTAGGTTCGTTCATTGGAAGAGCCCTGCTCGCAGCGCTTTTAACCGGTGTCTTTTACGCAGCGGCAGCATCGTAAATAATAGGGGTCTCCGATGAGGTTCAAACAGTGTTTTAGCGGAGCCGACTTTACATGGAAAGCCGTGAGAATGACACACTTTGCATTCTGTTGATGTAGTTACGTGCCTGCTTGTCTGCTACCGATTTTATAATGCATCTGTCTGATGAATAAAACGTTTCTCGCGCATGCATACAAGGTGTTACAATAAATGAGCGCCCTTAAAACATTTTCCTGAAGAAACCGCTGTTCACGCTCACACTTTGCACAATGGCCTCATTTTGGACATCGCATGTTTTAACCTGGATGACCTATGTAGCGCTGGATGTGGTTAAGGGAATTGAAAGAGGGCGAGGATGTAAGGAGAGGAGAGGAGGGGGATGAGACGCGGGAGGACGTAGAGAGTGGAAAGGGCAGGCTCCCTAGGGAGTTGATTATGGAGAAAATAGGAGGGGAAGAGGAATTGGAGTGAAGAAGGAGGTGAAGGGAAGAGGAGAGAGTAGAAATACATGAGGGGAGGAAAGGTGGGAGAGAGAATATGAGGTGAAGGGGAGAATGGGGGAGTGAAGGGGAGAGGAGAGGGAACCAAAAGGAGTCAATTGCGAGGAGGGAGAGAAGATGGGTAGTAGAATGAGGAGAAGGGAAGAGGAGTAGAAATGCATGAGGGGAGGAAAGGTGGAAGATAGACATTGAGGGAAAGGGTAAATTGGGGGTGTAGAGAGGAGAGGGGACCGAAAGGAGTCAATTGCGAGGAGGGAGAGAGGACGGGAGTAGAGTACCAGGAGGGTATTGGAGGATAGTAGGGAAGAGTAGGGGTTGTGGAGGCAGAGGGTTGGAGGAGACGGAAGAGAAAGGGACGGGAAATGTAGGATTGAGTTAAGGGTAGCGAAGGCAGGAGAGGAGATGGGCCGTGGCAAGAATATTGAGAGGGGGAGAAAAGAGGGTGAGCGGTAGGATGAAGGAAGAAAGGAAAGGGAGTTACGGGGCAGGGGCGGCCGAAATGCTATCGCCTTTCGACGTCATTTGCAGCGGAGCAAGTAGATACGCGGCAAATTTTTGTCATATTTCCCTGGCCGGTAAAAATCTCTCGACTTCCGCCACATTTATGCACGGAAATAGTCAGGGGCGTTACCTAACCTTTTCTTTCCTCCGTCGTTTTACCATTGCTTCCTGGCCAATCTTCGGCGTTGACGAATACGATGACGACGACATGGATTGTTTTAAAAATTAAGGTTCCTGTTTTGAGTGTTCCACCCCCAGCTGTAGAGATAACGTTCGACGAAACTTTCCCGAAAAATGCTCAGGTTCTTCCGCCAAAGATATTAATAGCATTCTCGTAGCTGACCATTCCGAATATCCATCCCGCGTGGTGTTGCAACCGACGATTCGCGAAAGAATAGATAGTAGAAGTGGCTATCTAGACGCCCGATTTGAGGTGATCTTTTGTAGCGTGAGCTACATGGCCAAGGTTGAGCAGTTTCGCGTGGCTCCTGGATAGCCGTGCTGCGCATGCGCGAGGACAGTGCCGTTTCACGGCGCACAGCTGGCGCGCCGGAGCCACCGACGCCGCGACTGGATTGGATTGGACTGAATTGCATTGCGTTGCATTGGATTGGATTGGATTAAAAATCGTTTTAGCAGCAGTAAGCACGAAAATCAGCTAATCTTAGACAACCATATGGGGGCTCTTCTAGCCACCATACAACCAGGAAAGCTAAAAATAACCAGCTGAACCTTAGCTCACGCTATGTATTTCCTGGCATAGCCGAGCTAAGCCACTGCTTTTTTTTTTTTTTTTTCGTTGCGCTCACTGGATTACATTTTCACATTCACTGCAGTATTTTAGCTCTCCTCTTCAGCGTTTCGCACCCTGACAGCGCCGTCTCTGGCAATTCCTTTAAGGACTCTTAAAGGACTGCCGCTGCTCTTTCTCTGGAACGCCTTCCTGTGCTAGAAACTTCATATTTCCGCGTCCACACGCATGTGCAGGATGTACGCCTTGTTTGGATTCCCGGAAAGGGGAGATTATCTTTTAGTAAGGGCATGGCTGGAATGACGTTAGCCTTATTGCCTTCTATGGAGACCCTTCTTCCTCTTGATTATACGAGTCGTCAATACCTGTTGGCCTACAATGCTACTGATCATGGGTGTAACGCGTCCCCAGGTTTTGCCAGGAAAGAAGTTTCTGTCAAACTCGCTCACGTGAAGTTTCCTTGCCCCTTTCCGTTGCGGTGTCGCCTCCCTAAATCCCACACCTGGCACATCTGACGACCCTCCGTGGTGGGGCCACCAGATGTGCCGCTTGTGCCGCGAAATTCAATGCCTTGAGCCCTTATTTCTCTTGAGTCGCCAGTTCAGTACGCTACAAAAAAGACTCATAGAGTCTCCCATGAGAAGCCTAAAACTGCGACAGTCTGTTTCTGTGCTTTCGTCTTCCCAGGGAAGAGAGTGGGCCACTTCCATGAGGATGTGCGAATGCTATTTCCTCTTTTGTTTAGTTCAAACATCTGCGAACTCCGTAGCGTTCAGTGACGTATAGTACATGGTGAACAATTTTATACCTTTAATTGTGACGGACAACATGACCGTCCTTTATAACCAACGCATAGGCACCATTCCTGCCTCGCCCGGCGCACCAAGCTCCCAGTCTTGCGCAATACTGCGCCATTATCCTAGTAGCGCTAGTACCCGGCTGTACCGGGCTGTGCCAGTATTGCAACAGGTATAATACCCCGGCTACACTAGGGTCCAAATGTCATTTGAACAAAATGACATTTGACTCAAATCGGGTGCTTCGAATGCCATTCAGAATCCGCCGTGCTACACACCGATTTCGATGGCATTAAGGAGCTTTCACAATTGCTCGCCGTGCTGCAGGGGCGCTGTTGTCACCCCGTTCCGTTTTCGTACAATAATACAACAATCAAATTTAGGAGCAGTCTATGGCAGTAAAATGATATCAAATTAGAAGACACACCAGTTTTGACTCTAATGTTGTGGCTGTTTGCGTAGTTGTTGTTTTTTTTTTTTTGCAACTGACCCACTGGTTTTGAGAGCGTAAAAATTAAATATGTTCATTTCATATTTTCAGTAAATGAACAATGAACAAAGTTCCACAAACAAAAATATTTTGTTCGTTTTACGTACGGAAGTATTGTGCTTTTTATTTCCGATCGAAGACGCTGCGTGCGAGAGTGCTAGCAATGGCATTTGAAATCCCAAATGTCTCTCTGTGTGCTCATTTGGCGCGAATGTCATTTGAGCCGAATGACATTTCAAAACAAAGTGTAGCAGCACAACTTGGCATTTGAGTCAAATGACATTTGGTTCAAACGACATTCGGACGCTAGTGTAGCAGGGGTATAACGTATATTGAGTACACTGCAATTATCCCGCAGTTTAACCCAAATCCAGGAACGGCATATGACGTATTAATCGTTTGGATTCAGTCGTGAAAGTAGTTTGTAGACATTGGTGTTACATATGTATATTAATTAAAACCGATTTGATATATGAGCGGGCCTGCGACATAATAAATAATTTATAATTCTTATCCCCATAACACCCTACTACACGCTGTGTATCCCACGCAATACATCCCACCTGCACTTAATTGTGTCCGGTAACTGGCACCCTACACCCCCTGGTTTGGTAGTGCCAACGAACCCGGTCCTGATCTTACCCCGAGGCCTAATCCCAACACTGCCTAAGGCCGCGGCGGCCGCTTTTCTGATGGAGGCGAAAACGCACGCGTGTGCTCGAGATCTGGGTGCACGTTGAAGCTTCCCAGGTGGTCAAAATGAATCCGGAGCCCTTCACAACTGCCCACCTCATCGCATGTGTAGCTTCGGCGCGATAAACCCCATAGTCAATCAATCAACCCTACCTAAGGGCAGGGGCTGGTGCAGCTGACAAGCTCCGAGTTCTCGTTCCAGCCATGACTTGTGGAGGGAACCAGGATGGCCAGCCAGCTCCATGGCATCTGGCCTAAGGATGCCATGGAGCATCCTTACGGCCTTGGACAAAGAGGGACGCAATAAAACGTCCCTCTTTGTCTCGGTCTCTTTTCTCTCGTTGAGGGGAGCATTAGAGCCTTTTACAGCAAAGCAGCAAACCGGTACTCCGCCCCCCCCCTTCCCCTCTATGGCTGGTGAGCGATGGCTGAATTGTACGGAGTTCGCAAACGCAAATTGAAAGAGTACGCTTTGCAGCGAAACCAACTTTCTTGCGGACGCGAATGCAAATTACACTTAATGTACAGTAAATTTAATTAGCAGTTTTTCTAACTTTAACGGAGTAATGCAAATGGACCCTTATTGAGCTCTTAAGTCATAATGGGAATGTGCTTTCGAAAACTATAGGTCCAGCACTTTGGGCTGTGAGCGTATATCCTGCCGTACCAATGTTGAGATTTCTTATGGGTGTTTTATTTTTCTTGCAAAACTCTCGGTCGCGATTTTACAGGTCTGTAGGGAAAACAGGCTGAAATAGATTTTCGGATATTTTGCATGGGTAACATTTGTAAGCAAAAAGCAATATATTATATGAATTGGTTGAACACATATTTAGGAACCTGTAAAAGCATGTAATTTACCCCAACTCCTGATTCGCCCTATTGGGTGTTGGTTAGGGTGAAACTTTGTGAAACAGCTTTTAGACATTTGGTAGATATCATAAAAAGGCTTGCGATAAAATAAGGACTTCCAGAAAGAATATTTTACTCCTTTTCACTCTTTCAGGGGCATAGGTTTGAAAAAATCCGGACATATTGAGCTTCTGTAGCGTGATAGAAGTACTCCAAAATTTCAAGCCTATAGAACCAGCAGTTTGGCTGGGCGTTTATATCACCTGGGACGACTTTTGGCTCTGTTATTGTAATTTCAAGAGAACTCTTTCGCCAATTTAGGGCTAAATCCTTCAAGTTATTTCTGGGAATGTTTTTGTGTAACATTTTCACAAAAACCAATTGGATATATCAAAATGCCGCAAATGTATTGAGGAATTTTTAAAAACGCCCAGTTAACTCGGAAATACAGATTCCCCACCATAGGGGTTGATTAGGGCGAAGCCATGAACGTACAGGTCCACGCAGAAGTAAACGGAGCACGGGAGCTGTGGCAACTGGAAGCAATTGGAAGCAACAAGCGGCAACTGGAAGCAACAAGCGGCGTTCCCAGGATGCGTACGCACTGCACCCGGCGCCTTATCTGATATCTTTAATGCATATAGTTTCTTACAATATACACTAGAGAGGAATCCGGCGCTAGCGCCTACGCGGCTCAAATCAAGGACGTCTGTGTCGCCATGGCCTCCATTATACCATGCGCTCGCCTTAGTTTCATCATTGGCTTAGAAACGTTTTAGTGGGCGTATATTCGAACGCAGTACCACAAAAATGTAAAGAACGGTGTGTCATTATATAATTGGAAAATTACAACAGGCTGTCTTAAAGCTAAGAAAAAAAGGACGTAAGGCCTATTTTTGCGCAACGGTTGTGCTTAATATTTTGCAGACCAAGCTGGTGGTTAACAACCATGTTAAAATTTGGGGGAAAACTCATTAGAGACTCTTATTCTATTATTTTACCATTATTTTAAATACTAAATGGCTTCAAGAGATTGGAAATGTTTTAAGCGTGCCTACAAAAATATCGCCTTCGTAGGCAACCGGTGCACCGACCGTCAGCTACAGTTTAACAACCCGCCGTGGTGGATCAGTGGCTAAGGCGTTGTGCGGCTGAGCATGAGGTCGCGGGTTCGATTCCCGGCCGCGGCGGCCGCTTTTCAGATGGAGGGTAAAATAAAAAACGCTCGTGTGTACGAGATTTCGGCGCACGTTAAAGATCCCTACGTTGTCAAATTTAATCCGGAGCCCTCCACTACGGCGCGTCTCATCGCCAGCGTTGCATCGGCGCGTTAAACCCTCGCAATCAATCATCAAATCAACTACAGTTTAACAAAACTTGTTGCTGAAGGAGTTGCTTCATACTTGAACAGTCGTGGATGAAGACTAGATAAGAAAGGTGCAGGCGCCCGTACAGTCAAACCCGGTTATAGCAAACTGGAATATGCATGCGCCAGGATTCGTTCGATATACCCAATATTTCGATATAGCCGAACCCGCCTATAACAAGTTCATTGTTACGAGTTCGCAATACGCGGGAATCCCCTTGCCATCCCCGCATGCAGAAACGAACAAAAGAAAGTATCTCATTACCATACACAAAACAATCGATTTATTGCAAATTATAAAGCTACTTTACTTCCAAAAAAAAGCGGTGATTTTTGTTTTACCTTTCGTTTTGGCAGCGTCAACTAACACAGCATTCTTTACACGAGACATTGTTTGCACCAGTTCGTGTCCGTGTCCTTCAATATCGAAGAAATATTGGCGGAGGACATCGACTGCCGAAAGCACTTCATTAAGCGTCGGACGGCTTTCACTCGCGACATCGTGTGCCTCCTCGGTGCTCTTCATATCAGCATTATGACGGTGCTGCTGATGGTGCCCGCGTCCGAGGGCCTTGCAGTGACGGCAAAGTCGTCGTCGACACTCAGGAAATCTTCGAAGGACACTCCTTTGGGCACAGCATTGGGAAGGTTGGCGAGCTGCCGTCTTGTTCCGGACTCACTGATTGGGCGGTTCTGTCGTGATTTCCGCGTTTCGGAAACAGTTTCGGAAAGTGTCGGGTGTCATATCACTCCATACGAGGCGAAATGTCTCAGTCCCGGCCTTTGCTCAGTGGTCGCGGCCAATAAACATCTCAATCGCCGCTCCGAGACCATGCATTTTGGCGGCCATTCTAGGCACGTCAAGGTCGATATATCAGATTTGAAGTTCGTTCTAAGGAATGTGTGTCGCGTGTATTTCCGTAACTGATTTATTTTTGTTCGATATATAGCATAATTCGCTCTATCCGGGTACGTTATAGTCGGGTTTCACTGTATTTGTCGTATCTTGACTTTGTCGGAATACGCATGGCTTCTTCTTTTTTTTTTTCGTCAGCTACAACATTCGCGGCGGCATATCACCCTGTCAGTCATGCGCTTCTTCGACTCCGGCATGACCAACGTTAGGTACGATCAAGCTCTGCCTGCTCTTTCACCGAACACGAAGTTGTTACGGCTCAGGGCTACCACAGAACAGGAAGGATTTCGGAGATCTCGTCGCTCGTAGGCGTGCTAATGCATAGTGAAGAAAGCAAATACAAAAAACCGCTGAATGAAAAATCCAATTGTCATGCCAAGCCCAAGCCAAAAGCAGGGGTCTTACCATACCCCCCCCCCCCCTCCCCTCCCCATGACGACATGGATTCTCAGGTGCAGTTTCCTCTCTAGTATACTGACTAAGAAACTTTATGCTTTAACCGTCGATCTGCTTGCGTGTCTTACTGGGGGTGGCATTTTTCAAAAGGAGACTCTTGGCTCCACAATGGCGCTGGTTACAGTGCTGGCAGCAACCGCCAGCGGCGACCGCATCTAGCGCATTTCAGTTCGAGGAATCCGTGCGCTTGAAAACGTGCCTCGTTGCAAGCAATAAAGCAAGCAATAGCGCAACAATCGCTATCCTTACAGGTGGCATGGTATTTTCTGCTTGCCTACGAGTCCAGGATTCCTGCCCAAGCCACGGCCTCCGCGATCGGCGCGCCGCCGGACGCCGATCGCGGAGGCCGTGCCCAAGCGCCCCTAGTTCTCAAAGCTGCCACCACGTGCCGTCGTCGAACGGAATTTTGCCTACACTTCTAGGCACTGTACCTACACGGCTGTTTTCCCTCATTCTTCTCGGGGCGGTCGCGGTGTTCGACCGGTTTGACTGTCAAGTGCGACGGCACGGTCAACTCCTTCTCCTCAAGTTAATTGTTGGTCTGTGAGCGGGGAGTCACTTCAATAGAGTTCCCCCGCGACTATTGTAGGATGGCAAGCGGATGCCTCAGAATAGTTGAAGCTTGAGCCGGTTGGTGCAAAAGTTGGGACGAAGCGAAGACGAGACACACACAAGCGCTTTGTGCTTGTCTCGTCTTCGCTTCGTCCCGCTCATTGCGCTGCCCTCTACTCTGAAAGCGGATGCCCTCTGCGTTAGGATTTTGGTGGAGCTTGGAAAGGTTGTCCGCTGCGAAGTAATTCACGACAACTACTAGATATACGGCTTATGTCTATCTACGACGCTATTTTCCTGTTTATCGCACATTTCATACCACCGGAAAAAAAAAAGCATTGGATAATAATTATTTATTTCGGACAGCTACAACTGCGGAACGATCTTTTCGAGTAAAAAATGCTACGGCAGCAGCCGCCGTTTCTTTCTTCCGAAATTTGGTATTCTTGAATGGCTTTTGAGAAAATTCAAATTGCAGGGACGCATCTAATTACGTGAGCAGAAAGCATGAAATTTCAAAACGCGTTCAAAACAGTACCTGCGAGCGATGTTCCCGGTGCGTCACCTTAGCTACTTCAATGAAGTTCTGGAATTGATTCATTTTATGACATCGTGACGTATCAATAATTAGTTTATTCCTCTGTCACTGCTCATTATTACCTTTCCGCACGATGCGAACTAACGGACACACCACTAGAGATAAAGATTTGTAACTAGTGCTTCAACTAAGGGCTTAGCTTCCATATGAGTAATATTCTACATATATATATATATATATATATATATATATATATATATATATATATATATATATATATATATATATATATATATATATATATATATATATATAAACCTACACATAAAGGAGGATCTCACCTCATGGCAGGACAAAAACTGCAATTCACTGCACGGATATCGCGTCTGATGAATATTAAATTTTACTGCATTTCCTGCAAACGATGTCGATCGCATGAAGACTCCTAACCTTAGGTGGCTTCATTAATTTATGTTGTCGGTCGCCCTCCAAGCCCGTGGTATTCGCGAGAATTATTCGTTTTAAAAGTATTCACATATACTGTTTTCTTTTCCGTTTTTCTTGTTTTTCTAGAAATAAGAATTCCCGTTGCCAACGCGCCATTTACCACAGCAGAACGCCTTTGAGGCGATATAAGATTAACAAGGACACTGCGCTAACATGAGTGCTCACTGTATATGAACTCCGAAACGTATTGTAGAAAAATTCTGAATTTAAATCACCCCGAACATGTGTGCTCCAGTTGCAAGGCCGAATACAATCCGCGAATTGGAGTGAATTGGTAAACATTCATGTTGGATACACATAAAGAAGTGCGGGGGTCACGAGCAATAGCGTTAGGTCAAAAGGGGGAAATCCCCGCTTCACGTTTTATGAGGCGCACCACAGTGGATTCCTCCGGATTAATTTTGAACACCTGGGGATCTTTAAAGTGCGCCGAAATCCCGGACACACGGTCGTTCTTGCTTTTCCCCTCCACCAGAAAAGCGGCCGCCGCAGCAGGGAATCGAACCCGCGTCCTTGTGCTTAGCAGCGCAACGCCTAAGCCCCGCTTTACCCACACCCTCTCTTTTCGGAACCGGCTTCCGAAACAACGACAGCGAGTCGCCTCATGACAAATACATTTTTTAGGCGAAGCTCATTTGAATACATAGGGTTTTTTTTGTATTTTGCATGTATGCAAACAAAAAGTTACGTATCTGAAGAGTGAGGCGTTCTTTACCGTGGGGCGTTCGAAAAAAAAATGTCCCGGTGTAGGCATTGTCAGTACGCGGTCACCACCAATGTCACTCGCCGTTCTTGACCTCAAGCTTATGCGTCTCAACACTCGATCCGCACCATCAGCAGACTAGTTAATATGATGCACCGTCTGCTTGTTCGCTAGAGTCAAAACAAAAGTGCGTGGATAAATGTATATGTCTTCCTTGACGATGCCCATCGTCAACTTTCAACAGAAATTAAATTTGTTTACACCTTTCCGGTAAATTTGGCGCCACCTGCGTGTCACGTACCAAGACAAGCTTCGCTGGTAATCCACATTCACCTGGAATGTCTCGTGATTTTTCTTTTCGATTATTCCTCACAAAATTGGGAGCTATCAACCTACATTTAATCTACTATAACACTTACATGTTCCAGCGTGACCAATTCGACACTTAATGTTGCTGCGGACATACATTCTTACGCAGTAATATTACCACTCCAGGCACATCGGATAATCTCAAAAAAAAAAAAAAACTGCGCGCTAATTAACGGGGACAAGAACACACGAAGACAGCAGAGAACCCCGTTAATTTCCGCGCAGTTTTTTTTTTTTAGATGCATTATTACCAACTCGCCCAAATCTCAACCCTTTTACATCGGATAACTTGGAAACCCGCTCAAAACATTTTAAAAGTGTAGCTTTTCTGTGTGGACTCAACACGCAAACCCTTCTGTCCGTCTGGGGTGCCGGATGTGCCAGACTTTCCTGCATGCGAAAATTGTAAGAATAAAAGGCCCTGAACCTTGGTGTTTTAATACAAGAGCACTCATATCGGCCTTCCCAGGGAAATCGAGAAAACGGCCGCAACAGCACTCAATTGTCGTCGTCATGATTCCACAGCTCAGACGACAAGGACAGGAAGAAAAACGCAAGACAGGCGCTATGTACGACCGGCGCATGCGATTCGCATGCGACTGATCCGCCAAAACCCGTCCTAACAATCAGTCGTAACGATCAGTCGCATGCGAATCGCATGCGCCGGTCGTTCATGTGTCTAGCGCTTTAAACAAGTCCTCGCCAAAAACGAGCATCTGCAGTATCTGCGAGCTTCCAAAAAAAAGTGAAAGGTATGACATCATGAAAGTATGTCATATATGTGGGCTTTTGTTTCCGTTCCACGGATGTATTATATATACATGGTGGTTTCGTCAATAAACTTTCAGCGCCTGTTTGGTGTCCTTTCTTTTATCTTTTTACTGGCCTAAAATAACGTAAAATTACGAGCAACAACAGTTGTAATAAACACGTTCGATTTGCGTGCTTGCAACTCCCATGTTAACAACGGGCGCGGTTTTTGCTGCCTCAAACGCTCGCTCGAATTCGTTTTCGTACCGAAACGACCTGTACCGAACCTCCCTGTACCGAAATGTCCTGTACCGAAACGTCCGTGTACCGAAAAGACCGTACCGAAACGCCCTGTACCGAAAAGACCAGGACCCCCGAAATGTCCGTGCACCGAAATGTCCGTGTACCGAAAAGACCGTACCGAAACGCCGTGTACCGAAAAGACCAAGACCCCCGAAATGTCCGTGCACCGAAATGTCCGTCCACCGAAATGTCTGCGCCGAAATGTCCTACACTGAAATGTCCGGATCCCCATTTGACTAAAATGCCACCTTTGAGCTGACACACAACGTTTTTCAAAACCATTTGATTGAAATGCCGTTTGAGACAAAAGAGCACGACTATCGACCTTTAAAAATCTCCAAGGCCTTTGAAACGCGAAAGCTTGTACTCTCGCACCCAGTTTGTTCGTGCCGATTTGCAATTATTTGCGAGTAAAACTTTGTTATTAAAGAGCTCGCTCATAATCACTTTTGTTTTGTTTTTGTTTACTATCACTTGGTCGACTACTAGAAAGTAGCTTAGACTCCCAACACCGGTGGTACGAAAAAAGAAAAAAAAACTGCCTATGTTGTGCAAGTTTTGTGAGCCGCGGGATGACGTGCCTTCGAATATCTCTAAAAGTTCGTATGCACACGTGCTTGTGGGGTCGCAAATGATCGTCATTCAGCGGAATCAATGGGAAATTGGACCGGCCCTATACCAATTGGTTCCTCTGTAGGACCCACACAACATGCAGTGAAGGTAAACTTTTGGCTGCGACCTGTCTGGTTGGGAGGCTACAAATGAAAAGCTATAATTACACTGCAAACAATGGTACAATAAATGGAGAAGCCGACGTTTCACAACCAGCTTTCTTTCTCAGGGGTGACTGGGGTCAGCCTGCTGCCGCGTCCGATAGCCTTTCAACGCGTTAGGTATCTCACAAAGCCCCTCTCTGTCTAGCGCAGGCCATGCGTATACACAAAAGTGAGAGTCCCAAGGTAGCGATTAAGGTATTGTGACGTTGTGCGACCAAGTTTTCGTTCTCGACGATGGCCGTCCCGACGAAGTCGATTCTGTGGCCGGGTGAATGGCAGTGCTATAGCTATACATGCACTATGAGCTGACATAATCTCTTTACTGCACAACAAAGAGCCACCGAAGAAGCCCCCGAGGACACAATGACCAGTCTCATTCGCCCCAGTGTCGCCCATCTCAAGGAACAGGCTTGCTCCCTGCACCCTTCGCGCCTCGCCGTCATACCTGCCTTAGTCATACCGATGGCGCCCCTTTCCAGGAATCGCTCCTTTTTCGCCCCGTTGGCCTCCACGGCTTCAAGCTGGGTATAATACTTCCGACATTGTTGGATGCAGACGTCTCCTCGCCTGCTCCCATTATAATAGGAAGGAACTTTTAATCGGCTGGTGTGGCGAGAGCTGCAACAGTTGTCTATAAGCTTTCGGCGCCCACTTTGCACAGTGGAAAAGCACAAATGGCACCCCCGACATAGGAGGCTGGTTCTCCAGCAACAACCCCCCCCCCCCCCCCCTCCCTGGTCAATCCCCTTAGCAACGCCACTGTAAGTGCGATAGCTGTTTATTTTTGAGTAGAACCAGAGTCGTTCAATACACCGAATGCAACGACGACGGGGTGATAGAGAATATCAGGAAAGGCGAATGCACACGTGATTTATTTAAAAGGCACTTTGGTTTCTTTCCTTTTTATTTTTTTCGTGACGGTTGAGGGGCTCATTAAACGCGGAAAGTTTGGTCTCTCTCTTGGTCTGTTTGTCAGCCTGTCTTTCTGTTCTTCGATTCAGCCGCCCGGCCAAAGTTAATGCAGAGGAGAGTTCTAAACAATTAAGTCCGCGGGCAATGTCAATACTTGTGATTATTGTTGAGCCGAAACAAAACATTAAGCATATTTGAAATAAAACACCAATACATAACAGATATTTGCATTGTTCCTTAGAAAAATTCCAAATGAGTAGTCCTCGATAAGTTAATTATCTGTACGTATGCTGCAGAAAACATTACAAAGCATTTCCAACTTCTGATAAAACAAACACTGCAAACCCGCCGCAGCCCCTGCTAACAACGAAGCCGGGGCGGAAGCGTGCGGCGATAAAAAGAGAGAGAGAGAGAGTAATTTATTGCATGGAAAGAAAACACAGAGAGGTCGGCCTGATCGTATAGTCTCTGACCTGCTACTTTGTGTGGGGGTGGGCAAGTGGGAAAGAGCATAGATGGAGAGGGTGACAGGTATGACGAATATAATAGGTGCCTTCCGTAATGCATTTCTAAAAACGCCTTATTAAGCACTTGCGTTATCAAAAAAAAAACCAACGCATACAAATGCGGAATGCCGAGAAATTGCCCTACATCATTTAGCGGTCTAAAAAGGCACAGGTTCCTTTTCCCGCGCAGTGGCCCTCATTTCCGCAGCCTTTGTCGTAGGAGATCCGCAAAGTGTGAAAATAAAATAGTTACTCTCACTGATTTTTGAAAAAAAAAGCGATAATAAGTCGTCAAAACACGACCGAGGAAATACGGCGATACTGTCACTGATTTGTTATATAAAATACTTAATAAGTCGCTACAAAAAGAATAATGAACAATTAGGTTTTATAAATGCTACAAATATCCCAGCTACAACAAGTAAACAGAAGTTTTTTTTTTTGGCAAGGCCGCATAACAACTGCTGGCCTAAAATAACGCAGAACTGCGAACAAGAACATCTGTAATAATTAGGTACGAATTGCGTGCTCGCAACCACCACGTAAACAACGCGCGCAGCCTACAGCGCATGCCGGAATTCGCCTTTGTACCGAAACACCCGTGTCCCGAAACGCCCGTGTCCCGAAAGGTCTGTGCGCCGGAACGACCGTACCGAAACGCACTGTACCGAAACGCCCTGCACCGAGGCTATGGGGGCTGTAGAGGATGCCGGCCACTACGAGAGAGGGCACCACACGTTCCCACTCTCTAACCTGGCATCAGACTCCAGACAAAAAGTGCCCAGTAACATTTCTCTGTGAACCAATCACGTGGAATTTTATGGCGTCTTGAAGTTAACATACTGTAGTACTCAAATCCGGGAGAGCAATTGGATATCTGATCTTGCAGCGACACAGTGCTCGATTTAGGAGAGCCAAGTGGTCCATTTTTCAGAGACTGCCCATAGACGCCATTGACAAAAAGTTATATGCCCAGGTAACACGCATCGTTCGAGTTACATGATTGAAAATATACAGTAATGGAGAGTGAAAGCTGTTCTGCATACAACCGGGATAGCAATTAGCTCACTGGTTTGGGTGAGGAGCTATTGATTTTTCATTTTTCGCTCCCTTCAGTTACGGAGCGTCGCGCCGCCACACGCCGACAGAAGGCGCTGCTCTCCGCGGAGGCGCTTGGGCAGGAATCCCAGTGTCTGCCTTTTAAATTTAATATACAAATAAACCGACAACAAAATATTGTTGCCCAATATACCCAGCACATTCCAATGTTAGGTATAGCTAGGAAATGTATCACTTTTAAAAAGACTCCCGCTTAAGGTATTGTTCTATTGTTCGGGATTTTCTCGTTTGCGCTGAAGTAAGGGCTGTAACTATACTGAGCTTAGGAGTGCTCGGATGAATACTAAACAGTAAACGCGCATGCCCGTGAAAATTTTGAATGAAATGCTGGCCACACTACAGGCCACACTTTCATTTGAGGACGGCTGAGCTCAAGTGCTCAGCAATGTTTCGTTTTGTTACACCTTTGTTTTTGTTTGTTGTCTTTTTTTCGCTTTTTGAAACTCTATTCCCTCTAAACCTTTCTCCAGTGTTCTTGTTTGGTATTTTCTCTGACGTGCTGTAACTGCACGTTGTACGCAATCAGCACGTGAAACTATCGCTGCCGCAGGGCATCGTAACACATTGATGGGTTAAATAAATCTTATCTATTCTTATAAAGTATTATGTGACCCGCGAGCAGGAAGGACATCGATGGCTGTGGTTTATGGCGCGCAATAAGAAACGCTGTCAAGCGTGCAACTTCGTCGAACCCAAAAAATAAGCGCCGGTTACGGTCGCCATGGAAGGCTGCGAGCTGCAATGTCATCAGCGCCATTGTGCAGCCAAGCGTTGCCTTTTGAAAAATGCCACTCCCAGTCACGGCCGGACTGGAGCAGCGGCGAGCGCGCACTTTCATACGGCCTGCGCACCCAAGAAGGAACCAATACAGCAGATTCTTTACAGTGGGGGCGCTTCGAACCAACCCTCTGCCCTTCCAACCCGCCTTTCTGTTAGTCGACGCATCGCCTCTGGCCGAGCAGCTGTGTGTTTTTGACAGTGCGCTTCGCTGCCGGCGGGCCGCTCAGCCCGACCGGAGCGTGAATAGCAGAATCACGTTTAGCTAAGCGATAACCCTATCTCCCTCGACGGGAAATCATTCGCGTCACTGGTCGTGCCCTGTGCCTGTGCAAACCAAGACATCATCCGAAAGGAAAAATAAAAAATAAGAAATGATATTTGAGTCACGGAAAGTGCCGTGTTTATTTGCCTGTCTCACCATTTTCATATAATACAGTCGCTGATAAGATATGAAGGCCTCGCATATTTTTCTTCATGTGCCCCGAGTTAAAATGTTTCTTTCAATTTTTTGATTAGGCGCTTCCTAGTGATAATGTTAGGCTGTTTGACCCAATTAGACCGAAAATTAAGAAGGGGGAGGAGTCGCCTATTTTAATGACGCACATGTAAATTTTCACGGACAGGTATCGCGTGTAGCCACGGCAGGGCTAGAGCTGTGGCAAGTGCGCGCGCGCCGCCGCTCTACCTACCCCGCGCGTGCTGTAGGTCAACCGGCGAGGGTTGGTCCGCAGCGACACGAACTAGCGGCGGTCAAAGGTGGGAACTATACCCGAAGCGCAGGCCGTATGAAAGTGCGCGCCCGCCGCTCCTCCAGCCCGGCCGTGTCCCAGTAAGACACGCAAGCCACAGAGCGCAAGCGGAGCGGCGATTAAATGTATCAGATAAGGTGGCGGGTGCAGTGCGCACGCATCCATGGGAACCATAGAGTTTCATACTAATATATACTAGAGGGAAATCTATCGCTGCAGTCGCAGGCCGCCGTGGGCGGCGCCATTGCCGCTAGCGACGTTCCTCGCCTACTTGGCTTAGCTAGCCATATGGCTTCTTTTGTGTCTCGAAGCCAAAATCAACAAAAAACGGGTAACATTTTTTGCTTGTTCATCGTGCATGATGCTTCTACATAATCACTGACAAATTAATCTTTTTGGAGGTTCAATTTTAGAACAAAAACTAATTTGATGAACCTTCTACAGTAATATTGCTACTTTTTTGCAGCCAGAGCCAATTTTTCAGCTTGTTCATGGGCCATGCCAAGGACAAGTGGAACGTGCCTTCCCGGTACATGACGGAACGCTCGCCGAAGCGCGGCTCCCCTAGACACTGGCGCCAGATTTCCCTCTAGTGTTTATTAGTATGAATCTTTATGATGGGAACGCCGCTTGTTGCTTCCCGTTGGCATTTCACCGCGATGTAATTCGGCCACCGCTCCCGTGCTCTGTTTACAATTCTTCGCGGACCTGGACATTTTAGGCATTTGTACGGGCCACCTATATCACCAACAGACAACTCGACAACTAAGCGGGCAACCGAGATAATCAAGATTTTATGAAAGCCCAATTTCCCCGTTTCACTCTCTTAGAAGATGAATTCCCAAAACGCCATCTTTTGTGAGCCCCTTCTCCATGTTAGAAGTTTTTAGTTGCAGCAGTTCCGGCTGCACGCGTTGATCAATCAGTCAGTCAGCCATCTAGTCAGTGGGGCGCTTTTCCTCTTTGATAGGTCGATAACATCATTCAAGAACAATTGGATCAGCACAATATTAAACACCCCCAACACTAACCAAGAAGCGCTGATCCCCGCTCTGGATAGCCGACGGCAACCTCCTCTCCCTGGTTTAGGATCCCCATTTCACCGTGGCATCGATACATCATTACAGAAACTACGACTCATCTCATTCCTCGTGTTGCGAAACCCATGAGGAAAAAAAACGAACCCACGACTTGTCGGTGGCAAAGCCGCTTGTGGAAATCGACATCTACACGGACGCTAGCCTCACATCTTCCACATCGGAACTGCTTGATTCTTTCATGCTGATCCAAGCTTCATGATCACGCTTCACCTTCAAATACTATAAACCAGGAAGCTGAACTCATCGCCATCACGCACGCCCTCGACTTCATCATGTATGACTACCCTCCTAACATCACTCCGAAGATTGGTGTCCTGAAGGACTACTCTAAAAGTCATGTTCTTCACATTCACCCGATCGTCAGATCGTAAGCTGGACAATCGCTCCTCATCGGTCTGGCACAAAGGTCCGCGCAGAGTGGACTTGTGTTGACGTGAAACTATGGCGCGCCGAGCAAACAGGTTGGCAGTGCGGCTGCACAGGGGGCCCGTTCTCGCCTCAACTCCCCTCGCCCCAGCCCACATGCCCATCGAAGTACACCAATTTGGACGATGACCCCCATCCGCTTCCACTAGTCCGTATCCGTTGAAATCAGCAGAAGGAACTTCGCCTCACACAGCACACCCCAAACGATTACGTCACACACATGTCCTCGCTCAATATAACGCAAGAAATATCTCTTAAAATATTCTCGAATACATCCTATGCACCAAAGACACCCCAAAAATGTTTCCAAAGTGTCCAAAAGTGCCCCTATTTCAAACAACTCGCCCCTGAACATCTCCATTATAATTCGTCTGACAACACCCTAAATTTACAGAATGCCGAACTTTCTTATCCATTGAATTTGACACCGCCCACCATTTACCTTGGCGCACTAAGATAACACACTTCAATTCAAATGGCACATTTAGGTACAGAGTAGCACGAGCGATTTAGTGCTACCTGGTCTACTACGCGACGGATTTCCCTTCAAAAACTTCAACTCCTTCTAGGTGCAAGAATTCGGATCTATCTCCCCATGCTGTACACCCATTTCACACTAGCCCACACTTTATTAGAGCGCGCACCTAACCCAGACTTCCCGCACTTTCCTTCCCCCCTCTCCATCCCTGAGCTGTGGGAGAACTTGATTACGAGCGACCGCCTGGACGTCCAGCAACTTCTGGCACCCAGGGCATCAATCGCCGGACTAGGGAACCCCTTCCTACTTCATGGCTTACTGAAAGCTCCGTACTATACCTACTTCTACTCGCGCCTCAGGCCTTGCCCCCTCTTTTTGCCAGTTCACAACAACAACACCGGAGATGAAACTGGTGTTGCGCTGCACCTATTTCGGTCAGCTTTCGTTATTTTTCTATTTTAAAGACGATAGTCTTTCTTGGGCTACTTAAACCCAGAAATCTTGGTCTGCCTGTATGTCTGTCTGTCTGTCCGTCTGTCTGTCTGTGACTCGATTCAGCCACCTGGCCAAAGTAAAATGCATACTGCGCAATAGTCTTATTACTCACAGCCAAATGTGAACGTCTAAGCCAGGTTTATATGTTCATACTTCTCAACTTTGTTGAACATGAACAAGAGATTACCCAAATATAAGACCGAAAATTAATACGCAAGGGATAGTTGCCGTGTTCATTTATTTAAAAAATCATGGATGCATGGTTCTTCAATAGCAAATGATATTCTACATCTATAGCAGAAAACCGCCTCCTGCTGTTGCCCGCGCTATCTCCTGGCGTCATATGAGAAATCACGCGCCAACAGCAACGAAAGGTTCCACTAGCTAGGTTCTTCTGCTTGGAACGCACTTTGAGCACGGCAACGCGGTTCTATAAACCTTGAAGCCGGCCGCCTCGATTCACGCGCGTCTCCGCCGTACTGTAGCGCTGGCATTGAGGAATCCGGCCTGTAGCAGTGGCACGCGGTAAATTCAAATCGTCTTGAGCAAACCTTTAGTGTGTGTTTACCTTGGGATGAGCGTGACGGAACAAGAACAGCATGAGAGGTGAGCGGGAAAGCAAAGGGGGCATTTCCTTGGCAAATGTCTACAAAGACTATCGTATTTAGTCGACATTTGCAACGAAAGGAGCAGATACGCGGCCAGTTTTTTTTCCTTCACGCTTTCTTTATGCATTAAGACTTGATCTCTCCTTACGTAGTACTGTATTATTCTAGTCTAATTCGATTCGGTACTTGATCAAGCAAAATGCTTCTTTGCCGATCCCCTCAATTGGGTATGCGTCATTTTCTTCAGGTCATCATCATCATCATTAGAAATAAAGACAAACGATGATTATTATTATTCAGTTCAAAGCAGGGTGTTTTCGGCCCTTCAAAACGCCCCGAATGGCCCAAAGTGCTATTCACGTGTGCAGTCAACGCAAAACACTCATCTGTGCTTCGGATAAAGTAGGGTCGTTCACCTAGTCTGCTTGAAAGTACAAGGTACGTGCTTAACTATGCTTGTAGTATGTATGCGATGACTGAAGAGAGAAACGGAACCATATAATGGATTTGAAAGCTATCCCTGTAAAACGCTGCTGGCCTTGGTACATTTCAGTTAATAACGATGGTTTGCAGGCTGGGAAACGAATTTTGAAGTCGGAACGCACATTTATTAAATATTTGAGATCAAAGTAGTACGTACGTAACAGTTTTGGTACCCAGTGCTATCACAAACAAACAAAAACAACAACAAGGAACGCAGGAAAAACTGCCGATGTGGTGGCTCAAAGAGGCGCACTGAGACAAAATATTGTCTTTGCCTGCAGATTTTCCGAGTGTTTGTTTTCTAACTTGCAGTTATTGTTTATAACGAGCTCCCCCCACCCTTTTCCCCACCCTTCCAATTCCCTCCTAGGCACTTCAATAACGCTGCTGGCAACACCTGCGTTAAAAAAAAAAACTGAATCCTGAGTAAACCCCCGCACGAGCGGCCTTCGAGCCGCACCTGTGCCGACAGCTGTGCCGTACTTGTTGCATTGTCTTTCTCTCTTTCTATTTATGTATATCTGTGTGCGCTGGGAAACACCACACGTTCCCTGTCAGCGTTTTACCTTTCCGTTTAAGTACACCCATGAAATACCGTCGCGAGTGAAACGTAAAGGATAGAGTGTTGTACGCCATTTCGAGTTTGGCGGGATATCACGTCTGGCTCGTAACAAAACCATAGAGACACACATAAGGCTCTCTCGAAAGTTTTGTTTATATTACGTACGGCTATGCATTGGATGCCTGTGTACGGTGATACTATATTAAATACCGCTTAGAGCAAACGGTCGTGTAGTGAATCCATCAAAATTTTGAAAGGAAACCGCCGCACCGAGCAGATAAAGATAATGCATCCTTTTGTTCGACTGCAAAGCGAGTGCGCATTGTCCTGTCAGGATGGCCGAGTGGTCTAAGGCGCCAGACTCAAGGCTCGTCCTTGCCTCCGCTGGAGGTCTCGAGGTTTCTGGTCCACGAATGTGGGCGTGGGTTCGAATCCCACTTCTGACAGATTTTTTTTTCTCCCCCGCTTCCTGCAGGAAACTGCCGACACCGTTCCTATTGGCAAATGGTATCTTCTTGCAAGCCGGACCGATAGTGCCTGGTTCAAATCCCACAACTGACGCTGTTTTTTTTTTTTTTTTTTTTTTTTTTGTGAGCCCCAGCCTTACCTATGACCCGTAGCTGGAGCTGCTGGCTACGACCTCTTTATTTTGACATTATTTTTTATTTATTTTGTTTGTATTTTTTTGGCGAGGTGATTGTACAGTGGCGTTGCGACTAAGGCCGGTGTGCAACGCCACCCCGCTACAAAGGGGAAGCCACTAAGCAACATCATCATCTCAGTCCAGCTACGCCGGGGGTAGAGGGCACGGATGGCCAGCAAGATTCGAGTTAACCCGGAATTGACGCCTTCCACCGGGCGGGTGGACTCACACCAGCTCTTCGACTCAAAGCGGTGAAGCTTAGTCATCGTGATCATGAGCGAAGGTGTATTTGGATCCTCTCGCAAAAAATTCCTGGAGTCTATCGTATACATCCAGTTAAATTCAAGCAGTCACACAACAGCACATGCCGCTACTTTCGCGGTGGGCCGGAGTGTCGCGAGTTGAATTGATTCCTTGCTTGGGCTTTTTTTCGTTCACCTGTTTTTGTTTTCCTTTTTCGTCCCGTCTCATGATGTCCATCTCTCCCTTTTTCGGCGCCCGGTCTCCCCCGAAATGAAATCCAGTGCACCCAATGGCCCAGATGACAAGGTCATATCAAGGCCGCGGCCACGCGTATGATACAGGGTTACTAGCTCAAAAAACATCCCCTATGAGCGCGGGGGGTGATGCAAATATCATCGACATATCATCAACTGACGTAACACCCGGGGGTGATGATTTCAGTGATGTGATAACCGGATGTGATGTAACCGCCCCTAATGGCGCCACATTCATATCTGGACCAGTGACGCAGTGACAATGACGCCAGCACATAGCAATGCAGTGAAACAGCAAGGTTTGCGGAAGCGCTGTGCTCGCATCCCACTAGTCTTAGAAATCGCCGGTGTGTAATGTTAGTAGACTTACGGCCGAATAGGGTTCGAGACGGGTATGTAAGTTCTCCCTGAAATCATTGTCGTTACGTACTCAAACGCCCCACAGCCTCGTCGGTAACGCAGGTCTCTGTAAAACGAACGTCTACAATTTTCGCTCAATTCCAAAAGTTTTCATTACAGCGGACGAGAATAGTAAAGCCATCGCAATCAATTCCACAGCCTTGTTGCCAAAATGTGCTAAAATCATAATAGTTAAAAACCATCATAAATAAGAACGAAAATGGTCAGTGTGAATCCTCTGACAATTACAAAATTCAGATTCAATGAGGAGATGTAACAGCAGGATAGAGTTAATACTGCCCTGATTTTTTTTAAGTGCAGAGGTGCGCTGCCTGACACGAAAACGTAGAACTGGGTGAATTACACAAAAACAGACGAGGTTCTACGTTTTCATGTCAGGCAGCGCACCTCTGCACGTCAAGATGTTAAAACACCAACTAGCCCACTCCCAAGCCTTGCTGCCCTGATTTCAATGTTTAATATTAGCATTTCAAAACTGAAGTTTGTCTTAGTAATGCCGCTGTTAAAATTTGGCAGTTCAATCTCAGGTCAATCTCAGGCAGGTTAGCTTCCAGAGAACCCAAAGTCCGAAAAGGGCTAGAATGTCGTGAACAGTTGTTTTGTATAACCGGATCTATGAACCTTTATTGGTGAAATGGAGTAGCCGGGCACACATTCGCTTCCAATCTCTCCCCCCCCCCCCCCCCCAAAAAAAAATAATCCAGTTAACAAGAGAATGTGAAGAAGACGATAGAGGTTGTCGTTCGGCCATTTTGGATTCTGCCAGTTTCTCCTCGCACTGTGTGGAACTAACTTTAAAGTACTGTTTACTCTCATCGTATACGGGACATTTTTTGTTGCGTGCTGAATGTTTTGTATATTGTATAATATAATAATGCTATCGCATAACAGTTATTCATGAATGGAAACCTAGAATTTCCCAAATTCATCATTAAATGAGAAGCAACACCGATTTTTTAAAGGGTGAAGCTCTTTAGCAAATCTTAATTTTTCGTGTCCGCAGTCGCGCGCGCGCCTAAAAAATCAGGAAATTGCCGAGCACGCGCATGTGAGCGCGGACCTCGAGGCGACTGCCCGGCAGTACTTAACAAAACCAAAAAAATGCCGAGCGCTCGTCTGCGCGTGCCTCGCGACGACCGCCCAGGGTCCCCTGTGCACGTTTGTCAAGCCAAGCATATTCACTTAGGAGATTGGCCTAGTTTGCGCCCCCCCCCCCCCCTTAAAAAAAAAAAAAAAAAAAAAAAAAAAACTTTAGCGTTCGCCATTATCGTGGTAACACTGGCTCGGAACGAGAAAGACAGGTCATAGCGTACGCCCTTCTAAGGTGATGTCTAATGATTATCACTTTCCAACAAAATGGAGGAAGCTCACGCAAAAAAGCAACAATGATGGAGTCAAGGTCGTTGCGGCAGTAGCGGACAAGCAAATCGGCTGCAATCGTGGACTTGAACCGCCGTGAGGGCCGTGAAGGTTGCATATAGCAACGCTTCCTTTAAGTCTTACCGCTTAGTGTGAGCTTCCTTCATTTTTGCCTTAAAGGAGTACTGACACGAAATTTTTATGTTACGTTTTTTTCGCTGCTATGCGTGCCTACCAGCCCACTAATCATAGAATGACAGATTAGACGGTCGAGCGCAGCGTAAACATTCATTTACGGCGTCGTTTATTCGTGCCAGTTTCGGTTTCGACTGAAAAACGCCGAACGGCCGCCATGACAGCATGTATAACATGACGTCACCATTCTTGCCGTATCGCTGCCTCTCTGGAAGCGCGCGCGAGCGAGCGCACGCGCGCGCCCAGACCGGCCGAGGTTTTCGCCGTCCCCACAGGCCCGGGCAGCATGACGTCAGTCCCAAAACCATGACGTGTACACACGCCCGAGCAGCGCGCGCCAACCATAGCCAGCGCGTCGGCTTCGTCACGGGAGCCCCGACGTCGGCAGTTTGGGGCACGTAGCAGATGATGTCACGTCGGCCCGCTCTGGGCTTTCTCGTGCGGGCGAAGATTAAAATGTATTTTAAATATGTTTCGCTGAACGGTTGCTGTTGAAACTTGCTGGGAGATATCTCCTGATAAAAAGGAAGCGTTTTACATGGTTATCTCAGCTTTGAAATTTCGTGTCAGTACTCCTTTAAGATTTTGCAAGCATGAATTCCTGCAAACACGCACACGCACACGCACCCTCCCCCCCCCCCCCCCCCCCTCTACACGCACACAGTGATCTTGATGGGTAATTTCAGATAAGATGGAAGAAAGGGTGGCTTTTGGACCTCCTCAGTTTACTTGAAACCTTTTTACAGTTTTGCCAGATTAATATAATATCCAGATTCACCAATATTTTGCACGGGGGAAATTTTGAATAACTACAAATTTTGGAACGCGACAAAGTGGACCCCAGCTGCTAGCTGCCCGTGCGCCTCTGCCAACTTTAGCGACGCCTATCTACGAAAATATTGATGAGAGGCAATGCAGAAATTTCTTGCTCAATTTACGTGTAAATTTTTCTAAAGAGGTTTTTGATGCTGACAAAATATATATTTTTCGCAATAAAATGTCAAATTAGGCGCAGAGCCCAATTTTTGCCCAACATTGAGCCTAAGCATTGCAAAAAAGTTCTTGTGTTACAACCTTTAAATTTTACTCACGTGTGCTCCTTATATATCTAAATAAACACACGGGATATTATAATTGTATAAAATACGGTTAGGATGGAACGGGCAAGCAAGTTCGCGGAATAAACTAAAATATACAAAGTTCAGCCGCTAATATATATATATATATAAAAAACACATCTTCGATTTTTCTGAAATTCTCCCGAGATGTAGACCTTTACATGCACTAGCATTATCATTAAAGACATGTCGCATCATTTTTCTCCTGGAGCGCGTACAGCGCGACAGAGGAGCCATATCCGCCCGCCTCTCCATGTCGTACCTCCCCTTCGACGATTTCCCTCGGTGGGTCCAGACAGCGATTCCCTAAACGGTGAGAGAATTTCGCAGCTGATCACGCAATAGAAGATGCTCTACCTCCGCAGCAAGAACAGAGTATTCCTCTCTATGGTCGGTCTTAATGAACTAGAGACAAAAAGAGCAAAAACGCGGGTAATCGCTCGACGACTCATGGAACGGGAAAATTGAATCGCTTATTGACATCAAGCACTTAGACGAGGAATTTGCAACGAACCTTGATTGCGCAGACGGAATTGCTCACGTCATGTGCCGAATATACTATCGGTTTAAAGACAGCATATCCGACCCCATCGAACAGCCAGATCAACAAAAATTGCATTCCTCGACAAACTTCAGCAAATTTTTCCCCCCGACCGAATTGTTCCCACGCGATTGGAAGACCCTTGAGGAACATGACATCTCACCATGCAGAAACCTCGCCTCCGTCAGATTTCTTATCCCAAGCCGGATGACACCTGACCTTCAATCTGAACATTCGTTACTTTCGGGTTCATTTCAAAAGTTTCCCCGAATGACAGAGGACAATATGCTGCTCATAAAGTCCCACGACACTGGCGCAATTTCCGTATACCGATTAAGAGAAATATTTGTAACGGACAGCCAAGCGACGCCAGAAAACAAGAGTGGTATCTAGACGTTTTTGCAAGATGTGCTAGGGAGATTGCAGCTGTACGCACTCTAGCGCACACAGGCACACACGCACACAGGCAGGCACCTTTCAAAGAACAAGAAGGCACTGACAAAGACAGTCAAATGACAGAGCTTTAGGAAGGAGCGGAAGGCTTGAAGCAACTTCTCAAGACCCAGTACATACATCTGAAGAATTAACATCAGAGTGCAAAGCGGTGACGATGACCTACGAATTTCGAACTGGCTGCGTCGACATTCTCGGCGTGGGTTCATAAGACGACGCATGCAGCAGTTTCCCTTCCGACTGCCTCACCGGATCGACAGAACGGACTTTATGTACAGTTACTGAACGCGGACTGACCACGGCTTCTTGTGGCCGGGGAAGTTGTTGAAACTTCATGGATAATCATCATGGCTTCACCGATGAGATCATCATTATCGGTGCCCCCATCTTGTGAATTGAACCACCACCGTCTCACCGGGACGTCTTGGCCCTTGTTCTCTCTTCTTTTACATCAGCCATTCAGCGCTAATCGCCGAGAACAACCTATGTCTATCCAGGTAGGTCGTAAAATGAACCCCATGCACGCTTGCCGTGCACTGTAAGAAACGAAAGGCACGCGGAACACGGTGGTAACATTTCTTTAATGCACGATAAAACAACGGGACACGCACAGGCGTTTAAAAACACAAAGTAACATCCTTACATTAAATTACAACACTCAGGCTTGTCTAAAAAGAGAAAAATACGCTAAGTAGAGCTGAGGTCACATGACTTCCTTGAGAAGAGGTTCACGGTCAGGCGCAGTTTGGCGACGGGCCAACACGTAGAAGCACAGCCATGCAACCTGCACGCAATGCGCAATGAGAGAGAAGTTGCGTTTTCAAACACACTGTTTAACGTGCAGATGCTGTTCACACAAGTTTTAAACAACTCCGAGGACTTGCCGGTAAACCGAACGTCGTGTACAGCCCGTACGATAAATAACGTAGCCGCGGTGAACTTTGCCGTGTACGGTAATTTTATAGTACGACGAAGGACGAGTGCCAGCCAGTGGCGGCCGAGGACCGCGACATCAAGTTCATCACGCCCCAATATCCCGGAAACAGGCATTTGACGTGGAGCTTGAACCGAATGCGCATGCTGCGCACAATGATAAAAAATACGAGCGCCTGCCATGCAGGTGGCGTTACCGGCGCCTAATGCAACATGCCACTACTTCTTTACCTCTAATTTTAGAGTGGCCTTCACAGCAGTGTCGCGCATTAGCGATTCCCGCAACCTCACAATCGCCCCATGCTGCCACCTGAACGGTTCGTATTAAAGCTTTCCATGCGGCAAGCAAATCTTGGCGCTCTACGGCGCACTTCTGGTGTCACTTTTTTCGTGTCGTCGTTCTGGTGCAGATTCCGGCTCATGAGAGCCGTACCATTACAAAACTTTCCCATACGAACACGCAATCATAATGCAGTTCAGCTTTGGCGCTGTTTTACAACGCCAAAGCTTCCCCCTGCATAGATTATCGTAAATTAGTATACGTACAGTTTTCGTTTTACATTTTCGGCGGTCCGCTTAACTGCCGGTGTCACACTCGGGCGAGCGGTGGGTGGGTGGCAGGGGTGGTTTTTAACTAAACGTGACGGAAAAGTATGTGCCCTACTAGGTGCGCCTTCGGTACGTGTAAACACGCAATTACCTCCAACACAGAAAATGATAGTCGGTGTCTATCACTTAATAAAACACAAAACCACGTTTACTGTCATTTTTCCCTTTTTTATATATTTTAGTCGCGTCAGCAATGTAATAGACATTCATTTTAAAAGGGGGCAGCCAAGCGTAATCGGCACTGCAGGCAGCCATTTGGCTTTCTCAACACGCATCGCTTCCGGCGCTTCCAGCTGAGCATGGTGCGCATGCGCAGTAGCCTGCCCACTCGTCGGCTGGTTGGAGTAGAGGCTTTAGAACGCCTAACGAAAACGCTTATGACATGGTGAACGGTGTGATAACTTCTATCACCGGTAACTCTGTTTTGCAAGCTTCACCACAGCATAGGTGTGCTAGCGATGGAGCACCCTTTAAAGGCAAATCTCGCGATCGTAGCGCGAACACTATGTGCAGCCGTCATCCCTACAACTGCCAGGGCAAGACTGAGTCACGAATAATATGCTCACAAACCTCGACGATGGTTCGATACCAAGTTCTTTAACAAGCATTGGACAGAGGGCACTCTTCCTCAGGCGGATATCGCTAACGTCATGTATAGGAAAAATAATGGAACGAATAATTATGGCACGCATAAATAGGCTAATAGAAGAAAAAGAATTGTCGCCCAACATGTATGACTTCCGGGCAGGGCTTGCGACAAAAGATGTCCACCTGAGGCTATACTGGGATTTTCTGAAGGACCCTCCCTCACGTCACTCAGCGGCCATTATAGCCTTGGACCTGACAAAACCCCTCGATAAGGTATCCTCAGCCATCCTGGCAGGCGTAGAGCGCATAGGGCCAGGTGTACGGACTGTGATAAGATCTCTGGACGCATGGCGTGTGCGTGAAGCCTGGCTTCCGTTGTATCAAAACGGTTACATGAAAAATCGCGGAAAAGAAACGGTTCTAGATAAGACAATACACGCGTCGATCATGATGAAGTACAATAGTAGTCTTTATCTCATCAACTACGCATCGGTATACGTTTAGATCGTTCGTAGATGCGCTTACTTATCAAGCGAAAAATCGTTACATGGGTTCGTTCTTCATTTGCGATATCGGTCTTTGAAGGTTTGGCGATCGATTGGACGCGCTTTCAGGGAAGGTTGGACGCATTTTTAGCTTTTGCTCTTCTCTGAACTTTATTGAGGAAGGGATGGTAAATTGTACGAGGGTACGCACGACGCGCACGCATACCGTTATCAACTTAGAGAGCAATAGTTAACCGCGACAGCTCAGTAAATGCGAGCTTAGTTGGACTCATTTTAGGGATGCGCGCCTTACGAACAGAGCTAAATTGCGTACAATGCAGATTGAGGAAACTTACGAGGAGCAGCTCGTTGCCCAGGAGAACCATGGTGGCCATGCGGTAGCCGACTGTGTCAAGCAGGTAGCCACCCAACGTTGGTCCCACGAAAGCTCTGCAGATCGCGGGTATACCATTGTCACCTTGCTATTCTTGGGCTCCATTCTACGAAACCACGGCCCGTTGTTTTGAGGTGATGTGGTGTTGGTATGCGAATGCATGTGTATTCTGGGTTGGGGCGTCGCTTTGCGCGTTGTTCCGGCTGCGGCACCTGCGTCATTTCCACCGTTGCCTCCCGCTCCAAGTGACGCGCCAACCCAAGAATACATGCATTTGTATGCCAACACCACATCGCTTCAAAATGACGACCGTCGTATTAAACAATTCAGCCCCTGGGGTTCAAATCATTATGGGCCATGCTATTGTTAAACGAAGTTGCAAAGTATCGTTTGTTTAGCAACATTTTCAACGCAGAATAAATATCTACAATGACATTCTTTTGTCCCTAGGGTACCAACATCACTGAACGGAGTAATAAAAAAACTTTGTGGGAAGTGCAACATGGGTCGGAACCCAGCTCTCTACCCATCCGTAACCGACTGCTTCTTAATGCTGATGGGGAAAACAATATTTTATTTTTTTATTTTGCGACGTCTTACTTCACGACGCAGCTCCCCACAGTTCTGAGCAATTTTTTCAAGCGTTTCTGAAAAGCTATCCGCATCTTCTCTGAACGATGCTTATTGAATAGTGCGCCTTTCTGTTTTTTCATCTTTTTTGAGCGGCGAACGTTTGCTAGGATTACGAACTCGCCCAAACTAGCACACCATGAACGAGTATTTACAAAGATCTTAGGTAAATGCCCAAGGTGGGTGTTAATAAAAAAAAGCCTCTCTTCTTAATAACAAAGCCCCTAATAAGAAGTCCCCTCTCCTTCCCCCTCTACCCCCTCTCGCGCGCGTACATGCGTGAGTGCGGTTATTCTTGGAATCATACCAATTTTGCATGGCAGCAGAAAGGAACTTGAGTGCATTCTGGATCCACGAGCAGACAAAATGTTTTGAAAGGCACGGCCGCCACCATGCACCCGGTAATTTAGTGGAGTGAAAAGGCGCAAATTTAGGTTTGTACAAGACGCCACGGGCATTTCTGAGTAAGGTTGCTACCGGGAACTGTCACCGCTTGACCTGTCTATAATGCACGTTACTGTTTCCGGTAGGCCCCGTGCTAACAATAAAGCGTGCACTAAGAGGTTTTGGAACTTATTTTCTGGAGATAAAAATTGCGTAATGATTGAAAAATAGAAAACCACACGTTCGCCAAACTTACCCCATTGAATGAGATGCCGTGAACACGGAAGAAACGAGGCCATATGTAGACAAATCATCTGGAAATCCACGTTTACTGAAAGAGAAAAACCATCAGGCAAATATTGAGGATTCGATGTTATGAACGAAAATTGCTAGAAACAAGTTTCTTCGTATTTTGTAGCACGCACACAAGAAAAAAATGCCTGTTATTTCTCTCTCTCTCTCTCTCTCTCAACTGAAGAACGACGAAAAAAGGGCGGGGGGGGGGGGGGTGTGCACCATTAAATGTTTTGTGCTAACCTGTGGCAAAGAAAGTATAACCCGAAAACAAGAGCTCATCTGGGTAAAACAGCTTTGCGTTGCCGTACCTCAACGAACAGATCAGAGGAATGCACATTATTGCACATTCTTGTATATCTGCATTGTGTGTGCAAAAGATGACCCTAGCGCGTTTTTCGGGCAAGTCCCACTCATGACACCTTCTCCACACATTCAGAAAAAGCATAGTACTTAATGCGGGACTAATTTCAAGCATTCCATACGAATCTACCACGCAGAGGAGATTGTCACTCACGGTAGGCATAAAGATACGGAGCAATCACTACGCCCTCGTGTCAGTTCTCAGCCCGGTATAACGAAGCATGCCCACAGCAAATATACTCACAGGGTGTCGCGGAATGATCCAGCGAACGAGCAGACATTTGTTCCACCAGAGGCGAATCCGAATATTCCCAGGGCAAGCATCACAGTCCAGACGGCTCTGGAACATTACGGTGAGTGGACATCTTATCACGCGTGCACTCCTATCTGTGGTTGGTCACGGCGCATGCGCTGTTATCTAGGGGACCCACTAAAGAACAGGGTTTATTTTTTGGTAATTATCTTGTTCAGATAAAATTTGTTGGTTTGAGCCCAACTAATAAACCTGGGATACTTATTTTACAGCCTAAGCTGCAAGTGCTGGAACTGCGCCGTTTGGGATGTATGGGCCAGTCAGTTAATGTACGCAGAAAAAAAAGCACCCACAGAACTGCACCTAGCCACAGAAACATTGGTGAAGGTTCAGTAAAACGGTCAATAATTAAAGTAAATGTCAATCAATCAATCAATCAATCAATCAATCAATCAATCAATCAATCAATCAATCAATCAATCAATCAATCAATCAATCAATCAATCAATCAATCAATCAATCAATCAATCAATCAATCAATCAATCAATCAATCAATCAATCCTCACGTTCAAATTCTCAGCTCCTTGTTGGGCAGCCCCACGTTTTTTAATAGTCCATTGGAAAATTTGTGGTATCACGGACTTATAGAAAACCACATTTTTATTACAGAGAGGGCCTGTAAAGTACCGGGTAACGTGTCATCCATCATTTAAAAAGATTTCCTAAATACTAAACTCGGAGACATATGCACAAGATGGGGAGAAAGAAAAACCCTTTTAGCACAGTACTGTATGTAGCACCGAGTGGTTTGCATAGAGGGCACTATGGTCTGCCAATTTTTAGCCCGAATGACACAATCCCTAAGTTTCCCCTATCGGAAAGACTAGTGAGTGAATGGAAGTGTTTTTATAGTTACATATCCAGCCTCCCCATTAAAAGAAGTGGTACTAGTGTTACCATGATGAGTGCTTTAAACGTGGGGTATCACCATGAACTGTTGCGCTTAAGTTGGAGGTATACAGTGTGCGGAGGGTGAGGGGGGGTGGGGGGGGGGGGGGGTGGGGGCGGTGCTGCTTAATTGTCATAGCGATCGAGTCCTCATGAGCAAACTCGACTCGCCTCTTTCCCGCACGTCGGAGAACTTTCTTCAAATCAACGAGGAGAAGGAGGAGAAAAATGAGCGCAAAGGCCGAGAGCTTTATGCAGGCGTTAAGCCCGGTTTGCTACTCGGCACTGGGGAAGGAGTGTTCATGGGATGAAAGTGGGCAGGCGAAAAGGAGAGTCGGCCGCCGAACTCAACACATTGGACAATCACCCATTCACAGTAGAGACCATCTTAGGACATCAATCCCTGTACCATCGACTTTGCAGACGGCAACAAAAACCCTTCTTCGTTTTCTGAAGGAGACGAGCTTAAATATAGTGTCCACAAAGGGAATAAGTGCACGCGCGTCCCCACTCCTATCCTCTTAAATTCAAAGTGTACACAAAGAATCCTTGCAACTCCGTAACGTAGAAGACTAGTTCTCCTGAGTATTTGTTAGCACACTGTCTTTCAAAGGTGACTTAGGTTACTCCGAGACACTCCGGTCAGTTTTTAGAGCATGCTAGCCTGCGATCAGCTTTGTTTCCTGCCGAGCATTCCCAGTAATTTCCCACTGTAATTTGCGCTGCCTAAAGTATATGACGATTTAATCCCAGGGCCAAAGCACACCGCACATACCACGTACAGACTTGTGCACGCTTGAAGTTCTTGATGCGACCTCAAGTAAGTATGTCTTGTGTAGTGGATACGTACGTGGACAATGGAAGAAAAGGTGCTGGTCCGACTAGTAGCAAACACACGCACATCAGTAGGCCCGCCAGGATGCAAAGTTCCTTCGCTCGGCCCTAAAAGTGCAAACGTGCCGACAGGAGATGCTACAAGCATGGCATATCGTTGGTGATACAGCAGAAAATAGCTGCTTCAAATAGAAAATTTGACAACAAAACACACTGCTTGCACAGCTTTCGCCCATAGTTGTGACGCCACGGTTACCGGGTACGTACATAGCTGTAGCACGTACGTTACACTTAAAGGTCGCGTCGACGTCAGCACCGACACCCACGAAGTTTGATACTGGGGGCAGCAATGACTCAGTAGAAGACACACTTCGCGAGTTAGTAGGCGGCCATTATGAGCAGTGTTATAGAATATCTGGCACAACAATAAGAAAGAAAGTTAACAAAGGCTTGTTTAAGGGCTAGTTGGTATAGTCTAGAATTCAATATTAGCGTGCGCTGCATATTTTGACGAGGGACAAGGACAGGGGAAAAGACAAAACCAAACGATGGTGCGCAAACGATGGTTGCGCACCATCGTTTGGTTTTGTCTTCTTTGTCTTTTTAATATTTTTATGTGCGAGTTCATGAGCGTCCCCACTCCAAACAAGTAATCCTGGGCAACCGTGACAGCGACTGAGATAGGAACATAGGAACAGGAGGTGATATTCGCGAGCGTATGGTGATATCTACCCTAACTGTAACCAAGACAACGCGTTTCATCTCGAAAGATGGCACCAGCACTCAAAGACGCCGACTGGGATTGAGTGGCGACGGAAGACGCACCGTGACGTCCACAACCCTTCCCCATATCCAAGCAGTGGCGGCGTACACAGTGCCGTTCAAGACGAACACCAGGCCAACCATGTACGGCTCCAGGTTGAACTGCGAGGATGCGGGCACCGCGTCTGTTAATAAGGAGGAAAGGCGCAGCGCACAGCACGGGGAGAACACCGCGATCTCCTCGCAACAGTATAGCACAGGCCTGCAAGACACGACTGTAGGAGCACCTCCACGAGGCACACGTATTAGAGGCTTCCAAAAAAGCTCATTCGTTCCCCGTATACCATTTCTGATGGCACAAACTGCCATGCAAAAAAATATCTATAGGGCAGCGATACGTGTCTTGACGCTTCTTCCGTATTAAATTGTTTACGCAAGAGCTGCTGCAATTATGGCAACTTTGACTGATAAGTTAATTTGTCCCTTTAATGTGCAGTACTATTTTTTTAAGAATATCAAGATTTTAACTGTGAAGTAACCTGTACAAGTGTAATACAGCTAAACACATTACATCTGAAGGTCGTGGGTTTGATACAAGTTTGCGGTACACGGCTGATTTTTTTCCAACTCTCCTATGAATTTCTTCATTGAGATTATATACCTTGCCTTACAAATGGGCTATTCAAAAAATTATTCCAGAATTTTATAATAGTATTAAGAATCCCCAACTTCCTCTGGTACATTCAATTAAAGACTCCTGCGTTCTGTAATACAGTGACGAGTCGGAACTAATGTATATCGCCGCGAACCATGGCTTCTGTTTTTTTTACTTACGTTTTATTGCCAGCATCTCGCCGCGCCTGGCTGTCTTGCCTCTGTTAGAAGCGAAGCGCGTGTTTCCTTTCCTTTATTAAAGACGATAGTCTTTCTTGGGCTACTTAAACCCAGAAATTTTGGTCTGTCTGTATGTCTGTCTGTCTGTGACTCGATTCAGCCACCCGGCCAAAGCAAAACAATGCCTGCGCAATAGTCTTATATAGTCACAGCTAAATCTACCCGTCTATGTCCGGTGTAATGTTCATACTTGTCAACATTGTTGAAGAAGAACAAGACATTACGCAAATATGAGACAACAAATCAATACAGAAGTGATATTTGCAGTTTTCCTTTATAAAAAAAGCAAACATGCTTGAATTTGCGAAATTAAAGACTTCAACTGCAGAAAAAGAATTCACTCCGCCGTCGCCTGCTGTCGTCCGCGCCACTATAGCTTCTGGCGCCATTTTAAGAAATCAAGAGACAACAGTTACGCAAGGTTCCACGTTCTGCTCTCAACGCACGTGGAGTAGGGAAACGCGGTTCTATAAACGTTGAAGTAGGGCGCCTCGATTAACGCGCGTCTTCGCCGTATGGCAGCGTTCGCATCGAGACACCCGGTTTGGAGCAGTGGAACGCGGGAAATTTAAAATGATTTAAGCAAACCTTTGGCGACTTTACCTTGGGAGGAGCGCGACGAAAGAGGAACAACATGAGAGGTGAGCGGGAAAGCGAAAGGAGGCATTTACTTTGCAAAAGATTGTCGTTTGACGGCATTTGCAACAAAAGGAGCAGATACGGGGCCAATTTTTTTGTATGCCGCACACGCTATATTACCTGATAGGGAGAGTTTCGCTCTGCGGCCGCTAGGCTACAATGGTCTTTGATTGCTGGTGTTTTCAATCTAATTTGGTGGTCCCGGAAAGAATACCGCGAAGAGAAATTCTCGCAGGGTAAACGCCACGGCATTCGATTTGCCGACGCTCGTCTGCGCATGTCACTTCGTTGGCTACTTATAGCACGCAGTTTGTGTTCTCGTTAAATTTATAGCGGAGCGCAAGTTCGCTCCAATAAACGTCCATTTCTACGAGAACCTCGATTCGCTTTATCCTATGTGACAATATTTTGACACAGTAAAACCTCGTTAATTCGAACTAGGGGACGCCATCTCAGTTCAAATTAATAATACCAACAATACACTGGAACTGGGAAGCAGTACTGGGCATGTCAACACTTTGAGGCTTGAAAAAGCCCGTATTGCGGTCTGCCTTTTGTCCCTAAAGGTGACAATAAGCTCTTTTTGCTCTGACAAATGAGTGGAGCGCAAAGCCTCACCTTCGCATTCTTGAGAACTGAAGAAAACACGGGCGGCATTAGATCCGGCAGTGTCTTCTGGACGGCAGCCCTACGCTTCGTCCTTGTCATTGGCAGCGACATGCTCTGCGCTTCTGACCTCTGATACGATGGCCAAACACCACTGTACTCGCGTCATCAATCGACCGAGTTCGCTAACAATGCGCCTTCCATATCGTCCGCCATGCAGGATTTAGGTTGGCTTTATTCTCCGTTCAAGGCATCCTCGTGTGTAGGCACGTGGTGCATTTTTTTAGCCGCCAAGGCGCCGTCGTTGAGGCGCGTAGTTCGAATGATCAGTGGCGGAGACTTCTATATGGAGACTTGGCCGGACCAACTCTTACAGTTTGAATTATCCATAAATTCGAATATATGAAGTTCGAATTAGCGAGCTTTTACTTATTAGCATTGCCCTAACGCGCCGGGACCCAGGAGGGAGGACGCCACAAACCTGTCTGAGGTGAGGTTCGAGGCACGCGGCGTTGAAGCCGATGATGAGGAAGGTGGAGAAGACGCAGTAGGCGTCCAACAGGATGCCCGCGTTGCACCAGAACTTCAACATGTCGCCGCTTTTCGGGGCGACCTCGTTGTCGTCCTCTGCAGCGCAACGGGCGCGAGGAGTTTCCAAGACGATCGCGCATTTCGTCGACTAGTGCTACTACTGTGCGATATAGGCATTTACGCAAGTCTTCGAAATTCGGAAGGTTTTGCCGCTTCATTGCGTATGCTATTCTGGAACAACAGCTATTAGAGTGGGTGCACTTGCATTCAAGAATTCGAAAGCAAGTACGCTCTAAAACGAGGACCGAAAAAACGAGCTTCGGTTGGGGATCAGCTATTCGTTAAAAAAATCCTAATCTTAGTTTAGTATTCTAATTAAATATGGAGATATGTTATTTCTGTTTCACATTTTAAGTAACATTTTCAGTGCAATTCTTCAAGCTTTATTTAGGTGTACATTACTCAAGCCCACACAGCACAAACGCGGATGACGCTTCTTGACGTTGAATAACAAAAAAAATCCGGTGCCTTACCCGAGTGAGTTTCGTGTTGGCCTTCAGAGCCCTTATCCGAACGTTAGGATATTGAACTGAACCTTAGTTTTAGTACAGCCGTGGACAAATAAAATATGCGAACACAAAATTACGAACCGAAATGGGCAAAACTGAAAAATACTGTTCGTTGAGGTCCAGTAATGGCGCGCAGTTGGCATATTTGGAAAGCCACATTTCCAAGCTGTGTTTTTTGTAACCAAGTCATCTTGACTTTAATGGAGAGAAATCGCGCTTTTTGCGTGTCCTGGTTCGTATTTTCGGGTTCGCGTTTCATTTGTCCATGGCTGTACATTTGGTATACTCTTAGGTCCCCACACAATTATACAAGAAATGGCAGGCAATAAATAATTGCACGAAAGAGACCACAGGCTTCAGCTGTGAGGATGTTGGTTTAACGCTTGGTTAAGTTTCTGAGCCACCGTACGCGAGGAGCTTTTGTCGCTAATTTAAGCAGACAACGAGCATCCCAAGGGCGCGGATTGACTAATCGATTTTTAAATTTTTGAGATAGGAGTGACGAGACTGAGCTCGCGCGGTTTTCAAACGTTTTGTTTCTCTCATCTCCCTCATCTTGACAAAGTTTTCCTTTCAATTCCAATGTTTTCTTATCGTCAGTCGAAATGGGGGGTAAAGTGCAAGAGTTACCAACAGCGCAGCACTTCTCACCTATGGCTGGCAGCATGAGGTAGACGAAGATGCCGCAAACAAGGAGAAGAGACCCAACTGCGGCAAAGGGGACGATGAATCCTCCGGCCTGCGTGGAGAAATATTCAGCGGCTGCAGCTTTGGAACACAGCGTTTCCCCGAAAGACTCTTTCGCTGGTCTCGCTAAATGTGTTGTGTTCAACGTTTGCTGGATTTTGTTCAGGGTGTCATTTACACCTTGGTGGAAATTTTATTGTCGTACAGTATTTCTTGACCTCGTGGTTCGTGCCTTATCCAGGACTGAGCATCAAGGAACCTTGATTGCGTATGCCACAGCTGTTGCGAAAACATTTCATTACGCGCCACAATCCGACAAAAGAACATTTGCACTGTATACACCGCCTTTTCTCCCAACAATAAAGTTCAGCTCAAATGAGACCCGTTTTTACAAGAAACCTTGACTTTCTTGGAAGTAGGCCATTGGAGGCTACTCCACATATGTATAGAATAGCTGTACTTCCTCGTTACAGACGAAGATCATTCGAAACCCTTTGTGAATGTGTTGTATAGGTATCATCTACGAAGTATTCAAGTGACTTGTAATAAAGTTTACGATGTGTGAATGACCCCATACCAGAACAGGGTAGTGTCAATAAGAGAGAACAAATTCACATTTGCCGTTTCATTGCAAAGACTTAAGTTGTGCACCCAAGTGGAAATCAAACAAACAAATATTGCGGGGAAAAGCAGGAATGTCACGGCACGTGAAGCGCTTTCTGTATAAAACGAAACGGAACTCTGAGTGAGCCCTCTGAAATGTACACCTATAGAAATGTGCATTTCTAGATAAGCTTTTTGTACCCGGCAGATGTATGCAATATTTCTGCTTGTGTGTACGTTTATTATATATGTCTTCTGATTTCGAAATGACTTCATTGCCCGTCTTGTCTGGTAACCAGCCTTGTCGTCACTACGTTAAACCATTTTCCATAACACCAATAACAGCGACGCTTTGGGTGCACTTTGAAATAACCTTCCACTTTTCCCCTTTTTTATATTTCGTCGCCATCCAAATAGTCCTTGTGACCACAAATTAGGCCCTCCATCTCAGGCGAAGCAGAAAAACTCCTTGGGTATGCTGCGGTTAACGCCACTTTTTATTTAATACACAAAATGTTTGAAGGTAGCACCGCACATAGTAACGTTAACGTATTCGTAATGTTAAAAACGCTATATGCCGAATATTTTGTTACCGACCTGATAAAGGAAACCGCCCACTGTGGGCCCAGCAACAAGACCGGCACCGAACGCTGTTTGCTGGACTGACTGAAACGGAAACAATAAAAACCCGGCCATGAGCCATGAGTACGTCTTAAAATATGTTACACACATGGGCTCCAAGAAGAGCGAGACAATGTGCATGCCTAAAAGAGCTCACGTTGGCATTGAAAGAATTACGTGCAGCACTGGACGAAGTATTCAGAATTCCTTCAGAAATGCTGCAGGGTGAACTAGGTGGTTCACAAGGCATCCCTTCTCCTTACGTTCCTTCAAAGACAAACTATATACACACACAGTTCCAGACTTTTTCGAATATGTAGGGCAGATGATAAAGCCTTGTAACTATACAGCTCGAGGAAGGGCTGCACGGAGGTTCTTTGCTGGGGATCGGCATTGCGCCTATATGTTTCCATCCAACTGACGACCGTGTGCCCCCCCGCTCCGAAACCTGATCTTTGCTCTCGGGCTGTATAAACTTGGCAGGCGACGGTCAACGGGGCACGCTGCCTCCTCCCTTCCCGCAACTCCCCTCCCCCCCGCAAAGAAAAAAAAAAAACGTGGGCGAATGACATTATGTTCTCTGCATCAAGCTCTCAAGAAACTCCTGTAGACTAAGCGCGCCAAGGCCATTTACTTACTGCTCGCGCCCCTATCAGCCTCGCTGACTTGGTCAGCGAGGCTGACAGAGTCGACTATGTTTATTTCCCCCGATTTTCAGCAAGGTCCCGGAGCTCCTGGTCACTAAACGAACAGATATTCCATCAGTTACCACTTGAACGTGCCGACCTCCGCTGTTATACGTTTCTACCTCAACCTAAAAAGGTTTCGGGGTCCGCGCTGTCGCCACTCCCCGTACCCAAGGTCGCTCGAAGTTACCCGTGTAGGCATCCGTACCCTAGTTATCTGCACTTACGTATGTGGTGCCCAGTGACCTTGGGAACTCGGCGGCGACAATTGCGAAGACCGCCGTCATGAAGGAGGCAGTGCCGAGTCCCTCGACGGCTCTCGTGGCGATGGCCAAGCCAAGGAACACGGAACCAGGCGGAGATTTCTTTAAGAACCTGGCGGCGACGTGGAGAGAAAGTGATAACATTTCCTTTGAGTAAACAAATAAAAAAAATTGGCCGCGTATCTGCTCCTTTCGTGGCAAATGTCAAAAGACGATAATCTTTATCGGCTTTTGCGAAGTAAATGCCTCCCTTCGCTTTCCCGCTCACCTGTCATGTTGTTCCTCATGCGTCGCGCTCCTCCCAAGGTAAAGGCGCCAAAGGTTTGCTTAAATCATTTTAAATTTCCCGCGTTCCACTGCTCCAAACCGGGTGTCTCCATGCGAACGCTGCCGTACGGCGAAGACGCGCGTTAATCGAGGCGCCCTACTTCAACGTTTATAGAACCGCGTTTCCCTACTCCACGTGCGTTGCAAGCAGAACTTAGAAACTATCTAGTGGAACCTTGCGTAACTGTTACCGGTTGATTTCTTAAAATGGCGCAAGAAGCTATAGTGGCGCGGGCGACAGCAGGCGACGGCGGAGTGAATTCTTTTTCTGCAGTTGATGAATTATTTAAATTTGCAAAAGCAAGCCTGTTTTATTTTTTTATAAAGGAACACTGCAAATATCACTTCTGTATTGATTTGCTGTCTCATATTTGCGTAATGTCTTGTTCTTCTTCAACAATGTTGACAAGTATGAACCTTACACCGGACATAGATGGGTAGATTTAGCTGTAACTATACAAGACTAATGCGCAGGCATTGTTTTGCTTTGGCCGGGTGGCTGCATCGAGTCACAGACAGACAGACGGACAGACATACAGACATACAGACAGACCAAAATTTCTGGGTTTAAGGAGCCCAAGAAAGACTGTCGTCTTTAAAATTGGCGCAGCTTGCACTGGTGGCGCAACGCTGGAGAAACAGCAGAGCTGGTGGCCCATCTCCCTTTGTCGGAGACCCGGCTGTTGTACCTCACACGGATTTCCAAACTTGCCGCTGTAGCTTCTCCACGGATGGCAAGCCCTGATGGTTTTCCACGGTCCGCAGGCTTTCACGTCTCTCCCAGAGTGACCGCGCTAGCACGCGCTTGAACCGGCGGCAACCGGCTTCGCGAACTCGGCGTCTGTGCTCCCTACTTCGCGCGCGAACGCACGTGAACTCGCGAGTAGAAGAGCATGCGAGATGACTCCACGAACGCTGGGCAGAGTGTACTCGAAGGTAGAGCTGGACGACGGCAGGCGCTCCTCACGAGGCGCACGCTCGGGTGCACTCGGTATTTTTTCTTGGTATTTTTTTCTGGTAACTCTTGACAGCGGAACTAAAACCTTAAACAGCTCTGCTGTTTAAGGTGTTAGTTCCGCTTGACAGGGCCGGTCAAGCCCGTTTGGTGGATTTTTGTTCACGGTCCCCAGCACAGATGTTGAAATAAAGATTGATTGCTTGATTGATTGATTGATTGATTGACTGTTAAAACCATGAGAATAAAAGTGTCTCGAACGATCTCGCCCATCCTCCTTGCGGCGGAACCCCACATCTCTGCAAGCCGAGCCTTACGCAGGTGTCGACAACTGAAAGCGCACGGGCCTTACTCTGACCGAAAGGCACACAAATATTGCTTACACAGATACGCGAGCAAATGCAGGGGGTGCAGTAGGCCCCAAATCTCCATTGGTAAGAGAATTAGCAGCGTTATCTGCGGGTTTTGTACCCGCCCGTATAGCCCGGATCCAATCCAAAGCAATGATTGTCACGAAAGCAGAGGGTGGTTTTCTCTCAGCCCCCGCTTAAACAGCTTTCACACAGCTCACCCGAAAATAACAGATGCACCTCCCACGTAGAACAGGCCGGAGAGAAGCATGAATTTCGGCTTCACGATGGGCACCTGGAAGGAACGCAGGTTACATTCCGCCTAGTCGCTTTTTAGTCGCATTCCGCAGGGCGGCTTACGCTGTTACCAAAGGACGGGAGCTACATGTTTTGTAACAAAAAAAAAAAAAAAACGTCATCCGCTCTCCTACCGTCCCCCTCCTCCACACCCTATCTGCCCAAAAGGAAATGTTTGTTATGTACACTCCTCAGGTATGCAAGAAAGTCTTCAGGCCACAAATAGTTCTTAGCAGAAGCTCAAATATGGAAAATAAACAATGTTTTACACGGGAAAGTTGACGATAGCGTCATTCGTTATAAGTAGCAAGAATCTTGTGGTTGCTCACGAGAAATTTTTTTCTTTAATTATATGTGGCCTCGGAACTTTGCACAGGGACTTCTAACACTGCATGCACATGAGTCATGGGCATCCATAAAGGCGTGCAAGGCCTCCCACCAAAAACACTCGCGAGTGACCGAGAGACTCTCGTAATTCTGATATGACTAGAGTATAAATACTGGGTGCCTTTACGAGCCAAAAGAAGCACGCTCTGGCAGAGCCTGGCCAGGTGGTGCACGCAGTACTTACAATCTTGCCGAATATTGGAGCCATGATGAAGATGGTGAACTCGAACACACTGAAGACGAGGCCACATTGCGTTGCCGTTACGTCCTTAATCTCCGCCTGCAAAAGTTTATTGCACCGGCGCGACCATGTTAAGGGGATCTCTTCGTTTGTCTTTAGTAGCCTGGTAGAGCAGTAGTAGCCACGCCTTTACTGATAAGGATGGTCAAATGCTAGTTCAGGTAATGGGAGTGAGGGAGGGGGATGCAGGGTCTTTGAAGAAGACGCGGTAGCTTAACAAAAGGGACCTGAGTTGACCCGAGTACCCGTGCTCGGCCCCTTTTGATCGCAGTAGAGATTTGTCCATGGAGTAAAGGTCTACTCGAGTACTCGTGGGAAGATATAGTGATGTCTGAGCGATGTGGTGCAAAAACAAACAACAATATTAAAGGAGATGCTTGAGGTCGGCATATTTGAGCGTAAAGCAGAAAGATCCCCTCCGGTAGCCTGTAGTTCATCCCAGAAGCTGCGTGCAGCACTTTGGAGTCTACATTGTTGTCAACAGTCCGCCCACTGAGGGCGTCGAACTCACCGTGAAGGAAGGCGACATGAGGCGCCGGGGCCTTGTGGTTCCACCTGCTCGCAGCTACCTTCAAGTATTACGCATTATTGTGAACTTCCTCCATTTTTTCTCCACTTTCTCTCTTTCAAACATGCCTGATTGATTATGAGGTTTAACGCGCCGACGCTGCACAGGCGACGAGGCGCGTTGTAGTTAAGGGCTCCGGGTTAATTTTGATCGCCTGGCAATCTTTAACCTGAGCCGAAATCTCGAACACACGGGCGTTCTTGCTTTTCGCCTCCATCAGAAAAGTGGCCGCCGCGGCCGGGAATCGAACCCGCCCCCTTTGGCTCAGCAGCACAACGCCGTAGCCACTGGGCCAACCGCGGCGGATATCTTTTACACATGTAAAAAATACATGTGCTTCCGGAAGAATATATATATATATATATATATATATATATATACATACATATAGAAAGAAATGCCGGCATTCTACAACACCAAAGAAGGCATAGGGGAATGGTTAGACTATTTCTTACCGTTAGTGACGTTACATTATTCTTATTTTTTTATTAATAACATGAGAAGGAAACATTATATATATATATATATATATATATATATATATATATATATATATATATATATATATATATATATATACACACACACACACACACACACACACACACACACACATACATACATAAACTTTACAAGTGCCGTAGTTTTTAAATGTGTTTATTAAGTCCACGCACACTATTTTATACTAGTTTAGCGTTTCAGTTTTGCTCCAGGCTGCACGAGAAAAGTGGTGCGAACGACCTTACCTCGTGCGGGAAGAAGGGCGCCTGTAGCGAGACGCTGGCGCCAAGAAGGAAATTGGCCAACGACAGCAGCACGAGAACAACTTGTTGGCGAGTGCAGACGACTACCCTGCCAGAAACTAGTGGGGAAATAAAAAATAGAGGAACACCGGGTTAAACAAACCACCTTTTGATTTAACTCGTATTTGCACGATACCGTAGTTGCACGATTCTAACGCGCACCTTTTAGTGGCGAAGCCCCTTAGTCCTGGCTCCGGCTGTCGGTGTCTCATGTCGTCGAAGTGTCATGTAGTCACGGTACTAAAACACCGGGACACCCGCTTTCAACGCCTCGCGCTAGAATGCTTCGTGCTTCAAAGACACGAGACTTACAGCAAAGCTGTATAACTCTACCTCCCCCCCCTCCTCCCAACGGTTTCATCTCCGTGGGAAAAATACACCAAGGCGCCAAGAATACATTTGTACACTGCATGCTTCGCCCCTCCACGTTTAACGTTAGTGGAGATGGCCTGGGATTTTTTTTTAAATTTGTGCAAAAGGCAGTCTTCAAATTTGGGTGCGCGTTACAATCGGCGCGTTCCCAGCGACTCAAAAAAGTGCAGCACTGCTAGTATTTTGAATGTGACACGAGTTGGTTCCGTAATTTCTTACACTTAATCTGCTTATAAATTCCTGCAGTGACGACAGAAAAAAAAACTAACTGGGTGTTCGCAGTAAGCGCAACCTCGATTCAAAACGGGCGCGCACGTTGACATCCCGGTCCGCCGCTTCGGCGCGCTGATACATTGCCCTTTTGAACTTCCACCCGAATATATCAACATTGCCATGAGCGCGAACTCCTCACAATTCAATTCAAATCAAAACAATCCGTCAACGTAACGTGAGTAAATTTTGGTGCACCCATTTCACAATTAGCATACCTTACCCAGCTGTTGCGCATATTTGGGCTCGTTGTTCCACTGTTCTGCGTCCATCAAGGGCAAGCTAATTTTACTTGCCGACGGCGGGGGATAAGCGGCATCCTGCACACTGGGCGTGCCGGAGACACAAGTGCGGGATTAACGTTAAGAAAGCAGGGCCATATTTTCAAGCAAGGCTTCATCGGCTCTGACCAGCTCACTTTGAAGATGTTTTGAAAAAATTGACTCCCAGGCGGAAAAATTATGAATGTCAAGGCCCTTGAAATTGCCAACACTTTCAATGTATACCCCGCTCCAGTATGAAGCAAAGGGCATTTTTTTGCTGCCACAGTTGCGTGTGTGAAATATAATGTCTTCTGTCAGGTGGGTGGACATCTGCGTGGTTGAATCGTTAAAATACTCTTTTTGGAATTTTTTCGGGCAAATTTACGTGCGCGCTACAATCTGGGGCATGTTAGAATCGTGCAAATACGGTAAATAGCGTGTGCCACAACAGCAGGCGACAGCGTGGTGACGGTGATGGCGGAAAGTGATTACAATTTTTTTTGCGAGGCTACATAAACCAAGCTTAATTGCGTTGCTAAAAGCAATGAAAATAGATGAATAGGTAAGGATCAAAATGATCGTGGTGTTCTTCAGTTCAAAACACACCTGTCCTTCACCTTTAGATCAATGTTACTGAATTTCCTTGTGGTATTAACGCAAACTAACTTAAGTACGTTTACTTCGTTAGCGTTATGTGCCCTTTTTTTTCAAACTATGTGTCAAGTGATATTTTTCGTGCGCAATACGGGATAGCTACGAGGTGACCTTTGTCAGCTAAAGCAGCTGTTAGATTTATCTTTAAAGCTTTGTCAGCTGACTGCAGGTAATTGCGGCAGACCGTTATGTGCATACGTCGCCGATCATTACGTGAAACAACTAGGCAAATCCTGGAAAAATTTACAAAATTGAGAGTAGGGCACCAGCACTGTGACACCTCCCTTAGCTGCTTTGAATACAAGTTCCTTGACAGCTACACGAACATGCGTCTTATCAGGTGGTCGTGCGCTGCCTTAAGAAACGGGATCGCGTTTACCAGTTGCAAAGGTTTAAAACCGACCACATATAGTGAAATTTTGATCATTTATAACCTTACCCTAGTCTAAAATGACAAGAAGAATACCGCAGAAACCTAACAAGAATTCCTGTCGTACGACAAAATCTAACAGAGGCCCTGTTGTTACGACAAAGCCGTCTGTTACGACACATTTACGTTGTCAAGGCAAAGTCAATTTTCTCAGCGACAAACATTCTTGTAGTCACAACAGAACTACCTGTCGGTACGACAGCCATCATGCTGTCGTGACATAGCCAGCTGCCAGAATCACGACAAAAGGATACGACAGACAGTACGACACGCAAAAATACGACAAACTACAGGAATTTTTCTTGTCATTTTCGACTGGGACGCGGCGGCAAATCTATAGGAAATTTCTTTGGTGTTGTCAAATGCAAAACGTGCCATGAAGAAATTGGTACGTAAAATTAACAGGACTTAGGGGGCCAATTCTCGACTTTCGAAAATTTTCGGGATATCGCCATGTCTGACAGAAGCGATCGATCACGTATGCGCCTCGGACTTTCACGTTTAGCTCACAGAAATAACCAGGTAACTATATGGTGTGCAAGGAAAATTAACACTAGACACGTATCATAAAACAAAGAAGGAATTAACGCTAACGAAACCGAAAAAGGTTTTAGTTGAAATTAACATTAATACTACAACGCGATCGAGTAAGTTGAAAGTTTATTGCGACAACATGTGCTGGAATGGCTACACAGTGTTCTAGGGGGACGGTCAAAAAGGCTACAAAAAAAAAAAAAAAAGCCTGCCAAAGTGACGTCCCCCTCCCACCCTTCCGTTTTGGCACGACTCTGCGGGAAATGGCACGTCCTTTGTGACAATAAAAAATAACAGAAGAATGCACACACTTAACGCATAGAAAATGAGCTTTCAGTTTTCAGAAAGACACAATAATTACAATAAAAATTTCACTAGAAAAAAAAACACTAGCTCTTAGATTTCAGAAAACAATAAGGAGAATTCAAGATTTCACAGTAAGAAAGAAGAAAAACAGTTCTCAGTTTTCATAAAGAAAAAATAATTACAGTACAAGATTTCACAGAGCGAAAAAAATTACCTCCAAGTTTTCTGAAAGAAACAAAAAGTTAAAATACACGTTTTTTATTGTAATTCTAAAAAGTACATGTCTAATTTAGGTTTAAATCCTTGTTCAGATAGTATCTTGTGCCATGGTTATAACTGCGGGGTGACTGTTTAAAAAGTTGAGAATCTGGTAGTTTTTGCGATGTTTTGGTTTTGCGTATATTACCTGCCTATAGACTCGTATTCATGTCTTCGTGACGTGTATTTTCTGTAGAAGTCATTAGGTTCAGTCCTTATCTGGTGATAAATAGTTAGAGAGTTTTTTTTTTAATTAGAATGTTCGTAATTGTCAATGCCTGATGTTTCTTTAATAATGGAGAACTGTGACTGATGTAGGGTGTGTTTTCAATTTTGCGTGAAACTTTTTTTGGAGCCGGTATAGGTTTTCTATGTTTGTTTTTCCTGTTGAACGCCACACTAGAAGGCAGTAGTTAAGGCGAGAATGGATTAGACTGTAGTACAGTTGTTTTTTTAACCAAGCTGGTAGTAAATATTTCATCTTATAAATAATATCAATGCACCGTGACATCTCCGTTCGAAGTTTGTCAATATGAGGAGACAAATTTAAATTTTCATTGAACACAATGCCAAGGAATTTGTGTGAACTAACTCGTTCAATACATTCGCCTCTGAAATTGAGGAAAACCTGCAGTGTTGCCATAAACGTGTGCTGTAAGCTCGAAAAATCGGTGTCCGCCCCCTAGGCGAGACAATTTACGCCTGTTGGTGGATCTTCCTTTTCTAGAGAACAATAAATACATTCTTGTGTTTAAATTTTTCATTTCATTTCATTCATTCATTCATTCATTCATTCATTGTGTTTAAATTAGTAACGCTAATTGTCCAAAATGCGAGCGAAAGGCGTGCGTTGAACTGAAGAATATTACGCAATCTTTGTTTGCATCGATATTTTTTACCGCTTTTAGGGACACAGTTTAGTGGCACAGTATGTTAACTTGCCGTGGCCATCACAGCAGCCCTGCTCTCGTCTGTTGGTAAGACGCCGACGCACGGCATTTATGGCTCGACTATCGGTTATGTGATGCAGTACAGCGAAACTGAAACAAAAAAAAGATAAATGCTGATGCCACCCATTCAGTCACTCCTCGAGCACGAACAGTAAGAACTCTTACAGGGAAGTATATTTTTTTACCCTTCTTTCCTGGTAAACCTGTCCCTGTGTTCTCCTAGACACCATAATACTTGGAAGGCTACGATATATCGGAAAAAAATATTCCTAACAGAAAGCTGATGAGCGGTTTTGCTTTATACTCAGGGCGGCTAGAAAGAATGCAATCAAGACAGCTCCAGCACGTACAAAGCACTGCGTAACCACCCCTTTCCTACCTGATGCCGCACAATGACCAATGAAAATATGCACTTCAGCGGTGTAACAGGGTAGTCGTAAAAGCAATTTAACAAAAATGGGCTTGAACACTATGCATGGACTGTGTGGGTGTGTTGCGGGGACTTCCGAATTCATTCGGAGCACCTACAGGCTGCGACTATTTACCGAGAAATTGCACGTTCTACTTCCCCCGACCCAACGAACGAAATTGTCAGCACTCATCACCTTTAGCAGGTCGTGTCCCACATGCGGCGGCGCCGTCCGGGCCACCGCATTCCGTGCCGCGGCTGTAACCCGTGGAGCGCTCCAGACCCGCCGTCAGTGTGGGATGCTTCGCAGAGACGTGGCAAACGCCGTTCCCGTGCCCCGACACTCTTGGCTGGGGCGCCGGAGGCTGCTGTAGCCGCTGTTCAGCAACGCCTCCATTCCTAAATTCACTGGATCCCATGATTGACGCTGGGGGATCGGTGCCGAGGCCGCACATCCAAGATCACTGCGCGCGCATCTGGGCAGCCTGAGTTGGGGCGGGAAAGGGAACCGAAAAAATGGCCCCAAAGGAACACGAGCGCCAACGCCTGGTGCGGCGGCTATCCTCACTGTACGCTAACGGAGTGACAAATAAAAAGAAGATGCCGTACTCTTCTGTCGCCCTACATCTTGAGTGTTACTTCCTTCCTCACGTTCTGTTTTGTATTGAAAGCCCGATGCAAACTTTTTAAGCTAGCGTGGCTCCATAATGTGTAAAGTTGGGGTTCTATACCGTAAACAAGACGAATCGGCATCAGTCAACAACCTTTGACCGGTTTAAACACCTGAAGTGCGACAACGTAAGAAGAAATTTTAGCTCCAGGGTATCTCTCTTTCGCTCTCTTTTTCACTCCTCACCCCTATAGACATCATAGCCCACGAACAAAAAGGCAGACCCTCATTACACATTCGTGGCTCCTGGGATTAACCGATGTTCAAGTGACAAACCATCTATATTTCCCCCCCCCCCTCCCCACACACACACACACAAACAAAAAAAAGAAGCAGTTAACAGGAATAGACAACAAAATAAGCTCCCCTTGAATATACTGTGCTATCTTTAACTGCCACCCTGAGACGGGCTGAACATGACTGCATCATAGCCTCCTGTACATAGTCGGTAATGAAGGAGGCTGTGGTTGAATAATGGCGTTTAGTTCCGTAAAAAGCCCAGGTATAGTTGTGACAACTGCGTTGCGAGTGTGGCATCCTTACCAATCGCAGTTTTCGAGGCGGCCAGCCTCCTGATGACGCAACTCCAGCGTCACGGCCAGTGCTAAACAGAGATAAACGGTCGTGTTTTCAACCACACAAGCAACATCAAAATCTCATATTTATCGCGTTAAGGTAGAAGAAATATTTAGAACCATACGGTCACTCGTTTAACCCCCGCGAGGATACCAGTCGGCAAAACGATTCACCGTTTTGAAAGGCTTGCTGTTCTGCGTGCTCTTCGCCCAGTGGAACGCAGCAGGGCTTCAGTATGTCCTTACCAACCCCGCCGCGTTGTCTTCTGCACACATTCCGTCGAGACGCACTGCGGGTCAAGGGGTGACGGCTAGGAAACGCTGGGTCCCTGCCGTATCAGATCGCCGGGTGCGGATAAAACCGCTTTGTCAGAGTTAACCATGTGATTGCCTCGCGCGCACAAGCGCTGTCGTCGGTCAAGGTTTCGGCGCTTTTCCGGGCTAGCATTACAAGGCGAACAAAAGGGTTGCAATCGCGTGGCTTCGCAATGAAATATAGGGACTCGTTCGCGCCATCACTTGAAAGAAGAATGGCCGGCGTCATTTACGCTGCTTCTCATGTGGCACAGCCGAACCCGGAAACGAAAGGAAGGCGAATACTTTTCGAGTTTCATTTCGAATTTCAGATTTTTGGTGTTTATGCGCCGAAACTTCACCTGGGATACGAGGCGCGTCGTAGTAGACGGGAATACGGAGTATACTTTAGACCACCTGTGGATAGTTATCGTGTACTCAAACTTCGACACTCGGAAGTTTTCGCTTTTCATCGCCATTTGAAAAAAACCATCCGGAATTAAGCAGTGGTCCCTTGGTGTTATGACAAAAGGATCCTTCCGATACGGCCGAAAGCGGAAGCAAGCGGCGTAAAAAAATGTCCTGAGATTGAAGTGTAAGATTCTCGTCATGTCCTGATTTTGTTTTTTTGTTGTTGTTGTTTTCACCCGATTTACTCGCATACTTAAAAAGAAAAAAATATCTTCGAAATCGTGGGGCAGCCGGGTCCAGGCCGGCGACGCCATGTTCATCCCGTCATATCGGCAAAAAAAAAAAAAAAACGAGCTCTTAAGGCTATGTTCAAAATACCGACGCAAAACCCATATCGTGATCATGGACGCAAAAAAACGGCATGGCACGCAGTTCGGTTGGCTGAGACGTGAAATGACGTCATTCTTTAAAGTTATTACAACAGTTGCGGCAACAGCCTGAACCCGGCCTTATACTTCAACGCTTTGCATCCGACGTAGCGTGCCGTACCTCACTGCCTTGACGCATGCGCAAATTCAGCTTCTTGCATGACACATAACAGCGATCTGGCCGCAGCCTGCGGCATAGAGTTTCATACTAAAAAGCTGCAGATGACATCTACGTTCGGCTCTTAAGAAGCACGACGGGATAGCGTTACTTTAAATCCCAGGGAGGGTTTTGGGACGTGATTGCTGCATTTACGATCTGTGTTTCATGAGCAATGAAGGTACGCGAAGATATAAGAAAGACTAGGCAGCAAGGGTGTTGCACCGCCGCGGCCCAGGAGAGACTGAATCCCTCTGTGCTTATGAGCTCGAAAGGTTGGGGCGGCATGATGTGTGTCAGTTTGAGTGAGAAGGTGGCAGTGTCGGTGTTTCAGAGTTTTTATTCTCTAATGTCGGTACCGGAATGTACGTTATTGCTTTTCTGCGAAGAGAGAGATAGAGAGAAGATCTTTGACGCAGAAGAAATAGGGGGGTTTTGGAAAAGGGGGTAAATTTGTTAGAGAGCTCAAAGGTGGACCTTGAAGTCTAGGGCCATAGCTAGAGATGCAGCAGCTCCTTCCCTTTCCCTCTCAATCGGCTCGCGCAAATATTGCGGTAACGAGCTGGTCAAAGTTTTCTCCCAGGTTTCGATGGAAGTGCAATACGTAATGTTGGAATTTTTCGCACCTGAACATGCCTCTGTACATGCCTAGGTATCGTGGGGGAGTGTATTTAGCAGAGTTTTAAGCTAAGGTATGATGTTCTCACCCAACATCTTCGCCCACATTTATTTGTGGATACTTCCGTTGCTTTATCCTCCACCGAGCTTGCAATTCTTCGGCGTTTAGATCCCATTGTAACACGGGGATTACACACATTATCACGGAGTGTGCAGTAGAAGTCGGTGACACGATGGCTAGACAGGATACTGGTAAACTTTCCCCGGAGGTGAAAGATCTAACTAGGAAACGGCAAACCATGACAATCTCCACCCCAGCTGACAGAATGGAACTAGCGGAGCATTCGAAGTTAATCAATAAGTGTAAGGCAGCTGACATACGGAAGTATAATATGGAGATGATCGAATATGCTGAAAAAGAACGGTGGCAGCCTGAAAGCAGTGAAAAGGCGTCTTGGCGTGGGGAAAAATCAGGTGTATGCACTTAAAGACAAGGAAGGCAATGCCATCACAAATAGGAATAAAATAGTCATTGTAGCCGAGGAGTTCTATAGAGATCTGTACAGTAGCCGGGACATCCAGGATAATGCCGAACGAAAAAACAGTTCAGTGGAGATAGACACCCCACCAGTAACGACAGAAGAAGTAAGGAAGGCTTTGAAAGAAATGAAAGGTGGCAAAGCACCTGGTGAGGATCAGATAACAGCAGACCTCTTGAAGGATGGCGGAGAAATTGTACTTGAAATTTTTCTGCAGTCACGTCTGTATGCCGGCTCGCAGGAAATCTACGAAACACCGTGTGCCTATGTCCGAAGCATAACTGCATCGTGCACCAAATATTCATACAAGTACTTGTGTTTTGCGGCTATACCAATAGTCTATTTAAAACATTATGCCCAAACGTATTCTTAGTCATACTATTTACACGATCTACGCGCTTACTGGTTATAATTTTCATAATTTTGTCTGTACTTTGCACCACCAGCGACGCTTCTGAGTACATGCCGTCGAAGGGCGCCCTGTGAAGCACGGTTTTTGCAGGCATCGCTCAGGTCTCTCCTCACATCCACGCATTAATCTTTCGCCTTTTACTAAAGATTACCGTGGGGAGGGACAATGAGCCTATAGGCCAATTTTTGGGAGGCCTTGCCCGTTTGGGCGAGGCCTAATCTCGAAATCCAAAATCAGAAATGGCACTACTCTACCCTCATCGTCGGGGTTGCGACAGTTGTGTACCCTCTTAGGGGGCTCTCATGTCCGTTCCACACGGCAACTTCCATTGGGACTTCAACGCGTACGGATACCCAACCTCACATACGTTACTGAAAATTTTAACTCTAGGCACATGAAAAAAGTAAATTTCGTCATTCTTCCGTGTTTCGCTTTGTTTACAAAGCAAGAAACGCAAATGCTTGCGGAGTTGTTAACTAACTAACTGACTGACTGACTGCAACGGCTTACTTGCACGAATGCTTTGCTCTGTGGACAGCCAATGCACTCGCCATTTGTACAAGTGCGGCACGCACACACACAGCTGGCTGGCGCCGCATCTTTTCAACGTGCTACGAGTTGTGCCGCGCCTCCGCCAGATGGCGCCACGGGTCCCGCGACCGAGAGAAGACGCAGTGAAACATCCCCCTCGCGAGAGGCACGATCAAATACAGAGCATTTCCGGGGGCGCACGACGTTAAGTAGTTTGCGTTACGTTAATGTTGCACTTGTGGCAACTGCTGACGAGAGAGCGCTCGTCAGCAGTAATTTGAATGAGTCAACGATATAAGGCGCGTTCGTAGCGTCCCATTCTGTGTCGGCTTTGTGGCGCAGTGGGTAGAGCACCATGTACATTGCGTTCCGCCCGCAGGGTCGAGGGATCGAAACCGGGCGCCGGATAGTATTTTTTTTATATAGTAGGGACAACGACGGTGCGGACTACGGACGTCAACGCGGGTGACATCGTGAGTTACTGAAATGCTCTGCATTTAAAAACTGGCAAACCTGTATACGCAATGCCTAATGACCGCGAATGTACCAGAATCTTGGAAGAACGCGAACATCATCCTAATCCGTAAGAAAGGTGACATGAAGTACTTGAAAAATTACAGGCCGATCAGCTTACTGTCAGTCGTCTACAAGGTACTTACCAAGGTAATCGCTAACAGAATTTCTGCCACCTTCGATTTCAGTCAACTTAACGAACAAGCAGGGTTCCGTAAAGGCTATTCAACAATGGACCATATTCACACGATCAATCAGGTGATAGAGAAGCGCGCTGAGTATACTGAAGCCTTCATAGATTATGAGAAAGCATTTGATTCGGTCGAAACCTCAGCAGTCATTCAGGCATTACGAAACCAGGGGGTAGATGAGCATTATGTAAGAATACTAGAGGATATCTACAATGGGTCCACAGCTACCATCACCCTCCATAAGGAGAGCAGTAAAATACCTATAAGGAAGGGCGTCAGACAATAAGACACAATCTCTCCAATGTTATTCACAGCATGTTTTACAAGTATTCAGAACGTTGGATTGGGAACAGGTGGGAGTAAGTGTTAATGGAGAATATCTCAGTAACCTCAGATTTGCTGATGACGTTGCCTTGCTAAGTAACTCGGGCGACGAATTGCAAAGCAAGCTTTCCGCACTGGACGAGCAGAGTAGAACCGTGGGCCTGAAAATTAATATGCATAAAACCAAAGTAATGATCAATATCCTCGGAACAGCACAGCGGTTTGAGATAGGTGGCGAGGCCGTGGAAGTGGTAAGCGAATATATCTACTTAGGTCAAGTTGTGACCCCGGATCCCAACCATGAGGCAGAGATATATAGAAGGATAAGAATGGGGTGGAGTGCATACGGCAGGCATGAATGGCAGCCTACCATTGTCCGTGAAGAAGAAAGTGTATGACAGCTGCATCTTAACGGTACTCACCTACGGGGCAGAAACTTGGAGGCTCACTAAGAGGGTTCAACTTAAATTGAGAACGACTCAGCCGGCAATGGAGCGGAAGATGATAGGTGTAACATTAAGGGACAAGAGAGCAGAGTGGGTCAGGGAACAAACGCGTGTTGAGGACATATTAGTTAAATTAAGAAGAAGAAATGGACGTGGGCAGGGCATGTAATGCGAAGGCAAGATAACCGTTGGTCATTGAGGGTAACCGAGTGGATCCCTAGAGAAGGCAAGCGCTGCAGGGGGCGGCAGAAAGTTAGATTGGCAGATGAGATCAAGAAGTTTGCGGGGATAAATTGGTCGCAGTTAGCACAGGACCGGGGTAATTGGAGATTAATTGGAGAGGCCTTTGCCCTGCAGTGGGCGTAGATATGCTGGTGAAGTGGTGATGATGATGATGATGATTATGATGATGATGATGGTGGTGGTGGTGGTGGTGGTGGTGGTGGTGGTGGTGGTGGTGGTGGTGGTGATGATGTGCAATATGGGAGGCAGTGCAAGATTTTGTTCAGGGCGAAGGCTGTTACCAGTTGACCAGCTCCGCGTTCACCGAGGCCCCTATGCCGCTTGACCACCCATTGGACCGAGTGAGTAACTCGATGGCAGGTGGTGACCGTGAACTTTATGACGCGGGTGAAGGAATGGTCCTGAAGTTTTTCCTCCAAGACCACTCTGAGAACCCGGCAGGATGAAGCACAGGGGACGGGGTCGACTGTGTTGACTGATCGTTGATATTTAGAGGCGGAAAGCAGGGGCAGCTCAGATTTCTCTGGAGCTGCTTGCAGGCCTGCGCTGGCATGGATGGATGGATGGATGGATGGATGGCAAAACGTTTATTGAGCTTAAACGGAAGGGGTATAAGGGCGTGGTTAGCCTCCTAAGTCCAGGAGGCCTCTTGTCCGGGCTGCCTCCAGTGCGCGCCGCACCAGGGCGACCTGGCGCTCCGGTGCGGAGCTGGTCAGCTCGGACTCCCACTGCTCAAGGGAAGGAAAGGGGTGGAGATGTGGGTGTTGGGGGAAGGAGAAGACGAGGTGGTAGGTGTTGAGAGGGATGTGGCAATGGGGGCAGTCGGGTGGAAAGAGAGAAGGGGAAATGTGGAATAGAATGATGTGGTTAAAGTATGTTTCGGTCTGTAGTCGGCGGAGGATGTAGGCCTGTTGGGCGGTGAGGGAAGGGTGGGGGGGGGGGGTATCGCCGTCGGGAGTTTGTGTGGTGGGAGAGGATGGAGTTGTACGTGGGGTCGAGAGGGGTCAGGGCTGCTGGGTCTGGGGGTGGGGGAGTTATTTGGTCGAGGCGAGGCGAGGTAAGTGCCCGGGTAATGAGTGCGCGGGCTGCGGCGCGGGCCGCCCCATTCCCTGCCAGGCCGGAGTGGCCGGGGGTCCAGACAATGGAGAGGTCAATGTCTTCAGGGAGGCGTTGAAGGAGGTGAATGGCTGCTAGCGGGGCGAGGCCGGTTTGGTAGAGGCGACACGCTTGCTGCGAGTCGGTTATTACGGTCAGATAGGGTTGGTGGCAGTGGGTCATGGCACCGTGGGCAATGGCGAGGGACTCGGCGGTGAGCGTGGGGATGTGGCGGTAGGAGGCCGCGGTGAGGAGGCGGCCCTCATTGGTAAGGACTGCGATGGTGGTGCTGTGGCGGGTTGAGGACTGCGCTATGTCGGTATAGCGTGTGTTGGGATCCGAGCAGTAGCGTTTTTCGAGGAATCGGACGCGGGCGTTGCGGCGGCCTTGGTTGTTTAATGGGGTGCATATGCTTGGGAACGGGAGGGACGTGGATGCGTTGACGAATGGAGAGGTGAATACGTTGGGGCGCGTGTGGGGTGACAGGGGCCGTGCGTCCGATGACCTGAAGTACCCGTCGACCAGCCAATGTGAGGGAGAGTCGGTGCAGGTGGGAAGTGCGTTGGGCTTCCAAGATTTCTGTGAGGGTGTTGTGGAGGCCAATCTGGAGGAGGCGTGTGTTGGAAGTGTAGGTAGGGAGGCCTAAGGCTGCTTTGTAGGTCTTGCGGATCAGAGCGTCCAGCTTGCTAGCTTCCTGTGTCTTGAGGTTGACGAAAGGGCAGCTGTATGTAAGGCGACTGATGAGGAGGGCTTGAACGAGTTTGCAGGTGTCGGATTCTTTGAGGCCGTAGGTGGAGCCGCGGATGCGCCGAATGAGGTGCGTAAGTTGGGTGATTGTTTTGTGGAGCTGTGGGAGAAGAATTGCGCCGGAGCCGTCGTACTGAAAAGGAACTCCGAGTACCCGAAGGGAGGTGACTTGGGGAATGGGAGAGCCGTGGATGGTCACCTGTGGGTCCGGGGTGGGCTGTGGGGGGCGGCCGCGGGTGCGGGCTCGGAGAACGAGGAGGGCAGACTTGCTTGGTTCGACCGTTAGGCCTCTGGGGTGGAGGTAGGCGACAGTGGTGTCGATGGCTTGCTGGAGGGCGTCTTGTTGCGCGCCGCTGGAGCCACTGGTAGTCCATATAGTGAGGTCATCGGCATAAAGCGCATGGTAGATACCGGGGATGGCATTTAGGAGACTGGGGAGGTGGAGGAGGGCGATGTTAAAGAGTAAGGGGGAAATAACGGAGCCTTGCGGTGTGCCTTTGGCATGGGTGTGGAAGGTAGGGGATTGGAGAGCGCCGAGCCGGAGGGTGGCAGTGCGGTCCCGCAGGAACGTGGAGACGAATTTGTAGGCGCGGTGGCCACAACCGGTGTGATTGAGGTTATCGAAGATGGCTTGGTGCGTAACGTTGTCGAAGGCCCCTTTGGCATCGAGGGTGAGGAGTGCTTTGGGTGTGTCACGGCTGAGGTGGTCGAGGAGCTGTTCTTTTATTTGTATAAGGACGTCCTGGGTGGAGAGATTTTGTCGGAAACCGAACATGGTAAGGGGGTACAGGTTACGGTCTTCGAGGTAGGTGGAGAGGCGCTGGTGAACTAGGTGTTCATAGATCTTGCCGATGCAGGAGGTGAGGGCGATGGGTCGGAGGGTGGTGGCGGAGACAGGTTTGTTGGGCTTGGGGATAACGGTGATGTCTGAGTGGCGCCACTGTGAGGGGTACGTGTCGGCTTCCCAGTTGCTGTTGTAATAGGTGAGGAGGTCTTCAAGGGTGTCGCCCGGGAGGTTGCGGATAGTTCTATAGGTGATGTGGTCTCTGCCCGGGGTGGTGTTGCGGGTGAGGCGGGCAAGAATGGCGTGGAGTTCGGTCATGGTGAAGGGGAGGTCCATGTCGGCGTTGGGGCGTCCGGTGTATTGAAGGTTCGGGGCAGGGGCTGGCAAAGAATAAAAAAATGAGGTCATGACCAGATTGCAAAATTAGCTCCACCTCCTCCGGAGACCCATGAGTGCACCGCAGTGTAATGCCGTCGGCGTAGAGAAGCGACTGAAGGTTGGGGAACTCGGACAATGATCTGATAAGAGAGGCAAGGGTAGGCGATAATACGGCACCTTTACGGTTACCACGAGTGAGGGTGATTGGTGTGTATAGAGTGCACGTTCCCAAGTTGGCTTCCGTAAGGCAGAAGAAGAATAAACTTTATTCTGGTGGATTGTAAACTGTTTTTTTTTTTTTGCGTTAATCCTGACTGCGCGGGACACTTGCCAACGTCAGGTGGGCTGCTTGCGCTCTGGGGACAGGGTGTTTCGAGATCCCAGCTTTAGGGCAACTCACGACTTCACGTAAATCAACACAACGATAAACGCGACAGCCGCCGACGTGAGGCAAAGCAATGGCCAGCCCAATGCGTCTTCCCAAAGGATCTAGAAAGTTTCGACAGATGTCAAACGCCATAATTTTATACATTCTCTCAGCGTTTGCTCGCAGCGTTTTCTAGGAGCTTTCTTCGCGAGCGTTATAGAGGAGACAGGGAAGTATATTGTAACCCATATCATCACATAAATCTATGCGGCCTTCGTCGCTATTCAACCACTTATTCTTTGCTTATCATTTCTTTACGGCCTCCATCTGCATGTACGCACGAACGGAGCGCTAAACTACGAAAGGACAATAGATAGCGATGGTATCTGCCTGGAAAGCTGTCGTCACAGCGTGAGCAGTGGTAAGAGAGCGCACACAAGAGGCTCGGCCGACGCGCCGCTTCGAAAGACGACATTACACTGTGTCTTTTTTATGCCACAGGCCGACACTTAGGCTGCTGAATATGTATTAGATTCCGCTCACTTTAAACGACGCTCTTCCCCGGTGTTTCTCGTTCTGTGGAGAAGACGCCAGGCTATTCGCAGCTGAGAAGCGCTTGAAATTTTTAGGGAGGCACAAAGTACAAAACCAACGAATGATGCACACTTTTGGACGGTAAGTCATTATCAGAAGTCTTCAGAGTAGACATCAAATCACACATCGGGAGTGATCATGTATCAACATACATTGATCTCGATGGTATCTCCGGTAGTCACCGAAAGCGAACTGCCAGTTCTATTTATTGGCGGGCTTATGCTGCCGCCATTATTGAGCCTCAATATTCTCTGACATCATACAAACACTTCAGAAGTGAGTTAAAGCATGTTCGAAGTTCCTGCATGCCGAGTATGATAAACTCCGTGCGTTTGATCGCAGGCTCAAAGACGGGCCCAGAAAAGCTGTCGCCAGAAAACACCCAGCTTCCGTGTACCTAAGCGGATTCTGCAACAGTTTTATAATTGGCTACATGGAAGCGGCAGAAAAGCTGCTCAAAATTGAGTCGGGGAACGCCTCTTTCCAGAATATGGGGCTTGGTACGCACACTTCGTGCAAAGCCGGAATGTCTGCTTCCCTTTTAGTTAATAGCCCTCAATCGGCGCATTATTGTGTTGAAGATGCTGCGCAGAAATTTTGCGAAGTAATCCCCTCTGCGTCCATTCCCGTTTCAAGGCTTGTTTCGCGTTTCACTGACTCCTCGCGATGTCATGGAATCCAGAGACGTCCCATTCACCATGACCGAACTGCTAGCTGCGTTTGTGTCTGTTAAGAGAGATTCAGCTCTGGGTTCCGACAGCGTTACCTTTGCAGCATTATCCCACCTTGGCGAAAAGGCAAAGGCAATCCTACTTACCGTATTATTCGCTTTATATTGCCCGCTCGTTTAGACCCAAGCTGGAAATTTGTTCACGTAGTACTCGTCTTGAAACCCGCTGCGGTGGCTCAGTGGCTAAGGCGTTGTGCTTCTGAGCATGAGGTAGCGGTTTCGATTCCCGGTCGCAGCAGCCGCTTTTCTGACGGAGGCGCAAAGCAAAAACGCCCGTGTGTTCGAGATTTCGGCGCACGTTAAAGATCCGCAGGTGGTCAAAATTAATCCGGAGCCATCCACTACGGCGCGCCTCATCGCCTGCGTTGCGTCGGCGCGTTAAACCCTACAGTCAACCAACTCGTCTTGAAACCTAGCAGGGTACTCACAGAAATAAACTCTTATCGGTTGATTACTCTATTGAGTAATGTTGGTAGACTGATAGAGAAAATCATACTTTTGCTCCTAAGCTGTGACTTGAAGAAAAAACAGCCATATATAGCTCCCGGATTTGGCTGGTTTGCGGAAAGGCTGGAGCAACGTGGACAATAATCTGGCCCTCATTTCAAACGTAGCAACGCTTTATGTCACATCAGCATTGCGACGTTGGTATAAAGAAGCATTTGGTTCATTGGGGCACGAAACCATTCCGATAGCCTCGAAAACCACAATCGTTGGAGACCAACTATATGCGCAACTCAACTGTACGACTCTCTATTCGACAGATAACCATATATATATATATATATATATATATATATATATATATATATATATATATATATATATATATATATATATATATATGTATATATATATATATATATATATATATATATATATATATATATATATATATATATATATATATATATATATATATATATATATATATATATATATATATATATATATATATATATATATATATATATATATATATATATATCAACATCATGATGGTTACACAACTCTTCAGAGTGTTAGTCGCGGTGTCCTGTAGGGTCTGCCCAATTGGAATTGTCGAGTGTTTGCCGCCATCTCTTGAAATTCCTCTTTATCTAGAAGATAGCTGCTTGTGGTGCTCCGGTAGTAACACTCAAGGCTTCGAAAGGCCACTAAATCCATTGAAACCTTTCCGGCAGCGCAGGCCTTGAGATATCCGCTGATAAGACGGCTGCGATTGTCTTCACCAGGCGTGATCTCTCTAAGTGTCCTCTTGCAGCCACAGCGTTTAATAACCTATGTTGAAAGCTACAAAGTCCTAGAAGTTATCCACGACAAGAACAGGACGTGGTCATCACATATACAGCACTTGAAGGATGTATTTGCATTAGTCTTTCGTATGATCTCCAGCAGCCGGGGAGGGTGCTGAGTCGCGTGACTGAAGGGCCTCGTAATGCACTGTCTGTTCGTGAGTCCCCTAAGAGACTAATGCACTTCTTCTAGGATCCTTCCAAGTCAAAGTGATCCTGTGGGCCTTCATCATCATCAGCAGCAGCATCAGCAGCAGCAGCCTGGTTGTGTCCAATGCAGGACGGAGGCCCCTCCCAAAGATATCAATCCACGTCTATCGAGTGCTAGCTGAGTCCGCCGTTTCCCCCCAAATTTTCGTTGTTCATCCCTCCTCCGAATCCTTGCGCGTCCCCGGTCGCGCTTATGGTCTATTGGCAACCATTCCGTTGAACGGATAGTCAACCTGTTGGCCCTCATGCCCATTTTCTTCACCTAATTTCAGCTAGAAGGTGTAATTTGAGATAATTGCTTCCTCGATCATCTCTCGTAACAGTTGGAACCTGCCTGACCTCAGTAATCGGAAGACTTAGCTCTGAGTCAGCGTCAGAAGTGTAGAATTTTGCATAAAGTTTCTCGCCTCTTTTTAGTATATCATCCGCATTGTTTGTTATTTTGTCTTTCTCATATTGGAGTTCATACGCTTATTTTTGCCAATAGCGAGTTTCCTCCTAGTCGCTTTCAAACTTCCTCCGTGTTTCAAAGCTGCTTCAACTGTTGCAACGTTGAATGCACGGATGTCGGAAGTCTTACTTTTGTTTATCAATTTAGACAACTCGGCCAATTTTATTCGGTCCATCGCACTGGAGACTAATATTTTCCGGCGCTTTTTAATAAGGTCCTTCATTTGTTATGGTAACTTCGATTCACTCAGGGACTGCTTCTCTCCTCTGCGTGGTGCTGACTGAACGATCACATTCGTGGAATGATTGTTCACAGTGTCCACATCGTTATCTTGATTGGACAGCACGGAGAGTTTGTTCTCAATTATTAATCTGAATTATATCGCTTTCCTTCTTGAGGAGGGCAGGATAGGCGTCTTCCGCTTTTGCATAGTGTTACGGGACTCCGGTGGGCAATGCTTCACAGCGCTTTGGTTGGTTCAAGAACGATAACGACGACGACGACGAAGGGCCTGGCGCGAGCTCTGTCATGACCACTATCTAAATAATGTAAATAGATCGCTTCACCCCGTCGCATCGTTCGTCTCATCTTTGTCCTGCCGGTCGCCACGTAACAATATTTATTCTTTCCCTTCTTAAATCCGGGAGGGTGCGGCTTCTGACCATCCTGTGATTCGTTGTTTCGACTCTGCCAATTACTTGTACATCATGCACCACGCGTGGAGGTCCTATTAAAATTAAGTCTATTTCATTTTTTTTTTATTTCGCCATTCGGGCGTTTCCAAGTTCCTTTCCTATTATTTCTGTTGCAGAAGAATGAGTCCAAGGTTATTCCTTTCGGCGAAGGCAAAGAGCATTTCCTCGCGGCTGTTTTGAGAGCCTATAGCCACATTTCCCCACCTCATGCTCCCCCACCTGCAGTGCCCCTACTTTTGCATAAAAGTCGTCCATGACGATAGAGTACGGATCCGAGTTTTTACTTTATTCATTGTTCATTCAACGTCTTAGTAAAAAACGTCCACAACATCTGTAACACATGCAACTTGTGCTTTTTGTTGAGATTAAGGATAATAGATGCTACACGCTCACTAATGCTGCAAAATTCTGCCAAATTTTCTGCTATAGGCATATGAACCAAGAAGCCTACCCATAACTGATGTGTTTTACAATGTCCGCGATATCTGTGTGCCTCGGGGTACCTAAAATAACTGAACAAATGGGACCCGCATTGAGTGTGAGTGCCTCTCTCCAACTGTCCTTTGCAAATAAAGACTTCTTCGTGCGCGCCTACGGTTTGTAACTAGGACATTCCAATAACCGCTGGCTACTAACTCAGGAGACGGGGTAGACGCGCGGTTCCATGTTCATTACTCCTGAGCCCACCAAAGTATACCAAATCATCATGGGCAGTTTTCTCTTGGAAAATTGTAGTAACAGTTCCCAACATAGGATCAAACCAAGTTGCCTCCGCCTGCTCCGGAATTCTTCCCTTAGAGCAGATCACCAACCCAATTAAACTCGCGTTTTGCTGACGGCTTGGTGCCGGATGCATCGTCTGCGTATGAAAATAGATCTTGTCGACACGCAAAACAATTACCGCCAACCAATCTTCACTGAGCCCGGTCGTCAATAATCACGGAACTGACTGCCCTGCGCGTTGCATGGCGGCATGTACTGGTTCAGGCATGGACAATCTTGACCGACTTTTGTGCAATTCTTCAGCACCTGATGGTACTGCTTCGTCAATAGCTGGCTCAAAAAATTAATGAATCGTGCATTAAATGTCCATCACGCCGTTGTCGTATACAGGGGGTGTGGTGCGGCGGGCAATAACTAAGGCGACCGAGCTGTTGCGGCTTCCGCTCATCGCGACTCCTAATTACCCCAGTACCTTTTACAAGACGAGACGGAGCGGCTCTTGCTTCTTCGGTCCCGAAGAGCTCTCAGCATCAAAACTTAGGTGGTGCTACACCCCTGCGTATACAGGCAGTCGACTCAACTGTGTGTATACCCCGTGGTGTAACACCACCTAAGTTTTGTAGCACCACGGGGCCCGTACTGCGGATTCATCAAACTTGCGCTGCTTCCGGCTCGTGAGGTTACGTTTAACGCTCGCTTCGTTTCTTTTTGTATACTACTCGGCTCTTGTTCTTCAACAGGCAGACAACAGTTAAAGATAGAACTCATTCCCGGTAATATGGACCCAACGAAACGTGCCATTATCGTACCATTGTCGAGTTAAACACGAAACGCGTTCAACTCGATAGCTAATCCTGATGACCAGGCAGCTCTCCAGTCCACTCTAACAATATATGTCTACAGTGCAACCAATGGGGGATGAAACGAAACTTGGATAAATCAGTTCTGCTCCGTGTCACTAACAAGAAAAAGCCAATACTAACTGAATACACGCTCTCTAATCAACCTCTTCATGAAGTTAAGGAATACAAGTACTTTGGTGTCCCTCTAACAAATTATTTAAATTGGAATTCCCACATTAAACAAGTTTCTTCCGCAGCTTTCTGCAAATTATACATGCTAAGACACAAACTTAAGGATGCTCCTACGAAAGTGAAACACTTAGCTTACCAATCCTTGATACTCCCCAAATTAGAATATGCATGGGATCCTTATACTAAAACTAACATTGATGCAGTAGAAAAAATTCATCGGAGGGCAGTTCGTTTCATTTATTCTCTCTATAAGCCTGGTAGTTCTGTCACTAATGTTATGCTTTCAAATGGTATCCCATCTTTGTAGTCAAGACGCAGATTCTAGCACCTAAAATTTTAGTACTTCCTTTCAAACTACAAGCTTGCTCTGAACCCCGACCCCTACCTTATACCACTAAGAACACGTCAGACCCGGCATTCACACGCACTTTCTTTAACACCATATTTTGCTCGTACTAACTTGTTCAAATTTTATTTTTTTCCTAGTACCATTGAAGAGTGGAACGGTTGGCCTGCAAGCACTTTACACTCCCCTGAGCTTATTTACGCCGAAATTCGAAATTGTTTTTCTAACTATTGCAACTGTTCCGCGTTTCCCTCCCCTCTCTTACCTTTCATTTATTTTGTATAAAAATGTAACGCTTTCCACTTTCTATTTTCTTCATTCTTTTGTTGATGTTGTATTCAAATGTTGTATATAATAACTGTATTATCTTGCCCCTCCTGCTTTGGCCTCTGGCCAGCAGTATTTGTAAATAAAATAAATAAAAAAAATTTCAACAAGAAACCGGAAAGAGAACCCCAGCAAAAGCATGCATACAGTGATGCGGAGGGAAAAGGCACCTCGTGGGCTGTCGCTAGGACGGACTTAGCAGAACTTACACAGGAGGCAATAAACAGTTCAGCTCCGCAGAATAAGCGGAACTATGCGCCATTGGCATCAAGAAGCGTGCCGACTGTTAGACTCCGGTTACACAGTCCGCTCGGCGGCACACCTATTCAAACGTATAAAGGAAAAGCGAGCCTGTACGGGATGCATAATTTGCTACAAACCCTCCTGGGCTGGATTTCTTGCCACGCCAGAGGACTGGAAAACGAAAAGGCTTGCCCTCGACGCATTCGTCCGGTCTCCAAGAAATGGTTGCCAAAATCCGTCATCTGGGAAACCACCCCACCCTAACCTAAAGGGGCGTAGCCAGAAATATTGCTCGGGGAAGGGGGGGGGGGGGGGGCGCTTAGGTTGCACCTCGACCTCCTCCATATGATTTTTCGTCATCATCGTCTCATCATCAACAACAGCAACCTGTTTAGGACCACAGCGGGGCGAAGCCACTCCCATTGACCTCCACCCCCTTTCGTCCTGCGCTTCCCGAGAGCATTTGTGGCTTCCGAATTTTCTTATTTCGTCCCTTCATCGAGTTAATGGCCTTCTTCTTCTTCTAGCTCTGTTTCTCGGCGTCCATTCTGTTGCCCTCGTGGTCCACGTGTTGTGAGTTCGTCGTACCACAAGGCCAGCCAAAGTCCATTTATTTTTCTTGATTTGAACATCTATTTATGTTATCTTCTACTCGAGTTCGGTCCCGAATCCAGGTTGCTTGTTTCTTGTCTCGGGGACTCGAAATGACATCCAAGTTGTGTCCCGAGTGACATCCAATTTGCGCCCCGACCGTCATTCGATTTGAGCCGTGAGTTGCACCTTGATTATTCCCTAAATGAAACTGCAACTCACGGCTCAAATCGAATTTCGCTTGATTTTCGCTTGATGGCGTGCGCACGGATGGACGCGGACGGACATTGGGACGCCCTGAGGTACTCCGCACCATTACAGGCGAGGGAGTAAGCCGTTTGACTCTCGGGTACTAACCCACGGTCGTAGCCCGATTCGTAAGACGTCTGACGCTAACTCTGTCTGGTCTACCAGACACAGGCTCGAATCCTGCCGGTGCCTGTGTGATTTTTTGCGATTGTAAGTGCTATTGCGCACGGACACGGACGGACATTGTGCGTCCTAAGGTACTCCGCACCTAAAAATTCAGGGAAGCTTGCTCTCATGCGCAAGACTTGAATGGCGAAGCTGTTGTAAGCGAGCAATGCCGGACGCATAGTCAAGTTTCAGAATCATTGTTTATTTGCGTAGTTGCGGTGCTAGTCATCGTCGTCATATGCATCAAAGATATCGTCGTCTTCTTCGCGGCGACTGGTGGATGCAAAGTCATCCTCAGCATTGTAGACTTCCACCAGATTTTCGTCATCGAATCGAGGCAGCGGTGGCGGGATCTGCAATTCGCGTCTCAGGAAGGATTGGCACATCGGTAACTATGTCTCCAATTATCCATAATGGCTTCTCGAGAATGCGCTGGCCGCGGTGACCTCTCCCAAGAGGGGGTTTTTCATTTTAGCATAAGGGCCGGAGTTTTTTTTTTTTTTTTTACATGCGTGGGACAGTAGCGCTGGAGTTTTTTTTTTTTTTTTTTTTTTGCTAAAGCTACTGTGCGATCCGGGCACTCGGTGGTCGCCGCGTGGCACGCGCTTACGAACGCGTTTCATTTTCTTGGTACTTTTTCCTGCAACGGCGTACTTACGGCTTGTGCAACTGCTCCGCTGTTGAAAGCGAGAAGATTTCTCATCAGGGCAACAAAAGTGTCACTGACAACAAAGTGCACACTTCTACAGAAAGCCCGTTCTACACTGTGCGAATTTTCGTGCGGATTCGCTGCTGCGGCGCCGCTCGTTTGGCAAAACGACATATTTTTGTAGCTGTGGCAATAGATCGTTTTGCCGTGCGAACGTCGCCGCAGCAGCGAATTAGGAAACAGTATATGCATTAGAGTAGCTGATCTCACCTAGGAGACAAGAGGAGCAACTTGACTTCATTCAGTACGCCGTCTGACTTCATTCAGTACTCCGTCAGCAGAAACCTGGACCGAGGCCTCTGGATCTCGCAACGCTGATCACTACAACTCCTTTTCCCCATCTATCTCTGAATAAAATATTCTCTCCGTCTCTCTCCTGAAGCCTTTATAAACCACCCATAAGCGATGTCAGCGCCCGCGTATGGGCGAGTATAGTTGCTAGCTGTGCATATCAAATGGCTATGACTTTTACAGCGAAGCTGTCTGTGGCTAATATACAGCAGATCGCCTCCGGCGACAGACCGAGCCTATACCATCAATTTTCAGCGCGCAAAAAAAATTCATAGGAAATGAAAACAGTAGTAGTAGTAGTAGTAGTAAGTATTGTTGAATAAGGTGGACTTAGCCTTGCATAGCTGCCGGCAATTGCTCCGCCTAATCGTCCCCAATACCATATCAAATCTCTCAAAGTCATAACACCTCACTTAGTCCTAAAATAACAGACACGCAATGTCACCACACTTCACTTAGTCTTGTGGACTGCAAGAACCCGAGTAGGAGATGAGACACATCTCTTCGCACAATCCAGTGGTCCCTAGGAAAAATAATGTCCTCCGATAAGCCCTTCACCTATTGCAGCGGGGTATACCTGTTGAAAAGACCTGTCAGCGATCCCTACTTCTACTAAAGCGGCTTAAGCATGAAGGCTTCACCGTGCAATTCCAGTGGATCCCGTCGCACGTCGGTGTAGCGGGAAACGAACATGCTGACAGCTTAGCCAAGGACGCCTTATCTTCTACAAGGACGGTGCAAACGCGGTGCGATTTCCAACGCATACAGAAACAGACCGTTCGCGAGCACTTTAGGCAGCTGTGGCGACCAGTACATCAACCAGTCGTGACGAAGGGCCTGAAAAGAGCCGAAGCCTGCCTGCTCCACCGAGTAAGAACAGACTCAGCCCGTACACCAGCTTGGCTACATAAAATCAACATTGTTTCATCCCCTTTGTGCCCCTCGTGCAGTGTGACTGGTGACATTGATCACTTCATTATGAACTGCTCCAAAACCAACCCTGAGCGGACGAACTTTTTTCGTGATCTCCAGAAGTTAGAAAATGAAAACATTCCCAGGGCCTCCATATTTTGGTATAAGACGGCTTATATTTCCCCCAAGAATTGTCTTTCCAGCAAGGCCTTTGTGCGTAGATGCAAAGCCGGCTTTAAAGAAATTGGTGTAAGTTTGGGTTTTGTAAGCTGGATTTTCCACATTGTCCGTTGCACGGTGAATCATGGCCCTCTTCTGGGGCAGCATTGTTGCAGCCCCACTCTATTCTCCTCTCCAACGCCGCCGCCTCTTTCGCGCGCGGCGTCTCTCTGCCCCGGACGTTGCGTTATGCCGCGGGCTCTTCGCCGGCCACCTGTGCGCCGCACTACAGCCTGCGCCGTGTTTATCGTAGACACGCCATAATAAAACGTCATTGTCTCTACCCACCAATCGTGTGTGCCCTTAGTATGTGACGTTGAAATCGCGCCACTCTCCTTACAATTCAACATAGCAAATCCCCAATGTAGCTAAACCCCAACATAGCGAACCACACAAAGCGACACACACTGTCCTCCGTCGTTTTGCTTGTCGCTTCGTGCCCTTGACACAGTGCTTTTCTGCAGGGATACACTGGCGTCCTGAAACAGCGCAAAGTGGCGCCCCAACCCCGAAACACATGCATTTGCATGGCGCCATGCACCCCGTCGTCTCAAAATGGCTGCCTCTCGTTTTAGAGCATTGGACCCCAGTTGTTAGTCAGCGCCGTGTTTGTGTGATCTTCCTATCGTCCTGTTCCTGCGCTGTTTGTAACTCAGCTGTGTACCAACTGGCCCGCCTACAATCCGTGTTGGCTCTAATTTTTTTTCCCATGGTGAACTATTTCGCCGTGGACATCAACCTTCTGTCAACATTGCCTGCAGTGTTACTCGTGCGGCTGAACTTTCCGTGCGTGCGAATAATTTTGCAACCGAGTGTGTCGGGATGAAATTCAATTGTCGGCAACATACGCCAACAAAGGACCTGAAGCGGCACCTTCTAAATTAATGCACTTAATTGAACCGTGAGTGGGAATGTTTCCTCCGCCTGAAACAGGGCGTAGTGCAAAAGGTAGCGTTTTAAATAAGGGTAGTTCTCGCGTTAAAATTTTCCGCCAATCTCAGCCTTTTGATTTTTGTACTACAGAACAGAAAAACACACGGTCGCATAACCACAGGAAATGTGTTCTGGCAGACGACGACAACCCGGCGTCATATAAGTGACGTCACTCGTTGATGGCGCCATGGTATGCCCTCGAGGCCAATGACCCGAAGGTTCAGCAGGAGGTGATGGCAAGGGCAAGAGCTGAAGCAAATTCTAACGGACTCCCGGTTTAGGGGGACCGACCACCAAAAAGAGTGTTTTCATCATCATCGAGCCAGTTCCAGTGATAAAATCATCTAATGTTGTGGCGAAACTGTGCGGCTTAACGAATACACACAAAGAAGGAAACCTGTCAATTTCTTCTTTTGGTGTACTCGTTAAGCCACGCGGCTTCGCCACAATGTTAGACCACCAACTCGCCCTACTGTCCACCCTTCTGGATGGCATCCTCAATTACAAGCTCGGGCAGCAAATCATTATCGTTATCGCCTCTCCAAACGTATGAAGCCAGTGGTACTACCCGAAACACCATGATCTGTGACCACGTAAGCATGTGTATTAGGCCTAATGACGCTGGGCCGCTTTGCTCGAGCTTCGTACAAAGCTAGCGTTCATATTTATCGGTGAAGCGTTCTCAATTTAATAATGGTGAGGGACATTAAGACAATTAAGACACCTAAAATAAGCGTAAAACATGGCGAGAGTATAGTACAACGATGCCAGGTAAAAGAGAGTTCAAATAATTTAGGCTTCTAATAGAGGGAAGGGCAAAAACGAAACAGGTACCCATCTCTACCTCTAATAGGTTATTTTTACGCCAACGGGAATTCTATCCCAAATACAAAAAAAAAAATAGAGACAGTATGTATGCCGGCACAGCCTAATCCCAAACCTGGTCCATAGGTTCTGGCAGGGTGGGAGATGGTTGTATGGTTGAACATAGATCCTCTCTTTCCATTTACAAAAAAAAAGGGAAAAAGAACGGAAACGACCGCAAGTTTATGAGTTCGCGGTGCACGGCTGTGAAAAAAGAGAAGCATCCTGTCCCTGGCGAGTATTGTGCTCAGTAGTACTTGAAGCTGCGGATACCGGCTGACGTGGAAAGACTTCGAAGCAAAGCGTTAGGCCTAAGCTCAGGCCGTGTGGCGCATACCCGAAAGTTGCTGCTCTTATTCCAGCAAAGTGGTATACATCCCCGCAGACTTGCACGTACCCGCCGTGGGGTATTGACAGACGCTTCATAAACCGAAGTGCACACAGCAATCACTTACGGTGCGAGCATTAGGAGTGTCCCCCACGGGAAATCTGTGCCCACGCTATGAATCCTGTATGCGTACTCGAAAGCTTAACGAAGTGTCACACACAGAGTAGCGCACGGCCACAATGTAGTGTTGGACAAGGCTTTGCGAGCAGGAATGTACGCTGCTTCCGTATACAATCATTCCATCGCTGGAGCCGCCAAAACAATCAAATCATTTATAAAGGACTAGCGGCAGTAACCGGCGATGCCCGGTTCGGTCACTATACTAATTACACGAATGGGTATATAACTTGCTCAGTTATCTATTACTTGTCATAATTGGAAAATCCACCGTGTAGTTGTACATAATTAGGTCAATACATGGGTGTGTCATGGGAAACAGCTAGAACTCATGCTCGGGCGGAGCCCGCCGTCTTCGGGCTCCACCCAAACAGTGTATTTCTTAGTCGCCCGCTGGACTGCAAATAAACTACAGTTTTTGTATCGGAAGTCGAGTTTGTCGGTTGAAGATCCCCGGGGTCAGATCCTCAGCGCTGCTGCGGCTCGGAGGGGAAGCCCCGGGGAAAAAAACCTTTTCCTCGGTTAGGGGTATAATTTCGAAAAATCCTGCCTTAGTGAGCCCCTACGCCATGACACAAATGTACTTCTGAAATTCTCAGCTGGTCAGTGCATGAGTCAGTCATTCAGTCAGCCGGGCACTTCTCTTTATAGGTATACATAGATTCAACGCGCTTGCGTAATTAGCCCCCGTTCACGAAGTGAAAAGGCTGTATAACGCCAATACTTCGTGCCCAGGAATATCCTGCAGGCGTCGGCAACGCCTTCGGCAGTGGTAATGACACCCAGAAGGGTGCCACCGCAAACTGCGGAAGGGTGCAGCAGCGAACTGCACCATAGATGAGTGGCTCCGTGAGGTACCGTCAGTTCATCCTTCCCGGCTTCAGTGTTCTCGCTCCCACAAAGGCCCAGAAAGAGCAACAGGCACCCAGTAACGCATCGACAAGGATACTTTCCGGAAACTCTTCCCATGCAGGACTGTTGCCCATCAGGGCCAGGAATTGAGTAACTCTTTTGCCGCAGCAAATCAGATAAAAAGTGTTGGCAAGAGCGGTTGGTGCCCCGGTACACATCCTGAGCGTAAAAGAGCGTACTAACTTCAAGCTCTGCCTTCAAGTTCGTATACAGTGCAGCTGTAGGTTTGGAAGTGCAGTTTGAGGTGTGCATGTGCAGGAGGTGAAGGTCGACGTCAGGTTTGGTGTCGGCCGGCAACTTGGGTCTGCTTCTTCTGGTAGAGCTTGTCTAGGGCGTCTGACCATTCTGTGATGTCTCTGTTAATGGGGGAGGCGTTGTGGGGTCGACTCTGAAGGCCAGCCAATTCCTGATCCCAGCCGTCCCCATTCTTATTGGAGACTTGGCGACCGAAAATATGGTGCAGAGCGAATGTAATTACCACTGCATCTTATGACTGGAAAGCAAAGCCACCGAAGTATGACAAGGAGGGGGGGTGTCGGTCACAAAAGTGGGGCTCTAGGTAGAAGCAGGAACCAAATTCAAATGTTGAGGCTTTTATTCCGCAGAGGCTAACCTTTGGCTATGAGAACCCCCCTATTGCAGAGTTTCGCGTTGTTTTAACCAATTGTGGATCCTTACCGTGCGCCGAAGCCTCGCTACACGGGCTGGAAGTAGGAACGGAAAACCTCAGGAACTTTTAGAGGCATATGGAAAAAAAAAGAGAGAAGTGATAATCTCAGCGACACGTCTATCTCCATTTACGAGATCGAGATAAGTTTTTTGGTGTCGATTGTCCTTAGCCTGATAAGTGCTATTGTCTTTATGTTCGCTCGGTTCGTCTTTGCAACCCACCGCAATAAATCAGTTGAGTGCGCTTGCCCTGTGTTTTTAGTGAGTGCGAGTGTGAGTGCGCTTGTCCTGTCTTTTTAGGGCTAAAATCACGTCATCAAGTAGGGCCAACCCGCCCAGCAACATCTTTTTCTGCGGCTTCCTTTGCAGCATTAAAAATTGGGTCACTTTCAATCATCTTCTTGTCAAAGCACCCGTAAAGGCTATTAAATAACCAGCAGGAATCGTCATTTTTTTTTCCCCGCGAAAGATAGTAGAGTGCTACGGTTATGAACAAGATGCATTATGAACGTCGCGTGAGCCAGAAAGGATTCTTAAAAAGAAAGAGAAACACATGACCTAACTAAACAAAGAACAGGGACGTGCGCCTGGGACATGCATGTATCCACAATATATCTCTGAACCAAAGGAATGGCACAATTACGTGACGTAGCGTTTATTTCAGGGTATACCCCCCTTAATCCACAGCACTCCGAATGTCCAGCTATATATGACACTGGTGTGAGGCGGCTTCAGCGAAACTTCTAACGAAAATCGGTTCCGGCGATAAAAGCGCAGACAGGAATAACCGCAATTATAAAAAAAGTCTGGGGGTTTCAAAAGCTATGTGTATGTAGACCACTTCGCTCTTCAAAAAGCGTGTAAATATCCAGATAAAGCTAAGTGGGAGAACATTGTCTGGTGGCAACACTTTATACTCCGGAAGCGAGGACTCTAGAGCACCCAACGACAGATTGGCTTAGCGAATCAACCTTCGAAGTTTCCTCTTGTTTTGCTTAGTCACCCCAGCGAGTACAGAGTGTTCACATATGTAATACGTAACACAAAGAACGTGATGAATCTGTGACAGCTTAAGATCCTCACGCCAACGTTTTATGTAAAATGAGCCAAGATACGACGCTGGAGCCTGGAATAGTTGGCATTTCATACGCCCTACTGCTTTTCAACTCTTGACGCAGATGCTTATTCCTCTAGTCGCAGAATATGTGAGAGGAACGAAGCACCGAACGGCACCATCAGGTGCTAAGAGTTAAAGACACCGTGGGCGTGGAGGGGCCAGTCTTTTAGAAAATATATGTTTCTTTTGCCGAGCAGGCCTACCGCTGCACTTCTTGATCTTGTGCTATTGATTTATTGCGCGTAATCGGCCTCAGGGAAGAGTAATTGATGAAGCATGATTATAACTCCCTAAAATATGATTGAGGCATTACCACAAGTACTTATTGAATTGGTGTGCTTAAGGTGTACATGCAGGTAACTAATTTATATAGTGCCTCACGGTTTAATGCCAGGGAAAATTTTTATGCGCACTGTCTTTATTTTTTGCCAGTGATGCTACGGTATGGCGCAGGTGTCGCAAGTTAATTCTGAAAGACAACTGTTATACGAGCTGGGAACGTACCGCAAATAACAACAATAAACGTTTTCTAAAATACTAAAAGCAAAAAAAAAAAAATGTGGCAGTTGTGGTTTCTGGCGTAGAGGTTGCACCTTAGTTCGAAGACGCGCCGTTGTAGAGGGGGACGCTCAGGGTCTATTCGATTCAGCCTGCACCTCTTGAACCAGTTCACAGCGGTGCAAAGTGGGTTCCGCCATCGGCGGAACCAGCCCTGCACTTTTTTCGTCTGCTTCTGCACCTCCTCGGCAGGGAGTGCAGGCAAAGCCGTGAACCCGTCCTGCACCCGTCGGCACCACCGGTGAATCGAACGGCGCGGTTCAGGTGCCGCGAGCTGCACCGCTGAAACGAACGGCGAAGTGCGGCACCGCCTGAACTGGTTCACGCGGTGCAGGTGAAACGAATAGACCCTCAATATCCAACATGCTATGAAATCTCGTTCACGCGCACCAAAAAGCACAAAGATGCAGGTTGAAAGGCTTATAACAGTTCTGGTCGACATTGCTCATCAACAAAAGGGATCTGTCACTTGAAGGTAAGTTTAGACAATCTGCATAAAAACTGCGGAACTCGTTGTGAAGCGACGCATTCTCGCTACACGCATTTTCCGACGCCTATTATAGTGAGTGAGTGAAAGTCTTAGCTCAGGGGCCAGACAGAATCGAGCGATCACTGCAGACCCGAAATGAGGTTTCGGTTTCGGTTTTGCCTACGTTGCCAGCTCCGCATTCCGTGAAAAAACGAAGTGTCTCGCGGCACTGGCGGCGCTTATGTAGCGCTTTTTGAATGCGTCGACATGGCGGACTCGCTTGAAAGTAGGAAATTTCCTCCGTGGTGTTTATCGCTGTAATCGTCAGCTTACCGCAAGGGTGTAGCCCACCGATTTTAAGCTGGATAGACGACGCAGGTTTTCGACGGTTACTTCGTTGCTTTTATACCGCATTTGGTGCTGTGTCTAGCTGCCTAAAAATAAATACTGTTCGTGTAAGCCTAATCACGGGCCCGCTGCAGGCATTTTGAATTCGCCTCGGGAGCATTTTGAAAATTTGGCGGAAAAAGTGCTAGCTGTGTTTGTGTCGAGGTATGGTCACGTACGGTAATTTAACAAGTCTGTGTTCACGTGGGCTTCCTTCTTTTCAGCTGAATCGGCAGCAGCGCTCCTCAGTATGAAGGATGGTGAGTAGCAAATGTTTTGTATACGACGCCAACCAGCCGCTGCCTGGCTGTGTGGCCCCCCCCTCGCAAGCGCGCGATATTTCGAAGAAATGTCGATATGCATGCGTGCGTGCCGTGAAACGCGACACTGGCGTAAACTTTTTCCGCTGCATAAGGCCCTTTTCTCTTGCTAGGTGCGCTGAATAACAACACGCAAAAGCATCTGGCGGTGCTGTCCAGGGTGAGTCGCATTCGAGGGTGACCTTATTCTTCCGTTCTCGCGTTGATTGCGCTATGCTAATTGCGTGCTTAAGAGAAATGCCGGGGCGTTTTGTGTGACGAGTCCATCTTTTGTGCAGCCTCCGCGGATTAGAAAAAGAAACAGAAGAATATTTAACGACTTCGAAGATACGTCGTACACGCTATCCAGATCGTCAGGGCGGAAATCGGCTCGTACTGCTTCCCCGGTGAGTTCACGTTATTAGATTGCCTCTTTTACCGTAGGCGTGTGGCAAGATTTCATCTTCCTGTATGGAAAATGTTAAACGTGGTTTCTTTCCTTTTCAGGTTCCGCAGAAAACTGATGATCCGGAATGGACTCCAGACAAGAGGCCAGGTCGCAGCATAAAAAAGGAGCCTGTAAGTTACCTTTTGCACACACGCCTGTATCATAAATCTCCTTTTGAAGAGCTGGTGATGTAGATATGTACAGCTATTGGGATGTTTGCACAAACTGGTTGTATGCATTTCTCACTAGCATGCAGGCGTGGCATTGCGCAATGGCCAGCACATTTCAACATTGTTATCAGCAGTGATCAACATGATGGGACTTTTCACCGTGACAGTTTGACCTCTATGAAGAGACGGCAGCACCTATTTGTTTCCTATGTAGAAAAAGTAATGTATCGCACCCAGGTTAGGCACAATGTTTTGAATTCCTTGAATACTCGTGGTTTTCTAACAAAGCCTTGCAAATGTCCTCGAAACTTCTAGGGCTGAAACAAAGCTTCCTTATATTAAGGTTGGTGTGACACTAATTCATTTACAGAAACCAACTTACTTGCAAATGGCGCTAGCTTTTGAAATGCGTTACATGTAGCGGTATTCGGGAAAGGAAATCGTAGAAGGGGCCTAGTTTTAAAGAAAGGTTGCACTACTGGTTTCAAACATGCTACCATTTATGTGCAAGGGACTTGGTCACGCGTGCTGAGATATGACATTGCGGCCTGTATTGACTTTTCACGGGAGCATTTGCTTGCTGGCTTGTGTTTCAGCTTAACTGAAGTAACTTCTCACCTGGCTCGATTTGGTGTAAATAGTATCTATATTGCTACAGAAAACAATGCATCTTAGTAAGGCCCATAGCATTTTTTGTATAGCAAGTCAAATAACGGCCGCAGGTACTGTGGTTCAAAAAAATAAAGAAGAGAAAGAAATCTCGTATGCTGTGTCGCATTAATCTTTCCAGCTGTCATTAAACTTATAATTTTTTTCGATAAGGGCGTGTGCAGCAAACCGCGGCACCGATGACAACAGAGAGTACCCATGCAATTATAACTTTGCAAATCAGGCCATTTATCAAATTGAATGTGGTTTAAAAGGACAGGGAAGGGAAGTCTTGAATCTGCCACAGTGGCTGAATGGCTGAGTCATTGTGCTGCTGAGCCCAAAGGACACGGCTTTGATCCTGGCCGTGATAGCAGCTTTTCTGATGAAGGCGAAAAGCAAAAATGCCCGTCCTTCGAGGTATCGACGCATGTTTCCCAAGGTGATCAAAATTGATCCGGAGCGCTTCACTACGGTGCGCCTCGTAGCCCCGGTGTAGCTTTGCCGTGTTAAACCCCATCATCAATCAGATTGAATGTGTTTTGAGCGGTCAGTGAAGTGTAATCTTGAACTCTAGTTTGTGGCTGCACTGTATAGTTAATCTCGTGCGATTCTTCACATCACTGTTTAGTGGAAATCATGCTCCTAGTACCAGCCTTTGGGTGCTGCTTGTTTCCTTGTCCTGCTACATAGCCCTTTCATTCTGACTCCACTATTGTGCGTGGCTCTGTGCCCGTAATCTGTGCCCGTCCATGTAGATGGATTTGCTCCGGCCAGGCTGTCTCCCCTCTCCTCAGTATCGCATGGGGAGCCACAGACATGTAATCAACTTCATGCTAATCAAGACGCATGCAGTACAGTCGAACGTCGTTATATCGAAGTAGTGTTGGGACAGCAATTTAGTTTGTTATAATTGATATTCGTTGTAACAGTAGAGCTAAAAATCTGCTCAAACCAGTTGGTAATCTGGCTCCCGCAAAAGTCCTTGATACGAAAACGCATTATAATAATCTTCGAATGTACTATAAACAAGGTAACCCTTATCTTTCTCCTTGTGGCATTTCAAGCTCAATGAACCAGAACATGAAACGGGAAATTACAAGAGGACAAAGTTCATTTGACAAAACAGGCCTGCATTGTTATTATTTTGGAGAAGGATGTGATCTTTGTCTGGTGGCTATTCACAGCGCTGAGCAGGATGAAGTTTTCCAGTGTCCACGAACAAAATGGGCCTTTTCTACTTGTGCAGTCTTGAACGGCAGGAGTTTTTCCAAGTAGCTGCTCAGCCTACTGGTCAAATATTTCTTCATTATGTCCGATAGTGCGCACGGCCCTCAGTTTCACTTTCACTTTCGTTATGCAGTTTCACTTTCGTTATAAAAGAAGTGTCATTAAAATGAAGCATGACCAACCAAAGTTCGTATTTAAGTTCACTGTAGCCAATAATTCGCTATATCAGTGCTCGTTATAATGAGGTTCAACTGCATATTGCAGAAAGGTGAAAAGACATCACAACAGGGCGGTACAAGAGGCAGAGAATAAACATGCAGAATATGGATTGGGACACGTGAACAGTCTAGGAACAGTGAACGGAAATGCAAGAAAATTGTATTTGACGGAGAAGTACCGGCCATTACATTGGGGATGGCTGAGGCCATTGGGAGGCTGCACTTGGGGAAAGTTTTGGGTCCAGTGCTGCAAGTCATAAATAGTCACGTCCTATGTCTTCGCCCGCTTTCACCCTCGTTGTCCTTAATGCCATTGTGTGCAGTCTTGTTGCACAGCTGAGTGCAGCCCTTTTTTGCTGGCTTGTCATTACAAGGATTGCGTAGTCTGCACTTCTGTTGCACCCTGGCTCTCACTTTGTGCTGTCAGTGACCTGGTTGGCCTTAGCGTTGCATAATCCTTGATTTTATAGGCATTTTGCTGGCACGCCCTGCTTGGATGGCGTCGAGTGAATGCAATCTTTTGGTAGCTAGCCAGGTGAGCAAAGATAGCTGGAAGCCTATGATTCAAATGTTGCTCGAAACAAAGGAGTGCACGTTCGACATTGTGTGTTTTCCCCTTGTTTCGGGGGAACGTACCCGGGTTCAAGACGGTCTCCAACGTGCACTGGGCCTAGGGCTTGAACAGTTAGTTTAAAAGAAGTGACAATCGCGTTCTTTCTTTTGCCGGTCTGTGTTATGCATTAGCGTGAACATATAAAGTGCATCACTCACATTAACTGCGACCTTCCTTTTGTGAATACAGTTGACGCAGGTGCAAACTTTAGGCACATGTCTGCCGAAATTTGCGTTTTGCCATCGTCGTGTGTTCAATTTACCAGCGATGGCCGTGACTGTAGGTGCTATATTGTGCAGCATGCACTCCTAATGTCACAGGTACAGCTTGCCATACTGGGTGCTTGAAAACTTGGTATTCGTGAAGCCTTGCACCCCTTGTGCAGTGTATTGTTTCGCAAAGTGGCTTGGCTACGCTTTTAATGATCTCAATTTCTTTTTCCAGTTATGCCAGTTAAGTTACCAAGTTCTTTGTTGTCAAAGATCCCGGGGCATGGGAACAGTGCTGGTGTAGTTGCAAAGAATCCTGCTTTATTTTGATCTGTTCCAGGCTCACTATGAGTAAGGCTATGGCTCAGTACGAACTGCAATACTCAAATGTGGCTTTTTTGGAAGCCAGGCACATTAATTAGCAAGCTGCTGAGCTGTCCTGGGGTGTCATGTGAATCTTGTGTTTTCAATCATCATCTTCGCAGATGGCTCCAGCGGTGTTGCCAGACAAGCGAGTAATCCAAAAGGTTGGCATACGGCTACGGAATCTCCTGAAGCTACCAAAAGCACACAGATGGGTCTGTTACGAGTGGTTCTACTCGAACATCGACCAGTAAGTTCCCACGTTCAGTCATTTTGTCGTGTTATACCTGCACCACACATACATAAAAAACGACATTAAGTGCTTAACTCTTTCGGGACCGCTCCATAGCCGATCGATCACATATGATCGATGGTTTCGCGAGCCTGCAGAATACAAAGTTTCGCTCGATGGAACACCTAGCGACATCTAGGAGATAGTTTGAAAACTGGAGTTTTCTCTTTTGTGAAGTTTCTTTTTTTATTGCCAGGCGGCAACGCGTCAGATATTTTATTCTGACGGGCAGTGGTATCGAATGTAAACAAACATGGCGTCATACTCGTGCGAGCGCGATAAGAAATCCGCTTCGTCTCGGCTCGCATATCTTCGCCTTCTACTGTGGATTTTAACGATGAGAGTGGCAGTGAATAGTCGAAATGCGGCTTTAGAGATCGGATTTCAGCTCGAGTGAGGATTCGGGTGTCGATCAGCCTGGAACATCAAATCGCGCTCAAAGGTGGGTGTTGGTTTCGGTTTCAATTGGCTCTGGAGTAGGTATGTGCGCTCGAACTATGTTCTGGCTGGTTCATATTTATTCGCTAGGGTGTTAACTACCTATGGTGGTGATCTCCTGCCACCGGCGCAGAAACGGATCAAGTTTTTGCCGAGACAAGAGCCCGGCGTGTACCTGGGTGACGACATAGCCATGGCCCTAGTGCCAAAGAGATCACACACAAAACAAAAAACCAGTTACACCTAGCCGCATCAAACTTTTTCAATGAAGAAACAAAGCATTGTGTTAGATTTTGTATATCCTGAAATAATTTTATTCTTTTTTAATATTGTTATATTTACGCTTTTTTCTGTTTTTCTGTAGTTTTTTTACGAAGTTCTTAGTTTCAGATTTTTTCATGGTTCTATTGTCAGTGTTGAAGTAAAACTTGGTATTGTATGTAAAAGAACATATAATTAGCTGCATTTTGGTATATGCTAAGGCAGGATGGTGCCTTTGCTTTATGTAAAAAAAAAATTGTACCGAGACCTCCCTTTTTTATCACTTTTTCCGGCGGTCCCGAAATTAAAGGAGCCATGAAGAGAAAACAAAAGTTTGTTTTATTCGAAAGATAAGGTGTTTCATAGTACCCCAAGCGCTTTCCCGGAAGTAAATGATGCTTTATTCACTGAGAAATAAGGCAATTTAAGCCAAAATTTTAAATCTTGCCTTTGACAATGTGCACAGCGGCAATAAAACTGCTTGAAATCAAAATTTATCTTTGCAAACACACACTTCTTGGTATTCTCAGATGATTTCACTAGTTATTACTGTAAAAGCGTTAATCCGACAATTGAAAATTGCCTTCTGATTCACCATTGATGCCCTGATAAAATCTGCACACTGGTGCTCTGTTTTGTACATTTTGTAATTTCCATCAAAAATCATGTTTTTGTGAAATGGTTAAGGGAACCTAATTTCGATAGGGCATTCGAGCTCGTTGTCAAATGACCTTGCTTGCCTTATAAATGCTTTACATGCAATGAAAATGGGCATTGAAATTTTCGTTCAATGTAGACGATTTAAAAGAATAGATGCAGTAATAAAAGAGCTAAGCTAAGCTGCTAAGCAAAATAGCAGCTTGCATGCTTGGTTTTTTGCACACATGCCATTTTCTATCTCTGTTCAGTGTTTTTGAACCCTTGGAGTTTATGTCAAGAGTTCATGTCACCCTTGGGTGCGACTGGGAGTGTTTGGTGTTTCTCTGTTCCCCAGGCCCCTGTTCCTGGGAGACAATGAGTTCTGTGGCTACCTGAAGCAGTCCTTTCCTCTGCTCAAGACAAGAAAGCTGACGAGGGTTCAGTGGTGCAAGATTCGGCGAATCATGGGCAAGCCTCGGAGGTAAGGCCTGCTTTTCTGCCACGGTCGTAATCTCTAGTCTGTGTAGAATGCCATGTTCAGGTTCCATAGACTCCCTTTTCCCTGAAAGTTTTTGTCCAAGATGGACACTGTGTTACAAGAAACAAGAGTTCCCGTATATGGGTCTCTCAAGAGTGCAAAGTTTCATAACCATCCCCCACTTTGAGGTTTAAATTTGTGTGGGGAATTGACCCCTTGCACATTTAGGAGCTGTGCAGTGGGCTCTGGCAAATGCAGCCATTATGATTACTGTCTCCTCTTCCGGCCACCAGTTCTCACCTGCTCGTGCTCAAACTTCACACTGCGGTCATAACTTATCAACTAGAGCTCATTTTCATGACACTATTTGCCTGTTTTGTTTCTCATGACAAGGCGCGTTATAACAAGGCACCTTATCAAGGCACAGGACTTATCGCACTTTCTGTCAGCACTTGGGATGTGTACGATGCAATCCTCTCACCGCTGCAGTATGTTTATTAAGTTTCAGGCGCGTGCTAGACACATACGTAGTAAGATAAGAATTGTGTGGCACACTCCCATTCTTGTTGCAACAAGACGCCTTTATTACTTGCGTATGCATTTTGGCGAACACTTAGTTAGTGCATATTTAATAATGAGTTTACAGCATGCTTTTCTTGAAAAACGGTTTCATCCTCCTGCGTGGCGTTGGCAGTGCCAGCTATGAGTTGTGACGGGGCCTATAACGCCTGTGGGTCGAGATGTCTTCTTTGGGCATTTAAGATACTGAGGTAATCAAAATTAATCCACAACCTTCTATTACAGTGTGCTTCATAGCCCAAGTACAGCTGCGGTGTGAAAAAAACGCCAGAATTTGGTGTCACTTAGGATTTGTTTGCTATCTTGGCAGATATCATTATAAGGTCAGCAGGCTATTGTCTTTCTTTTTGTTCAGGTAACTAATGGCCCTTGTGGGTGTTGCATCGGGGGAGCGAATAATATAATGCAGGCATCCAAACACAGTTGCAAGGGACAGGCAGTTTAGAACATCCTAGTAGAGGCTACAAAACGCCATAAACAAGTACAGTTGAACCTCAATATAATGAACCACGATTTAAGGGGAGACGTGGGTCTTGAAATGAACTTTTTTATTAATTGGTCTGTGATAATGAAAATCACTGTGCATATGTGTTTTGTCTTCCTCATTTCAAATATGTAATTAGTTTTCAAGTGGTATAATTATTTTTTGAGTTATAAAGAAAACACTAGAGCCTAATTAAGTAATTTCTTACGGGCCTTTAAGGAACTTTTTATTAAATTTTTCTTAAAAGAAATGGTATGGATGTGTAGCTTAAGACCTGCCATGCATGCTGAAGCTATTTATATTCCTGTAAAGATAGTTGATTGGATAGAATTAATAAAATTATGCCAAGTACAGTTTTCTGAAAACTTAATGACCTCTAATTATAACTCATAACATTTATTTGAGGCAAAATGAGCCAATTAAAATAGCTTCAGCATGCAGTTCATTTTATCCCGAATTCAACGGTATAACACTTGTAGAAATCCTTTGAAAAAAACTACCTCAAAACCCCTGTAAGGCTAGGCACATATGCAAAAAAAGGGAAGCTGAGAAAATCGCAGTTGAAGTTTTACTACAAGTGACAGTTTTATCTATTGAGCATATGAAAAAAAGAAAGGTTCTAGAATGTAGCTCGCTTTTCGCTCAACAAGAGCATACCAAGTTTGCTGAAATCCGTTGGTGGGAAAATTATGAAATCCTCTGTCTACAGATGGCACCTGGCAGAAAAACTGAACAAAAGCAAAGCCAGAACGTTGCTTCAATTTTTATGCTGTTGGCAGCGCGCCGTCACTCATTGGCGACTAGGGCTGAGGTGCCGATCGTGCACCACAGTTGTAAACGTTTATTTTGTTATGTTACTGCTTCATTTGTAGCAATCAAATCGGATTTGCATCGCGTGAAATGAGTTGCAGCGAAGGGGCTGGTAACGGAATGCCCGCCACTGTTCTGTAACGTGCATGTGCTTGGCTAGGTGGGGTAACCACGTTTTCGGTCTAATCTACTCGTATATCACGTCACTAACGCACATTGTGCTCAGTGCGAGCATTTATAATTCCCAAATCGCTCATCTAAATGGTAACCTGCCGACAAGGAAGCGCTCGCCGGAGTGCGGGCCGACCCGCCGCGGCATCGTTGATAACAGAATGAACACACTTCCCTTGCGACGTCGGCGTGCGGCATCCTCCACTTTATCATTTCTTTTCTTTCTATTTGCTGCTGATCGAAATATAGACGCAACTTAGTGCCCCCGCAGGCGTAATCATATCGCTACGCTATCGTCTCGGCAGCCCGCGGGGGCGCTAAGCCTACCTCCGTCTCGGCGCCGTTCTCGCGAAAAGTCGTCGTCAGACACGCAGAAAATCGTACTCCAGGCGCTTTTAATACTGCTAGTTCTTCCTTTCAGTTATCGATAGACATATTTACTTTATTTTTACGCCATGCGGGGCTTTTGCCGGTCCTCGCATAGATGAATACATGAGCCGTTGCACTGTGATGAGAGTGCCGAGCAGACGACCCACGGCGCCCAGCCAATGAGGTTGCGCCCTGCGGTCACGTGCAGTCAGTAGCCAATTGGGCGGCGCGTTCCGTCTCTTTTCTACCCCGGTTTTACTCGCAACCAATGGACGAAACGGAGTGGTTCTGGCGGGGAATTGAAAACGAAAAGACGCGCTTTCGAATGAGACCAAGATGGACGCCGTGGGGCATGTAGAACCCGAGGGGCGAGTCGTCGAAAAAATGCTATTTTCGCGTCGAATCTTGGCCGATTTTAGCGGGCGTCGGTGCTATAAATTGATATTATGGCTCAAATACGTACTCCTGGGTCTGGATATTTTGCTAACCGGTAGAAAAAAAGCTCTACTTTCCTAAAATGGCGATTTCTAAAAATCGATTTTTTTGCCAAATTTCGGGATTCCAAGACCCGCGTCTCCCCTTAACTAAATTTGTGATATAAAAATTTTTTTCTTTTTTCTAAGTTTTCAATCAAAATTTTGCTAAATGCATGTATTTTTACTTCTGATTTAACGAAGTCACGGCAACAAAACAAGAATGAGATTCCGGTCAAGGCACATTTTATTTTGCCTCTCAGAGCCTGCTTTGAAAACATTAAAGGGGCACTGACACAAAAATTTTGCATCTTGTTTTTTTTTGTTGCGATAAGTAGCTAGTGACCTACTTATAACCTGTAGAAACCTCATTTGCTTCAGCGTGCGACGGTTGCTTAATTAGAGGCATTTTCAATGCAGCCAGTCGCAGTTTCGGTTTCAGCGAGTGCCGCGAAACGATGGATTTTGTGGATTTTGTGTGAGCAAAGCTGACCACGTGACTGTCGGAGGGATATCACGGAGCAGAGCCGCCGTAGCACTGTTGAATCCGCATCAACGACAGTTTCTGTGATTGCCCCCACGTACTGATCTTGTGAGGCGCTTAATTAAAAAGCGACCGTGGATGTGACGCAGGCGCTGCGAGTGCATATGCTACCGCGGCTAAAGAACGACGTGCGACGCTTGAGACGGTGGGTGGCAAGACGCGCGCTGGGAGCAGCCGGCCGGTCTGCCTACAGGTCCGCCTACAGATGTGTTCGGCTTAGCACTGCGGCGGATATTCGAGTGCCGCTCTCATAAGCGGTGCAGATGACAATTTTTAATGCAACCCGCCATCGCATCATTAACTCCTTTCTCATGTAAGCCACCATGGTTGGGACTTGGGGACAATTTCGTACAGCGGTAACAAGCTATCACTCGAGCTACCTGCGCCGGCCTGGGCCACTTCGCGGCCGTGGCCGCCGCCTGCACAGCGACCGTGCGGCTAGCTCAGTGGGCTTTTCGTGCCTCCGGCGCGTTTTCGCATCCAGTGGTAATAAACAGTAATAGAAACAGAGTGCCTGGAATCGCTGTAGAACTTTGGTCGCGGCCAGCTGCCCGATGAGCTGACGAAATCACGGCGCCTCTGCCACCGCCGCCAACGATCGGGTCGTTCGTTCTCGAGAGCAGAAGCTCCGCCCTCCGGCCCTCCGATTGGAGCGGCGAGCCGGCGAAAAACGCCGGCAGTGCGGAAGCGGCAAACACAAACTCGTGACGTGTTTGGACGTTGTTTATTTACACAATATCCTCGGGATGTCGATTGCGCGTGGTCCTCTGCTGTCTGCTCGGTTGCGTTTCGCACACTTTAAAATTGATTTTAAATATGCTCTAGGCTGTATTCGCCGCTGATATTTTGCAGATGATGTATATGTGTTCCCACCAATCTATCTCCGAAGTTATCTCGCCTTCAAAATTTTGTGTCAGTGCCCCTTTAAGTACTCACATTAACACTTAAAGGCAAACTGCACTCAAATTTCACCTCGGCCAAATTTACTTTAAACAAACAGTACGTACCACCAAACCAACTGGGACATGATTGGTAGCCCCTTGAAATGCATTGTTAATTAGTTACAGAAGTTTAAAATAGCTCCATCGCAGGTGGCACTGCACCTGCTGGTGTATCGCGCAAACAGCCATGAAGCGGAAGTGACATTGTGGCTTGCCCCGTGCTTTTTCCTACGGCCGGCCAGGATAATCAGTTGGGCTCTGCTGGGCGCGCTTATTCTAGGACTGCAATCAGGGCGAAGCGTTGTGTGCAGGTTTGTCCCGGCCGGCCGCATTGTGCCGCCCACTCGCCGGCTGGGCCGGCTGGAATGTCAGTGCAGCCTGGCTGTAAAATGGCCGCGCTGTCCTGAGTTTCGGTATCAAAATCTCCGATTTTTGATGGCCGTTTGCACCGCGGATATGCGTATTTCAGGTGTCATATTTTATATCTTGCAGTCTTTTTAGGCAGACTATACGGAAGTCACGTTTTCAGGAGGTTGAAATTTTGAGTGCAGCTGGCCTTTAAAACTCTAAAACGAAAGAAAAACACTGAAAGCTACGATTGACAACAATTAGAAGTGATGAATATAGCTACTGAAACCATTACCCGTCATAGACGGCTTATAGCTTGTCCGCCGTTTTGAAGTCTTCATCGTTGTCTACGCCAGCACTGTCTATGCTTAGACCACGGCCGCTCGATGGAAACTAGGTCCGGCCTGCCGAACGCGCCTCTCCGCCGGTGACGGCGTTAGTTTCCCTTTCCGCCGCAGCGTCAGTCGTGGCGCTAATCATCGGTGAAAGATGAGGGGCAGCTGCCGGCTGCGGTCACGGTTTCAATACGGTGTAAGTTGTTCATGACTGCCCCGACGGCCGAAGTCAGCATCCTTATAATTTATAATATTACGCGGTGATAAGTGCGGCCGAAACTCACAATATAGGCGTCACGGACTAACTAGTACTTCAGAAGTAGGCACAGCGCTACATTTGTTTTCCTTTTAGCGCGCCGCATGCGACGTTAGCAGGTGGCGTATTGCTAACGTCGAGCGCAATAGGCGGATTTCTTTCTAAAGACTTTCCCAAGGCTTTCAGGAATAATATTTAGCATGGCAAGCTAGTTTGAGCAACCGCATTTGTTTATTACAAAACAGCTTACAACTTGAGCTTACGTAAAAATTACATGAACGTTTCGTGGGGTGTCGTACACGCCCATTTCTCAATGCGCGTTTGACAAATGTGACTGGATATTTTCACACCTTGCTTTAACTGTGTTTTCAAAGAGAACTGGAATAATCTAATACCTTTTAGGATCCACTGGTCCATTTGCTTTGGAAATATTGTTCGGCGGCGCGTTAGGTTACCGGGTACACAAAATTATGGAAGACACACGAATGAAACGGACAGATCGAACGCAACTATGAACTGATTTATTGCAACCAGAACACTATTTACATGGGAACCAAAACACGGAAATGAGTACAGGATGCAGTAGAATGCTATAAAACTTCGGCAGTCGTTCTTTGATTTACACTAGTTGCACAACGTAATATACAGTTGTAAAATAAATTAAACTGTATTAAATCCATGTGACATCAAAGGTAAATTTAATACAACATTTAAAGAGGGATTTACTGGGTTTGTGAGAAAATATGCAATTCATCTTCGCCTATGGTTCACCAGCAATCAGCTTTACAAGCGGAAAAATTTTGGCGAGAAATGTTTTCCTGAAAGCTTCAGTAGATTCTCTAAAGAGCTATTAACGTCGCCAGCCCAGGTGGCAAGAAGCAGCCTCAATAGCTTTTTTAAGAACATTTCGCAAAGCTCATGACAGGGTACGGGTCCCTGTTGCTGGCGCACCACATCAGCGGACAGTCTGCGAGGTGTGGGAATACGGTGTTTGAAAGGAGCTTACAAATTTGTCCGCTGTGTCGAACTGCCTGTACAGCGCGATTCCCCTCGAACTTCTTCACTTGTTCACGAAATTCGTCGCAGCGTTTTTGCAGTTTTTGTAGTTTTTCGTTTAGTCTGTTTTCTTTCATAGTAAGGCGGCGGGCATTTCTCTTGGTGTTATCGAAAAAGCCTGTCAGATCGAACGAAGTCTGGCATTCTCGAGTCTCAAAATTACGTTGGCCGCATGGTTGCATGTCCGTGAGAGAGTACAGGATTGGGTCTAACCTCTTTCGGTGAGTGCGGTTGACCTCTTTCTTCATTATCCGTTAGGCCCAGAATTGAACGCTCAATCGTTACATGTTCTGCAACCATTGTGCTCACTTGTCCTTGATTGCGTACTTGAGATGCCGCCGCACACGCCTCGAGCAGCGGCCGAACAAGCGCCCTCCTCCTTTTCGGGCTTTCCGGCAGGACGTACGTTGGGTACGGCGGAAATTTTGTCGACACAGCTGTTGGGAGCAACAACTTGCCCTACAATCCCACCGTGTAGTCATCCTCTTTGAAGTGCAGCCAGCAAACGACCGATCTGGAGCTTGGCTTCCGTTGGCTGCCCTTGTTGATCCCTTGACGGGAGATGTTGTGCAGCCAGGCGTCTCGGAGTCGTTCTTTGGAGGGAACTCGTGGCAGCAGACGCCCGGGGTTTTCGAGGAATTCGACTTGCAGCGCGGCACGCAGCAGTTTTGGGCATTTCATAACGAGGAGCACACTCGTACGATATATTGCACGAGCAGTGCGCGGAATTCGGCGAAACGAATAGCTCAAAGCGCTCACGCGTGCTTCAACAACCCCGCCGCTGCTGCTCTTCGCGCCCAAGCCGGAGTCTGCGCCGATACGTGGCACCCCACCGCGAGTACAAGCGGCAACCGTAAACTTCGCTTCCACGCCCTCGCCCGTCGCCGACGCGCGATGCTGCAAGCCGCATTCATCCTTCCAACCGTGTTGCTTGCCCGCGTTACTTCCGATTCCACCCTCCCGAAGTTAACATGTACAGATTATTAAAACTGGAAGCTGAGCTAATTCGGTTCCGTTCATAATGAAAAATGACAAGCAGCGTAAATGCTATACAACATAGAATCACGCAAAAATACACAAGTTATCACTGCCAAGAAGTTCTTATTAAATCTATTAATATCCACGCAAGCGGCCTATCAGACTTCACAGGTAAGATTTCACACATACGGGGAACTCGACCGCACATGCTAAATCAAACCACGATTCAAACGAAATACGGAAAGAAGAAAGCAAACCACAAACACATTACCGATAGTACACAGCTGTTTCTCTCAGGCAAAGCAGCGCATCTACGTACGCAGCGCATCGTACACAGCGCATCTTAGCATTTTTTTATGTCCCTGTTTAACGAGTAAATATCCGGTTTACTAATAAATGTGACCTTCTGCAATTTCTCAGCACTTGGGGACATTTGGCTGGGATTAAAATTACCGTGCCTGAATTCAAACATGAGACTGCCCTGGGGCTGCTGAGCCTGTGTTTGGCAAGGTTAAGCACGGCTGTTTTAGAATTGTCCTTCAGTTAGCATGGTGCATGGGAGCAGTAATGGAGTTTTATATTCCAACACAAACGCGCTGCTGTGTTTAAAGCGAATTAGCATTGTAACATGCTGCACAGTCATATTCCCGAACATCGCGGGAACTGGGTTGCGGGAGCGGCCGCATCGCACTCGTCTTTTTAAACCGCGAACAAGAATTACCGTCATCAAACAGATGAAATTCTTAGGCATTGAAGATATATCTTTGCCGTAAATTGTGGTGTCATTATTTTCCAGATACGTGTGTTAGAACGCGAGTAAACGACGTTTAAAGGGGCGATGATCGTCGATATTCCGTAGGCGCTCCGAAGCGAGGGCCGCGGGAGCCGTCACCGATGTGTGGCGCCCCCGCCGAAAGTAGCGGCGGCAACTGACAACTCCGCTGTCACGCGCCTGCCCATTGGCGGCGCGTGAATGGGCAGGCCGGACCTAGTTTCCATCGAGCGGCCGTGCTTAGACTGTTAAAGCCTACTTCAGGTCTTTTTTTCTAGGCCTCAGTTAAAATACGAAATGTTGGATCGGTTGCCAAATGTTGATGTTCGTAGAGATGATCCAATGAGACGACGACTCGCTAGCTCGTTGGCCGACGGCACATAGCCGACAACGGTCTACTCCAACTAAACTCAAAATGTACAAGATGTACACTTTATTTACATTATGTACTTACAACTCATGGCTCGTGATCGCAAACAAGAGGTCGGGCAAGGCCCGCGTCGAGGGGGGCTGGCCGCTCTCCACCTCCTGCCTCTGTCCTCCGATCTCCTCAACAAATCAAACTCTTTGGTTTTAGCACTAAAACCCCGCCCGCAAACGGGTTGTCACAACTTGAGAGTGAGGATGGCTCATTCATTAGCCCACACTAGGCCACTGATTGGCCACCGTGACAAACAAAGCTAGGTGGGTTCAAAACAGTCACGTGACCCACCTTTCTCACTTTCATACAGCAACGCAAAGGTATTCCGCAAAACACAAATATAACAGAAATGAAAGCCAACCAACTAAAAGCAGACCTAACGTCGTGAATCGGCTCTCGGGCTGCGCGTCTTAAAGGGGGCCTGAGATGGATTTCAAAGTGTTTTTGTTTGTGTCAGAAATCTACTCTATAGTTCTTGTAGAAACAAGTCCAAAAATAGTAAGCATATTCGCTCACGCTAACAAAAGTTATTACCCCGACGAGACAGAACTATTTGTTGGCTCGGCGGCTTGCGATGACGACATAGTCCGACCTCGTCCGAGGCGAAGCACTCATTTCATGGTTGGCCGCCGGAATGTCCGCGATTTTTGACGGCGGTGGTTTGGTTTAGAGCGTCGTCGTTACCATGGTTACTTCAGCGAGTGGGTCGCACATCAGACGACGACGTCCTTTTTTTTTTTTTTTTTAAGCTACGTTTTCAGTCTTTACGGACTTTGAGCAGGAGATACTGGTGATTGCGGAAAGCGACCTTGCATGCGCGAGAGTTTCCGTGAACGGTAACTTATTTTTACCGTCGCTACATAGCGATACAGAGGCTAGAATTTCTACCGACTGTAGTAGCGAGCCCCCTGCGCCGGCGAAATGTACGCTCGCGTTTTGATTAGATTACCGGAAAGTTCCGAGTGAACACCCTCCCCCGAAACATCGCCCACCCCCTCTTACGGGTGAAATATTCAATTTACTGAAAGACGCGCGCCCACCCCGTAAAATCCATGGCTTTAGCGCCGATGAGTGAACAAAACAAACCCGAATCATCTCTTCATGTGTAAATGCAGTCACTTATTCGTCCTTTCCGCGCTTGACCCGAAATTTCGCCCATCTCGTATTTTTCACTTGATATCACTGTACTTAAATTTGGGTGGGCGTTCTTCCGGAACTTTACGGCACAGCAAATGCGCTGTGCTCTGCGCTTCATGCAAGCAATCTTGGTTGATGTTGTTTACTACATTCTTGCTAAATGATGATTAGGAGCACGATAAATGACAATTTTTTTAGAATGAGCGAGCAAAATTTCCGCCCCTACTCCAGCTTCCCACGCTTCCAATTGTTCAGATGCCTTTATGAACTAGCATAGCTCTTTTATGCTTTCAAAATCCTCTTGGGCAAGGTAATATAGGTAACTGCGGAATCATTACAATATATCTTACTCATTTTATATCGAAATATTTAGCGGTGGCGTGAATTCTGGTTAATGCAATACTTGGTCCTAATTCTTCCCACTAGATGGCGGCGTCAACGTCATGTTTTCGATTTTTTAAGCTCTACAGTAGAAGTATACGGCTCTTCTTAAAAAAATTATTGTATTGTGAGAGTTCAATCTAAGACGTCTAAGATTCAAGCCATTTCAAGCGTAAGCGAACAGTTCTGGGCAACAAACGTTTGTGTCATTTGCTTTGCGACAAATTCGCCAGATGTCGCTACTCGGCAGAGCCGGTAAGCCGGAATGCAGAAACCGCAGAGTGCAATCCTTTCGTTTTCAGCGGCAAACGGCTACTCTTGCTTCATTTAACACGGTAAACGGTAAAGCGCGCTAAGGACACTAGGCAACAGGTTCATTCAGAAGGCCGGTGCAGCAAACCACACTTTCCTGCGATCATGACTTGATGGGAAGCAATGAAATGAAACTCTTTGGCAGTTGTCGTTACGGGATGAGCATGCTCTTGCCCTTGCCGCGACCGCCGCAGAGAATCAGCTGCGACAGCGTTTGGGCTTGAACTGATTTATTCAGCCCGCGTGAGCGCACTTGAGCGTGCGCCTCGTGATCACGAGCAGTGGCCGGCGTCGTCCAAGCGCTGCGTGAGGAGCTCCTCCTTCGTCGTCGGCGCGGCGCTCCCTTGGCGCGCCGTTCGTTACCACCTCTGAAACAACGTCGAGGCTACACTCGAAACACAGATGGTGCAAAGAATCTATTCGGGTACAGCGTCCAAGAAAGCAAATGCAAAGAAAACTGATGATACTAACACCAGACACGGAGCGCTGAGCGATCACGCTGGCTGCAAGCGTCGTTGCTCCTGCGCTCACTGTATCCTTCCGCCGAGAACGGAGGAGCGTCAAGCCCGGTTTGGCCCGGTGTGTAAGTGCTTTACACTCCGGTATAAAACAAATATGTGTGACTGTGTAAAAGCACCCACACACAAAAGATGTTTTTTGTAGCTTTCTGATGTTTTTACGCTCGTAAAAAATTGATTAAGTCAAGAGCGCACAAACACGTCACGATTAGTTCAAGAAATAGCCGTTGCGCTCCGATACCATCGACCCCCCAAAAAACCCCATCTCAGGGGCCCTTTAAGGGGACACGCGGGTCGAAAAATCGCCATTTTTTTCGAAATGTTTTTTTTTTTTTTTTTTTTTTCACTTGCATTATCATCTTTGACTATCCCTCTTTCATGGTAAAAAAATGAAAACGAAATACGAACGAGAACTTAGTGAAAATCGTGTCTGAATGACTCGCGGTGAGCCTAGAAATCACGCAATCAAGCCGAATTTCGGCCGTCTTGGAGAGTTTTTGCTGCACGGCAGCGCGGCTGGCCGCCATTTCAGTCACTTGAGAGAGGTAGACAAAGCCGCCTTCTCTCAATCAAACCGCTCGCCAGCTTCGTATCTCCACGTAAAAAATAAAAAAATATTTCTTCCCGCTTGTTTTGGGAGCTCCCACTGGGTATTTAAATCACGTGACGCGAAATCGGGACCGCCATTGGCTCTCGCCGCTTGTGAGCCGGCATCGCCCGTGTCGTTCCGTTCGCTACTTCACGCTATCTTTTCTATCGTGTGTTGTTAATCATGAACGGTGAGAAGAAGCATGACTTTCATCGCCGCAAGTCCCGGACTTCACGCCCTCTACAAGGGAAACTGGAAGCGGCGCGGCCTTGCGACGATTGCGGCCAACGCTGGCACGACCGGCACGGCGAGGCCTAACGGCGACCCGCCTTCAAGCGTTGCGAGCGCAGCTCAACGAGGCGAGGCTGGTTTTATCAGTGACACTATCAGCTTTGTAAGCGCATCGGAGAAGAAGTTTCAGCCTTCCAAGGCGGGGAGACAGTCGGCAACGGGAGTGGTGCAAGCACAGTTATCTCCGAAGTCGAAGGTCTGAGTGACCTTGTGAGCGGCGCCGTGTGCGCGATGTGCGGGAAGTACGAACTCGTCGTAGTTGAGGTCGCAGACAAGCGGAAGGGCCTCGCATTGGTACTGGAACTCATTTGCGAAAACGTGGAGTGCCCTGCAGCAGTGGTTTCTTCTATCTACTCGTCGCAGCGCACTGCCGCCATCGGCCGCGGAGGCCGCAACCCGGAACTCTGCAGGGGAAGTCCCCGTGATAGTTTCGCCATCAATGTGAAAGCGGTACTCGCTGCACGTGCGGTTGGCATCGGACACGATCAGCCGTGCAGGTTTTGTGCTATTCTTGGTCTACCAAAACCACTGCACCAAAAGACGTTCCACAACATTGCCAAGAAAGTAAAGTTCATGCCGCGGCCACAGAAGTCGTCTCTGACAACCATGCTAAAGCAAGGCAAGTAACTGTGTTGCAAACTGGTCAGACTGACGTCAGTGTGATGTTTGATTGTACTTGGCAGAAACGAGGACACAAAAGCCAGAACTGTGTTGGCACTGCCATTTCTCTCGACACTGGTCTCTGCCTGGATTTTGAGGTGCTGTCAAACTACTGTCAAGATTGCAGCCACCCCCAAAAGCTTGATTAGCAAGAGGAGAAAGTGTGGCAAGCCTTTCATGCCCCTATGTGTGAAAAAAATGTCAACTACTCGGCCATGGAGACAGAAGCAGCACTGCGCATCTGGCACAGGACGGTATCGTACAACCTGCAGTTCACTGTAGTGGAGACTGCCACTGCTCTCACAGTGTTGTGGTTCAACAGGGGCCACACTAGCTTTGAGCAAGTTCTCCAAGAACTGGGAATCTTCCCTTCAGAAGAACTGGTTAGACTAAGCAGTGCAAGTGACCAGCGGAGGATCAGGCAGATGTCTGCCAGGCTGACTGCTGCGGCTAGGTCCCATCGCCACAGCCTGGTGAAACGGGCCTGTACCGAGGACTCCACCCGCAAGAACCGTGAGGGTGCAACTTATGCAGCAGGAGCGTTCTAGTTTTAGTACCTCAATGTGGACATTTCAGACTATATCCCCACCAAGTTTCATGTTGTTTGGGCAAGAATTTCTGAATCTGCCAAAGAAATAAACTTTCAATTGCGTTTTTCTCAGTTTGATGTTTTTGTCCGTTTTCTGAGTTTGTGCACACTTATTTTCCCACTTAAAGTTGTTGTATCACGATGAAATTTTGCACAGATGTTCATTATAACACGTAGAGTGCACAAATCTTGTTCATTATACAATTTGTGTCCTTAGATATTTCTGACGGTCATAAAACAAAAATATACAGAACAAGAAAAGGCACACTACCAGTCATTTTTTTTTCGTGGTGAGGAAAATGAATGAGGCTTTTTCAGGTAGTTTTGTGCACTCTGCAGATCCTAAGGAACCACCTAGGGTATTTTAAAAGTTTCAGGAAAAATGTTTACTATAAAAGAAAGTGCACAAAAAAGCCATTTTTCTGCAAGTCGTGCTGCATAACATTTTATCCGGAGCAGCTATTCGAAATCTGATTGCATATATGACCAGAGGAGCTCAATCTCTAAAAGATGTGAAAATTTCAGCCTCCTAACTTCATTATTAAAAAAAAAGTTGTTTCGAGGAGCATGTCCCCTAAAGTATTGTCATACCGTGCACGCCTATGTTTGTGCTCCGCGCCGCCAGAATTCCTTTCCTTTGTTAACACGTGGAGCGCCTAACAAAGCCTGGTCGCCTAACCCATTCACGCACCCCAGTCGCCGAGTCGCCAAGCTCAGACGCGTGACGAACTGAAACTTCGCCCAGTAACTCTGAGCAGTGCAACTGTCCCAGACTGAACGTCTGGTGACTTCCTAAGTCTGACCCAATGTTTGACCCCTTGATCGACCTTCAGCTCCCGTCCGCTTTGGGGATTCTCGCAAGGAAATCCTTCTTCGAATGCGTACATCGCTTTCAGCCATTATGGGGTTACTGACGCGTTTGTATACGTCGTCTCCGGACCCGCTCGCCGGGTGGACACAAAAGCGTGGTGAAAAACAAAAGCCTCCGCGGTTTCTCCTTACGCCAAGTCCACTCGGCTGGCGGGAAAACAAACACCATTCAGGTAAACAAGCTAACCCCAGCGAACGATATGTAGTTGCCAGGCGGTTTTAATTATCAAGTGAGGGGCCCGAACTTCACAGCCTCCTTGTTCACGGTGCCGCTGCTCTAGGTGGTGCTCGTTGATAACCACCTTAGTACAGTCTGCACTTGTTACAGCGGATCCGGCAACAACAGACTTTCGGTTACAACAGACCATTTCTGTTGGTTTGTCTGGTCCCCATGCATTTTAACCCTTTGAGGGTTTTTGCCATACGTGTACTGCGGCGGTTTTCCGTCCGGCAAGGTCTTTGCCGTACGGGTACGATTTCGAGCATCCGTTTGAAATTTCGTGCCATATTAACGATGCATGCTCCCTGGGAGGTGCTGCCACCTCCTGGGACTTACAAGAAGTGTTTGAAATTTTTTTGTGCTACCTTCTTGCAGTGAAAAACAGAACTCTCTGGCTTCGGCGCGTTACGGCGTCTGTACGTGTCAACGCGTTTCGTGGTTTCAGTTTCGCCACGTGATCGCAACGGAGGCGCGCGAAACTTGATCGGCGCTCGCTATCAGGGGCGGCGGAAGTTGATTTTGATCTATATTGGCGCTGCTCTTATCTTGCTTATTACCCACGCTCACTAGGTATTCTTGTCCTCCTTGCTTGGAACTGAAGTAACCTAATCGGAGACTCTGTTGCGGGGGCGGCGGAAGTTGATTTCTATCTATATTGGCGCTGATGTTAGCTTGTTTATCACCGCCGCGCATGAGTTATTCTTGCTCTCCTCGTTTACTGGGTTGCCTTCGAGTTCTTCAGATGCACGGCAAAGCGGCGATATGGCCCAACGCACTGCCCGCTCTGATGACACTGACCACGATGACTCTTCTGACTCTGAGTTTGCTCCTTTCACCGAGTCTGAATTGGAAGACAGTCTTTCTTCGGAAGAAGACAGCTCATTTTCGGACATGCGCTTTATGCGTGCAGACTGCGATAAGGCACTGTGCCTAGACCCGTGTTTCAAGGAATACCACACACTGAAATACTATTGAACATTTTTCAGTTCTAAGTGATGCTGACCCCAAAATACTGTTCCTGATAATTTTTTACCATTTAATCCTGACTTTAGACATTTTGTACATTCCAAATCCGCAATAAACTAATTTGACCACCACGGAAAGTTTTTTTCAAAAAAATTCGACCCTCAAAGGGTTAAATGGAGTCCGCTCCGCTCACAACGGACCCGGCTAGAGCAGACTATCGGGTATACAACAGACTAAATATTAGGCGAAAATTGTTTCGACTGAAAGTTTATAGTGGAATTCGGCGATGCCGGCACCCGGTGTGCTTTTTCTTTGTTTATTTTTTGCAAGAAAACTGTTATGTTTGGCAACATTGCTGGCAGCTGGGTCATTGGCGCAGCCAAGCCAAGCCAGTGCCAGTGGCTTTTTTTTTGTGCGACTAGCGACATGAGCGGCAGGGTAGCTGATTTCACTGTCGGATAAATTAAGCGTAATTAACGCTGTTGAACATGGGGAAAAACAGGCCAACATCGCCAGAAGTACAGGCTTGTCTAAGCAGACAGTCCTCTCTACCGTCAAGAACAAGGCCGCTGCCGATAAACGGGACTCCGGTGAAATTGAAAACAGGGCTATCGAATACTCGAAGTGGTGTACTCGAAGGAGAGTCTGCCCTCGTCAGTTTTTTTATGTAATAAAAAACTCAGATTCAGTGAAGTTCGGCTTTTATTATTCCCACGCATGCATTGTTCCCATTCTGTTCGATGAAAAAGGTAAGGCCTCAAGTAGGGGGGTTGTTCCCCATCCATTGTGTGCAATCTGCCGGTAACCGTGCGCAGTCCAAATGGTCTACCTTTCGATTTTACAGCTGAAAATCATCAGATTATTTCATTACAGCTGTTTCAATGACCAGACTAAAATCGCTAAAAATGTGGGAGCTGCCTTGAGGGAACGTCAGGCAGCAATCCGATTTGTTTGATGAACGGTTTTGGGAAAACGTGCCTCGTCGTGAGGGGATTTAAAAGAGCCTAGCTAATGTCGATGGCCACGACTGATGTTTTATAGCTGGTGAATAATTGTGCCTAGTTATATTCTTGCTTTATTTGCTCAGCTTATCATGCGTCTTTACACTCTTGACCGCATGCGCTAGGCCTTCTCCAAGTGCCGGGGCTAAGCTTTGGAAACGGTGTTTACGCGATTCTTTTCCCTCGCGCGAACACTGTGCAGAGATGTTGCAGGCGTTTAGAAAGACCAAAGTGTATGCACTACACAGCATATGCAATGTCGATCAAAGTACCCACTTTAGGGCTCATACTCCCCCCCCCCTGCCCCCTCGTCGGATACTGCATACTTCGGCTACAGCGGACTTTTTTTTCTGGATTCAGAGGGTCCGTTGAAACGGGCGTTGACTGTATTTTGTTCGTGCATCATTAGGTGAACCTAATGCGCACATCTGGTACGGTTCAAGGTGAAGTTCACGAAGCAAGGACGCAGGTTCAGTTTGCCAACAGCGGTGTTTAGTAGTCACCCCAAAAAAAAGTAAACAAAATGGAATCCTAGTGAGCACTGCTATCATATTTACTTAGGCACTGTGGAAAAAGAACCGATTTTGCGACGGCGCATGAACTGTTGTCGGATATCGAAATTCCATTGCCTAAGTATCGTGTGAGTTACGAATTTGAAGTCTTAATTCACACGATTTTTGTGACCAGGTCTAGCACAAATTTTGCTTTAAGGGGAGAGGTAACTCCACTTAACTCCATAGTAGTAGTTTGTGGGTGATGGGCGCAGTTGTGAGAACTCAATAACTGATTAAATGAACTGCAAAATCGAAGCCTCAATATTAGGAAATTCATGGTTTAACAAAATTTGCACCTCCAGTTACAACTTCGTTATATCAAGAATTAGGTGTAAAAAGGAAAGAAAATGAATACATAGAAGGAAAACATACTCGGTACAACAGGTAAAAAACGTTGAAGTGCACTCTCAATGTTGCAAACAGCCAAAAGCTCTGTATTTTCTTGATATGCGCATTAAGATGGGCATTAAAACCACAGGGAGAGCACGCAGGGAGGCTGTAACTCGAAACACGTGGTTTCACAGGCTCAGGGAATGCGGTCTGCTAGTAGACTATGACATATTTCACCGTCCTTCTGGTGGCATTGAATGCGGGTGGGGCCAGAGTCCTTGTCCTTGTTGGTCGTTGGTCTGAAGGGGCCTTGTGCGTGTGCAGGTGTTCCCCGGCCTTCTTTGAGGAAGAAATCCGGGCCCTGCACGACCGGAGGAACAGCATCCGCCAGGTGCAGCAGCGGAGGACCGTCTCCATCGAGAACTACGGTGGCCTCCCCGACGACATTCCCCTGCCGCTCGTCATTGGGACCAAGGTCACCGGTAGGGGCATCATTCTGTGCATCTTCAAAGACGCTTGCCTCTTTGGGCGACATTCCGCTGAAGAGTTTAGGTCCGTGTGTCTGAGCACCAGCATACCTGTCCGCCAAAACAGTGTGAGGTGAACCTTAAAGGCCAACTGCGGTCAAATTTTACATCGACTAAATTTATTCTGAACGTACAGTACATACCGCGAAATCAATTGGGACGTTACTGTAGCCCTGTAAAATGCATTGTTAATAAGAAGCGTTTAAAATACATGAGTTGAAGATGACGCTGCACCTTCCGGATGATCGTGCAAACAGCCATGGAGCGGCTGGCCAGCCACTTGGTCTCCCGGCTAGCACTGTAGTGTTGCCGTGCTGAGGTCGGCAACTAAAGAGGTGTATATTTGCTTATCCTTCTCGAATGACGAGCTGTCTTTTGAGTGTGAGCCTGGATTGTATTCAGGCGCACTAGAGCTGCTACTCCACTCTGCTGTCAAAGGTTTTCTGAATCGCACCCATGGAGGGGGCGATTTCACTTTTCTGTGGTCTAAAGCAGTTAATACAATGCATGAAAAGAAATAAGATGAAAGTATGACAAAAAAAGACAGGAGAGGGAGGGAAAAGGCGCACAACAGATAAAACAGGTGCGCCACTGGAGAGAGCAGACGACCCTCGGTGGAGCTGAAAATTTTGCACCAAGGTGTTGAGGTACAGTAGAAGGTCTGTGAAAAGCATTTGTGACATCTGAAATTCGTGTCATCAAAAACAAACTGAACGAGCAAAAATACTCTAGTATGTCACATGTATCGCTGAAAGTTTTAGAAAGCACACACTCGTTTCTTCCCTTATCATGCTAGCTGCACAATATACTGTATTTGCTTGCATAATGAGCCCACTTTTTTTCCAGAAAATTCGGCATGAATTTGGGGGGAGGGTTGATTATGCGGAAAAAATTGCAACAGATTTTTAAAAGCTGAAATTTCATACAATAAAGTTGCTAAGGGAAGCACTGTCAGAGCCTTACCATTTTCGTAAGAACACATAGGTAATTATGTTATCAAATTTCTTTTTTATTCCCAAGATGCATGGAGCTGTTTTTGTCACTGAAGTCGCTTGCGGCTTTACATTCATTGTCGGCCCACAGCGCACCGTCTTCCCTGCCGTCAAGGCACCCCAAAACTTCTTTCCCCACACCAAGAAACTTCCCTTCTTTGGGCCCACGAAACACACGGCGATCCCTGTTCACCGCCGAAAACCTCCCGTTTTCGCCAGTGGCGTACACACAACTGGGTCAACACTGAAGTGCCACCCAGCTGCGCGCTTCCCATGTGCATCAACGCATGCTCCACCACTTCCAGTTTAAAACCGGCTGTGAAGCTCATGTACTGGCCCATCGTATGGCGTGCTCCAGGTGCACACACACACACAAAAAAAAATCTGAACACAGCTGAACAAAAAAAACTATGGAGAGAGAGAGAGAAAAGACTTTATTGAATAGAAACGGTCTGGTGGCGCCGATGGCGTCATCCGGGCCAGCCCTAGGAGCTTCAGGTCGGGCGTCCGGCGCTCGGCCCCAAGGGGCTCGCGCCGCCTACCCGCTGCCTCTCCAGGGCCTCCCGGACGCACTGGACGACTAATTTCTGGGTGTTGTAGTCTGACGAGGTGATGGCTCTTCGCACTGTTACTGGTAGCTGTCGGATGCTTGAGGGTGCGGGGTCTTGGGGTGCGCACTGTAGTATGTGGGCCAGCGTGCCGCGAGTGGCGCGGCAGACGGTACATTCGGATGTCTCGTAGATTGCGGGGGCTGTGTGGCGGCCCAATACTGGTGGAGAGTAATGGCGAATTCGCAGAAAAGCAGCAGCAACAGAGTGCGGAGTACGTGTAGTGCGTTGTTCACACGCCGCCATAAGGAGCCGGAACAGCAAAGAGAACGGAAGAAGTGCGGCTTCGCACGCCGCAACGTTTTTATGGCGCAAGGTTTGTTTTGCGTTCAACAGGTGGCGCACTGCAAACGCGCAATTTTTAAATTGTGAGCCACGGAATTTGCGCTCACGTCTCTGGTTGCTGTTAAGATTTCTTTTTGTTGGAATGCGTTTTAGCGTTTCTGTGCGTTTTGTAGCGTGATATCAAGTTACTGCGATCGTCTACGGCTCTACGGCATCAGCAACCATGCTGAGATAAAAACATATTCCCCCTGCATTTTCTATTCAAAGTGACAAAAAGTAAATTTTCAAGAAGAAAAGCGGGGGAGGGTTTGTTACGTGCATAAATACGGTATGCACTTTTCTGTGCAAGGTCAGTCTTCCTTTACATGGTTTTATTTGCAGTCACAGTTCTGACTAAGCACAGCTATTCGCACGCCAGACCCATTACAACTGCAAGTCGCTTATTGACTAAAAAGTTTCACTGCCACTGCCAGTCCACAAACGTAACTTTGGTTTGTAATTGCGGAGTTCGCTGTCTTCGTTGGAATCCTTCTCTAAGTGCTCAAAGGTCACACTGCTCCACTGAAGGCAATCGTATAATGCACCAGTGAGAACGGTAGGTGAAACCCATTGGCAAGTGAATGGATCAAAGTTGTTCCATAAAAGTGTTTTGGTTACATTTTGCTGATCTAAAATAGAAACTGCTTTGTTATGTGGGGGCTACTAAAATTTACGTACCGTCTCCTGGCCCTCATTGTGTGAAGAAAGTGGTAGCAAATATTACGCCATCCCAGTGAAATGTGGCTGAAACCACCAGGGCAGCGTTGCAGTTGTGACCAAATAGGTGCGCAAGGGTTAAACTGCCTTAGGTGAATGTTTGAATAGTCCATTGTAGGTAGAGTCTTCGTGGGTATACTCGGCCACAACTCAGGAACGGCACCACCTCGTGTAGTGTATCGCTCCGCCAAAGCGCCAGACCCGTGACGTCAGTGCGCGCGCGTTTTGAAAGGGGTTTGCTATGAATGCGTGATATCGTCTGCCTTGACTCACGCAGTTTGTTTGTCGTCACTGGAGTCGTTTATAAGCATATTAAGTCCAAAAAATCACGGGAACGGCTCACGCCATGTTCAAATTATTCCCGGTAACGCCCTACTTGCGCCGCGCGGACAAACATCCGGCTACGGTGATAAGGCACAGCGGCAACTTCCGGTGCCGTTCTTAAGTTGTCACTGAGTATAGACTGGACTGGGGGTCACTTCTTCATTCTGACCGGGTTTGAACTTTACGAGGTGTAATAAATGTTGCAGTGGTGTTGCATTTATTATTATTTTTTTCCCCCAGCTCGTCTCAGAAAACCTCAGGATGGGCTTTTCGAAGGGTCCATCGATGCTGTTGACACGCAAACTGCGACATACCGCACCAAGTTCGACCGTTCCGGCCTTGGGACCCACTCTGTCCCAGACTACGAAGTCCTGGTTTGTTTGCTTTCATCATATTGCTGGGCTTCTGATGTTGGAAAAAAAGGTCTTTACATGTGCAAGGTGTAGTTTTGTTGCTGCCGTGGGTGGCTATATTTCCTGATCGTGACATGCGGTTAATATAAATTATTTTTCTCTCACACACACATTTAAACTTTATTCTGTAATGCTAGCACAAAAGGCCGCACACAATAAAAATTGATCTTCTTACCCGAAACATTTCCAGCTTCATGAGTGAGTTATCAAAAGGCTGAAAGACAATTGTAGCAAAGTGAATTTGTCAGACATTTATTTGTGGCTGCGTCATGCACCAGTTTCACTCACTGTAGCAGAAGCCTAGAGTTGATGTGATACTGGTTCTCAATGTTGTTTAACGCTGCATCATCCTTCAAGGTTTTGATTTTAACCTGATAATCGTTCATACCAACTGTTTGTGTTTTTTAGGGGTGGGGGGGGGTTCGGCACACTTCAGTGGATTTCCCTAATGAAAAATAAGAGGCATATACATTTCACTGGGAAAGCTCTGAAGATGACCTATACATTCCACACCTCTAGGAGATAATGTAATCAATGTTATTGACTCAGAGAAGCAAGCAAGCTATGTGGAGCTGGACAATAAAAACAGTTCCAAGTGTTGCCAAAGACAGAATGGGCTTGTATCATGCTGACCTAATGATGCTGCCATATACTTGACCGGGTAGATCAGTTATCTGGGTGTCACTCGCAGGCAGCAGAAAGTTGACATTTGGAACTTGCTGTGTTGTTTGCAGAGTTTAGACCCCCCTGAGACAATGCCCAAGTCGTCGTTTCTACAAAGGCAACGACCAAGGCAGGTGTTCTACCTTAGTCCCCCCAGGAACCTCTATCCACAAGGGCACCAGCTGGTGAGCGACTCGCTGTCAACGCCGGCTTTCGGTGGATGGGCTTTGGGGGGTCTTGACGCTTGCGCTTAGTGTGTCCCTGAAATCATCTCGTTCATGCACTTGAAGTGACTGTGCATTGATGGGGACACAGTGTGTACTTGGAACTTAAGGGGGCACGCTGGTCTTAAACCAAAAATTTTCACAGTTATGATTAGGAAAAATTGGGGGACGTATGTAGTCCTTCATTCGGATTATAGATACAAATTTGTTCAAATTTATTCAGATTTCTATATTTGATTTTCTGACAGCTTTTGTAAAAAAAAAAACTGCTGTAGGGATGCAGCTGAACGAGGTACCAGTGAACTGTGCACAAATCAGGGAGTGCAATAGGACTAAAATTATCATTCTATGTGGTCTGTAGCAGAAGTTACGACCGTTTGAAGTTCGGGCCTGGAACATGGGAACTATAAAACACAGTTTTGCCTCCATGCCCGAACTTCAAATGGCCGTAGTTTCTGCTACAGACCACATAGAATGATAATTTTAGTCTTAGTGTACCCCTTGATTGCAGCGTGCATCACATGCCACTGGCCATTCGGAATGTAGGTTGGGGTGAAGTCTATTGCGTTTTGCTTACTGTAATATCGTTTAAAAACAGCGCGGAAAACGGGACCAGTCTTCCTGTCTTCTGCCCTGTTTTTAAACGATATAATGTACCAACGAGCCCTTCAGTGCACCCTTTTACGGTAATACTATATTGAGTATTCCTTTCCGAAAGAAAAGCTATTTTTTGCAAAGCATATAAGGCAACATTATCACACTAGCCTTCATTTTTCGGGACCGCCCGAAAAAGTGATGAAAAAGTGAGGTCTCGCTACAAATTTTTTATTACATAAAGCAAAGGCACTACCTTAGCATATACCAAAATGCAGCTAATTATATGTTCTTTGACATACAATACCAAGTTTTACTTCAACACTGACGATAGAACCATGAAAAAATTTTATAAAGTAAGAACTTTGTAAAAAAACTACAGAAAAAGATAGAAAAAAGCATAAATATAAAAATATTAAAGAAGAATAAAATTATTTCAGGATATACAAAATCTAACACAATGCTTTGTTTCTTCATCGCGAAAGTTTGATGCGGCTAGGTGTAACTGGTTTTTTGTTTTGTGCGTGATCTCTTTGGCACTAGGGCCATGGCTACGTCGTCGCCCAGGTACACGCCGGGCTTTCGTCTCGGCGAAAACTTGATCCCTTTCTGAGATGGTGGCAGGAGATCACCACCATAGGTAGTTAACACCCTAGCGAACAAATATAAACCAGCCAGAACATATTTCAAGCGCACATACCTACTCCAGAGACAATTGAAACCGAAACCAACACCCACCTTTGAGCGCGATTTGATGTTCCAGGCTGATCGACACCTGAATCCTCACTCGAGCTGAAATTCGATCTCTAAAGCCGCATTCCGACTCTTCACTGCCACTCTCATCGTTAAAATCCACAGTAGAAGGTGAAGATATGCGAGACGAGATGAGGCGGATTTCTTATCGCGCTCGCGCGAGTATGACGCCATGTTTGTTTACATTCGAAACCACTGCCCGTCAGAATAAAATATCTGATGCGTTGCCGCCTGGCGATAAAAAAAGAAACTTCACAAAAGAGAAAACTATAGTTTTCAAACTATCTCCTAGATGTCGCTAGGTGTTCCATCGAGCGAAAATTTGTATTCTGCAGGCTCGTGAAACCATCGATCATATGTGATCGATTGCCTATGGAGCGGTCCCGAAAGAGTTAAGAACTTGGAAAAAGGAGCAAAAGAACTTTATAAACTTTAAATCTCAAAATAAAAAGAAAAAAAAAGAGCTTTTGGATTTCAATTGTTGCATCACAGGACAAAAATGCAGGGGCTTGGCCAAATTTGATTACATTTTCACAGAGAAAAGGCAGCTATAAGTGGCATAGATGTATTGTCACTGAACTAATTCTTGAGGAAGGTTTGTTCAAGTAGCCTGTCTTTGAAATAAGCTACCCCCTCTGTGGGGAGTTTTGGGTTGCTACAGAAAGCTGAAATACCTTGGCTACCAAGCTGTGGTTACAAGCAGCACCCCTGAAATAAACCGAGAATTTGTGGCATCCTCCAAAGGTCAAGGAGGGGGAGAGGGAGGCAGGCTGCCGGGGGTACGAGATGTTGACGGAGCGTGCCTCATTGTTGTGGTGCCCATAAGTGATGTGTTGATGCGACAGCGTTCTCTATTCGCTTCTTCCAGGAAAACGATCCCCTCCTGGGAGCCTCTCCACTCCGGTCTGGCCTCACGGTCACCGACGACGCGTCCACTGTCGGAGGCTTCCCTGTTGAGTTTCTAACTCAAATGGTGAGCTTGCAGCCCTGGTGTGTGCATATACAGCAGACTCACGATAACTCAAGCACAAAGCGACCCCAGGAATCTATTTGAATTATCAGATGTTCTCATAAATTAGGAAGAGGGGCAATTTTCTTCTCTTGGCAACACTTAAAAACCACCATGACTGTGTCCACCGCACTTGTGCATGTGTCCGCATCTCGCAGAAAAAAACAAAAACAGGCCCCAGCGTCTGTCGTCTGCACCGGTACCACTCAGTTCTCGGCCTTGGCATCAACAGACATGAATAATACAGTCGAACCCCGCCATAGCAAAATCTCGCGAGTACGAATTTCCTACCGCAATGAAATATTTTCAGATCCCCGGCGAACGTCCATAGATGCCCATGTATTTCATATCTCTTGGCAACGAAAGGTTTTTGAAAAGCGATCTGCATTAACGAAATTTGCTGCAAGTCCGGTGGGCATTTTACCTACCCATTGGAGGCTAGCAGTGTCCAAAAAGTGCTCAAATGCATTTTTTTTTTTTTCGCAGTCAAAATGCATAAACTTTTGCCACAGCACGCTTGCATGGCCACGGCCATATTTGTTTACAAAAAAGACCAAGCAGCAGGCGGCCGCGGAGGTAGCCTCGCAGCGACACCACCTGGGGGCGACACATAGTGACTCATGACGCGGCTTTGCGTTCAGCTGTGCTAGCCCGCTACTGTGGAACAGAGGGCGTGGATCGTAGGGGGGACCCTAGCATGAATTTGTTGTGTGTGCGCTGATTCGTACGTTTACTCTCAGTGAGATGCCTCTGCCAGCCCAAAAGTGGAAGTTTTTATCGCTACAATATGGGGCAGCTTAGTGTCACTAGAGAAGATACAGAGTATGGTCACTGAGACACGCAAGTGAGCAACGGCGGCCATTTTGGTGTTTATCAGTGTTTCCAGATTGCCGCTCCTGCGGCCTCACCGCTAACTTTGACGAGGTCATTTGTAAACAATACCGTCGAAGGCGCAGCAACACGGCATCTTCAGGCACACTTCTGTGGCTGAAATGCTGCGAAGCGCGTAATCTTTGATTCGACTTCGGAACGACGCCAGTCGCGCGCAGCCGCAGAGCAGGGAGGATAACCTGAGACTACCACAGTTCACCGACAGAAAACGCATAAACAACAAAATGGCGTGGACCGTTGCAGTGTAAACAAATGTCGCATGATGCGAACTGACCAATGATCATGACGGCGGCATGGAACAATAGGAGAAAAGAGTGGCGATACTCTGTAACCTTATCTAGTGACACTAGGGCAGCTATCATTGCCCAAGTCGGTGGCCCAAGTGAAGCAAGGGAGGATAGCACCGACAAGTTTGGAGCCGCCTGCAGCTTGCCCGACCATTTTTAAAAGCAAGCACACCACTCTTTGATGGCGCACGTACAACGTACGCAAAACAAAACGGTGACGCCTGTGGCCTTTCTCAGCGTCAACAGCGCGGTGCTTACTTACCTTTATTGGAACAACGAGGTGCCGCTGTATGGCAAAGTTCGTCAATCACAGAAAAGGCTGGAGTTTTTTTCTGGACTAATCTGCACAAATGTTACCCCTCGTCTATATTTATATAGCAGTCATTGGCAGAATCTAAATTGTTGTCTGGCAACAAGGTGCAAGCTGCCGTGCAGGCACTTGCGCAATTGCGTAGTGAGCATAGTCCGTCACCATCGCCCTTTGTGTCGCACTGCTCTCTCGCTCTATGAGGCCTTTATTTGCTTTTCGCTTTCCTCTAGTTTTCCATGTTTTACTCATCTTGTGTGTCTGCGCGCGTGCGTTTCTGTTTCTGTCTGCTCCGAGATGAGTGGTGGAAGTCGACGCCAGTGTACCGCTGTGTTTCAGCTGAAAGCCATCGAGTTCGCTGAGCAGAATGGGAATATGGCAGCGCAATGCCAGTTTGGCATTTCGGATAAAAGTGTGTGGTACTGGTGGAGCAAGAAACCTAAGCTGTGCGCGTGCAACCCCCAGAGAAGATCATTCCGTGGACGTCAAGCGGTGCACCCCGAGTTAAAGAACAAAGTGGCGAACTTCGTTCGTGAATTTCGCTCATGATCCCTGCCCGTTACAGCAGAGGCCATCCGCTACGAAGCGGTTGAACTTGCTTGCCAAGATGGTCTCTCTAGGGAGGAGTTCAAGGGTTCGAGGTCGCGAGTCCACCGTTTCATTAAGCGGAATGGACTTGCTCTTTATTGGCAGACTTTTATCTGCCAGAAACTGCTCGACGTGTCTGAAGAGAAGCTGATCAACTTTCAGCGATATGGGATTCGTCTGTGGGAGGAAAAAAACGGTTCTCCTGGGGCAAACAGGCAGCGCAGACGAAACCTTGGTGTGGTTTGACATGCCGTCAGCCATCATAGTCAGCCAACGTGGGGCTAGGGAAGTGAAGCTCATCGTAAGGGGCACTGAGAGGGCCCCTTACGAGGGCCCCTCACTGTAATGCTGGGGTGTACAGCTGACGGAAGAAAGTTGCCCCCTTCATTTATTTAAGCGCAAGGCAATACCCAAAGAGTCCTTCCGTGGAGACGTCATCGTCTGTGTCAATTAAAAGAGCTACATGGATGAAGCCCTCATGCTTAATTGGCGATCCGATGCGCTCCTGCGGCTTACGAGCATGCTTGTTTTCGACGCCTTTCGCGGACATCTGACTGCGGGCGTCACAGGCACTCGGTGACGCGAGGACCGACCTCTTAGTTATTTTGGGAAGAATGACCTTCAGCCATTAGACATTCTGAACAAGCCATTTAAAGGGCTATTGAAGCGCTTTTAAAACCGAGTAAAATTCTGCTTCTTACAATTATTACATTGGTCAGTTTATGCCTGTAAACTTGTTTTCGGCATTTTTAGCTTGGCGACAGCGGTATTCATCGATAAAGTTGACCCTATGCGCCCCGCCCACTGCTCCCTCCCGCATCGCCGGAAGAATGAGAAACCGAGAGGCAGCGACCGGAAGTAGCATCGTATTCGGAAGACGGCCAGCGACGTGCACCGCTGCTTTGCTGTGTCCCAGTTCCCTGGACGAAGTTCCGAGTTCTTCCGCATCAATTTTTAGCCTTAATGCTGCTGTGTTTTTAGAGATTCCCTAAAGCGACTCCTAGATACCTGAGATTTCCTACCTAAGCGCCCGTGGCTACTACATTGCCTTCACGAGTAGTCGGGGTCGGCCGTGTCGGGGGGTGCACTGTGCTTCATACGCGAAGCGACGGGCTCGAACAAATACCCAGGTGCCCCAAGTTCCTGATCCAATTATTATAGGGGATTAGAAAATTTGTGGGACTGCAGCGCTCTGGGTTTCCAGAACGCCTTGCTCGTTCTCCCGATCAACGTTGTTGGCTATGACGACAGCTTAGCTAAGTAGGTAGATTTTAGGAAGAAATCAAGCAAGCTGGAGAGCATAAAGCGTTTTCTGCGCGCGAAAGCGCTCTGCGCACTCGCCGGTCGTGCTGGCCCGTACGGCCCCCGAAACTGCTTGAAGCGCGCATGCCGCGGCAGCAACCGCTCTTTGCTGTTGTTGTCCAGAATCAAGCCGTCGCGAAAAGGTAAACGTGCAAGAGAGTGGATGATAGTGTGGCGAAAAATTGTGCTAGTGATTGTCATCCAAGGTGATTTTGAAAGAGGTGATCAAATTTGTATCTCGATGCGAAGCACCGACCGGTCACGGAGGCTTGTCGACGGCAGCAAATGCACCTGCCCAAGCAGAAGATGCGGCGAGAGGCCGATGGATGGCGCCATCTGCATGCAAGAATGAACCTACACCGATCGCTAGAATGGCTATCAACGTGAAAATAAGGTTCCACATGCGAGAAAGGAGATGGTAGTGTGGTGAAAAACTGTATTAAGGATAGTCATTCGCAGCTGTAGACATAGCAGTGACCAAATATCTGCCTCGGTGCTAAGCCTAAAGTTTCAAACATCCGAGGCGATCCGTGCAACCCAAGCCGGCTGGAGCTGTTGGGGAAGGCGTTCTTGTAAAACTCTTCGTCGACCAGCCTGCTGTGTTTTGGTTGCTCTACCTTTTGGGGGGCCACCAACGTTCGGTTTCCCTTATTTTAAAACTGCGTATGTGTAGCAATGCCTTGTTCCGCTGACCGGCCGCGCTGCGACCCGGCACCAGCCCCTCCGTGCAACGCGGCAACCGGCGGCGGCCGCATCGCAGGCACAGAGCTTGTTACCGCCTGTCCAAATGTGAAAACAAAGTTACACATGCAAGGAATGGTATGATGGTGTGTTGACAAATTGCGCTAGGAATTGTGACTAGCGCTGGTAGTGAAAGTGGCGAACCAATATCTGCGCAACTTCCCTGCACCCGAGAAACAGTAGTTGGCCATGAGCCATTGGGGGAGAGCCCCTTCCTAAAGCTCACCGTGACTGAACTTGTCACGTTTTTACTTCCCTCAGGCTCTCCTATTCCAAGGAAAGATTGTGTGAGTTTTCCATTCACCAGAGTACCTTCTGGCCTGTATCTGAACGTGAACAGAATGAGCTCTTCAGGCCGAGCGGTCACCGCAGCGCCGGCACTTCGAAATATGATGTCATCTGCTGCCGACCAATCGCGAAAGGCAGCCAGGGCTCTGACTGCGCCACCGGGCAGGGGGCGTTTGTTTTGTTGAAAAAAGATGGTTTGCGTGTATTTACACATAAAATAAACACATTTTTCGAATTCAGCGTCAAGAAAACCATAAAGTAATGTCCCCAACAAAATTTTTTTAAAAAGCTCTTCACCAGCCCTTTTAAGGACCAGCTCTGCGAACTGTACAATGAGTGGATAGCCGGCAACAATGCAAAAACACGAACGGGCCAACTGTGAAGACCATCCCTCGCGACCGTGTCAAGCTGGGTGTCCTCCTTTTGGCAGTCGCTGCCCGACGGCATGATTGCACGAGCGTTTAGGATGGGCTCCATCAGCAATGTGCTCGACGGCACTGGAGATGACGCTCTCTGAGACGCTGACAGTGAGAAGCAGTCATCTTTGGACAAGTGACTTCTGCAGGCATAGTGAGTGGCAGTGACGGAAGGGCATCGAAAGTAAACATACATTGTGTGTGCGCTTCTCTGCCGAATTATTTTTTTTTTGTCAATTTTTCCCACTTTGAGATAGGGGATTGTCCTATATACCGAGTCGACCTATACTCCGGTTCATACGGTATTTTGTGCTGAGGGCCAAGGAGAAAAAACGGGCAGAGGGCGAATGCTTGGGATGTTTTGCATGCGTTTGACGTGATACCGTCGTTCTTAGGCATGCACGATGACTAGTTAATAACGACTTCTTGTAGTGTGAGAGCTGAGCTTTGAAGTTGTCGCTAGGTAAGGCTCGCATATAACCGACTTCCGGGAATAAATTTTCGGCCTGTGGCCGTTTTTTCTGTTGTTTATGTTTCATTCTCGCGGCAACGAAATTCCCACAAAAACCGAATTTTCAGGCTTTACCCGGCGGTTTCGTTATTGCGGGGTTCGACTGTAGCTGTGAGAAGGTGTGGTGATGCTCTACATGCGCTAGAAAACTCAGCAGCCCCACTGGAGAATGGAGCCGCGGTTGCGGAAACTAGCATGACGCACGGAATGCCTATGCTGCAGCACAGTTGCCTGCAGGATATAGACACAGGTCATGTTGGCCACTGCCGAGTCGTTCAGTACAAAAGCCAAATAATAGTTCCCAAGAAACTGATATGTTCACGCGTAGGATGATTGAGATACAGCGATAGCGTAGCGGCGTAGCAGCGATTGCGTTAGCTGGGCGACTAGCGACATCTATCGGTGAGTGGCCGAATAGCCGAAGTGAAGCATTCGCTGATAGCTAAGCAATCTGTGGCCAGTACCAAAACACGGCAGCTGGAATCACTGCTGGCATCTGCCGGTATCTGGCAATCACTTCACTCATGTCTTGCGACAGGTAGGCTGTATAGGGCGCTGTGTGAAACGGTAGTTAAAGTCGAGGTAATGCTTTTGAGCTCACTGGGACAGCCTCATGCGAGTGCCACCACGTCCAAGCCCGCACGTCCCCGTTGCTAAGGCGACACACATAATTGCTGGCATGCGCGCCACGCTAGTGAATACAACCTATAGAATAAAAAAGTGGGGAAAAAGTAGCAAACATTGCTTGCTGTATTCAGTGTCGGGAAATTGGGTGTTTGCCTCCAATCTATTGGGGCTAGATACTGACTGCTGGAGTTTCCCGCCGGCCATAAGTGGCCCAGCACATGGCCTGGGGCAGGGTCAATCAGTGCTGGAGGCTCCTGGTCGGCTTGTCACATGCTTTTTGCACTGGCAAGCGCACGTCTCACTGTGCCTGCTTGGGCTCCTGCTTCTTCACTTCAAGTGGAAAATGATTGGGTGTGGGGGAAAACAGAACTCGTTCAAAGGGTCCGTGACATAGCAGCGATTGTCATGAGCCTTTTGCTTTGAGAGGAGCACTCCTTTCGGCGTACACAACACTAGTGCAGCAGGTTAGCCCATCACAGCTGCCACAGTGGTGACCTACTGCATTGTTACTAGCACTTAGCTGAACTTTTTCTGACGTCAGGCACCTTGATCTGGGTTCCACGATTACATCATGAGAGTGTCATACTAAACTACATGTACGCGGGCCCTTCTTCTTAGTGAACATGTGACACTGCCTGGCTTCACAGATCAAGAAAATGGGAATGCACAGCCATTTTTAATCGGGCTCTATTACGAAAGCCTGAAAGTTTGAACTAAAGGAAGCACATATTTGTCGTTTTTTTTGTGTTGCTTTAATGTATTTAATGGCTATGTGCCATAGCAGTTATATATATATATAGTATCCTGCTTTTGCCTGAAGTCCCATGATGCACCAAGGAGAGCTGGTCTTGGGGAAACGTGAAAGTGCATTTGGAGGTGTTTTACCTACCAATTTGAGTGTTTCTAAATGACGCTCTAGTTTTACAGTTTCTGGGTGAGGTGGTTTCAGTGCGCAAGCACTTTGGTGGCCGCTACTGTTGTTTCGCGGCGGCGATGGCGACGGTCTTCGCGTTGTAACCGAGTGAGTGAAGACAGAAAGAAAGTAAAGTAAAATCTTGATGATACGAATCTTGCGGGACCACGAAAAATATTCGTATCATCTGAAATTCGTATGAACCAACACAGACCAAAAAATTGATCTTTTCCTACTTTTGCGGGAAGAAATCCGTGACGCTTTTCTGTTTTTTTTTTTTTTTTTTTTAACTTTTATGTTGCCGAGTGGTCCTTTCTGGACTTTGGTCTCCTCACTCGTGGTACCCAAGCTCACTACAGGAGCGTTTTTGCTCGCGATTCGTGCGCGTCGGTGTTGCGCGCACAATATTTTCAAGCCCGCGTCAGCGATTCCGCGCCCTCAGCCGCCTGTGCCTCAGTCGACGCGCGAGGCGCGTGGCAGTGGAAGAAGCCTGATGACTTGTGCCAATGGGGAGGTGTGCGCCTCATGGTGGCAGTTTCGAATCACTCGAGACAGCCGGCTGGCTCCTTGTTTAGGCTTAGCACCTTGGCAGATATTTCATGGGCGCTTTCACTAGCGGCGCAGATGATGTTTTATAGCACCGCTTTTGCCCACATTATTAGCCCATTTACCACAAAAGAAACTTCGTGTGTGCTTTGAGCGGCATTTTAAAGAGCAGTTAGAAGTGGTCGCTTAAGCTCCCCATACCACTTCGCCATCGAAGCTGCCACCATGTTGCCGCAACCGGTCGCGCCCCGCGCAGCATGCGGGTGGTTTCGCAGCGGCGTCAGTGCGCCTGTGGAGTGTGTGGTGCGTTTTTGCGAGCAGAAAACAACTGTCCGGCCGTTTCTGGAGAAAGAGCGACAAAGAGGGGAAAGAGAGCCCGTACGTTGCCGTCGCTTGCTCGCTCGACAGTCGGGCGCCTCGCCAACTCGTTTGTATCATCCGCTGGGCCGCACAGGTCCGTTCGTAAGAGCCGAAATTTTTCCCATTGCAAACTTTGCAATTTCAGCGGGACTTACCAGAAATTCGTATCATCCCGAAATTCGTATCACCTAGAATCGGTATCATTGAGATTCCACTGTAAACGGTGGAGGAAAGCGAATGCATAAGGGGGAGGGCAGTATGCTGAGCCCGCACGAGGCACTCATTGGAGTGCCTGGCGATAATGTGAGGAGGAGGGTGGCACACGCTGCCATGGCACCATCTCCCTCGCTGCCGCACCCTCACACTCTCACCAGACGCTACTCCGTGCAAACCATGTGACATTTGCGTGGGAGGTTCAAACACAATTTGCAACATCTTGCCGGCGGCAGAGACGCGCTGCGAAGGTAATAGCACAGTAGAGCGTGCTGCCGTGCGTTTGCTGATCACGTGATCATTTCCTGAGACACAGCAGCTGTGTGCTGTGACCGAGAAGACTGCAGTTCGCACTGTGCACAGATTTCGCATTAGGGGGTATAGTAATCGTCAATGAATTCTTTGGCTGCTGTTCGTGTTTATTGTCACTTGCTACCTTCTGTTTCCAAATGCTGCTGTACTCACTTTGGCTATGCTCTGCTTTTCTTCCAGGTCCAGCTATCGAAGATCCTTTCCGTGAAAAGGCAAAAAATCGATAAACTGAGGGACATGAACTCGCAAGCCGAGAGGATGGTGAGAGCCTGTTGCCCAACTTCACGCTATTAGCTAAAAGGCAAATGGGAGAGACTACACTCATTTAAAAAAGCCACTTAAAAGGGACTGGTGTTGGCGTTGGAACAGGACAACTTTGTACATATGCTGAAAACTGGGTTTCTGAAATTTTCATTTTAACCGAAGAACAGTGGCGCGGGGGTGGAAGCGCTGCGCCATACTGCTCCAAAAGGCAGTATTGTGCTGCAGCTGCTTCCAAGCGATGCTGCAAAATGCGAGGCAACTGTGAGATGATGTGCAATGCCAGTCGCATTACGCAGGGAGCAGCAGTAGGGACTTTAAGTTGAAGGAACTGGAGCACAAGCTGTGTCCTAAAAGCCGGCTGAGTGTAGCTTAAAATACTAGACAGCTCAAGTATGTACCTCAGAGTGACGGTTATACCTTCCACCTTTCATTATTTCTATCAGATCGTCTGATGCTTTCTTACAAAAGAGTTTTTAATTAGAACCTTCCAGATATTGACTTTTTAAAATACACATCTCACCGCCCATATTCTTACCTGTCCTCATGATCTGGCGCAGAACAATGGCAGCATTTGAGCCTTCTACACCTGAGATGCCTATACGCCCCATATACCGACATCGATAGCAAAATTTTAAACCGGTGCATTTTATCACGGATTCTGTTTCAACATCCAATATTATCTCACCATTGTCATGGTGCTGTTTGCCTTTGTCGGCTGTATGCCAAAACCCTAAGTCATCATCATCATCGGAATGCCGGTTACTGTGTTCTCCAGGAATACGATAAAGCCATTTACACACGCGCGGCCAACTTTCCACTACCAGATGCGCCCCAGGGGTAGAAAATGTGCGGGCTTGTCTGATTTGTCAGAGCCAAGCATCTAAAAATTGTATGTCCAAGATGGTCCCCTTGGATGCTCTCTCATTTTGTCACCTGCTGCTTTGCAGACTTCGTACCGGATGGTGGTGCGGCCCGAGTTCAAGAAGCGGTATGCGGCCCTCATCATGGAGTTTGAGGTGCTCAACGAGGACCTGCAGGACACCCTCGAGGGCATCATGACCTACTGCGAACGGGTGTGTTCGGGACTGCTGTGCCTCTGCTCTATTCTCGAGCGAGTTTCACAACATTGTTTGGTGCATGTTTTAAGGTGGTTGCAGTATTGTGCTACCTCCCCTGGATATTGAGTACATGACCTCTCCCCTTCCTTGTATACATACAAAGTATACAAGGATTAATTAGTGTCTTCCAAAACTTTCTCTGGGCAAAGCACTTCTCAGTTCAGGCTTTAACTTTACACAAAGGTCATGTTTTGTGGTATGTTTTGTATAACACCAAGAATGATAACGGAACTTCCCTGCTTACTTCGAAAATAAATAACTATTTTCACCTATGGGAGAGCCAGCAACCATCCTGGGCGTTACGACCAGCTTTGTACAGTGATGCCACCTTGGGCGACCAGGTTCAGCTAGTTGGTTCAGATTTGGGGCATAACACAACAGCACAAGATACACAAAGAAAAAAGAAAGGGGACGGTTGGCACAGCGCTGAACTCGGGTCTAAACTTTTGTTTGGAAGGAACGCAAATGTAAACAAAAACATCAAACTCTGACACAATAACTAGGGTAATCACGCTGAAAATAACTCCCCTTGAAGAAGCTGTAAAGACAAAGTACAATTTTGCACAATTTGACGGAAATACCGTATTTATTCGATTATAAGGTGAGGGTACAGTTTGGAGAGTAAAAAAAATCGCCATATATATACACTGAGCTTCGAATATAATGCAGGATACAACTTTGCGACTACAGATTTTGTAAAAAACCTTGCCTTATATTCGAATAAGTATGGTAGCCTTTGGCAGCTCGCTGAGCTCGATTCCAGCCATGAAAGGTGTTTTCTTTAACCAAAAAAATGCAAGAAATATTGAAGAGCTTTTAAATTTCCTGCTACAGTGGCGTAATATGGACAGGATTGGTGTAATATCGGGCAGCACTAAAACCGCAGTTACCAGTGTATTGATTGCATGTTAGCATTCAGGTGATACAATTAAACAGGCCGAGATGCCCCACTCATTGTACAAGAACCCAGTCATGTTTTTTGAAGACTGTTTAGGTCGGTGGCCGCCAGTCATACAAACAAATTCTGTGATGTCATAGAGAAATTGCTTGAAAGTGGCTGGGGAGTTGCCACTGCTTCGTCTGTCTTTCGTAACATCTCCGTTACTTGCTCGGGGTTTGCGATAAAACCGGCGTCATTGTTGTCAGGACCGAGCCGTCTTTCAAATGAACCATTCCTCGTGGCCCCTTTTGAAACGGCCCTCTCCCTGCGGCGTTGCAGCTGGCCCCCGAGCAGGGCCTGCAGTTCGACATGCAGCCGCAGGCGGTGCGCAGCAAGTGCCTCGCGGAGGCCCGGGAGCTGATGCGCAGCTGCGCGCCCCCGGGGGGCAGCATGGCCGCCGCCCTGGCCGCCTCTGGCTCCTCTCCCCAGGAGTCGTCCTCGGAGGCGGCAGAGACGGCCGCCCGGGCCGTGGACCTGGTGGCCAAGCTCACCTCGCTCATGCTGCAGATCAAGGTGGGCACAGCTAAGCCTGTGGAGCAACAACCACTGGGTGTCGTTTATGGTAAAGGTTGTGTGGGTGTTCGAACACCTGGAACGCCAAACTAGTTTACTGCCACGGTGCTAGCTTTTGTAAAATGGGATCGCACTATTTGAAAACTGGTTGTTTTCGGATTTTGTAAATGGCTGGAAAACATGCTGCGTTATTCAAATCTAGGCTTGCCCCGTTTCCAAGCTGGCCCGTGACATTCCTGCTCAGCATATCGAGCCACACCGGCGTTTGGTAGGCATTGCCAGTCTGGCTGAGCAGGAGGAAACCCCCGCCCCCTCCTCAAGTTTTTGATGTACCGCCGAAACTCGAGGAGTGTCTTGTCACAGGTCTCCGTGAGCTTCTGCAAAACGGTTGTGGAACGCAGGAGGCTGAGCCCATTTCATAAAACCCGTCGCCCACTTCTTCGAGATCTGGAATTTACTCAGCTGGATGTTCAGGCGATTAGTGACGACCCACCACTTCATTTCAGTGTCTTCGTACGACACGCTCAGGCTTCTGCTTCGCTGCATGTGCACCCACTCGAGGACTTCCTCCTTGACGGCAGGGTACCGTCCCTGTTTTGGCCTGTGAAGTGAGCGACACATATCAGTGCACACGAAGAGCATGTTTTTTTCTTGCCGCCACCCCAAACACAGTTTTTCGGAATCTTATTCTGCAGCGACATTGTTGTTGTCCTCGGCATACAAAATCACTTTGCACTTTATTGCCACACTGTATTGGCACTGAGGTTGTGGAGGCACTGTTAGGCAGAGTTACTTGGTGTAGGAGTTGCAAAACTCCCCATAGACCCCATGCATCAAAAAGTGTCCCTACGATTGGTCCACTGTTTTGGATTTTTTCCTCGTACAGTGGCGCCATCTATTGGTTACAAAGTAAACTATACAACGCGGTTCTCTGCTCGACGACCTGGGCGAAAAATGGTATTTGGGTGCTCACATAAATTTGTTATGCCGAAGAAGCCCAACGTGTACAACCACTCAAGCGTTTTATGTGCATTTGAACCAAGAGTAGTAAACAAATGCGACCATGTGTTCAGCGAGATGCGTTGTCACCTGCGCATTGTCATCTGCTACGCGTCATCTGCAGATCTTCCGACGGCAAAGAGGGTTAAAAGTTCGCTTCGACGGCTTTACGCAAGCTCTAAAGGATTATTTAGAGCCACTTGATCAGCTACTGGATTAGTTTTGGCATTCAGTGTGATGTAGGCCGAGCGAGAACTGCAAATTTAGTACTTCAGGTCGGACCTATGTTGTGCCGAAGTGCCCACGCGGGGCAAGCGTCAATCGGTCGAGGCAGTTGCGCAGACGCAAGAACTATCGCAACAAAAAACCGCACCTAACTAAACAATGAATAACTTTGGAACGTACAAAAATAAAAAGATTATGCACCTTTAAACAGTTTAACGTTAAATTGTAAGTTTGAATAATTAGTACTTTTTTTTTTTTTTTTTTTGATAGTGCGTGCGGTGGCCGCGTTAACGCCACCATACGTACAGTCCAAAGCAGGGGGGGTCCAGGTGCGAGTCGTTTTTTGAGGCGGAGTTTCGCAACTGCCCACATCGAAGAGCTCTGCTGTTAGGTACGTCTTTCGAGGTCCGGAACGGTCACCAACTCCTCAACTGCACCGCCTGCGACACAAAGAAAGAACGTTTTCCAGTTTAAACTAAAATGGCGAGCAGTTCATGCAACTGGCTAGATAAGTCTTTGTAAAGGTACTAGACGACTCCAGAAATGACTTCTAAGTTGGTGGCAAATTTGAATTTTCAGCCAACAGCAGACACGACCCCATGTATAAGTTAACCCCGTAATATTGGATGGTCATTTCCTAAAAAGAACGGTCAACTTGTATGCGGCAATATACAGTTACTGAATTATAATGCATACACATTTTCTGTGTTTTTTGCCCTCTCTTTTCTGCTTGTCACCTGAAGATTAAAGGAAGCCCTCTGAACCTTTACACGTGCAACGGGGAAACTAGAAGGGCAAGTGCCGTGGTACCTAATGTTGCTTAATCAGTCAAATGTGATAGCCAAAAGGCAACCAGTAGTAGTACATTTTTGAGCACAGCATACTTCACATATCCACACAGATACCAGCGCAGCTTGACAGAGGGTGTTAAAAACAGTTTAGGGACTTTTAGTTTCCTGTACACCTGGCAGTTGGAGAAACTGATTGTTTGCAGTTCAAACTGAATTCAGCAAAGTAAATTTGACAGACATTTAGTTATAATCGTTTTTATGGTTTATATTAGTTATACTAATTGTTTTATGTTTTGTGATATATTTTATATTGATGAATAATAAAAGTTCTGTCCAGAGAGCTCAACTCCTCTACAACTTCGTTGTGGCATCTGATCTGAGTATCCTTGGCGGTCGGAGCACTTCTGTTTGAGCTGTGTTGTGTTGTAAAATTGTGTCAGTTGGTCTAGTGGTGTTCGATCCATTGCTGTTTTTTCTTCTCTCTCTATCCCTGCTTTTCTTCCCCCAATGTATATACCGCTCTTTACTTTGTTTCTTTAGTTTCTGGAACCATACCAAAGGCATCATGCTGTTATAGGGGCACTTATCAAATAAATAAAAATAAAAGGAACCAGAAGTGTTGAACCCTAGTTATAAGCAGTCTAGAGTGTATGTACACCCTTTGTCAAAATTTTGTAGGCCAATCCTAAACCTTCTCGACCACGAAGAATTCAAAGAATAAGCTTTGCCTTTAAATGTGACAAAAATATTTTTTGACAGTAAGAAAGAAAGCTGTTCTCTCTAGCTTTGCGGCATAAAGAGTTTCAGTCTCGCTCGAAAAGTATTCTTATACATTGAATTTTTTGCGCCCTGCGCGTTTCCGGCTTGGCCTAGAAAGTTTTTTCAAAGACTGTACTTTGACTTTGGGTAATTTACCCGCCGCAGTGGCTCAGTGGCCTTGTTGTTGTGCTACTGAGCCCAAGGACACTGGTTCGATTCCTGGCCGCAGCGGCCGCTTTTCTGATGGAGGCGAAAAGCAAAAATGCCTGTGTGTTCGAGGTTTCGGCGCACTTTAAAGATCCCCAGGCAGTCAAAATTAATCCGGAGCCCTCCACTATGGCGCGCCTCATCGCCTGTGTAGCGTCAGCGCATTAAACACCACAATCAAAACGTTGGTTAATTTCATTTCCCGTTTATTTTGACCACACTTTTACATGGCTGAGGTCACAGCAGGAGTGGAAGTGAGCAGTGTGTACAAGAGCCCGTGTTGCACTTTGCCCGCTTCGCAGAACCTGGCACAAGGGGACCTGAATTCGTTTGAGCTGCAGTCGCTGAGCGAGGCCCTGGTGGAAGTACAAGGTGGACTGGACAGCCGCAACGTTGCGTGAGTAGCCACCCCTGCCTGTCGTCCTCTTGGGTGGGTGTGGAAATTCAGACACGCCGGGACTCCTCTTCACAGTGAATATGCCATTGGAGCATATCATGATGATCTTGTAGCCCTTGCGTTGGCTGTAGTGGTGAGCAAATATTGAAATTTTCGAATACAAATCCAATACAAATTATCGTATTTTCTTGCATATAGCCCGCCCGCGCATATACCGTATTTACTCGCATAATCCTCGCACTTTTTTTTCTGAAAAGTCAATGCGAAGATAGGGGTGCGAGAATTATGCGGGGGAAAAAAATCCGGTGCACAGTGTTGCCGATTTGCCTTCTGCCAGTCCCGCTTAATGTAGCGGTCGTTTTTTGTATATGTAAGCTCAGTGTTGCCAACAGCAGCTATTTCTTTTTATTTTATTATTTACAACGTAAACAGTCTCCCGTCGATCAGCGATCATGAAATTGCCGCCTTTGCTTTCTGGCGCGCACCCTATCTCGTCGTCATGTGCGTGCCCTACTCCAGTAACGCACGTTGAAGTCAGTGACGCCGAAGTGCCTGCCTGCGGCGCGGTTGCCGTGTTCGATCGCGTACTCTATCGCTTTCAATTTGAAAGCGGCAGTGTAGCTGGCGTTCTTCCCCATGGCGAAGCGGCACAAAGCACAAAACAAAGAGATCAAAAAGTTCTCAAAATGGCAGCGAGCTATCCACCACTGACGCGAGTGACTCACTGACTGCTGCTGCTCAACGACGGGACCGTGACGGCGACACAACGACACGACAGCGGGCTGCGCGAACGCCGTCTAGTTGCGCACACGCGAAACCGGCTCAAGGACAGTGTGAGTAGCGGGTTAGGGCGCCTGTTAGGGAGTATCCGCTATGCAGGTTGTTAGGGCGCCTGGATGGCCTTGGATACGCAGCGCTCTCCGCCGAACAGAGAGGCGGCGGGGAGGGGCGCGTGCGCCATGCAGGTTTCGCGAGCAGGCAACTTTCGCTGCTGCGAAGTTGGGGGTGCGAGGAACCAAAAAATCCAAGTTTTGGTGGCTCACATTAGGGTGCGAGGATTACGCGAGTGCGAGGATTACGCGAGTAAATACGGTAACCCGCACCCCTTTGAACTCCCCTTTGAACTCTGAACTCCCCGAAAAAAGAAAAAAAAAAAATCCTCGCGTATAGCTCGCATGCTTACCTGAAAAAAAAAACTGGTTTAGGAAGTCACAGTTGCACAGTCACAATCTCGTTTACAGGAGAACTTTATTTCAAAACGATCGCCGCAACGTTGTCAGCGCCGATTCCGGTTCACTCAATCATCGCCAGACTCGCCACTGTCGCTGCTGCCATCTGAGGCTTCGTTGCCGCTCTCAAAGACGCAGTCGTCTTCAGTGCCATCTAAGCAATTGCTGATGGCGCACTTCTTGAAGCTTTTGCGCACCATGTTGGCCGGAATCGCCCCCCACGCATCCACAATCCACTGGCACAGCAGCGCAAT